>NC_087270.1:21021378-21680544 GCF_015220805.1 Pogoniulus pusillus | reverse complement strand
AAAACACTGGCCCCATCCTCCTGACACCCACTCTTTAAGTATTTATAAGCATTGATAAAACACATCCCCTCAAACGAGTCCTCTCTTTTCCAGACTAAAAAGACACAACTCACTCTTTCCTCATAATGCAGACGGTTCTAGTCCCTAATCATCTTTGTATCCCACAGAACAAAACAAGAGTACTTTGCAACCCCAGGAAAATGATCACATCTGATTGAAGTGAGATTCCAGTTTTTCCAATGTGGACTTTTAAACTGCTGCACCATTTTTTACTCCAGATAGGAGTTTTCAATAATTTCTGTCAAAATCCAGGTGTCAATTGACAAGGTAAGCTCAATACTAAATTGACCTGTTTTACTTTAAATTGTGATTTAAACAAATTTTTCATCTTTATACAAGTTCTGTCATCTCAAAGCATACCAGAGCTGACAGGATCAGAAAGCCTTGGATCAGTACAGTATTTTTAAAAAGGGACTGTTTTTAACCACTGGAAATTCTTAAATGAGTACAAAGAAAATTAACTAGGCTAAGGCAAACATTTTGCATTACGGTGTAAAAGAGAACTTTTATTGCTGGATTCAACCATGTTAGCCAATATCTGAGCAGAGACTCTGCACCTTGCTAGTTGGCTCAAGATAATAAGAAGGCAGTGTGCAGAATATCCTCATTTTAATGTATGGCATCTTTCTACAGATAAACATATCCCAGTGAATGGCACAACAGAAGCAAGAGATCTACCCTCAGATCTATTACGCATTGATTTAAATCATACAAAGAAATGGCTACCAATCTCATGTTGCATTTTGATTATTGATGTGCCTCATGTCTGCTACCAACACAATACTATGAGCTCAGTTGTATCTAGAGGGAGAAGGTTGTATTATGTGGTTACTCTGATGGAACAATTAGTTGCCATTATGTTGGGTCCTTACATGAAGAGGTCCCTGGGGAGGGCCTTCGTGGTCCAACCGGTAGAGAGACAACAAGAATCTCAAAGAAGAATTGTGTTATTCACCTGCTCTTTTATAGAGTTACTGGAAATGAATATAAGGCAAATCCCCCTTCTCTAAAAGCTGTCTCTGATGGGCCAACAGATTTAATTGACATGAAGCTCCATTTGTCATCACTCCCATCACAGCCATGCCTACCCATTCTAGAAGATTCTGCCTCTGTGGGATCAGTGAATACTCTGATTTCTCATGACATCATGTGAGAGATCACCTCTTACGCGAGACTGATCTCTCATCAACACAGTGATGTCTGAGTCTGCCTTCTCACTGCCACAAAAACCTTGTAAGCAAGCAGATGAGGAACAGAAATACATGAGTGCAGATCTAGGTTGACCCTAGAAAATGTATGTGGATCCAGACAATTTTGTTACTTATTTTCAATATTATCCAGTCATGATAAAAGGAAAACATTCAAAATGTAGCCCAAAGTAAAATGTTGAGAGACTGCACTTCAGCAAAGAATCCATGAATAGAACAACTTTAAATGTAGCTTTAATCTTCATCTTCCCTGAACTTAGCCTCAAATTAGTAATATATTTAATATGCAGGTCTCTATTGGCATTCAGCATGAAAGTGCTTAATTATTTCAGCTGTCAAGTACGACTTTGAGAATAATGTAACCCAGAAAATGTTTTCTTAAGTACTTTTTGCATAGCAATTACATCCTCCAATCAGTGCCTAGAGAAGTCAAGAGGAGTCTTTCTTTTGACTTAATGGCCATTACAGTGGGCCCTGGAAATCACCTGAATACAAACTACTTTTCATGCTTGGATACCCATGCTTCAGTACCTCTGGCACTGTCTTTACAACACTTACCTTGAAGATCTCAAAGCTTTTGTGGAGGCCAAGTCTCACCACTGTAAGCAATCCATTATTACTTTGAAATATAAGAGGTTTTTTTTTAAAAGCCTTGATTATATGGGGGGGGGGGGGGGGGAATCTACTTTAAATCACTAAATTAGGACTCAGTCTTCACTTACCGTCATCCATAATTCCTATGGTTACTCCTTTCCCTGTGTATCCCAGCTCCCATGCTTCAGCTACGTTAAGGTCAAGTCCAGGAGTGCCATCTGCTTGACCAGTGTTAATCTAATGTATCAGTGAAAAAAAGAAAGAGGTGTTTGTTTGTTTTTTCACTTGACAGACATTTCCACAGCCACTGAATTTTGCTTTATGTTTCTGTGCATATCTTTGGATCTATTTAGAATCATAGAATCAGCCAGGTTGGAAGAGACCTCCAAGATCATCCAGTCCAACCTATCCCCCCAGCCCTATCCAGTCAACTAGACCATGGCACCGAGTGCCTCATCCAGGCTTTTCTTGAACACCTCCAGGGATGGTGACTCCACCACCTCCCTGGGCAGCCCATTCCAATGCCAATCACTCTCTCTGGCAAGAACTTCCTCCTAACATCCAGCCTATACTTTCCCTGGCACAACTTGAGACTGTGTCCCCTTGTTCTATTGCTGGTTGCCTGGGAGAAGAGGCCACCCCCCACCTGGCTACAATGTCCCTATTTAAAAATAGACGATATTTGCTTTGGAGTGTGCATCTGTACATGATCATATCTAATGCAATAATGAAGCAGAGATTAAAAACCAAACCAAACCCCCAAACAACCAAGAAACAACCACAAAACCCACATACAATCAACCAAATCCCCAAACAAAACCCAATCAATGAACCAAAATAAAAATCCAGACAAAACCCCACAGCCACCTTCCCAAACCACAGAAAACTGCAACCCTGGGTGAATTCACTTCTTCATGGCTTACAAAATTTCACTCACATCAGTAGTTAGCATCTGATCAGTTTCTTACTAACAATGGTTAACTGTTGATTTTAACCGAAGAACTCAACCCAAAAATCATCTGGGCCCCAAGAAAGGACATTTCTGCATGTCAGGGCTGTGGGCCAGCCCAGGAAGAAAGACAGACCAATGTGAGCCAGAAATGCTTTTCTCCTGAAGTCAGGGTTCTACTGAAATTTATGACCACCAAGTTTAGTAACTGCCCCAGCCTGGGGCCAGGAGCCACCCAGGACAGGAGGGCAGAAGTGCCACTCGCTCCTTCTGAAGAGCAAGAGTGAAGACAGTGCACACTGATGGGAAGCGTCAAGGCAGGTTCTATTCACAGGTGCATACATGCAAAAGGCAACCAGGCAGTCTACAGGACTAAAACCGCCTAGAACCCTCCACCCCTTCCACCCTCAGCAGGCCTGAGAGTAGCCCGGCGCTGCCCTGCCCAGCTCAGGCCTGCAAGGCCTCAGCAGGCCGCGTGACGCAGCTCACAGCTGCCTGCCCGCTAGAAGCCTGCTCCCCCCCACACCATGAGGTAAGCAGGGACCTGTGCTCTGCCCAGAGAGGGGAGGAGAAAAAGAAGAAGAGGATGAAGAGGAGAACAAGAAGAGAGAATTGGGGAGGGAGAAGGAGAAGAAGAGAAGCGATCTCAGCCAGGCACTGCCTTATAAGCTGTGACACCGGAGAGCAGAACAGAGCAACAATATTACAGTATCTTGGGATGGAACAGGACTGGCACTGGGGTCAGGCTCACAGGTCTGTAGTTTTCTCGCTCCTCTTTTTGACCCTTCTTGTGGATGGGCATCACATTGGCCAGCTTCCAGTCTTTGGGGAGCTCTCCAGTGAGCCAGGACTGTTGATAATGATGGAGAGTGGCTTGGCCAGCTCAGCTGCCAGCTCTCTCAGCACCCTAGGGTGGATCCTGCCTGGTCCCATGGACTTGTGAGGATCCAAGTGGCTAAGCAGTTTTCTTAAGAGATCCAAGTGGCTCTGTAGTTTTTGTAAGGGAACCTAGCCCACTCCCCCCCCACCAACTACCACAGTAATAGAAACAACTTCTTTGATAATCAGGTTAGCCCTCCTTTAGGCAGCACAGTTCTCTAGATGAGCTTCAAGGGTCCTTCCCAACCCGGGGTGTGATTCTCTGGTTTAGCAGGACAGGCAACATCCTGTATCTTCAGGAATGCCTCATGTGCACCAACCTCACATTCTCTCACATCTATGAGAAAAATAACACAGCTTTTGCTGTTTCAGATGTGGAAAACATCAATTGTGTGTCGGACCACATTTTAGTGTGCTTTCCAACCTAAAAAAAAATATAGCACAACATTGTGACTGGAGTACAAAAAAGAAGTGAATTCATTCACACTTCACTTTATCATCTCATCAAGGATGAAGTCCCATCCATGCTAATAGTGCCCTCATTCACATTGTGCTAGTTAGAAGCAAGCTGGAATGTTTTGGTAAAAGAACTAGATAACAGGCAGTGAAATGAAAACAATTGATGTCAACTTCTCTCACAGTCTCGCTGAGAGCTCTGGGAAGAAGTAGTAAACATTCTCCATTTTATCTTTCACTTCTGCTTTTGCCTTACACCGAGACACATCTTTCTAACATCACTGCTTTCTAACCCTGCTCCCTAACCTCTTGGCCGCATCTCTCTTCTTCCTGAGAACTGGGGTAAGGTTGAGAGGGGCCAGGGGAGGTGTTGGGGTGGTTTGAAAGCCCCTCCTGGGGACTCAGGTTTCTGGGAGGGGAGTTGTGCTTTTGTATTGTTTATCCTTTGTATATTTCTGTATATAATTGTATATAACTGTATATATTGTAAATAGCTGCTTGTAAATTCTGCTAGCTGTAAATAAATTGCTTCATCTATATTCCCAGGGTCTGTCTGAGTTAGCTGGGGCAAATACAAAGTGTGGGGGGGTGGGTAAGAGCCCAAACCATCACACACATGAAGACTCTTCATCTTAGCAGAAGTAAAAAAAGTCATATTGGACATATTCATAAAATATAAGGAATAGATTACAAGGAGATGGAGTAAGAAGCACAACGCTTAAGCAAAAAGACCCCTCTGAAGTTAATGACGCAACGATGCATTTACTAAGCATTTTACCATAAAAAGGCTGCAGCACTAAAACTGATCAGAATAACTTTATCACCATTTTAATGGAAAAATATCACTTTGATAAGTTCTATATTAAAAAAAAAGAATTGATTTTTCTTCTAGGATTAAATAAATGAAACCATTTAGCAAAATATTAATTCTTCTTGACGTTGGCTTAAGCCAGAATCCATCTGTTTTCAGCTGTTCTGATTTCGACAGAGGAAGATCAATTAAAACTCACATTTCTGTAAGAAAACAAACCCCTCAATTTTTTCTAGCCAACACACTAGAACTTGGACTAAGAGCTCAAGGATGTTGCTAGGTCTCGCAGGAAAAAAATGAGAGGCAAAAGCCCATTTAGAACTTAGGCTGGCCACTGCTGCTAAGGAGAATAAAAAATGTTTCTATAAATATATTAATGGCAAGAGAAGGGGCAAGGACAACCTCCAGTCATAATTAAATAGAGAGGGGAACATAGTGACAAAGAATGAGGAAAGGCAGAGATGCTTAATACCTTCTTTGCCTCAATCTCCAATAGTGGGACAGGTTGTCTCCAGGACAACTGGCCTCTTGAAGTGGCAGATGGACTCAGGGACTAGTATAATCCCCCTGTATTCCATGAGAAAGAAGTAAGGGACCTGCTGAGCCACTTAGCCACTTGGTCTTCAAAAGTCCATGGGACCGGATGGGATCCATCCCAGGGTGCTGAGAGAGCTGGCAGCTGAGCTGGCCAAGCCACTCTCCATCATTATCAGCAGTCCTGGCTCACTGGAGAGGTCCCTGAAGGAGTAAGTTTGCAGATGACACCAAGCTAGGAGCAGGTGTTGATCTGTTGGAAGGTAGGAGAGCCCTGCAGAGGGACCTGGACAGGCTGGATAGGTGGGCAGAGGCCAATGGGATGAGATTTAACAAGGCCAAGTGCAGGGTTCTGCACTTTGGCCACAACCCCAAGCAGCACTACAGGCTGGGTACAGAGTGGCTGAGAGCAGCCAAGAGGAAAGGGACCTGGGGGTAATGGTAGAGAGTAGCTGAAGATGAGCCAGCAGTGTGCCCAGGTGGCCAAGAGAGCCAATGGCATCCTGGCCTGCATCAGGAACAGTGTGGCCAGTAGGACAAGGGAGGTTATTCTTGCCCCTGTACTCAACACTGGTCAGGCCACACCTTGAGTACTGTGTCCAGGTCTGGACCCCTCAATTCAAGAGAGATGTTGAGGTGCTGGAACATGTCCAGAGAAGGGCGACAAAGCTGGTGAAAGGCCTGGAACACAAACTTTATGAGGAGAGGCTGAGGGAGCTGGGGTTGTTTAGCCTGGAGAAGAGGAGGCTCAGGGGTGACCCCGTTGCTGTCTACAACTACCTAAAGGGACATTGTAGCCAGGTGGGGGTTGGTCTCTTCTCCTGGGCAACCAGCAACAGAACAAGGGGACACAGTCTCAAGTTGTGCTGGAGAAAGTATAGGCTGGATGTTAGGAGGAAGTTCTTGTCAGAGAGCGTGATTGGCATTGGAATGGGCTGCCCAGGGAGGTGGTGGAGTTGCCGTCCCTGGAGGTGTTCAAGAAAAGACTGGATGAGGCACTTGGTGCCATGGTCTAGTTGACTGGATAGGGCTGGGGGGCTAGGTTGGACTGGATGATCTTGGAGGTCTCTTCCAACCTGGTTGATTCTATGATTTTTTTGTTTATAGTTCTGTAGCAACATTTCACCTGGCAACTGCTTAAAGACATGCAGTTTTAAGGGTCACATCTGCACACAGGACACCATTACAGTTCTCTTTCAAGCCTTCTAAGGATCTTTTTATTGACTGAAATGAAATTTAGCTCTTGAAACATGCTGGGTCTTCCCAGCATAAAAGAGTTACAATTAAAACAACAGGACCAACCCTTGGATTCATTCCCAAGTTCTTTATCCATATTTGGAAAGAACTCTTGTAAAGCATTGTGACAGCACAGAATGGCCTCAATGCCAGTTATTTAGTCATGATTACTGTGATTTTCTTTAACGACTTACCAGGTACCACTGCTTCATAAATAAAGGATCATTCATGTTGATGTCAATGTCATTGATGTCCCTGTATCCTCGTTTCCTTCTGCTGAAGCCTTCCTGTTGCACAGCTTTCCTGACCTGCAAGGATTAATTTTTACATCTTTAGCTCAACATTCTTAAGCACATAATCAAAAACTTTTTAGCCATGTTGTGATCAGAAATAAGGATTCTGAAATCACACAATTTGTGTCTGTGACTTTGCACTCTCTAAACAGGTGATTGATTTCAGTCAAAATTTGCTAAGAGGTTGAAAGCTCCAGGACTTGTGTATACAGGGGAGAGACACCCAGGAGTGTCCTATCTGGAGGAAAGCCACAGCTTGAGCACGTTTTAGATACCAAACAACCCACATCAGAAGGAGCCCCTACCCAGACAGCATTATCATCCTGGATCTTCCTGCCGCACTTTTTTTTCATTCCCACCAAAATCCAAATGTTATTATTAGAAGCTAAAATTATGTAACTGAGAGGAGACCTGGACAATGTGTACTAACATCTGAGGGGTGAGTGTCAAG
The DNA here is from genome assembly GCF_015220805.1 of Pogoniulus pusillus. Taxonomy (NCBI): domain Eukaryota; kingdom Metazoa; phylum Chordata; class Aves; order Piciformes; family Lybiidae; genus Pogoniulus; species Pogoniulus pusillus. The sequence goes on along the minus strand of NC_087270.1, from coordinate 21,673,073 downwards.
TGGATGTGGCCAATCTCTTTTTGGTGATCCATAGCACTATGACAAGGAACAACAGCTACAAACTGGAGCATAAAAGGTTTCACCTCAACGTGAGAAGAAGCTTCTTTACAGTGAGGGTGACAGAGCCCTGGAGCAGACTGCCCAGAGAGGTTGTGGAGTCTGGTCCTCTTGAGACTTTCCAAATCAACCTGGATGTGTTCCAGTGTGAACTACCCTAAGGCATCCTGTCTTGACAGGGGGTTTAGACTCAATCTCTGGAGGCTCCTTCCAACATCTAAGGTTCTCTGATTCGGTGAACTAGTTTCCAATATGTCACTGTTTCAAGCTGCGGGCAGTTGATAAAATGAGGATGCTGATCTCAGCCACACTTTGATTTTTAAAGATTTTTTTTCTTCAGGGCATTTTCAAAATGTTCTTTGGCAGGAAAGAACATTTTGCTGGGAGAAGGAAAACAAAACATTAAATATCTATATGTCTATATCTGTTGTGAGCTTTCACCATACTCCTGAAGTTCTCAAAAACATACCTTGTAAAACAATCTACTTTCAGGGATGATCCTTATGAGAAGTGATAAATTAATACACTGTCAAGGAAAATTAAAATGGCAAAAAAAGCCACTAAACTACACATGCTGCCTGAAGGGTGAGATTAAAATAGTGATTATGAAACACAACTGGCCATAGTTTATTTTAAAGATCCTTTTCTTTTTGGACAGTGAATCCACAAAAACACTTAAGTAAGCACTGTGGAAAAGAAGAAAAGCTAAGGCACTCAGCAACTAAAACCGTCATGTTATAATCACCTCATTTGTGCCCATGTAAAAGAGCACTCTGAAAGGGGACCACTGAATGGTTGCAACTAGAGTATGTGCTAATATATTCTCAGACCTTGCAGAAGTGCTGTCAAGCTTGTCATATTCTATTGTCTAACACCTGGAACCAAGATAGCATGAAAAGTCTTAGAGTTTAATGAAATATATATTTACTCTAGCCTTCCTGATCAAAGGCAAATGCTCAACAACATAAACTGAGGACACTTTCAGGTGCAGCAAGAAGGCAGCAAGACCCCTAACATTTTGTTAGACATTTTCTTGAAACACAGAATCATTAGATCTGTCTGGACTTCTGCAAGGCCTTTGGCACAGTCCCCCACAACATCCTACTTGCCAAGCTGGTGAGATACACATTTCATGGGTGGATTGTTCAATGGATAAGGAATTGGATGGATAGTTGCATCCAGAGGGTAGAGCCCAATGGCTTGAAGTCCAGATGGAGAGCAGTGACAAGTGGTGTCCCTCAGGGGTCCATACTGACACCTGTGCTGTTTCATGTTTTTATCAGTGCTACAGCCAGTGGGATCAAGGCACCGTCAGCAGGTGTGCTGATGTGAACCTCATAAGGTTCAACAAGAGCAAATGCAGGGTTCTACACCTAGGCCAGAACAATCCTCACTATCAGTGCAGACTGGGAGATGAGCTGATAGAAAGTAGCCCTGAGAAAAATAACCTGGGGGTGCTGGTGGACAGGAAGCTCTACATGAGCAGACTGTATGAGCTTGTAGCCCAGCACTGCCAGCAGATCTAGAGAGGGGATTTTGCCACTTTGCTCTGCTCTGGTAGGACCTCATCTGCAGTATGGCATCCAGCTCTGGAGTCCTTAATACAGGAAGGACATGGATCAGTCATCAGATGTTGAAGCATCTCTGCTACGTGAGAACAGGCTGAGGGAGCTAGGGTTGTTCAGCATGAAGAAGAGGCTCTGGAGAGACCTAAGAGCAGCCTTCCGGTACCTGAACAGACCCTGCAAGAAGGCTGGAGACTGTTTACAAAGGTCTGCAGTGACAGGATGAGGGACAATGGCTTGAGACTAGAGAAGAGCAGATTTACACTGGATGTTAGGAACAAGTTCTTTACCATGAGCGTGGTGGAACACTGGAACAGGTTGTCCAGGGAGGTGGTTGGGCTCCATCCCTGATGATATTCAAGGTGAGGCTTGACAGGGCTCTGGGCAACCTGATCTAGTTGAGGATGCCCTTGCTTACTACACAGGGTGTTGGACTAGATGACCTTCAGAGGTTCATTCCAACCCAGACCATTCTATGATTCTAATAATAAATCTAATAGCTCAGAGAACCTCTTCTACATGTGTGACTGGCATTTCTCATAAGTGCTATCTACACCGGTGTTACACTGCTGTGTTGCAGTAACTCATATACCATCAGTCAAAATCAACAGAGAAGAAATTTATCCAAAGGCTAAATCAAATCTTAGGTCAGTTGAGTCACTTTGGAGGTGTCCTTCTGTCTCTATTAATTAAAGTGGGAGCCTCCAAAGGAAATGCTCAGTGAGGTGCCTACAGCTGAGATGAAACTCTGATCTAAGTAATGGGGGCTGAAAGCTATTTTCCTCACAGCTATATTGTTCCATTTTAACCCTGAACACCTAATACCAATTCATAGTAACCAGAATGGAGCAGTATGCCTTAAAAAGCAGCACTGAACATTTCTAAAAATCTACTTGTACGAAGTCTGAACTCATTAACCAAAGGTACCAAGAGACAAAATACTGAAATGGTGCTTCCAGTTATACCTCTCTCTCCATTACTTATGCAGGTCCACTGAAAGCAGAGTAGATTAAAAATAAAAAGCCAAAAGCAACTAACACAAAATAAGATGGGAAGGGGACAGTGATTAAATAGGTCCTCCACTAGGTGTGGCACCAGATATCTGTTCGGAGTAGAAGCAAGGCATAAGCATACTGTTTGGTACCTCAAAGATAAGGCTCAGTGATGCCACGGAGACAACAGAGCCACACCTGTCATTATGCCTTTCTCTGTTACCAGCCCTGCCTCTCTCCTTGGAACTGCAAACCCTGAGCTGTCACCACAGAAAATAACTATGAACAGAAGCCTACCCTCACTTACAGGGATGCCAGAGAAAAAGATGTTGTGTGTTTGTGTTCCCACGCAAGCTTGCTGGCTCTGCAGGACCTGCTGCATTAAACACTGGATTAGCATTTAGTAAAAAAGGATTTCTGCTAATTAAAAAGCAATGCTGCAGAGCCCTGGCTTTTCTTTAAGAAGACCTGTAGGAAGCAGGGGAGCAATTTGCAGAAATAGAAGAGGCTGGTTTCCCTCCTCAGGATCATCTCATTTGTCTGGTTTGTTCCATCTTCACGATGAAACGTAATTTATTTTTGCATTCTATTACATTATATTACAATTTCCTGAGACAAAGCAACACACCCCTCAAGGAGGTATAATCTTCCCTGAACTAAAACCACTCTGTGGATGTCTTCTGAATGTGTCACATGAAGAAAAGGCATGCATATATCGATTAGTTTCAGAAATTCTGAAGGCTCTTTTTCCTATGGAACCAAGAGGTCTTTGCCTCATACTCAAAAATGATGGTAACTCACACAACTGCATCCAGAAAAGATCCAAAATTCCTGTCACAACATGGCTTGAAAGGCTTGGAGAAGGCCTTGGCAGCTTCTCACTTATGTAAGCTATAAATTGCCTCATATGGTTGCCTTTTTAAAGACTCTTAGCCAGCACATGGTAAGAACCTGCATTTCTCCTGTTGAAAAAGAGTCTAGAAAGCAATGATCCCAAGATCAGGTAACACTCCTATATTCCAGAGTCCCTCACCACCAGAACAAACTCGAAGTCATAGAATAATTATAGTTGGAAAGGACCTCTAAGATAATCAATGAATCAATGCACATCACCATGGTCATTAAGTCATGTCTCAAAGTGCCATGATTACATGTGCTTTTTAAACACCTCCAAGGACAGTGGCTCCACCATCTCCCTGGGCAGCCTGTTCCAAGGCCTGACCACACTTTCAGTTAAGAAATTTTTCTAGCATCCAATCTAAACCTCCCTCGGCACAACTTGAGCACATTTCCCTCTTGTCCGTTACTATGGAGAAGAGACCACCCACATCACTACGACCTCCTCTCAGGTAGTTGTAGGGAAGAAAGCCTCCTCACTTCAGCCTCTTCTTGTTCAAACTGAACAATCCTAGTTCCCTCAGACACTCTCAAAAGACTTGTTCCCTAGACCCTTCACCATCTGTGTTCCAGCACCTCAATGTTTTTCCCATAGTGAGGGGCCCAAAACTGAGGTGGAAGAGGATAACACAAACCCAACGATTTGAGTAGAAAACTGCCCTCTGAGGGCTGCAGATACCTGACCCAACACTGCCAAGTCCACTAAACCGTGGCCCAAAGTGTTTCAAAAATACACATGGTGCATGTGCAATGGTAGAAAGTGATTGGAACACATTCCTATCTTCTAACAGCTGTTATCCCATGTACCTGCAGCAAGCTCAGACCAGGAATTCAGCTCTCAGTCCAAGCCACAAGGCGACCTCAAGCCATGTTTGAAAATTCTTGTTTCTCCAGCTGATGCAGAAAAGACAGTGTTCAAAAAACTCATGCTTCTGATAATAGCATCTCTACATTGTTTGGGCATATGAAGAGTGATACTCATTAGAGCCTTGTGACAGAACAACATTTTCTTACTAAAATAGCATCAATTTTACTTTCTGAAAATTAGACTTATTTATCAACAACAAACATCCTATTGCTTGCTTCTTACTTCATTGATTTAATTTTCTTTAGGATACAGAATTAAGCAGAGAGCAAAATCTGAGCACCTACTTTATTAGCATATTATTGAATCAACATCAAGGTTACTAGCTGTTTTGTAATCAGAAAGAAGGTACCCATGGATGGTAAGATCTTTACAAGGAAAAATGGTTTAGGTATTGATTTTTAATATAGTTGTACTTATGCATGGTGCATAAAGTCACTTGGATGATAATTAACCAGCAGGATACTGATGCAGAACAAATTAACAAAATAATCAACTGACTGCAGCACTGCTCCAGGAGGACCAGAAACCACAGAACTCTGACTGTGCTCTATGCTCTTGTGAATGCCAAGATAATCAGCTCCTCGTTTTGATGGGATGGGGTTAATTGTACTAGTGAGCTCCTGCAGTTAAATAACTCTGTTATACTGAGCATAAATGACAGATAAACTAAATGATACAAGCAGAGCACAAATGTGGAACAGTACACACAAGCCCAACCTCAAGTACTCCAGAACAGGAAAATCCAGGTCAAATTCCAAAGGAAAAAGCAGTCCCACTGATAACATGGCATTTAATCAACCTCATGCAGTTCAACATAGACCAAGTGCATCTTGCTTAGACCAGTCCTGCACCTAGATGGGGGCAATCCCAAGCACCAATACAGGCTGGGCAGTGACAGTCTTGAGAGCAGCCCCAAGCAGAGGGACTTGGGGCTGCTGGTGGATGAGAAGCTCAACATTAGCCACCAGTGTGTGCTTGCAGCCCAGAAAGCCAACCAGATTCTGAGCTGCATGAAGAGAAGCATGGCCAGCAGGTCGAGGGGGGGTGATTCTTCCCCTCTACTCCACTCTGGTGAGACTCCACCTGGAGTTCTGCATCCAGTTCTGCAACCCCTATTACAAGAAAGATCTGGACATAGTGCAATGTGTCCAGAGAAGGGCCATGAGGATGATCAGAGGGCAGAGCACCTCTCCTGTGAAGACAGACTGAGAGAGCTGGGGCTGTTCAGTCTAGAGAAGAAAAGGCTCTGAGGTGACCTTATTGTGGCCTTTCAATATCCAAAGGGGGCCTACAAGAAAGCTGGGGAAGGACCTTTTAAGGTATCAGGTAGTGATAGGACTGAGGGGAAGGGAACAAAGCTAGAAATGGGTAGATTCAGATTGGATGTTAGGAAGAAGTTCTTCACCATGAAGGTAGTGAGACACTGGAACAGGTTGCCCAGGGAGCTGATGGAAGCCCCACCCCTGGAGGTCTTTAAGGCTAGGCAGGATGTGGCTCTGAGCAACCTGATCTAGTGTGAGGTGTCTCTGCCCATAGCAGGGGAATTGGAACTAGATGACCCTTGAGGTCCCTTCCAGCCTTGATAATTCCATGACTCTATATATCAGTGAGATGATGAACAAAAGGCAGCAGTGGTTGTCTTTTCTCTAAAGCCTCAGGATCAACACAGGTCTGTTCCTGAAGTGGAAGAAGTTAGAAGCTGACAGCCTATACTCTTGTAGAAGTCAAGCTGGTGGTTAGAATCATAGAATCAACCAGGTTGGAAGAGACCTCCAAGATCATCCAGTCCAACCTAGCACCCAGCCCTATCCAATCAACTAGACCATGGCACTAAGTGCCTCATCCAGTCTTTTCTTGAACACCTCCAGGGACGGTGCCTCCACCACCTCCCTGGGCAGCCCATTCCAATGCCAATCACTCTCTCTGTGAAGAACTTCCCCCTAACATCCAGCCTGTACCTACCCCGGCACAACTTGAGACTGTGTCCCCTTGTTCTATTGCTGGTTACCTGGGAGAAGAGACCAACCCCCACCTGGCTACAATGTCCCTTTAGGTAGTTGTAGACAGTAATAAGATCACCCCTGAGCCTCCTCTTCTCCAGGCTAAACAGGCCCAGCTCCTTCAGCCTCTCCTCATAGGGTTTATGCTCCAGGCCCTTCAGCAGCTTTGTCACTCTTCTCTGGACACGGTTCAGCACCTCAACATCTCTCTTGAATTGAGCGGCCCAGAACTGGACACAGCACCCAAGGTGTGGCCTGACCAGTGTTGAGTACAGGGGCAAGAATAACCTCCCTTGTCCTACTGGCCACACTGTTCCTGATGCAGGCCAGGATGCCATTGGCTCTCTTGGCCACCTGGGCACACTGCTCGCTCATCTTCAGCTACTATCTACCAGTACCCCCAGGTCCCTTTCCTCCTGGCTGCTCTCCAGCCACTCTGTACCCAGCCTGTAGCACTGCTTGGGGTTGTTGTGGCCAAAGTGCAGAATGCTGCACTTGGCCTTGTTAAATGTCATCCCGTTGGCCTCTGCCCATCTATCCAGCCTGTCCAGGTCCCTCTGCAGGGCTCTCCTACCTTCCAACAGATCAACACTTGCTCCTAGATTGGTGTCATCTGCTAACTTACTGATGCTGGACTCAATCCCCTCGTCCAGGTCATCAATAAAGATATTGAACAGGACTGGGCCCAGCACTGATCCTTGGGGAACACCACTAGTGACAACTGCCAACTGGATGTGGCACCATTCACCACCACTCTCTGGGCCTGGCCTTCCAGCCAGTTCATGATCCATATCACAGTGAATCTGTCCAAACCATGAGCTGCCAGCTTTGCCAGGAGCTTGTTGCGGCAGACAGTGTCAAAGGCTTTGCTGAAGTCCAGGTAGGCTACATCCACAGCCTGCCCCACATTCACCAGGCAGGTAACCTGATCATAAAAGGAGATGAAGTTGGTGAGACAGGATCTGCCCTTCCTAAACCCATGCTGGCTGGGCTTGATCCCTTGGCCATCCTGTAGGTGCTTTGTGATGGCACTCAAGAAGACCTGTTCCATGACCTTGCCTGGTACTGGGGTTAGGCTCACAGGTCTGTAGTTTTCTGGCTCCTCCTTACGACCCTTCTTGTGGATGAGTATCACATTGGCTGATTCCAGTCTTCAGGGACCTCTCCAGTGAGCCAGGACTGCTGATAAATGATGGAGAGTGGCTTGGCCAGCTCAGCTGCCAGCTCTCTCAGCACCCTAGGGTGGATCCCATCTGGTCCCATGGACTTGTGAGGATCCAAATGACGCAGCAGGTCCCTTACTGCTTCCTCATGGATTAGAGGGGGACTATACTGGTCCCTGACTCCATCCACCACTTCAGGAGTCCAGCTGTCCTGGAGACAACCTGTCCAACTATTGAAGATTGAGGCAAAGCAAGATCAGCTTCCCATGAAGACGGTTTGAAACAGTCTGTCCAGATGCACACATACCATCAAACACAGCACTTTCAGAAGGTAGAAAGCTGTGCTGACCACTGCTATCCTTGAATTCTGATATCTAAAGAAACGTGGTGGCAGCAAAAGAGGCAGAGGGAGAAAACTCCAAGTAAGCCTGAGTGATCTGCACACCTCTCTTCAAAAAGTAATGAGAATAGAACACCATGTACTTCCTGCAGCTTTCTGCAGTGTTATCCACAAATGATGACCCCTTTGCTCCTAATGCCTAGACAGAATTAGTGAGTGAATATGTCCTTTTCACCTCTGATTACTAAGTAAAGGCAAAGACATTTATTTTTTTCTACACAATTCATCTATGTAACATAAAAGAGATCTATTAGGGAAACACCAACCCTACCCGCAGAGTACAAACTCATCACCAGTGCTGTCCAACAGAGTCTCATTGGTGAGCTCTTGTAATGGTTTCATGCAAATCCAAGAAGTCAACCTGCCTGCTTCCCCAACATGGAATTGAGGGAAAAGTAACACACAAAAACTCAGAGTTGAGAGAAAGAGACAAGATAAGAGTTTACTGGATAAATGAGATAGCACAAATGCACAGTTACCTTAGCTAATAATAGCACAATTAGCTTAGCTTCTCTGCAGAAAAGAAACGTCAGCATAAAGCAAATCAGAGAGATCTCCCATTCCCACTCCTCTTGCTGCTGTCCCTGTGGACAGGAGCCAACACTCAAAACTCAGAATCTTGAAGCAACAACCAGAACAGGAACCCTTCCACATTACATTCTGAACTTCAAGCCTCAGAATATTTTCCTCCAGATAGGACTTTCCTTTTGAAGCTGGCATGAGGCAGGCTGGTATGAAGAGCAGCAAACTAAAACTCACTCTGACAGCTCTGGAGACAGCAGAGATGTGCAACTATCTTACATTCTTCTACATTTCTGTTGAAGTACCAAAGCAACCAAGTTCTGCATGACTCTTCACTATGAAATAGAAGGACTAACAGTGACTCTCCTCACTTGCGAGGGAACATCCAGACCTACTTGAACTGTAACTGAAGCTGGATGAAGCTAACGGAATCACTAAGCGGCAATGGGGACAGCTCATTTCTGCTGCTGAACTGATAACCTGGGGAGGTGAAGCTGCTAGATTCCATCCAGCCATGGCAATGCAGAAAATGAATACCTTTTGTCTTTGACATAGCTGGATCAATCTGCTTGATTTAAAACTTTCTGAGCTTGTCTCATGGCCCAGAAAGAATGAGGGATGTCAGGGATCTTGTGTCACTGACAACCCGATATTTTCTTTCCATCAAATTATGACAACTCCTCTCTTGAGCAGGCTAAGAATTTTCAAAGTTTCTCATGGACCTCTCTATACAGGGCAAAAAGTCCCTTTTGTTAACCTAAGGTCTCTCCGGTGTATTATTCATAACAGAATCTACAAGTGCCTCTCCTACCTGTATTCATCAATCCCTAAGGAGTTTTCCCCAAGCAATCTTGCCAGTCCTTGGTAGGTGCAGTCAGAGTCACTACAGCAAACAGAACAACCAGCAACAGAATAAGGGAACACAGTCTCAAGTTGTGCCAGGGAGGTATAGGCTGGATGTTAGGAGGAAGTTCTTCCCAGAGAGAGTGATTTGCCATTGGAATGGGCTGCCCAGGGAGGTGGTGGAGGCACTGTCCCTGGAGGTGTTCAAGGAAAGCCTGGATGAGGCACTTGGTGCCATGGTCTAGTTGACTGGACAGGGCTGGGGGATAGGTTGGACTGGATGATCTTGGAGGTCTCTTCCAACTTGGTTGATTCTATGATAAAAATGTATCAGCTGTTAAAGCACAACTCCTTTGAAACTTCATAGCTTATCAGTACCACATTCCCTAAGCAAAAGACAGGGAAAGAACTTTTTTTTTTTTTTCAATTTAGAAGATTTCATGGCAGTAAAACTGAATCTCTTTCCATCAAAATACTTGTATTACTTGTTTTACACATTTTAAATGGATATGTCTATAATGAGAAGCAGACACAGCTTGAGAACTGCCCTGATAACTAGAGGAAATCATATCCACTGTAAATTACATCCATTTTATATTGTCCTTAGCCATCCTTCTGCATTGCTGTTACTTTCTTGTTACTAGTTGAAACAGCATCATAGGACATCAAGGATCTTCTGCTTTTATCACTTATTACGCTCAGACCAATTGTAATTTTCTGCTTTTGCTAACCAGCTCCATTTGTCTGTCCAATCACTTCTGAGTTTACACAGACCACCAGCAAATGCTAAAACTTCTGGATGCTAATGCCCAGTCACCCCTTTTAGGATGTCTCCTCAGTTTTACTTGGCACCAGCCAGTTTTTAGCCTCCTCCCTCTGAACATGGTACTGCAAAGTGTTACACTCCTAGCAGAACAAAACAGAGACAAAATACTGCACCATTACACTGATAAAAAGAAAGTTACTAATTGCCTTGCACAGCAAATCCTGTTGTAGTTGAGGCTGCTCTCTTATACACCTACAAAAAAAGAAAACCACTGAAAACCACCACACCAAAGGTGCAGCCATTTAGGAAGCTGCCCCAGAAGCTCAGCATCAATCAGACAATAATAAAATATGAAGCTTAAGCTCAAAGGTTCCACTCTGGCAATTAACCTTTCTTGACGGAAACACAATTTAAAGAACAATGTTTTAACCAAGTTGGTTGTTTGGTTTGATTTGTTTTTGTTGTTGTTGTTTTAATATAGGAACTGACTTGCTTTTGCTTTATTTTGTGACCTTTTGTTTTCCTGATATTAGTTCAGTGCTTGGTAAATAAGGAGCTTTCAAAAAAAGATAAATAAAAGAAGGGAAAAATAAATCAATATTTTTGTCCATTTAGCAGGCCTCTCACAGTTCAGTGACATTCAGGAAGCAGTGAGTAAAGAGACAAGGAATCGATGTGTACAAGAGGCTGCAGATCATACCCAACCTGCTCAGCTAAGCAATCAATAGTGCTCCTCTAGCTTCTACTTTGAAATGCAAGTGAGTTGTTTAGGGTGCAATGTAAAATGAATGCTAGCATGGATGGTCTACAATGGAAAATGCCAACTGGGTAAATCAGACATTGTTGTAGGCTCATGCCTTCTGCAGAAAAGTTTTTTTCACTCTGGGATAGAATTTATTAAGAGGAAAAACTGAGACAAAGTCCTGGATATCTTGAATGCAGTGCGCTGCCTCAAGGACAAACAAAACTGCTTCACACCTCTGCTCTCTCCTCAATTTGGCACGAGGCCAACATGGGGATCCACATTATGACAGGTCTTGTGTATTTTAGGAACTCCATTCTTACTTCAAGTTTGTTGTTTGGAATTTTTTAGCTGCTTAGACAAGCCAGCAGGAGGGCAGAAGCATTTCTGCAATATTAAGAACAAAGAAATGAAAAACTGTTTCTATTTCTACATGGAGGAGCTAACATTATGGTGTACAATGAGAGGACAGTCAAAGCAATTAATATTTCAAACAATGCCTTATTGTAAGACAGCAGGACAGTTGCTTCAGTTACAAAACTGAAGATATCTGCAGGAAACCAATTCTCCAGAGATGGGTTATAACTGCATGCAGTACTCTCTCCAGTGGATCCGGAGAGACTGCAAACCACAGGGACATTTAATCAGCAGCTTGAGAGTAAATTTTGCATTTTGCTGTCCACCAGTTACACTGGGCCACAGAAATTATTAGCCTCTGCAAAGCCATCAAAACAACCTCCTCCCAGTGCAGGTGTAAGCAACAGTATGCCTGGTGACAGGAAAAAAAAAATGGGCTGCATGCATGTGGGGAACTACTGACTGCAGATTCTTCCTCCTTGGCTGCAAAATTAGTTGCTGCGAGTCACAGTTTTTCCTTTTCTTACATCTCTTTGCCAAACAGAAATAGCCTCCTTAAAGCACTATAGAATCAACCAGGTTGGAAGAGACCTCCAAGATCATCCAGTCCAACCTATCACCCAACCCTGTCCAATCAACTAGACCATGGCACTAAATGCCTCATCCAGTCTTTTTTTCACACTATGATTAAAATACCCAAACCCCTGCTCTGTCTTCCTCCTCAACAGGAAAAGCCCTTTCATAGAGTGATTTTCATTCACTGCAAAGGCCAGCCTTTGAGGTGATACCCAGAGCAGGTTTAAGTTCCATTTGCAGTCTCTGTGTGATATAAAAGGGGTGTAGCTAAGGCAAGAGTCAGGCCCTGTTCATCTTTAAGATTCTGGCATTGAGACTAGCTTTTGTATATCTCCATGCAGTACAAAGAAGAGAGGTGCATGCACCATGCTGAACCTTCCAATTTAATAATTCCCTCTTTGATGCCATTTATTCATTTGTAACTTTAGACCCTTTCTCATATTCCTGGGCAGTGTTCCAGTAAAGGACTTTCCTGCTGCTCCACAATAGCTCACTGATCCTCCAAGGAAAGAGGTGCTACAGCTTACGTAACCTTATTTTTTGAAGATTCCAATAGTATGGTTGCTGCTTCCACACAAGTGCTGAATATCTAATACATCCCCAGAGAATAGGAGAGCTCACAGGCTAAATATTCCTCCAGCTCTGTTGATTTATTTCACAATGCAAGTCTCCAAATAAGTGGGAACTGTGAGAAAACTCCACTTGGAGAAAAATCAGTTCCATTTAATTTGCATGGGAAGATTCAACTAACAGGTAGAACTCTTCTCTTCGTTGAAGCATACCCTTGACTCACCCTGACACAGAAGAGACTTCTGTGAATGTGTAAATAACTGTGCTAATGCTCAAACACATTTCCACTCATAAAGCATAATTTGAAGTAGCTTTCCCTTTAACTTCATGTATTTCTCTAAACAAGCCAATTTGCCTGTACGGATGTTAAGTGCAGTCCCTATGGGCAGACTGGAAGTGCCTTGCAATATGCCTATGTAGGCATGCAGTATTTAGGGAGACAGAGTCAGAAGAGGATGAGACCCCAGAGCAAGTCTGCAGCAGGTGCTGAAAATAACCCCCCAGATCTCCAAACTGATTAAAAGCTGCCTTCTGACCTGTGCAAGAACTCGTCATACTTTGATTTCATTCGCCATATCCATCTTCCCACTCAAATTTCATCTAATAGCTCAGCATTTGCCTTGAAACATCCGAGGAAAAAAAACCAAAACACCACCACCACTTTCTCTCATGGAATTACTGGTGTAGATTGTCCCCTACTGATGTAAATATGCCACAGACTCAAAGAATCAGAGGATGACAGTGATTGGAAGGGACCTCCAGAGATCAACCAGTCCAGTGACCAAAGCAGGACTGCCTAGGGCAGGTCACACAGGAGCACATCCAGATGGGTCTTCAAAGTCTCCACAACCTGTCTGGGCAGCCTCTCAGTGCTCCATCACTCTTACAGCTCTTCACATGCACGATAACATCATGCTCACTGAAGAGCTGCATGCTGCCCTGTCCTTGATCTGATTTATTTTGCCCTCCACGTGCAATCCTTTCCTAATCACCTTCTAAGTCACAAAACCCAAACACCTTTATATAGGTGTCCCCCAAGCACAGCCTCCACTCATGGTAACATCAGTGGAAGATGGTTTGAGCTCGTCTCACATAGTGAGGCTTAGAGTAAAAGCTACTTCAGCTTCCTCTGCCATTTATGGCCCTGCCAAGCAGATGGGCTCAAATCAATCCAGTGGCAGTGAAATATTGTCATTCAAAATTGTTGCCAGAATCTTGAAGAGCAGCTTCCCAAAATGAAAAGCATGTACTGTGGCATTAGGAGGGAAGGCAGACAAATGAATGTCTGTGCGACTGTCACATGACAGAGGGGGCATGAAGCCACCTGAAAATAAATTTGATTTAAATTCACTTAAGAGAAGTCTGAATTAAAACACTTGCTTAAAACTAACTGTGGGTCCTCAAAAACTGGACTCAGAGGGTGGTAGAGAAGAAAAGGTTACCTCCACCACACAGAACACAGGCTTTCCCAAATTTGAGCTCAGAAGGGGCACAAATGTCTTAATTTCTGTTTCCTGCATGCAACCCTGTGAGTACCCTACAGAATAGAGTCCTTCTCTTTTGTAACCTCCTTTGTACCAACACTGCTCAAAACACATTTTCCTTTTCCTGTTTCTTCTGCTCTGTGGGCAAATGATGCAATTTGAACTTGGAGGATACCTCAAATGTCAAACGAGACATTTGTTTCAGTTAAGGTGAAAAGAAGCACCTCTATGCAGACAGAGGAGGCTGTCACAAAGGGCCACTTACTCTCCTGGCAGCACCTCCTGTGGTCTCTGTTCTGACTCAGGTCTCCACTGCACCACGCAGGCAGGTTGCTAGCACTGATTGCTGCCCACGGCTGTCAACACCTCCCCAGCCAGGTGGTAATGACATCTGCGGAAAGCCCATTTAGCTTTAATAAAAAAACAAAGCCTACTTTTTACAAAGCTGTCTGCCTGGAGTGATACAGCAACAGCTGCCACAAAGTCTAAGCTTGTTCTAACGTTTCAAACCTGTAATACTTAAAACTTCAAGGTTCACATCTCAGCAGGGATGAGATACTGAATGGTAAACTACTGAACTCCCTCAAGTGCTGCCTTGTGGGAAATACAGAGGCTGTACAATGTCTTCTCTCAGGAAATTTCCTAACCAGAAGCCAGACACAAAACAGAAGCCAATCTTACGACAAAGGAAAAATTGCAATTATGCTGCTGCTCACATTCATGTAGCTGCCTGTGCACCAAACAGCAGAGTAGTTCTTTATAGCACAGCTACTTCTTTATTCTATTACCATAAATATGCTAGACAGAAGAGAGAAGGGAGCTTGCTCCCATGCATGCTTTTCCCAAGCCAGTAGGAAGCAACTGATGATTTGTACACCATGAAGGCTGCAATTGCATTCTTCGGCTCCTAGATTCAGAGGTTTATGGATCCCCATCACAAAGCACACTAATAAAATCAGCAGAGGTTTATGTCTCACCGCTCTACAGCATCGGGTTAGCAGGGTATAGCTGCCAGGGACAGGCCATCTGCCACAGAGGAATCGTCAAAACAGAACCATTTCTAGAGAACAATTTCTGTACCAAGAGGGAGGGTAGGAAAAGCTGGGAAAAAACAGACTGGCTTGCAAAAAGGAAAGAAACAGCCACTGCCCTACTGTTCTGGCCTTTACCCAAACCAGTTTTTAATCAGAGACTTTCAAAGCAGTAATCGTGAACCTTTTCAAGACAAGCTATGCATCAGAATCCTCTCTTGTAATTTTTAAGTGCTCTCCTCCAATTTCTGCCTTGGAGCCTGCAGAGAGCACAGTTGCGAAGTCTGCTTGAGCCTGGCACCGCCGCAGAGAGCACAGCCGAGGCAGAGACACCTACCTCAGAGGACTATTCCCATCCCAGAATCTGGCTGCCATCAAGTGGCAGAAAACCACCCTTCTGCTCCTGAACTCACAAACTGCTCAGGTGTGAGAGTTGAGGAGTGTATTGAACCTGCCTTCCCCAGGCAAAGTTTACAGCTCTTTTCTTGATAAGAAGCTATTTGGCAAATGGATCACATCTAGGCAGGAGATCCAACACAGAGCAGTGGTAGGGTCAGCAAAGGAAGAAAGAGACACCATGCTGGGGCACAGAGCTGACCCCATCATGAGAGAGCACATAGGATTAACAGGGAGGGCAAAACATGTGAAATTGAGACAAGAATTTATCCCAGCTGAAACCCTCCTTAGCTTGTCAGGGAGACAGGGCAGCACAGAACTGTGGCTTGAGTATTCTTTATACAGCCTTTTTTCCCCCCCCAACAATCCCCTTGGCAGAGAGGCTTTTCACATCCCTGCTCATGATCCTCAGCAGCTTGTCCTGCTGCTGGCCGCTGGCCAAGTTTCTCTCCAAAGCACATCTGCACAATTAAAACTATTTTCAAAAATCTTAGAAACAAAGAGGTTTCTGTCTTGATTTGAAGAGATCAGGGCATCCAACTGGCTTAGAACTCTTACAAGCCTTTCCATTTATTCATTGCCTACAGAGAAATGAAAAGTGGTTCCCAAACACTACAAACCTCATTATTAATTGGAGCTCCATGTGCACAAGCATGGATTTTGGTGCCTCTCTGGGCACCAAAATCCACTTCCCTCACTTTAAACCAGCACAGGCTGGTTTAAATGAAGTGATGAAATGATCATACTGCTGCAAAGGAATGAGGGAGTATCTTTTCAATTCAGTTATTAGCATAAAATAATTAGACTTCGGTGTATCTTTTCCTCCCAAAGCACATACATAACTTGCATTAATAAGGACCTCTCTGTTCATGCTTACTGAAAGCAGGCTGTAACCTAAGGGACTGAGAAGGACTAAACTCTAAATATGTTTTTGCTTATCATTGAAGATTCTCATACACTCCTATAAACTGCTGTCCTCATTTATATACTTCTTGCTCTTGCTAGTTCATTTCCACTGAGACAAATGCTTAGCAGATCATGGAATAAATCATTTGCTCAGGCTTCACACAGCAGACAATCAGAAACAATGCATACAAATTCTATGGAAATCACTCTTTGTGTCCAAACTTTGAGAACCAATTCATGTCATGGTTTTCATGGAATAAAAAATTCATGGAAAAGATTCCCTCACAAAACCGCATTTCTTTGGTATGAAAAAGCAGTGATCGCTGCATAATGCTAACGGTTCCTGCTGCACACACAGTGAGGGGCTCTTTGTGTTTCCAGAAAGACATCATTAACCTGTGCTATGACAAGCACTGAAGTAGTGCTTTGAGACTGCTAATACTTCACAGCACAGCAAAAGGGAGATTTTGGGAAATAAACTACCTCCACAGCAGCAAGACTGACTTTACAGCAGCGTGAGCAGATGCCTAGGTTGGGATGTAGAGTCCCACGTGTCTTGGGCCACTGCAGTCTGACAAAGTGTAAAATATTCAGTGCTAAATGTCAGAATCATGGATTTGGCAAGATGTTGACAACAAGATGACATCAGAGACGACGTCCTTTGTTCTGGGTCTTTCCTTTAAAGAGGTGAGCTGTACCTATACATGGTCACCACACAAAGAAAATGATGAGCAATGAAACACTGCCAAAGATACAGCAGAATTATGTAAGGGACGAAGCTGCCAAAGTTGTGGCTCAAAAGGTCATTTTATGAGACTGAGAGTAACAATAGTATTCTGCAAAATGGAAAAAAACAGGTCAAAAGGTAGAAAGTAACCTCTGATGCCTCTGAAAAGGGACCATCTTCTACTGAGTAGAGCCCCTCATTATTCCTCACTTCAATTTCAGGATGGGTCAACCCAGTGTAAGTTTCTCTTTCATTTCATATCATGGTATACCACTCCAAAGTGAACTGCAAACGAAGCCAGGGAAATGTAGTTCAGAAACTACTTTTAAAATGCAATTACATTATCTACCCCAACACTGGCTATCCTTGCAAGAACAAAATAGTGGGAATGGCATCACAGAAACAACAGCAAGGACAGAAGAAGCACCGATATCTGCAGTCAGGAGCACCACCAAGAAAAACCACAGTGAAGCAACCGTGGTACTAGCTTCTTGGCTGAGTTTTCCAGAAGTGCTAAGACCTAGGTTCTACCTACTCTTGCCCAAGGATAAATATAAACTCACTCCATTTCTACAAAAGTACTTTAGATTTTCCACTGCTGCAAATTGGAGAAATCTCCATGTCTTCTGCCTAACGCCACCCCTGTGAGGAGAAAAACTGCCAAAAGCCTACCTCTGGTTGAACTCAAGTTCAAACTTGCTGGGTTGTATTTGTGAGCATAAATGATTATGCTTTGCCTCAAGCAAGAACATCTGTTTCTAAAGAAGTAACCAAATCTGAATACTCAACCCAGTGGTGAGGAAAAGACACCGAGCTATTAAGGGGAAATGAGTAAGCGGAAGGTGCATACTACGAAGGTGGAGCAACACACATCAACCACCTGAATGAAGGGATAGAGAGTACCCTCAGCAGGTTTGCTGATACCAAACTGGGAGGATTGGCTGATATACCAGAAGGCTGTATGAACATTCAGTGAAATCTGAATACACTGAGGAGCTGTGCAGAGGAGAATTTAGTGAGGTTCAACAAGTGTAGAGTCCTGCACCTAGTAAAGAACAACACCAGTACAGATTAGGAGCTGCCCTGCTGGAAAGCATCACCATGGAGAAGGACTTCGGAGTCCTGATGAATAATAAGTTATTCATGGAACACTAATGAGCCCTTGTGGCTAAAAAGATCAATGGTATCCTGGTATGCATTAAGAAGGTCAAGAGATGTTCTCCTCCCCCTCTACTCTGTCCTGGTGAGACCACATCTGGAGTACTACATCCAGTTCTGGGCTCCCCAGTTCAGGAAAAACACAGATAGAGTGTTCAATGGAGAGCTATGAGGATGATGAAGGGACTGGAAGATCTGTCTGGTGAGGAAAGGTTGGGAGACCTGGGGCTGCTTAGTCTGGAAAAGAGAAGACTGAGAGAAGGTGTTATTAACATTTACAACTATCTGAAGGATGCCCTCTCTATTTTCAATGATGTCCTGTCATAGGACAAGGGGCAATGGATGCAAGCTGGAACACAGGAAGTTCCACCTCAACACGAGGAAAAACCTTCTTTACTGTGAGGAAGCACTGGAACAGGCTGCCCAAAGAGATTGTGGAGTCTCCTTCTCCGGCGTCTTCCAAGACGCATCTGGATGCATCCCTGTGTGACCTTCTCTAGGTTATCCTGCTTGGACAGGGTGGTTGGACTTAATGATCTTCAGAGGTCCCTTCCAAACTCTACCATTCTATGATTCTATGAATTCATATGTTCAGGCTCTTAAGCAGCAATGATACATAGACATGACCTGGAGACCTCATAGCCTAAGTGATGGCTCACAGGTGTCTCCTCTCCACCATTTCCATCTTGGAGCTTATAGAGGGGCCAGCATAAGTGCCTGTGACCAGCTGCACGGAAATACTGCAAAGAGCCCAGCGTGATCCCTGCCTGTGGCATGTGTTGATCCTTCAAATGCTTCTCCTCCCTCACATTTAAGCCAGATACCCTCTGGGCCACAATGACCCCATGGCAAGCTACAGATATATTCTGTGATACCTTCACAGGCCTACTGGTGATGAAAACTGTTCAGGGGAAATTTTCTTCCCTTTATTGTAGCTGAAGTCAGGCAGCATTTGAAGAGGAAGAAAACCTGAGCTCCTCCAGTCTTACACAATCACGTAACTGAGGTCACAGTTTTGATAGGAATGAAGGAAGCAGATGTTTATTTTGTCTGGTTTTCCTTAAGGTATGTTATGAAAACAGGGTCCTGGAAAGCTATTGCACTGACCAGTAAAACTTATCTGAGGTCCTCATAGAAAATAAGGCTGAAAAGAAAAAAACACAAACCAAACCAACAAACAAAAAACAAAACAAAATACCCAACCCCCCAAAATACTTTTCCTGTTGTGAACATTCACAACAAAAAATAAAGGTTGAACTGAAAAGTGTTCTCTCCTATTCCCATCTCCTATGTCCCCTCTGAATTTAACTCAAGTAATTCATCATGTCTTTCATCAAAACCACTTGTTTGTCTAGTCACTGTGGGTCTATAGGTGCTTTTCAATCAGGCAAAACCTATTAAAAGAGGTTTCAAATCACCTTGCAAAGGGGACAAAAAACACTGAACACTTCAGTCTACCTCTAATTCTAAGAGTAATGTACTTGAAGTCAGAACGTCAGCCTGGAGACAGTGCTGCAGTTTGGGATCAGTGCCAAGAAGATGCCTTGTCTTGGTGTTCTACTGATGCTCATAGGTGTTTGGGCAGATCTGAAAGGAGCTAAACATCAGCTTCCTATTTGCAGAGCCCCAGGAGAGCTCCAATTTTCAAGAGCAAATATTATAATACCAAACATGCAACACCTGCAGGACTCTTAATTGTCAAGAAATCAGATACATCTCTCAAACCATACTTTCCCCAGCAGATCAACACACATTTGGGGTCAGTAAAGTAGGTCTAAAGAAGCACAAAGACACATAATTCCCTGACTTTCTGCTACTTTCCCTTTAAAAATTGAAAGGCACAGGTGGAAGTGTTGGGTGTTACCTTCTGGGAAAGAGTGTACCTATATATTTTAAATACAGAAAGTGCAGCAGGTCCTGTTAAATAACTTGTGCACAGGTTATCCCAAAAAAAGTGTTGGTTATTGGACAGTAAAGAACAAAACAGTAAATGGAAAATGTGACTTTGGTTATCCCTGAGCAAAAAGATCTCTCACTCAAGCCCCTGTTAACTAGAGCGCTAAATGTTTTTTTCTCCATCTGCTGCTGCTGTTACCCAGGATGAGGTAGCACCATCTTGGGAAAAGCTGGAATGAGCCATTGGGAAACAAGAACAGAAGCAGAGGCAGAACTTCTAGCACTGGATTATACCCAGAGACAAATGGCTCCATACACCTCTGTTATTGTTTTATGCCTAAATAGCCTCTAGTGCAGTAATTTCCCCTGAGCCTCCATATCATGCATGTGGAAACACCAAATGACAACAGTAATTACATTTTAAGGTTACTGTCCTTTGCCTAAGTCTTTTGGGCTTCAGAGAATCTGTGCTAATCTCTCCGTTTTTATTTTTTTCCACACTGTCCTCATCTCAGTTTTCTTATTGCCCAGGTGCTGCAAAGACCATAAATGGCTGTCATCCAACTTTTTTTTTTCCCCCTCTCCTTTCAGTACAGTAGATTGGGCACCTGGAACCTACTATTATTTTTGTTCTGCTTTGCTGCATGACCTTTTGGAACACTTAAAGCCCCTCTATTTCCAGCATTTAAGAAATGCACATAATCCATATTTGAAAACTACAGTTAACTTCACAAGATCACAGAATATTAGAGAATGGAAAGGACCTCTAGAGATAAAGTCCAATCCCCTGCCAAAGCAAGGTCACCCAGGGTAGTTCACACGGAAATGCATTTAAGTGAGTTTTGAAAGTCTCCAAAGAAGGAGACTCCATGACCTCTCTGGGCAGCCTGTTCCAGGGTTCCATCACCCTCACTCTAAAAAAGTTTCTCCTCATGTTGAAGTGAAACCTTCTCTGTTCCAGTTTATGGCTCCTTGTCTGATTGCTGTGCACCACCAAAAAGAGATTGGCACCATTCACTTGACATCCACCCCTCAAATGTTTATAGACATTGATGAGCTCTCCTCTCAATCTTCTCAAGACTAAACAGCTCAAAAGCTCTCAGTCTCTCTTAGTAGGGGAGATGCTCAAGTTCCCCAGTCTTCCTCGTGGCTCTCTGCTGGACTCTCTCCAGCAGGTGCCTATCACCCTCAAACTGAGGAGACTAAAACCACATATTGTAAGGGATCACAAATTATTTCAGATAGACAGACAGATCGATCACTTTGACAGGAAATTCACTGCCATTTGTTCTGCAGTCAGGAAAAAACTGTTTGGGAAGATTTGACTTTGTGGCTTACACTGAATTATTCATTGTTTGCAAGCCAGGTAGATAATTTGCCTTGTACACACTTCAAGTACAGTGCTAGTAAAAAAACCATGGGAGGGGAGGTGGGGGGGAGGGATTTCTGGCAAACAACATTCTCAGGTAAACATCTGTCCCAAAAGAAATGAGTTATTTCTCTGTGCAAAAACCTTCAGTATTCCACAGTGAACGGGTAGGACACCAGCAGACGTCAGTTTGACTCACGCTCCTAAAAGCAGCTTCCTTTTTCATACTTTCCAATCTCCATCTGCAATTTGCATTTCTTTCATATACTCAAACCTTCTTCCAACATTCACTGACATATGAAAGTGAAAACATTTCAAGATTAAACTCCAAATCCTACTGAGGCTACATATGGCAATTCTGATTTTTTTTTTGCTATGGCATGTTGCTCACTGCAGAAAAAGTTCTCTTAGAGATAACTAACCAAACCAAATCACTTCAATCCCTTTCTCCAGGTTTTTCTTCATTTCGTTTCCTGGAATAAAGTGTATATATATATATATATGTATTATTCATATCTCATCTTCTGTACTGTCTCAAATTAAGTACTGGACTGTTGCTTTCATTGTCAGTGAATTATAGCCTATGAACAAAAAAAAGCGTCCTCTGGAGGGCTGCACCACTCGGCCTCCATCACCTCTTGAGAACAGGGTTTAAGAAGCCACCAAGTATGATGTGACTAAGGGAAATCTCAACCTCCTTAGATGTTTTTTAGAAAAGGCAAAGGAATTTATGTACTAAACTCTTCGGGCAGTTTCAAATAACAACCCTTTCCTTAACTAGCCTCCAAAACAGGCATAAAAAAAACAACCCTTTTGATGCAGATGGTCAGCAAATTGCCATTGTTAAGCAAATTAGTGACAGAAACAGCCGCCTGTGCCAAGACTTTTTGCTTCAGTTTTTCCAAATGGCTCTGGACCACAGAGCCAGTGGAGCCTTGCTAGAGCTAACTGGCACCACAGAGAGAGAGAGATGTTTGCAGGGCTATGGGAAGCTCTAGCCCTCATTGTGGCACTGCTTGTCCTCGATCATTAATAGTCAATTAAGAGCAGAGAAATGAGCAGCAAGTTAGCCACTCCTGTGAGCAGAAGGTTCTAGTCCAGGCTGATAGTTAGATGCTTGTTTCTGAGGCTGTCTCCCACCAGCTATTTTTCCTTGCATGAAGCATGCTTTTCACATTGTAAAAACTGGAATCAGACCTATGAATAGCTGCAAAGAGGACTTTGCTTGAAACGATACTGTGAAACTGAAGAAAACAGTTCAAAATTATCAAGATTAAAAGAAGAATCTTACAAGGGCACAAACAGAAATACTGGAAGAAAATCAGGCTTTTTTTTTTTTTTTTTTTTGTTAAATAAATTTATTTGGTCCACTAAAATAACTTGGCCTTGATGCAGTATTTCAAATAGGGAAATGTAGATTCTGTTTCTGTTATTTCATGATTGCACTATCAGAAATCAAATGGGTTGAAGATTTTTTTTTTGTTGTTTACAAAAAGAATCATTTTAGTTAACTGATTCATAGAATCATAGAATCAATCAGGTTGGAAGAGACCTCCAAGATCATCCAGTCCAACCTATCCATCCAGTGCAACTTATCCAACCAAGATCATCCACCTGCTCCTGTTTCTGATTGTCTGAGGGGAAAAAAAAAAAAATCAGAAGCCTTGTCTCATAATATGCAGTGCACAAGCTGAGGAAAGACCTTTGAGACTGAGATATGAATGTGGTTACATCTGGAAATAAGAAAACAGAAGTCCACCATGGAAGCTTCCCTTCCTCTTTTCAGAAAATAAATGGTCCCAAGAGAAATCCTCTTTTTGTGGCAATCAAGGGAGTTATTCCAAGAGAAGCTTGTGTTCCAAAACCAATGAAATGGACTCCAATTAACATTTTCCCAGGAGACCACCACACTGGTGAAAGGAAAGAGGAACAAGTACTGTTCAATTTTGTCAGTACCTCCTGGCCTAAGAGAATCACCATTTTTGTCCAAACTCTTCCAGAGATTGCTTGTTGCCACATGGTATCAGATCCATAAAATGTGTGAGACAGGCAATTACAAGAAGAGTTCAGTTTGTTCTGAGATGGAAGAAAACAACAGCTATTGTGGTACCTATAAGCCTTACAAAAGGTCTCTCCAATTTTTAAAGATGCTGTGCAGACACTGACTGAGACGTGGCTTTCCCAAAGAGCACAGGGGGCTGCCAGCAATTTGTTTCACCAGGAGAAAACGATTCCAGGCATAACAGCCCTGACTGGTAGAACCACAGGTTGGATGAAAGTGATCAAATGGTCCAGCAGCTCTGCAGGGGAAGGCTGGCTGAGTGCCAGGCAAACCAGTAGCCTAAACCAGAAGATGGGCTCAGTACTGAATTTATCATATTTGCCAGATGATAAAGCCAAGTTAGATGGCAACAAATGTAATCACTCAGCTTCAGACTTCAAGACAAAACAGAGGGCACCTCCTTGCCCCAGTGGCTTGTTTTATTTTTCAGTTTCTTGATGAGGATAAAACCAGTGCATCCGGACTTCCTCCAAAGAAATGGAATAGGAGAGAGCATGTGGTGAGGAAGAAAGAACCAGCTATTAATGTTGAGCAAAGCACTGCAGTGTTACATAACCTAGAGCCTGACAGTAATCAGTTTAGTGATACTGCTGTGAGACCAAGTAGTATAAAAATAATCATTAGATCTGGCAGTTCTGGTTATTCTGAGAAGAGTTCACATTTGCAAGGCTCATAGATACTTTAATGTGTATTCCTAAGGATAAAAGAGGAACCCTTGGAGTCAATAAAGACAAAACTAAATGGAGATAGATTGTTTACATTGACAAATATTCAATCTCTACACATAATAGAATCATAGAATTGTTCTGGTTGGGAAAGACCTCTAAGATCATAGAGTCCAACCTTTAACCTAAGACCACCACAGCCATTAAATCATGTCCTAAGGTGCCATGTCCATGAATTTCCTGACCACCTCCAGGGATGGTGACTCTACCACTTCCAGGGGCAGCTTGTTCCAGTGTCTGACCACTCTCTCAGTGGTCAGGCGTTTTTCCAAATATCCAGTCTAAACCCCCCAGACACATTTTCAGGTCGTTTCCTCTTGTTCTGTCACCTGATACTAGGGAGAAGGGACCAACCCCCACCTCAGTCCAACCTCCCTTCAGGTAGTTATAGAGAGCAATGATCCTCTTCTCCAAACTAAACCACCCCAGTTCCCTCAGCCACTCCTCTTCTGACTTGCCCTGCAGACCATTCACCGACTTTGTTGCTCTATATTTCTCTTCAGCACTCAGACAGCAGATGGCTGTCAATACAGAACAGAGCTGTATCTTCAGCTATAGTTTCATATAAGTAAAATTGTAGTATTGACCAAAGTCCATTTCTGATGGACTGACACTACTCAGCTGCTGAGGAAAAACGTGTACTGTAATGATATTAAGGTGTTTCTTAGCCTCTCCATAAGGTTTTATTCCACTTGGCCCTGTTCTCCCCTTCAGTATGGAAGTTTACAGGGTCAAGAAGCATTATTCAACTTTGCCAACCCATGACACACCTATTAGCATTTTAATTACTATTGGCTATTCACAGCTGTTCGAGGCACTAATTTTGCTGAAAAGCCAGGTTCTACTGCAGCACCAAATCATTACTGAAGATTCACAAACAACTTAAATCTAAACCTTTTATTCACTTCCATTCTACCTCCAAATACTGCAAGCAACTTCCACTGACCTTTGTAAACTCCTTTTTGTATTCATGTATTCATCAAGCACACTAGCAATGATTTCACAGATATATTTCTTACCCCCTTGTCTGCTTTTGGGTTGGTGATTTGCCGGACAAGAATAAAAACACTATACTTAAATGTTGCATACATGCTTCAAAGCTATGGAAACACAGAATGCTTGTATCAACAGAGTTTGGAACAGACTGGAATAAACCAGTAGAGCTGAAACACTGTTCACAAAGAAATCTCTTGTCAAATTTTAAACAGCAGTAAAGTGCGTTAAATGTATAGCATTTAACATACTCACTTTTAGCACTTATTGTGTGATGTAGTAACAGGGGCCACCAGAGAGATCCCTTTAGTTTGAGTCTTAGTAAAAATGATGGGGGGAGTTTTTAACATCACAGCCCTGTGACACAAGCGCTGGCACAGCTTGCACAGAGCCCCCAGAAAAAACTACACCACTAAGTGTCCTGTACTTAAGTTGTCATTGATTTAACTGTACACCCTTAACTGCACTGCCTTTTATTGGTTGCCAGTATCATAGAGAGTAAGTCACAGGATCACAGGATATTAGGGGTTGGAAGGGACCTCCACAGATTGAGTGCAACCAGTGCTTCTGGTCATCAAACTGTATAGACAGGAAACTTCATCATTCTTTAAACAGCTGATTTTCTGAAGTCAAGAAAAACACAGAAATAAACTATTATAAATCTACTTTGTTTCACTGTACATTTACTCAATCACAGTCTGAAATACATGGGTGCCATACACTACCAACTACAGTATTTTAACCAATTCTATATTCTTCCAATGTCAAGTCATATTGTCCCAATCTTTCAAAAGGGTTTAACTCCAAATTTAACTCTGAATTTTCTGTTATGCTTAGACAACGGTCAAAAGAAAACAGACTCCAAAATGCCTTGCCTTGTTCTTGAGGAAGCTTTCCTAGCATACAATTAACTCCTATCAAAAATGAGCAAGTATAGCTGAATGCACACACTTTCTTAACTGAAAGAAATTAA
Source organism: Pogoniulus pusillus (assembly GCF_015220805.1). Classification (NCBI taxonomy): domain Eukaryota; kingdom Metazoa; phylum Chordata; class Aves; order Piciformes; family Lybiidae; genus Pogoniulus; species Pogoniulus pusillus. Next base: position 21,647,035 of record NC_087270.1, on the reverse strand, counting down.
TCCTGAAGATAGGCTTTCACATGGCAGTCCAGATTCTCTCCCAGCTCTAATGTTGGTGAGTTGGAAAGGGAAAGCACTTTTGAATCCCCAGGTATTTTGCCATCATCAAGAACAAGTGCTCCCAGGTCATGACTGACTCTTCCAAGTCAACCCAATTTGAGCTTTGGCAAAGGGAAAGGAAAGGGCCAGGAGATGTTAGTACGATGACAGCCAAGAGAAGGCTTTCCTTCATCACGTGGACACAAGCTGCAAGGCGGTTTGAGCTTCCCAAGGGAGAAAGACATGACATTCATCAACACTACGTGGATTCCAACACCAATCATTCAGTGGATTCCTGGATACAGTGAATGCTGAGATAATCAAGAACCTCAATGAGAGCTAGTTCCACAAAGTACTGCATTTCATTTTCAAAGCCAGGCCAAATTTGTCCTAAGTGTTTCAAGGCCAAACTTGTGCATGTTGCATGTTAATCCAAAGTCACTGCCTCACACTGTCTATTCTTCTCAACATCCTACTAACATAAACCCCTAAACCATATAGCCTCATTGCTGCCACTGCTTGTAATTATAATAATAAGCAGACCTCACTGAAGATTCAAGGCTGGAAATCACACAAGGCCTGCTCTATTCATAAGGCAGGAAACAATAGAGAGACAGGAAAAAGCAGAGGGGAACTGCTGCTGCAGTCAAGGGAACAGACATCAACAATAAACCAGAAACTTAACTAATGCCTGTTCAGCAATTTACAGGCTGCAGAGTGGAAGCTGAACATGGCCAGCTGTCTCAATAGGGTTTTGTAACTTAACTTCCATGTGGTCACAAGCCTTTTTTCTGGATAAAGCCCATTTTATTGCCTTACCCACATCTTACCCCAAGTATCATGTTCAGCAATATGAAAATTATATAATACAATCACAGAATTATTTTTGGTTGCAAAAGACCTCTAAGATTGATGAGTCCAACCAGCAACCTAAGACCACCATGGCCATTAGTGAAACGCCTACACTTTTCTTCAAAGCCTTCTTGAACACCACCTCCCTGAGTAACCTCTTCCAATACTCATTTAGTAAAAAACGTTTTCCTAATATCCAAACTAAACCCCCTCTGGCACAATTTCAGACCATTTCCTCTCATTCTATCACCTAACACTAGAGAGAAGAGACCAACCCTCACCTCAATACAACCTTCTTTCAGGGAGCTGTAGAGAGCAATGAGTTCTTCCTCTCACCTAGCCACAATGTCCCTTTAGGTAGTTGTAGACAGTAATAAGATCACCCCTGAGCCTCCTCTTCTCCAGGCTAAACAGGCCCAGCTCCCTCAGCCTCTCCTCATAGGGTTTGTGTTCCAGGCCTTTCACCAGCTTTGTTGCCCTTCTCTGGACATGTTCCAGCACCTCAACATCTCTCTTGAATTGAGGAGCCCAGAACTGGACACAGTACTCAAGGTGTGGCCTGACCAGCGCTGAGTACAGGGCAAGAATAACCTCCCTTGTCCTACTGGCCACACTGCTCCTGATCCAGGCCAGGATGCCATTGGCTCTCTTGTCCACCTGGGCACACTGCTGCCTCATCTTCAGCTACTATCTATCAGTACCCCCAGGTCCCTTTCTTCCTGGCTGCTCTCCAGCCACTCTGTCCCCAGCCTGTAGCGTTGCTTGGGGTTGTTGTGGTGAAAGTGCAGAACCCTGCACTTGGCCTTGTTAAATCTCTTCCCATTGGCCTCTGCCCACCCATCCAGCCTGTCCAGGTCCCACTGAAGAGGAGTGGCCCAAAACATAACTAGAAATAATTTAAGAGGCTATTTGAACCATTTCAGGGCCCCAGGGAAGAAAGAGCCACACCCAAGTCAGTTATGATTACTGCTTAACCTTGTCTTAAAGCTGCTGACCATGAAGACTCCACAGCCCTCTGTAGCAGCAGGCCTCCTGTGCGTCAATACTTTTATTTTGGGAAGATTCTCCATGGATCTGCACAGCATTGTCTTCACTTATCAGTCTACTATCTTGCAGTGCATTCATATATATTTTGGCTAACAGAAATAGTTTTAGCTTTACCCTGTAATTTGAGCAATACACTGTTTCCATAAAGAGAGATGTATGCTTGAGCTTGATGTCATTTTGATTGTCTGTTATTTTATTATGTGCAGCTAATGGTGCTTTTCACATAATACAGCTATAAAAGATTTCCAGCATCTTTAATGGTGATCCTGATGGATTGAGTTTTTTTTTTCTTCTCCCTGAAGCTGTCTTTCTAGCTACAAATAGAAATAATAGATCAATTCTGCTTGGCTTTTTACATCATACTGGATATAACTGCATTTGTTCCAGTTGGAAATGTTTAACATTCTGTACTCAGTAGTGTTGTGTGATTTTTACATTACAGCAGTATTGCACATCATAAACACAATATATACAGGCAGTCCAAATAGGAGCCTAGCAATGCCCAACTTCACATCAGAAGCTAGAACAGGCTACCCAGGGAGGTTGGGGAGTCTCCCTCTCTGGAAATATTCAAAACCCATCTACATGCAACCTAGTCTGAGCTGACAGAGGTGGTCCTGCTCTGGCAGGGGGGTTGGACTGGATGACCTTTCAAGCTCTCTTCCAGCCCCTAACATTTTGTGATTCTGTGAATCTCTTCAGCATATATAGAAGCATAGAATTGTTTCAGCCAAAAAAAAACACTTCTAAGATCATAGAGTCCAGTCTTCAACCTCAGATCACCATGGCCATTAAACCATGTCCTGAAGTGCCACATCCACTCATGAACACCTCGAGGGATAGTGACTCCACCATCTCCCTGGGAAGCCTGTTCCAGTGCTCCACTTCCCTTTCAGTAAATAATTTTTTCACAATATCCAAAGCTCCCCTGGCACAGTTTCAGGCCATTTTCTGTTGTTCTATCACCCAGTACTAGACAGAATCATAGAATTGTCAGGGCTGAAATGGACCTCAAGAATCACCTAATTCAAACTCTCCTGCCATGGGCAGGGACACCTCACACTAGATCAGGATGCTCAGAGACCCATCCAGCCTGACCTTACAGACCTCCAGGGACAGTCTCCACCATGAAGAAACTCACACACACATGCCCCACACCACCCCCACACCCCTTACTACAACCTCCTTGCAGCAAGCTGTTAAGTTTGCCCTTAGTATCTGCATCAGGAACTCAGAAACTGGGAATTTCTTCAACACATGATTAACATACACACTCTGTAATGAAGAAGACTACTGCATGAACATAAGTGACAGCCCAGGTATCTGAGTGACTCTAGACCTCATTACTTGTTACATCAGAAACTGACTCCTGTGCAGTAACTGTGGCATCCCAACTCAAGAGCAGCAAAGCACTGAACAGTTGGTCAACTATGAAAAGCACAGCTGCTTTCCACAAGCAGTTCACCTCCATCAACCCTTGTTGCACAGATACAGAGCCTGCAAAGGCTTGGAAAACTAGTGGGAAAAGTTTTTTCCTCACATATCAGACACGTAAACCTCTTTGCAGCCTTGGCGATTTCTTGTTTGGTATGACAGACATCGTACAATGCATGTAGCATCTTTCCTACAATAACTTACAGGGTTTTACAGCCTGCAGAACAAAGATCTCTTTCTTCCACGTCTGAAGGATTTAATTCCACCTTCCCACAAACTGACTCTAAATGCATTTGACTCTTTAAACACTGGGCTGTCATCTCTGAAGCTTTGTCCTTTTTCATCTTCTCAGATAACCTCGCTGATTTGCATAGGTACAAACCTGTGCATTTAAATCATCATCCACCAACATCTGCAAATGGTCTAAATACCACAAAAAGTAAAATGTTTCACTTAAATGTTAACATTTCTCAGTAAGAAGACATACACCAGATACATGACCTAACATCAGATAACCTAACACAGATGACCAGATGTTTCCTCAAGAAAATGAATGTGTTTTTCCTTGCAATGCTTGCTGACTAGCTTCATTATGAATAAGAAATACCGAATCTTTCTCAAAGGCCTCAAACTGCATGAGAAAGAAAACCAAATATAGTTCCACACGATATCGACCTGCAAAGGTTGCATTAATACAACAGGATTCCCTCTATGAACTGGAGCAGACTCTCAGTATTCCTTCCTCAAATACACTGGATAAAACATAGGACAAATTATGGCAGAAAGAGATAAGCCAGCATGCTAGTTTGAAGCTAGTTAGAATGTTTTGGTGAGAAGAATTAGATTATAGTCTGTGAAAGGAAAACAATGGTGATGTCTGCCTCCCTCACAGTCTCGCTGAGGAGTTTGGGAAGAAGAAATGAAGACCTTAGATAACACTCTCACCATTTTCTCTCAGTCTCGCTTGGGCTGCTGCCTGAGCAACATCTTACTCCCTAACCTCACCTTCCATTTGGCCTAACCCACTTTGCTTATTAACCTCTTGGCTGAACTTCTATTCTTCTTTGGGACTGGGGTAAGGTTGAGAGGGGCAGGGGGAAGGTGCAGGGGTGGTTGAGAGCCCCTCCTGGGGACTCAGGTTTCTGGGAGGGGAGTTGTGTTTCTGTATTACCTTTTACCTTGTATATTTCTGTCTATAACTGTATATACTGTAAATATCTGCTTGTATATTGTGCTAGCTGTAAATAAATAGCTTCATTTATATTCCCAGAGCCAGCTGAGTCTAGTCTGGGTATTTCTAAAGTGTGGGGGGGCAGGAAACACCCAAACCATCAGAGTCAGGGATCCATTTGCAGAAAACACCTCATGTTTTCTGCACAACATGTTCCATTGGGTCAGGATGACTGATGATAAAAACGTCCTCAGCTCCTGTTTGGTGAACAAGCTGGCAATGCAGCTTCAAACCAAGTGTAGTTTGAGGCTTTTTCTTCAAGCATTGGAAAGAAGACATTTCCTCTAATGAGTTTTCCTTGGCTGTTCAATATTTATTACAGGTACTTAAGCAGAGCTTTTATTACTTAATGTTCCATTTCCTTCCAAAAGGATAATACCAATACTCATGTAATGCTGCCACCCTATAGTCTCGTAAAATTGATGGCAGCTCCAAACTTTTCCTGGGCATAATCCTACTAGCACGCTAGTCCCATGACAGCCTAATTAGGCTTCACAGGGAAGTCTGTCATGGCTACAATCTGTGGCACAAATTTGCATGTAGGAGTTGAAAACATGATAGGCTTCTCATCCTGACATTTTCTCCTGTCTCTCTATCCTAATGCACACATCCATACCTACCTGCATGGCACACCTGCTTAGAATTTGAGATTGGGTAGCAAGTCTTGAGCCACTACATTCACTTGATATATCACCAGAGAGGTTGAGAGTTCTGTGTAGATCCAAGGTCATTACTATGGTGAACAGCATGGAAACTAATCCTTCTAACCACAAAGACATCAATGGCAGAATTACAACAATGCACCTGTCAAGTGTTGGTTCTTCTCCATGTGATAGATTTTGGTATTGCTGCCCTTTTGTTTTTGGGAGCAGGCCAGTTTTCTTCTCAGAGAGAAGTAGTATCTTGGGATACCTTCCAAGCTCTGATTAGATCAGAAATTTACCAAGGAATCATTGATTGGTAGGGGTTGAAAGAGACCTCCAGAGGTCATCAAGTCCAAGCCCCCTGGTAAAGCCAGGATCACCTAGAGCAGGTCATACAGGAATGCATCCAGATGAGTCTTGAAAGTTTCTAGAAAGGTGACTCCCTAACATCTCTGGGCAGCCTGTTTCAGCGTTCCATCACTCTTACAGTGAAGGCATTTTTCCTCATGTTCAGTTGAAACTTCCTGAGTTTCAGTGTGTATCCATTGCTCCTTGTCCTATCACAAGACACCACTGAAAAGAGACTGGCACCTTCTTGATATTAGCACTAGTCAGGAAGCCAAGAAAACAAGATATGGACAAGAAGGAGGAGGAGGAGGAAAGATGTCAAATACAGCCATTTTATTAAAAATAACTGTAAATTGCTCTTATTGCTACATTCTAGGGACAGAAACGCCTGTCTCCAGTACCAGAAGGCTGGAGAAACAAGTTAACACCTCCAAAATGATTACAGAGATCTGATCAAATCTGCAAGGAAAGCTACAACAGCTACACACCTCTTGTCCCTCATGTCTCCTGGGTTACTTGCTGAAGAACTGGAGAGGACTGAGGAAAACTGTGCTCCCCTTGGCAGGAAGACTTTCATTTTGGCAAATGGGAAGATTTGTGCTGGTATCTAAGGAAGTGAGACAAAAGGCTTTACCTTTAACCCACCTCAAGCCTGCCACTGACACTGCCAGAAAGGAAGCTGAAAGCTGACTTCCATTGCACTTGCCCTTGCTGCTTGTTAAGCCATCGTGTTCTTACCAAGCTGTCATCCCCCTTTTGCCCTGTTAGAGGCGACCAGCATGAAATCGCTACTTCTGGCCACGCTTGCCAACACCCTGCCTGGCATCACAAGGCACTTCACAGGTTGCAAGTCTGACCACAAGCTAGTCATGTTAAGGGATCTGAAGTGAGAAAGGATATGGAAGATTTTGTTTTCATTAAAAGCTTAGTTCCTCTGCATTTACAGTCTCCTTTTCTTCCCTTGTTCCACGGCACAAGCAGTTTGGGAGCACTGTTAAGTATGGATGTCTAGAGACAACACCTTAAGAAACTACACATTTGCCCTTCCCAGACTCCTGTACCAGCATGAGCAGCAGCCAGGTCTCCCTTTCTAATCCCCTTCTGCAATGTAACAATTGCCATCACTGGGATGTTTATTTCCAAAGAAGGCATCATCCAAGTGACAAACTCACTCTCAGTGGAAGACTTCATTTCACCTTCCCCCCTCCACACACATATATTTATTCCCCCAACACCAACACAGATGCACTCACATATAGATATCAGTAATGGGACTCAGCTCTTGCTGGTATATTAGAGCCTCTTTCTTGAGTGGGATTAATCTTGTCAGCTGTCTGACAGGAGAGACTGCGTGGGAGGAAAATGGTTTTATCTAAAACTTGAAAGCAAGCAAAATAATCTTTGAGAGAACAAACTGTGTTTCAACTCCTGCTCCTCCAACTAGTTACAGAAAACAGCTGGTAACAGCAAACAGACACAACTACTGCTCTGAAAGGTAACATAATGACCATGCCTTTTTATTTTTCCCCTTTTACTTATGTGGCCACTTCTCAAAATATTTATTAATAACACAGCTGAGTCTCTCCACATGAAGCCAGAACCTAAGTCAGTTCTGAAAATCAAAATGGTTTTCTTTTAGCTGTGGTGGAGCAGGAAAGATCTCCACTTCCCATCCTGCCTGAACTGTGCTTTCAGTGACAGGAAATCTAACAAACATTTACTTTTCCAAAGCAATCACACTGATGAAACACAGCACTGTTCCTCAGAAGACATTTTTTTTCACACTAAGGGTGGTGAGACATTGAAATAGGTTGATTAGAGAGGTGGTAGATACCCCATACCTGGAAGTGTTCCAGGTGATGGGGCTCTAAACAACCTGATCTTGTCGAAGATGTCTCTGCTGACTGCTGTGTGCTGCAGAACTTTAAAGGTCCTTTCCAACCCAAACCATTCTATGATTACTATAAAGTTTGTTCTTACAGAAACTGTATTTCCCCTTGTTTGCAGGAAGTCACCCTTGGAAAAGGTCACCTTGGTCTAAGGTTGCATTGTGACCTGTGCCTCTCAAGCACCATCATGCTTTGAGGTCAATGAGGGCAGCCTGTTTCCAGCCTCTCCAGTCTATCTCTGTAGTTCTTTCTCCATGTCCTACTCAGTTCATGGGCCCAAACTACCTGACTTTTTTTCTGACTCCAGGCTCTTGTTCTAGTCTGTCCCACTTACCCTTTACACACCTTCAGAGTAATGTCTGGTCCCAGCCTACTCCTCACCTGATTTATATTGCTTGAGTGGGGGGGGGAGCGGGAAGGAGGTGTGCTCCTGTTGTCACCTTGCTGTTTCCTCCTCTCAGCTGCCTGTACCTATGGGCCATGGCAAGAACTGCCTCCCTGCCTGCACCCTGGGGGGGGGCAAAGCACAGCAGCTGCTTGGCAGTCAAGCCAAGACTAATGGCTGACTTTTTGGTCTGAGAAATTTCAGCTGAAGCAATTAACAGATGAAGGCAGACAAAAGTGCAATTTCACATGGAGGGCACTGAGTATCTTGCTGCTATGTTTTACCTCTTCAAAATTTACAGCCTTAACATGTAAAAACGCCAAAGGGACCTTTCCCCTCCAACAAGGAATTTATTTTAGCACAAAAAGCATATATCATGGAAACCTGCAGCTGATGCAGAAGAGTTGTTTCTGAACAAACTTGTCCTGGAAGGTTCTTTATATCTCAGAGAATGTGATTTAAACAAATCAACAACTTGAAGCAGTTCAGTTAACTGTGGCATTCATAGTTCTCTTTAATATCTTTATCAATGAGCTGGATGAGGAAATTGAGTGCACTTTCAGTAAGTTTGCAGATAACACTGAGTTGGGTGGGAGTGTTGATCTGCTTGAGGGTAGGAAGGCTCTGCAAAGGGGTCTGAGCAGGCTGGATCCATGAGCTGATGTCAATACTATAGCTTAACAAGGCCAGGTGCTGCGCTTGGGTCACACCAACACCATGCAACGTTGCACACTTTAGGCAGAGTGGCTGGAAATTGGATGATGGTTCATAGCTGCCTGAATATGAGCCAGCAGTGTGCTCAGGTGGCCAAGAAGGCCAACAGCATCCTGGCCTGCATCAGGAATAGTGTGGCCAGCAGGACCAGAGAAGTGATCATGCCCACTGGAAGTGATCGTGTGTACTGGTAAGGCTGCACTTCAAACACTATATTCAGTTTTGGGCCCTTCACTAGAAGGGGACATTGAAGTGCTGGAGCACATCCAGACAAGAGCAGCAAAGTTGGTGAAGGGTCTTTAGAACAGATCTGGTGAGGAGTGGCTGAAGGAACTGTGGTTGCTTAGTCTACCTAGAAAAGTAGGCTGACAGGAGACCTTCCAAATCCCTGAAGAGAGGTTGTAGTGAGGTAGGTGTTGGTCTGTTCTCCTTAGTGTCAGGCATTAGAACAAGAGGAAATGGTCTGAAACTGTGCCAGGGGAGGTTTAGGTTGGATATTAGGAAAAAATTCTCTTGTGAAGGAGTGGCCAGGGATTGGAACAGGTTAACCAGGGAGGTGGTGGAGTCACTGTCCTTGAAGGTGTTTGAGGAATGTGTGGACATGGCATTCTGGGACATGGTTGTCTTAGGTTGCCAGTTGGACTCTATGATCTCAGTAGTCTTTTCCAACCGAAACAATTCTATGAGTCTATCATTTGCCATCCTGTCAGTGAGAATTCCTGAGAGGACTGTATTGACAGCAAAAGCCACTGTGCCCCATGCACACCTATTTTCTTTCTTCACAGTTCAATAGCATGCTATATGTGTCACTATTACACATGCCTTTGCCTGCTGCCAGCACTGCTTTAGGCTTCAGCAACACTAAGGTATTAAATAATGACAAATCCATTGTCTTTGAGGCTATTCTGCAGAAAAAAGAAGCAGTTCTGGATCTCTAAGAAGGCATCTTAATAACATTCCATTCCCAGCCCTTCTGCAGTAGTGATGCCTATCACACAACTGCTGTGTATGTTTAGCCTCTTTCCAAGTTATTTTGGTAAACACACTCAGTAAATTTTACACCACAAAGATTTTTCAAGCAGTTTAAAAGACATGCAGAGCATGACAATGATGCAGTAACCTGTTGGCATAGTGTTCTGCCACGTAGCTCTCCAGGCTCTCAAAAAACTGACATGGTTTCTCTAGGGACTTACTTGATTAAAGAACATTAATTAATTGAGCGAACATCTGCGCTGTTTTCCAACTAATATTTAAAATTAGCTAGGAATTGTAATCTCCTTAAAAGTATAGAGAATAAGTGCAACCCTCTTTCTCACAACATTTGAGTAGGGCCAAGCAGCTACAGCATTTACCATAATGGTTCCTGGGAGATTTGTAAGGCCTTGTGGTGGAAATTTGCTTCCTGGCTAGCCTGACAACAGGAACATTTTATTCTTGGCTTCATGCATTAACATATTAACCATGACAGTGCTGACATTTGTTGCTAAGTAAAATTGAATGTAAATGGTCTAGAAAGCTGCCATTAAATTTGGAAATTATTTTTGGAGTCTGAAATTAAGTAGTGTCAACACAACTCATGTTTCCACTTATACACAAATATGACAGGAATTTTAATGACTTCTCTAAACTCCACATGAAAAGACATAAGAGCAGTGATTTCAATTGCTCTCAAATCACAGCACAAAAAGCAACTGACATACATGGTATTGTAAAAGCTTAAGGGCTATCTAACAGGACAGCCTAAGTAAGAGGACTAGATGAGAGAGGATCAAAGAATCACAGAATGGTTAGGGTTGGAAGGGACCTTTAAAGGTCATCTAGCATTAAGTTGCTCAGAGCCGCATCCAATCTGAACTGGAATGTTTCCAGGAATGGAGCATCTACCACCTCCTCTGGGCAACCTGTGTCAGTGTTACACCACATTGCTCAGACCCTCCTCTTTTTTTTTTGCCCTCACTTCTCTCTTTTCTTTTTTTAACCATGTTGGCAAATTCATGTCTAGGTTAATTACTGGCCTCACCTGGATAAAAAACTCCATATTTGCTGATTTGGTAGAGTTAGATAATGATTAGACTAAATGATCTTTTCCAACTGAAACAATTCAATGATTCATTATGTGGCCATGCTGGATTTACCTTGTTCAGATTAATTGCTGGTCATGCACAAATGAAATGTTTCTTCCATCACCCAGGGTAACCCACGAGGTCAGCCCACCCCTAGGATCATCCTTTTCCTCATATGGGAGATATTCTTAGTTATTGAGTTATCAGGACTATAGGAAATGGTTTCAAGCTGCGCCAGGGGAGGTTCAGGCTGGATGCTAGAAAATGCTTATTTACAGAGAGGGTTATCAAATGCTGGAATGGTCTGCCCAGGGCAGTGGTAGAGTCACCGTCCCTGAAGGTGCTTAAGCAGTAAGTGGACCTGAGGAGTGACCTCATGGCTGTCTACAGCTACCTGAAAGGGTATTGTGGCGAGGTTGGTGCTGCTCTCTTCTCATAGGTAATTAGTGACAGAACAAGAGAGGTGGCCTCAAGCTGTGACTGGGTAGGTTTAGACTGGACATTAGGATTTTTTTTTTCCCAGCAAAAGTGGTCAGGCATTGGGACATGCTGCCCAGGGACGTGAAGTCACCAACCCTGGACGTGTTTAAAGATCATTTGGATGTGGCGCTTGGGGATGTGGTTTAGGGTGCACCTTGTAGAATAGGGATACGGATTAGACTTGGTGATCCTGAGGAGCTTTTCCAACCTGAACGTTTCTGTACTTCTGTGACCTGGTGCTTAGGGACATGGTTTAACATTCACCCTTCAGTGCTGGGCCGAGGATTGGACTGGATGATCTTTGAGGTCTCTTCCAGTCTGTGATTCTGTGACAGAGATGTTTATTCCCTGAGATCAAAAGGAGGGATGGAAGGAGATTGTGTCACTGCTATGCAGCCCCAGGAAGGGGAGATGAACAGCCAAAATGTGATTTAGCTACACGTGACAGAAGCCAAGTGAGAGTCTAGGGACCATAAAGATCAGATAACTGCAAAAGGGAACGTCTCGGAATAAGAAGGTAGATTAGTTTAAGCTGTTCTTAATAGCACTGCAGACAGTCTAGAGGTAGTCAGTGCAAGAGCCAGGCTGGAATTAATACGGGAGTGATCAGCCATGTAATATGAGGCTGTAGTGAGAACTGGGGGATTTCTACAAATGTCACTGATATTTGCACAATTTTCAGAGGCTTACAGAGATCCATTTCCAGCACAGAGTCACTTGCACAATGACTGTAGGCAGCAACTAGTCTGCAACATACTCAGTTATATAAATTTTCTGAAATGGCTTTTAACAAGATTGAGTGGTTCAGGGAAACGAAAGGCAGCTCTATGGGGACACTTGCTTACTAACCACTAATTGTAGACTGTTGCACAATGATTTGCTTTCTGATCCTTGCTTGTTTAGTAACCAAAGGAAACCTGAGAATTCTTACTCAAGGCAGGCTGAATGGGTCTCTTCCTCAGAGCCCCTAACCTGTGCTTGATACCAGCTTTAGAGGGAGGAGGAAGACCAGCAGTAGATGCAGGGAGCTTGCCAGCTCTATCATCTCAGGGTGAAGTGATGGGGGCAGGCAGCACCTAGAACCTGTGCCATTCATTCGCATGACTCCCAGCCACTGCAACAACCAATCAGATGCATCTCAGCTGGACCTGGGAGCAGAATCACCTAGGCTTCTGCAGAAGCAGAAGTAAACTGGGAATTCATCAAACCTTGATTACTCTGGTGTCACAACAATTATGATTTTAGTTTGCCTATTTTCCTTTTCTTCCTCCTCAGTTTTGCATAGGTGTTCCAATACCACATAATATCTGGCAATAAAATTCCCTCTAGAACAAAACTGCTCCCCTCTCTCCTGTGCTACAGCATGGAGAGCTTAAAGCCTAAGTGAAGGATGAAAAAATAATCTATGCGCTGTCATGATATCATTCCTCAGGCTTATCTACTTTCTTTGAGCAGTAAATACACCTTTTGTGCTTCGTGGTCTCACTCCTTACTCTAGTGTAAGGACTCTGAAGAAAATAAAACCCAAAGTCTTCTGCAAAAGAAGCCTTTCCCTCCTGTTTCAGGGGTTTATGACAAGCAGAAGGTTATAGACTCATAGAATCATTTAATTTGGAAAAGGCCTTTGAGACAGAATCCAAACATTATCTAACTCTACCAAGTCTGGTGCTAAACCAAGTCCTTCAGCATCAAATCTCTGCATCTTTGAAACATCTCCCAGGATGGGGATGCAACCACCTCCCAGGGGAGCCTGTTCAAGTGGTTGAGAATCCTTTCACTCAAGAATATTTCTTCTAATATCCAACTTAAACCTCCCCTGGTGCAACTTGAGGCTGTTTCCTCTTGTCCTGTCGCTTGTTACTAAGGAGAAGAGACCAACACCTATCTAATTCCAACTTCCTCTCAGGAAGTCATAAAGAATAAGGAGGTCACCGCTCATCTTCCTCTTCTCCCAACTAAACAACCCCAGTTCCCTCAGCCACTCCTCACAAGAGTCACAAGACCTATTCTCCAGACCCTTCACTGTCTTTGCTGGCCTTCTTCGAACCCACTCCAGTACCTCAATATCTTTCTTATAGTAAGGGCCTCAAAACTGAATCTAGGACTCAAGGTGTGGCTCCAGCAGTGCTAAATACAGGGGTACAATCACTGTCATGGTCCTGCTGGCCACACTATTCTTGGCACAGGCCTTCTTGGCCACCTGGGCACATGCTGACTCATGTTCCACTGACTAATGATCAAGAACCCCAGGTCTTACTCTGCTAGGCAGCTTTCCAGTCACTCTTGCAGACTGTGAGAAAGAGCCTCTAAAAGAAATACTGAAGTTTGACAGCAGCCAGGGATTGCACAATTCCCTCAGAAAAAGCCCCAGTGTGACAGCAGAAAAAATGCCACTATTCACACCATAAGGTCTTCTGGGCTGGTTTACCCACAGACTAGCAGGACGCATGGCAGGGAGGGACATGACTGTGGGGTGCACGCTGGATAGCACCTTCACAGAGTACAGAGTGCACTGGAGACTGACATCACTGACATGTGCATGCAAATAACCAAGCTTGAAGCAAGCACAGAAGGAAAAAAATGTAACCATAACAGCATCTGATCATCACCTTGACCTCATAAAAAACATACAGTCTGTATGACAAAAAGAACATGAGAAGTGTACACACATAATGAAACACTTACCCTGGAATCCTTTTCCAGATGAATCTCGTGTTGAAGACTGCGTCTTCTTCTGGCCTTGGCAATGCCATTGTGATAAAAGAAGTATCCACTGTCTAAAAAAGGAAGCTGAGGAAAAAAGAGGGAAAAAAACATCATGGAGTTATAGGCTACTAATAAGGATGACATGGAAAACTCTTCCTTATGAAGTAACTCAGGGATTGACAAGACTTGTGAAAAGCTACACCAAAGGGCCCAAATTCTTCTTGAGAATTTCACTTCTAAGTTACTTTTGAAGTGTGCCCAGCAGCACAAGTAACTTCTATGCATTTGGTATTGCTTTCACTCTATCTTTAAGGACAACTATGCCAATATTTCTGAAAGGCTTCCCCAATGAAATCAGGATTATTATCTATTTCCTGGAAAAAAGCAGTACAAAGGAACAAAGTGAGCTGCAAATGATTTGAAGCTACCGCAAGCCACCCTTCGGCAATAAGGCATTACACAAATGCTTCTCTGTGGCAGTATAAGACACCTGAGCTGATGGCTGTAAGCAGTAAGGCAGAAAGCAGAGTGATTTCCACTCTCAGAAAAATACATTTGGAATTTCTTCTGAACACCAGGAAATGGGATTTACAAAGAATATCAAGGGAACAAACAGCTCACAGTGTCCAGATGGGAACAGTCTTGCATAGCTTTACTGCCTAAGACACTTAGGTAGCAAGCAAAAATCTCCCAAGGGCTTTCCAGCCCCACCTGAGGCAGGTGTCAGGGAAGGAAAATGTCTGCCTGTTATTAAATGCATTTCTCTTGGCAGTATTGGCACAGAGAGACTGGAAGGACAATTGATATTTAGCTTTGGGAAAACTAAAAGACATGTTATTAGGAGAACAGCATCCCACTTCCAACAGTCACAGAATTAACCAGGTTAGAAATGACCTTTGAGATCATCAAGTCCAACCTATCACCTAACACCTTCTAATTAACCAAACCGCGGCACCAAGTGCCTCATCCAGTCTCCTTTTAAACACTTCCAGGGACAGGGACTCCACTACCTCCCTGGGCAGCCCATTCCAATGCCAATCACTCTTGCTGTGAAGAGCTTCTTCCTAACATTCAGCCTAAACCTGCCCTGGCACAGTTTGAGACTCTGTCCTCTTGTTCTGTCACTGGGTGCCTGGGAGAAAAGACCAACCCCCACCTGGCTACAATCTCCCTTCAGGTAGTTGTAGAGAGCAATAAAGTTTCCCCTGAGCCTCCTCTTCTCCAGCCTGAAGAACCCCAGCTCCCTCAGCCTCTCCTTCTAGGGCTGTGCTCCAGCCCCCTCACTAGCTTTGTTGCCCTTCTCTGGACACCTTCAAGCACCTCAACATCTTCAAATGAGTGGCTCAGAACTTGACACAGTACTCAAGTCAATCAGAAAGCTACATCTGCTTCTCATTCTACACCTTTTGCCTCATCCCTACTCAACAGGGAGGCTCTTGTTGAACATTCAAGTTTAACTTGACTTGAATGTATTTTTAGTCTAAGCTTCTATTTGTAAAAGTTGGGAAAAAAATGGGCTCCTGTTGAGAAGTTATATGTTAATGCTGTGAATGTTTCAACTTCAGAGGTTTAGACTGTGCTGCATGTAAAGGAATTGCACAAAAGAAATATTCCAGAATGGCCATGAAAGCATTAACAGGGTTTCATCAAAATTATCATGGTTTCTTGAACTGACTGAAGAGCTTCTCCAAGCAAACAAACAAACCAGAATATTTTGCACCAGCTCCATATACATGGAAGAGACAACGCCTTAGGTGGAAGGAGAAATGAGGCTATGAAAGCTCATGGCAGCAACCACTGAAGTCTGCTATGCTTTATGTGACATAGAGTCACAGAAAGCATCCTCCCAGCCACAACTCTTCAGGCTGAAATTCCAGGTGATTTTTTTAAAGAGCAGACTTTAATAAACAGCCCATACCTGACATCCTTATCAACTGGGTCATCAGGTACGCCCAGAATCCAGTCTGGATGTCCACATCTGACTGCCCAGGGAACAACATTTCCTGATATCAGTTACATGACTTTATGCCTCAAAACATGCAGGAAAAAAACAATCTAAACAGGCAGATCAGCTGGAGCCTGAAATCCATCTGACCATGCTAACCACTACCGTCCATTGTAGGCTCTGTGGTTCAATTACCCCTCTAATTCCCTCTGTGAAATCAGGCTGTTTCCCTTCTCCCATCTCAGTATCAACCATTGAAAAGTAATTCCAGTCAAATACTGAACTTGACATTCCTCCATTAAGGAAGATTCTCAGCAAATTTGAAGATATTTGGAAATACATAACACATTTTTACAAGGACTTGTAGTGATAGGATGAGAGGGAATGGATTTAAACTAGAGGAGGGCAGATTTATATTGGAGATTAGGAATAAATTCTTTACAGTGAGGGTGGTGAGACACTGGAACAGGTTGCACACAAAGGTTGTGGATTTCCCCTCACTGAAGGTGCTCAAGGCCAGGCTGGACATGAACCTCATCTAGTGGCAGGTGTCCCTGCCAATGCCAGGAGGGCTGGAACTAGATGGTCTTTAAGGTCCCTTCCAATCTAAACCACTCAATCTATGAATATTCACTGTTTTTTTCTGCATAGGGTTAGTTTCTAGTGCCACTCGGAATGAAGCAATAAAGCATACAGTAAACTTCTAAAGCTGATGTATTCAAGTCTGACCCCAAGCAAAAGTAATTACAGTTAGTAAAAAAAAAATGCTCAAATTTAGGGCCAAAATCATGAGTAAGTTTGTGTGAAACTATTCCACTCTTTCCATAGAGATCCCAGTAATCTTTGAGGGACTCATGTTTTACAGGTTGTATTGTTTTTACACTCTTTCAAATAAACTGAATGAGATGAACAAACACCATGGATTGTGAATAACTAACCACAGAAACCAAGCAATTTGCAGGAAGAATCTAAACTCTGCAGTAAATCCTTAAAATTAATGGAAGCACACACAGGAGAAGTCAGATACCAGCTTCTCCAGGAGGTCTGCTTTGATGTGGAGCTAGAGAAAACATCAAATAGCAAAATGAACAGTGCATGTAATGAAGTGAAATGAAAACAGAAGGGCTCTTGTACATAGAAAACACACACTGTCACTAGCAAGACTCTGTAATAGTCTTGATATAAAGGTGGAATCATATTTGAGTGGAATTCCTGTTTCAGCAGCAGGCTCTGTACATAACAGGGGGGAATAAAATGCTCAAGATGGTGGCTCAGGCTCTTTCTGTAAGATAGAAGCAAAATTTCCTGCCTGTGAGAAAAATTAACAATTATGTAAGATAGCTGATTACTGGAAAGTACTTGAATAGTCAAGTGAGGAGTATTATTTAGAGTTAGAAAGGGGTTTCCTCTTGCCATTATGCATAAATACAGTCCAACACGAAGTAGGACTCTGAGAATCTCAGGAATTACTGGCACTTTATTACTTGCAATATTTGTGTAGAATTACTGGGAGGAAATACAGAGAAACCAAATCAGAATCACAAATGCAGCACAGCAAGTAGAGCAAAAACTTATATATCTACTTGGCTCCTCCTTTTCTTCAGGTTTGTAACCTCCTTGTGCTTATTAAAAATACTAAGGTGAAGTTGAAATCCTCCTTCCTGAAACGTTCAACTGAATGGAGGAAAGAAAACCTCTTTAACTATTGGAGTGGGTCCAGAGGATGGTCAGAGGGCTGGAGCATCTAGAATTACAGAATCAGTCAGGGTTGGAAGGAACCACAAGGATCTTCTAGCTCCAACCCCCCTGTTGTGGGCAGGGCCAACCTCTCTATGGGGACAGGCTGAGCAAACTGGGACTGTTAAGCCTGGAGAAGGCTAGAGGGAGATCTCAGAAGAGCCTTGCAGTACCTGAAGGGAATCTACAAGAAAGATGGGGAGGGAATTTTACAATGGCTTGTAGTGATAGGAAGAAAGGGAATGGATTAAGTTGGAAGAGGGGAGATTTAGACCATAGATCAGGAAGAAATTCTTTACAGTGAGAGTGGAACAGGTTGTGGATTGCCCCTCCCCTGCAGGTGTTCAAAGCCAGGCTTGTCAGGACCTGGAGCAGCCTGGTCTAGTGGTAGGTCTCCCTGCCCATGGCAGAGGTGGTTGGGACTAGATGATCTCCAAGGTTTCTTCCAAGTCAAACCATTCTATGATTTAGAAAGACGAATGGCTAGGATGTTCCATACACTGTAGAAGAGAACAGGAAATGCATAGGTTTCAGCACTGGTACCTCCAGCTCTAAGGTATCTTGGCTGTTCTCACACTACTGCTCTACCAGAGAAGTCCTGGTCTAATTGTTATTGAAGTAAAAGTAAGTACATTAAAATCACAATTCCCATTCTTTCTACACTCTTCTCCTTACATCTGAAAACCTTTCCTCAGCAAGAAAAAAAGAACAAGAAATTCACCCTGAGCTACATCTCCCAGGAGGAAAGACTGTAAATAGGCAGCTACAACTCTCCCCGCCCCCAGACACAGAATCATAGAACAGTTAGAAAGAGCCCTGGAGACCATCTACTCCAACCTCCCTCCCATCATCCAACTTGGCCTTGAACACTCCCAGGGAAGAGGCATCCACAACCTAGTCGAGTCTCTCCACCTTTATACTGAAGAGCTTCTTCCTAAGATCCACTTTAGACAGTCATTCCTTAGTACTGAAAAGGACAAGAAGAAGAAGGGGGGGGGGGGGGGGGGGGGGGGGGGGGGAAGAAGAGATACAGTCCACTTCTGAGCCCTCAACTACTGATCTGCTCCAAGAAGGAAAAATCTGATACAAGTGACCCACAGACATCTGATCTAGGAGACAGCAGCACACACAGAGCTCCCTTGGAGCTGATGGCTGCCATCCTAATTTGTCTACTTGACTAAGAACATCAAACTGCTTTTCTTCTGTTGCCTTGGACAATACATGTGGATGCAGTTTTGCCTGTCTAAATGCAAAGGATATTAACATCAGCTGCCAAGTGGGGCAGGGTTTTAAAAAAATGGCCAAATTCAGATACTGTTCCTCACACTAAAGCAGCAAAACTGGAGTCACCTTGAGCAGAGCTAACACTGAATATAACCATAAAGCATCAGCAGAATCTAACCAGAAGAGTCATCTGTAGCCATGGTATTAACAAAGTTGAAACAAATACTTAAAAAAATAAAAAATATGTTCAATAAAGCTACCAGTGGTGTCAGTGCTTCATCTAGCTCTCAGTGAGAAGTCCAGCATTCAGTCTGCCACTAGTTTTTAAGAGGTGTCACATACAACACAAAAACAAAGAGGAACTTCAGCTCCCAGGCTTATTGTTCAAATTAAATTGTATTGCCTCATTATATTTTACTGGTTTGTTTCAAGGCTCTACCTACATCCATCTCACAAGCAAAAGAAGCTTAAGAACAGATGGAAAGGTTCCCTTCTATTTGAATGGGACTAATCTCTGCCTAGTCTTAACATGCAGCCCTTCATACTGTATCATGTAAGGCAGCGTCTCTACAGTGCATCATTTCCAGTGATTTCTCCCTGATACCATAACATTCCAAGAACAGCTTACCTGAAGCTAGTAAGGTCCCTCTCCCAAGTTACCAATGGAGACAACAGTCCACGGCAACTCACTTTTAAATAAAACCATTTTAAAACACAAGCAAAGGGTGATTTATAACAAGTTATGCCCAGGGTTGCTTTCTTTGACTGTCAACAAAATCCATGGAACTGGATCCATCAGCAAGCAGCCAGAAAACACTCAGCCAGGGTGACAAAGACCATCCTCAGGGCTCCTTGCCTGCCTTAGTAAAACTATCATAGAATCACTTCATTTGGAAAAGAACTTTGCCATTATAGAGTCCAACCTTTCTCTAACTACCAAGTCTGCTGCTAAACTACGCCACTCAGCACCACATCTCTGCCTCTTTGAAACACCTCCAGAGATGGGAATTCAAGCAGAGGGTTCATACAGACACTGCTGCTAAAGAAACCCTTCACCTGGGGAAAAAAAATACCAATTCCTCAAAAAAATAAAAAAGGCAGCATTTTGTTTTGTTTGGTTTATCTATTTATTTTTTAATATGTATCTTTTAAAGTAAACATCTCCCCCTCACAATGCCCAAACACAGCTCCTGACTTTAAAAGGAGCCACAAGTCTGCCCAGGTGAGCGCTTTCATCCCATTACTGCTCAGTAATTACACCAGTGGAAAATACAACCTAAACCTGGCACCAGTAAATGTATTTTGAGCCTTCCCAGGCCCCACAAGCCTCACTCCTTCAGCTGCCATTATAGCTGAAGCACAATAAAGTGCCTCCCAGAAGAAATTAGAAACCTTTTAGAAACCTTTTCATCCCGGTTTCACCAAATGCACTGAGGATGCTTATAAATATTCAACATGATTTTTAAAGCTCTCTTTCTCTCATTTTCCCTCACCCCAATTACCATTAGAAACCGTTTTACTTTTAAATACACAGATGGGAACCAAGTCTGAAGTCAAAGGCACGCACTCACTATAGCGTCGAGGATCACGTAAGAATAGAGCCAGCGAGAAACGCAGGCAGCCCCCGGCAGTGAGACGACAGAACAAAGCACGAACAGGAAAGGATTAATTCAACCGCTGGTGGAGAAATGTGAAATAGCACAGAGATCTAAAGCTCTGCCAGAACTTACCACACGTGAAACCCAGTCCACTGCGTCCCCACGGCCCCAGGCAAGGTTCCACACTTTCTCATTAGCGTGCTATAATTACTCTGAAGGCGCAGCATAAAGAGCCACACCAGCTCCAGAAAGCCCTGAAGACTGGCACAGCCAGCTCCGGGACTGACTGTAATGATTCAGCGTTCCAGCCCCCTTTCTTATTGCACCTGCATCTTATTTAGTTGCCTCCACTAGACCCTAATCTGCTTCGCGCGACCAGTCTAGCAGGTGGAGATGATAGCCAAAGCTTTGACCCTCCCAAAATGTAAACCTGGCATTGAAACCTCAGCAGCTGGACCTTGTTAATGCAAAGTACAACACTTCTCCTGCAAAAGAGCTCTTATCTGCCTGACCTAAGTACCTACATTGTTTTCACCTGTTTCATATACATAGCCAATCGTCTCTTAAGGGCGTCAGCAACAGGTGGTAGCAATGACAAAGGATTGTGACTACTTGGTTGAGAGATCCTGAAGTCATCGTGCATAGTAACAAATCTACCTGCCATTGCTACTTAGGATATTTAGTATCCTATGAGAACATGGCAACCTTGTCTACAAAGTTCTAAAGGGTTTTTCTCAAGCTAGCAGAAGTAGTTTCCAGTGGTTTCTTGAAGATTTCCTCACCCCCACAGTGACATTTCCTCTAGAAACCAGGTGCAGTCACATGTGACATCCAAAGACTTTGCAGAATATGTGCCTTTGGATTTCATTTTATCCAAAAGGATAAAACAAAGCCTTTTGTCAAGTCCCACTTGCATGCAGCAACCACAAGGTTAAACAGTCTTCCCAACATCTAGGCTTGAGGGGTTGAGTAGACACAGGGAGTGGGAAGAAATGGAACTAGTTTTGGACTGCTCTAACACTTATGTGTCCACTCTGCCCAGGCGGAATTCATCTAAACTCCTCATGAAATTCACGGCAGAAAACAAAGAAGCACTTTCAGAGCAGCATTCACCTGACTGATTTGAGGTGGCCACGTTTGAATGAGCTGTGCTGAGCCCCAGGAGCACCTCTTGCACTCCAGAAACTATGAGGAGCACAGCTGTCTGCATTCAGGCAGGTCAATTCTGATGCTAAACATCTAGTTCTCATTTTCTCATCAGCTGTGCTCTTACACTATCACACACAGTGCTTCCAAGTGCTTACAAAACACTGCTCCAGTGTTTGGTTTCAAGTTTGCAGCATTTGGGATCTGAACTGCAATAGAAGGCATCATCCAGGTTTAATGTTTTACTGTATTTGGATTGTTGCTGAAGAGCTTCATCCTGCAAGCATATAACAGTCATATAAGTCATCAGCGACAAGACTGTGGATTTGCTGATAGTTTTATCAGTGAATTGGAGAAGCCATTTCAGGCTTTTAAAGGAGTTCTTCTAGTTTATTTGAATGGATCTGTGCATTTTAGAGAGTTGTATCCATTACTCCTCAGTAACCATAAAACTCATTATTGATTCTACCACGGGCACTGTTGAAAGCAGGATAATTTCCAGATTTGAAGAAGAGAATGTTCTTGTTTATACACTAGCACTTGATTTGGGCTGTCTGGGTTAATCCAGACTGTTACTGTCTGTCTGACAGCCTGAAGCTGTCAGCCTTTGCAATCATCATTACACCCTCTCACACAGAGGTGCTGGATCCTGGAAGAAGAGCAGCTCAGTCAAGTCCTGGGCTCCATAAAGAATCCTGGAGCTCAGCACCCAAAAAAGTCACTGTGAGCACCTAACAGTTGTGTTGCCATTTTCAGCAGCAGCAAATGGCTACTGGGAAAATGAGACAGGCCCCTCCAATCACTCAGCTACACAGTTCCATAACAACCACTCATACCAGGTAAACAGACGCATCATCTAGAGTAACAAATAAGACTCCATCAGAAGATGGATCAATGGAATTTTCTTCAAACAGGATCACTGGCACAAAATGATTTTTTTCATACTTTGGCAGAATTTTACTTATCCTATTAAAAATTACCAAATCAACAAACAAACTCCCAACAAATGAACAAACCAACATGAAGAACAGAAAAATAAAATAGAAATTAGACTTCAGACATTCTTTAGGGGCATTTGCTCTTAGCCTCAACTTTCCTAAGTTGTCCATGTCAGTAAGGGCTTCAAGGAATTGCTCCTCAGCTGTGCAATGTAACTAACATCATAGCCACAAAGCCAGTCAATACATGCTTCAATTAACTATAGTTCATTTAACCTGTGACAGTCAGTGATATAAGAAGTCAGGGGGGAAATGAATGGCATCCCAAAAGTGGCTTTACCACCTCTACATTTTATTACCAAAGGCAAAAACTTTTGCTCTCATGCTTATCATATCATAGAATCATAGAATCAACCAGGTTGGAAGCGAGCTCCAAGATCATCCAGTCCAACCTATCCCCCAGCACTATCCAATCAACTAGACCATGGCACTAAGTGCCTTACCCAGTCTAGAGCTCCTCTGAGTGTCCTGCCACTCTTTCAAAGGCTCTTCTGTGTTTTCAAAGCATCTCCAGAGGTGATAATATTCTGCAAAAGTTTTCACACCTTAAATAACATTTTTGCCAAGATGTTTCTTTCCACTACCAGTCAGTTTGCCTTTTTCCCTTCTCTGCTGTTGCTTTACGTGGTAGCACTTTGCTGCAAGACAGAGCCAGGACTAAAAATTACATGACATGAGTTACACCTTTGAGAACAAGTCTAATGAGGAGCACCTGAAGGAAGTGGGACTGTATGTTCCAGAGAAGAGGAGGCTAAGGGAGACTTCATTGCTCTCTACAACTCTGTGAAAGGAGGTTGAAGCAAGGTGGGGATTGGTCTCTTCTCCCTAATATCAGGTGATAGAACCAGAGGAAATGGCCTGAAACTGTGCCAGGGGAATTTTAGGCTGGATTTTAGGAAAACTTTTTTCAATGAAAGAGTGGTAAAGTATTGAAACAGGTTGCTCAGGGAGAGGAGTTACTGTCCCTAGAGGTGTTCAGGAACCATGTGGACATGACACCTGGGGACATCATTTAATGATTGTGGCAGTGCTCGGTTGACAGTTGGATTTAATGACCTTAGAGGTCTTTTCCAACTGAAACAATTCTATGAGTCTCTCTTCTGAGATGCTAAGTACCCCAAATATCTACTAATATTACAAGAAGCTCAGGTGATTGCAGCTGTAATGCTCTTCTTTCAGCTGCCTTGCATGTAGTATGATGCAGTTTAAAAACTATCTGGTTACTTATTTTATTTATTAATACCATTCATTTAACAAATGTTTGCAGAGGATTATCCATTGTGCTATAAAACTCTGACATGTCAAGTGCCATTGTATAATATATATGAGAAAGACTGAGAAAACTGGGTTTGTTCAGCCTTGAGAAGGCTTAGAGGATGCCTTATTACCATGTACCAGTACATAAAGGGTGGCTACCACAAGGACAGAGACTCTCTGTTTATGACACAAAGGGTGATGGGTACAAGTTACTCCTGGAGAGAGTCCAGAAGAACATTTTTCACTATGAGAACAGCCATTGGAGTCATCCCCCAAGGGGAGTAGTGGATTCCACTACATTGGACAGTTTTACATCTTAGCTTGACAGAGTGCTGGGCCATCTCATTTCAACTCTACTATTACCTATAATGGTTGCACCAGATGATCCTTGGGGTTCTTTCCAGCTTGGCATTCTGTGATTAATGGGTCTATCTGCACATATGTTAATGGATAGACCTACACATATATGTATGCAATCAGGTATCTTTTTATAGCAATAGATATCACAGAATTAACCAGGAAAAGATCTGTGAGATCATTGAGTCTAATCCATCACCTAATACCTTCTAACTAACTAAACCATGGCACTAAGTCCCTCATCCAGTCTCCTTTTAAACACCTCCAGGCACAGAGACTCCATCATCTCCTCAGGCAGCCCATTCCAATACCCAATAATTCTTGCTTCTTTCTGTGAAGAGCTTCTTCCTAACATCCAGCCTAAACCTGCCCTGGTGCAGCTTGAGACTGTGTCCTCTTGTTCTGTCACTGGGTGCCTGGGGGAAGAGACCAGTCTCCACTTGGCCACAACCTCCTTTCAGGTAGTTGTAGAATTCAATGAGGTCTCCCCTGAGCCTCCTCTTCTCCAGGCTGAAATATTAGAATGTTTGGTAAATATTCTAATATGCCTGAATAACACTTGAGGAAAATCTCTTCTTCATATCAGTACATCCCTGTGAAGGAAAACTCATACTGTAAGAAATAGCTTGACTTGGTTAGAAGCTGCAAATTGAAGTGACCGTGGTATATTTATAACTCAGCTGGATGCCACTGACAGCAATTAGCACTGCTAACAAAGGCTGCTTTGCCTTGCTGCTAATCTACAACTCCTCTCCCTTTTCAACCTCATAACCAAACAGGTTGATTGCTATTGTCACACAGGAACTTTGTGTCATATTCAGCTCTAAAAGCTGTGAGATAAAGTTTGCTATTTTAAAACCAGCACCAAGATGTAGTGTGCCCCAACCACAAGTTACTGGTATTTCTATCTCAAGGATAGAGAAAGGGAAAGACACAGCTACATACTGACATTTCAGCAAAGGACTTCAGCATTATTGTGAAATCCACATCCATGTAGCAAAGTGTGTTGGACAGCTCACGTAGCACCAAAAAGCACTGCCATGAACTCAACCTCTAATGAAGCAGCGCTCAGCTCAGTCCAAAATTAGTTGGTTATTGATAAGAGATACTCAAGAGAGCACAGAAAATGTGAATTGCACTAGTGCAAAGATGCCAGCTCTTGTCAACACTTAAGCAAATTTTCTAACTCCCTTTCTATTCAGAACCTTTATTCTTTCTCTTTTTTCCCATATCTTAAATGCTAGACTGCCAATCAGTAGCAAATTGACACAAAGTGCTTCACAGGGAGATTTCTGTTGTTAGACCACACTGAACAAGTCTTCCAGTGCCCAGAGAAGCAAGGAGTTCCTGGAGGAAAAGATAGGCTATTTATGAGAGAGAAGCTGATGGGTATCAAATAAAACCAAAACTGTGACATGACAGCAGGCTTGAGGAGAGCAGGGAAAGGAGACTTAAAGAAAAACATTTTTGGTGGATCCAAGGAAAAAGGAAATTCTGGGATGCTGCTCTTTTTTTTTTTTTTTTTTTTTTTTTTCTGGGGGGGGTAAAGTTGCTTGACTCTGCTAAGAGGAAGTCATTGACATTAATCCACAGTACTACAAGACCAGGTCAAGGCAAATTCTGCCATCGCAAACTGGAGAGAGCTACTCTCAGCTCCACTACACAACAGTACCATTGCCACTTTGCAGCACAGACTAACTGTTCTGAGAGGGTTCAAGAGCTCCCTATTAGAGAGAAGAAAAAGCATGACCTAAATCTCCTTCAATGTAGGAAACAATTATGACAAAGGAAGGAAAACAGCACCACCACCTCATCCTCTTTCTGCCAGGATCTACCTCTTTGATCTTTCAAGCAACTGTGAAGTAAGTAAGGCTTCAAGGAGACCTTCCAGAATCTGAAGAGGGCCTACAGGATGGCTGGGGAGGGACTATTTACAAGGTCTTGTAATGACAGGATGAGGAGTAATGGATTTAAACTGGCAGAGAGGAGGTTTAAACTGGATGTTAGGAAGAAGTTCTTTACAGTGAGGGTGGTGAAACATTGGAACGGGTTGCCCAGGGAGGTTGTGGATTCTCCCTCCCTGGAAGTGTTCAAGGATAGGTTGGATGAGGCTTTGAGTGACCTGTTCTAGTAGGAGGTGTTCCTGCCTACGGTGGAGGGTTGGAACTAGATGATCGTTGTGGTCTCTTCCAACCTAAACCATTCTATGATTAAGTCTTTTTACTGACTGTTAGTACCAATTAATAAATGACAGAAGTTTCTTGCAGGCAGAAACTGTGACCAATTCAGGGTGTGCTGATATGTTATCTTGCTTTCATTACATCAGTCAAGCATGGCAAATGTATGGTTTTTAATTAATCACCAGAACATTTCACCTTTAAAGCCTGGAATACTGGCTTCCCTACCAAGGTACAAGATATTTAACAGGAATAAAACATGTTCAATTAGAAAGGGAGAAAAGGGTTTTACAGAACCAAATTGAGCCCATCAGAAGAAAGAAGAAAAGAACCCACTTGCTGTTCTGCCTGGTATTATTCTGAGTTTTAGAAGAAATTGAATGGTTTTACAGTTAAGAGGAATACATTCCACTGTGAAGTCTTGAGGTTTAAAAGTCAATGTAAAAGTTAACCAACAGAAATGCTGCAAAGACCAAAATTTAGATGCTGATCTGCAATCAATGTTAAAAACTGATTTTTCAAAATCTCCAAGTCTGTTCTAGTTCTGATTTTTGATACTTCTTCAAATTCAGAATTGACACTTCCACTTTACAACTGGTTCAGAGTAACTTCTGAATTGTCAAATTCAATTTAAACAGTTCTAAAATTAACTGGCATAAGGAAGCATAAAGTCCCTGTGGGACCAATGGGAATCCAGCAGTCACGGTTATAGCTAATTCACTGTATCATGGCTGCAGCTGAAAGCCTTGAGCAGAAGCTTTTGCTGCACTCAGGTGTTGCACAGTAGGTGACAAGGACAGTGATCGCACACAGAGTAGACCTCAGGACTTCCTAATCACACTCCTTTATTTCACTGATGTTTCACAAAGAATGAGATGGTAGAAAAGGGGATCCTCTGTCATGAGCAGAGGGGAGGCTCTACCCCACCTCTTTTACTACCCGTACAAGGAAGAGATTCACCACATTGGCTCTGGGTTGATATCCAACAGCAACAGTACCAGTTTCTCTACTCAGTAAGAGTAACCTGATCCAGTACAGATTAGGGGTTGACCTAAACGTCTCCATAAAGAAGGACTTGGGAGCAGTGGAATAGGCTGCCCAGAATGGTTGAGGCATCTCCTTCTCTAGAGACTTTCAAAATGCATCTGGGTGTGCTCCTGTGTGATGTGCCCTAGATGATCCTTGCCTGGCATGGGGGCCGGACGTGATGGTCCCCAGATATCCCTCCTAAGCCCTGCCATTCTATGAATTAAACATGCATTTGTTGAGTTTCAGCTTTTCAGTTTGGTTCTATACTCTAGGAGAAAGCAGCTAAGATGTACTACCCTTTTGCTCATCAGGTAAGCAAATAACCCAGTTCAGTCATGAGTATCTGGGACACACTTGTCAACTGGTTCGATGTAAACAGTGAGGTCACTCTTTCCATTTGCTTTTTTTGTGGACAAAGAAGTTAAGAATGTAACATCTACACAGAAATTTTGTTTGAGGAGGTAGGCAATACATGACAAAGAACATTATGACCCTGTTCACTCTCTAAGAGAGTAAACTAGAGTTACTACTACCTAATTTACTTGTTTATAATCCCACTGTATAAATGGCAAGACTGGGCTGGCTCAGAGTTTTCTTTTCCAGGCCCAAGCTGCCACTATTTGCTGAACACAGTCCAACTGTGTTAGACTTTTAAGCTACTGTGTGTAGTGGCCATGCAGAATTACTCACACCACAACACCAAATTCAGCTGTGGGATGGCATGTTCTCTGCCCCAAAGCACAGCCCAGAACTGCTGAGCTGAAATTAAATCTCCGTTTCAGTGATACAGGGTTAGATTTCTCAGGGAATTTATGAAAGTTAAATGTAGAGCTCACCTTGATTTACAAGAGCAACACACCAGATTGCTTCAGGTTACTTAAGAGAAATCCTGTCTTTGACAAATAGCCAAGCAGTTTGACTCCCTCCCACCAGAGGCCAGTGATGGATGGAAGCTCTGGGCTGCACACTGCAATATTTATAGCAGCCATGCACCCAGCACCCTGTAGAGACCTGACCCATTTAATTATTTGTAGAAGCAGAAAGAAAAGGAGAATAGGGTTTCTCATGACTAGGATAGCATGACAGAACAAAGGTAAATTTTAGATCCATTAACCACAGCACTAAATTTGTCACTCAGCTCTCACAGAAATTAGCCCCCATGCTACAGACTGGAATGGCACAGTATGTATCAGTACAGGTTGGGGATTGATCTGTTAGAGAGCAGCTCTGAGGAAAACGGTCTAAGAGTCTTGGTGCACAACAGAACGACCATGAGCCAATAATGTGCCCTTGTGGCCAAGAAAGCCAACAGCATCCTGGGATGCATCAAGGACAGTGTGGCCAGCAGGTTGAGGGAGATTCTCCTCCCCTTCTACACTGCCTTGGTGAGGCCACATCTGGAGTACTATGTCCAGGTCTGGGCTCCATGGCTCAAGGACAGGGGCTTGTGGAGAGGCTATAGGAGAGAGCTACAAAGATGATTAGGGAACAAGAACACCTCTTTTACACGGAAAGACTGAGTCTTTATAGTCTTGCAAAGAGAAGACTGAGGTGGGATCTCATAAATGCTTAAAGGGTGGGTGTCAGGAGGATGGGACCCAGCAGCAGGACAAGGGGTAAGAGGCACAAATTTGCACACAAGAAGTTCCATCTAAACATGAGGAGAAGCACTGGACCAGGCTTCCCAGAGAGGTGGTGGAGTCTCCATCTGTGAGGTGGTGGAGTCTACCATTCTGTGATTCTGTAATGGCACAGGAAGATCTCCCAGGAACTGACAGAATTTTTCACTCATTTCAGCATTTTGGCTTGATTTCCATCTCAAAGAATTTTCCATGAGCACAGACATTTCTCAACACTCACAAACTGAAACCATCAAGTAAATTTCAGCAAACACTTTGTAGTGTGGTATAACAAGCATTTGAAACTTGAGTTCCACAGATTAATTTGAATTGGAATCATTTCAGAGGTGGATGAGGGAAAGGGTCATGTGCAAACTTCTACTTAACTACACTGTAAACTATTACCAGCACAGCTATTCCAGGAAGTTTGATGCTCTGTTTGTTTGCTTTGTTGTCACTGTTGGCAAAAGGTCCAGTTTCAATGAAATTTCTGCTAATACTGCTCTGACTTGGAATGAGTTAAACACATTAGTACTCCTACACCAGTGGTAACAGTGCTGCAGTCATGTTTGTTTTCCCGTTTTAACCACATCAGTACAATTACAGCAGTAAAAGTTAGACTTCTAAGAACGGGCAGGATGTTATATTTTGTCACCTGCTGAACAAATGCGGAGAATGCCAACAGGTTCTTGGGTGGAAGCACTTCAAGCTTAGAGGGAACTGACAATTTATCCTGATCTGGAGTTTTAAACCAGTTTTTAACTCCCAAGCTAGAAATAAAATGTTCTGCCTCATTGGTAGTAATCTAAAACATCTGGGTCTAGTTGCAGGCACGGCAAGAGGAGCTGTCCACTTGGCCCAATACCAAAAACCAAGTCTTCAAGACAGGGTACTACTACACAAGCTGTTATCCTTTCACTGCACACCTTAGGTCAGGGTACTATTACACAAGCTGTTATCCTTTCCACCTTAGGTCAGAGGATAAATTCAACTTTGGTGGAGGTTAACAGCAACAGATATCCATACTGCTTCTTAGAGATGACCCTCAGATTGCTTTCAACAACTGAAAAACCTACCCCAGAGGAATGAAAGCTTCAAGTAAGACCACAGACACAGCATGCAGGATCCGAAATTTCAAACACATAGAGATGATTAATATATTTTTATTACTGTGTGTGTTGCAGAGTCCAGAAATAGCTTAAGCATCACCTGCAAGAAAGCTACCTGACCAGAAGGAAGGAGATCACAGACTGACAGCAGGATGGTGACACCTTACTAATGATCTTTGGTTATCTTCTGCTGATATTAAAAGAACACCTATAACTATAAATTCCATAGCACAGATCTGGAATAGCTAAGGAACTGTCAGACTTGAAGTAAAGGAAACAGAAGCAAAGATCTGTTTCACACAATCACAGAATTAAGCAGGTTGGAAAATACCTTTGAGATCATCAAGTCCAACCTAAATATTCCTATATATTAATATTGTCTCTCCCAGTGCAAATCCTGAACTTTATAAGGCATAGCTATTGCCACAAGCCATCATGATTCATTTACACCGACGTGCACAAAGGCGAGAAAGAACCTTAGGGAGATGAAGTCACTACATGCAATACTTGGCAGAGATTTCATGAGAGCAGGAAAAGGAGCATCACTAAAGCTAGAAGACACAGCACAGGACGTCAAGCTGTTTCACAGAGTCACAGGATGGTAGGGGTTGGAAGAGACCTCTGAAGATCACTGAGTCCAATCCCATTGCCAAGGCAGGTTCACCTAAAGAAAGTCACACAGGAACATGTCCAAGCAGATTTTTAATGTCTCCAGAGAAGGAGACTCCACCACCTCTCTGGGCAACCTGTTCCAGTAGTCTGTCACCTTTAAAGAAGTTCCTCCTCATGTTTAGATGGAACTTCTTAGGTTCAAGTTCCTGTCTGTTACCCTTTGTCCTGTCACTGAGCCCAACTTAAAAAAACCTGGTCCCATCCTCTTGACAGCTACACTTTTAAATATTTAGAAGCACTTACGAGATTCACCCCCTCAGTCTTCTCTTCTGCTGACTATAAAGATCCAACCTCCTCACAAGGCAGATATCCCAGTTTCTGCTCAAAATGTCACCACAAAACTTGCAGCTGCTCTGCCAGTGTTTTTCCCACTTCACAGGTACTTTCTGGAGCAGGGGTTCTTAAAACAAGCCAAGGGCCTTCTGGCTTCCATGGTGCCACACCATCCTGAAACTGCTGTCCTATGAGACTGACTCTGGTCTGCTTTGGTAGCATGCAGGCAACCTCTGGCGCAGAGGAGTTTGGGTGAGCTGTTGCTACTCCACTAGTTTCTGACAGGTGGAGAAAGGCAGCTCCATGCTTTGAGCACTGATAGTCCTCAAGTGCTGAAGTCCCTCAGACCTGAAGCTTACTTGGTGCCATGGTCTAGCCTTGAGCTCTGTGGTAAAGGGTTGGACTTGATGATCTATGAGGTCTCTTCCAACCTTGGTGATACTGTGATACTCCTTGGAGCAGAAAGCTATCTATGGGAGCCTTCAGCCACACTGCAACAAGCTAGATGAGCTGGTACACACCACATCCAGTTCTGCTCCAGTGCTGGGATCATAGCCTTCTGCAAATGATGTTCACTCCTTCCTATGTTTTCCCTTTCCATTATTCAACTTGACACTAGCAAAACTATCACTTAAATGAAAACAAATAACTGCACATCCCCAGTAGGGCTGCAGCATCAAACAAACCAAGTGAAAAAAAGAATTACTTGCAGTGTATTTCCTGGGTCTCTACCACGTGTTCCACTTTGATGATGAGTTCAAGCAGTATGGAATAAACAAAATTATAAATGCAGGAAGCTGTATAAATAGACATAATTTTGTGTGTACTGAGCCATAGCTCAGCAAACAAAGCAAAACTTCTCTACAAAGGTAAGGTTTAATGTGCCTGTTATGCCAAGAAACAGAACTACAACAGTTATTCAAAACAGTAATAGAGCAATTACAGCAGAGATGTATAGTAGGGGAGTCTGACCTTCTTGTTTTACACTCAAATAAGAAAAGCTATGAACACTTGACAAGGTAATTATTTGATACCTGAAAAAGAACACTCAGCACCAACAAGCAGTCAGTTTGAGCCTGGTGGAGAAGGAGCTCTGCAGAAACTGGTTTAGAGATATACCTGAGTCTTCAGTTTATGTTATTCTTATGGATAGTTTACAGCTTTCACATGCCTAAGTTACCACATTTAAGTAACAAGGGATTTTTTTTTTTTGTTCAACAGTTACAGTATTTGCTCCTGGGGTTGTTTCTGCATCCAAACTGGAGTTGAAAAGAAAGGGAAAAAAAATAGAGGTATAATCTTGAATTTCTTTTTTTAGTATTTCCATGTACAAAACAAGCTCTCTCCTAGCATAGCAAAACTCTTCTGTAATTTCACTAACACTACACTCAGGTGTAAGCAGGAGCAAACAGGACTTGACAGTCTGTACTCAGTGATATGCCTGAACTGCAGCTGTGAGGAGCTGACAAGGGTCCCTCCAAGCACAGAAGGATGATCTTCACAATTACTGTCTTCCAAGGGGTTTCTGTCACCGCTCAGCAGTGTGCCCGCTCACAGCAGGATCAAACTTTTCCTGTTAGTTAATTGCTTTTTCCCCCTAATTTAAACACATCAGCTCAGACCATCTCTTGGAAACTGGAACGTTCACAATTGTGGTAAGATGGCCTATTGAAATCTCAGTGGTTGCACAATTAGCATTTGCATGGAATTTCTTTTTTCTTATCTTAATAATACAAAAGTGCAACAGTGAAATCCAGGAAGTTAAAGCTCTTGGTTCCTCAAAATATTTAGGTGGTAGCTTCCATTTCTAAGAGGTTTTTCTGATTACTTTTTGCAAACAGGCATCCTTTCCTCCAGGCCAGCATAAAACACACCAAAAAAGCTAACTAAATACTAAACATGTATTAGTGCACAGAAATGCTGCAGTGTGAGGCTTGATCTCAAATCCTCGGTCTCCAGTGGGCACACACAGGGAGACCTAGGCCCCCTGCTTCCTCTCAGCATGGGATGCTCCACTGCTTCAGCACCTGCTTCCACACTTAACTGCTGCCTTCAGCTCTCCAGAACTAACACATTCTTGAGTGCTTGGGTTATCAGGAGATGTGATGGCAACACAGGTATCTGCAAAGCATGTACAACCACTCGTTAACCAGACAACGTGTGCATACGTGCACACAGGGCCATCCAGGAGCCTGGCTAAGAATTCACCTTTCTTTCTTCGTTGCTACATGCTGAGGTGTTATTAGGGGAAAAGGATCAATAAATAGCTCTCTGTATATATACAAACTCACATACAGGCTCACATCCACACTCAGTATTTTTCATGTGCACAGCATCACGTCTGTCCTTCTGGGCATGCAGAAGCACACCCTGGCACTTTAAATATCAAGCTAGGTAAATATCTCTTCTCCACATTTAGGAGCTGATCTACTCAGGAAGGGATTATCAAGGCTCTAGTGTGCAGGCTCCCGGATGAAACTTTCAGGATCCTGGATGGAGATCCTGGCAAAGAGCTCTCAAAATGCAAAGCCATTATTCTGCATCCTGGTCTGCCTTCCACAGTATATCAACTTCCAGCTCACAGCCTCCCAGCACAGATGCAGAAGTAGGCTGCTGCAACGTGAAACCTGGCTTCTTTGTCACTCAAGCAAACCACTTTTCATAAGTCTTTATTTATGCAATGTAAAAACCCTCCAAGCTCCCAGCATTTCATTCAGACATTTCTGGCAAATTCCAGAAAGCTTCATCCTCAACCTACAGTCTCAGCCTCTTAAGCAAAAATGGGATGCAGAAAAGTGACAGCTGTGAGAGACACCTTGGGTTTTGCAAGATATAGAGGGAGAGGTGATAGGGTGATATACAGAAAGGAAACAAACCAGATCAGCTTTGGGGAACATAGACTTCTCCATGTTTTTAAATCAGTATTTGGTTCCTATTTGAAAATCTGAAACCATTTTGATGCTACCAGAAGTGGAACACTTAACTACAGTGGTATTTTGCAGATTGTCTCAGCATTGTTGATGAATGGAAAGAGATGTCTTGACTCTAATCCTCAAACAGGAGACCTTTCCAAATGTTTCTTCCAACTCCTCTTGTTAGAAATGAATGACGAATTGCAAGGCAAGGTCAGAAAGCAGCTCTTTTCAGTCTGCATTAACAAATGTATTCTGATGGCAAGCATGCCAGGAAGCAAATAACATGGAAAAAAAAAACAAAAACAAAAACAACCAACTAACAACAACAAAAAAAAGAAGTTTCCTTTCCCTTTGCAGTTCTCATTTAATAGGTAGCTATTGGGGAACATTAGGGTCGGTACTGGGACTAGAACTTGGATGAGGGAACAGAGTGCACCGTCAGCAAGTTAGCTGATAACACAGAACTGAGAGGAGTGCCTGAAGACTGTGCTGCTATTTGGCAGGATCTGGCTAGGCTGGAGAGTTGGGAGGGGGAAAATGGAATGAAATAAAACAAGTGCAAGTATAGAGTCTTGCATCTGGAAAAGAATAACCCCAGTATAGGTTGGTGACTGATCTATTGGAGAGCAGCACAGAGGAGAGAGACCTGGAGGTCCTGGTG
Organism: Pogoniulus pusillus; assembly: GCF_015220805.1. Lineage (NCBI taxonomy): Eukaryota > Metazoa > Chordata > Aves > Piciformes > Lybiidae > Pogoniulus > Pogoniulus pusillus. Next base: position 21,612,486 of record NC_087270.1, on the reverse strand, counting down.
GACAGAAAGATGACCATGAACCAGCAATGTGCCCTTGTGACCAAGAAAGGCAATGGCATACTTGGATGTAGTAGAAGGGCTGTGATTAGTAGATAGAGAAAGGTTCTCCTCTCCCTCTATTCTGCCTTGGTGAGGCCACATCTGGAATATCATGTCCAGTTCTGGGCACAAAGGACCTCAAGGAACTGCTTGAAAGAGTCCAGTACAGAGCCACAAAGACAATTAAGGGAGTGGAACGTCTCCCTTGTGAGGAAAGGCTGAGGGAGGTGACTGAGAAATGACCTCATTAATGTTTATAAACACGTGAAGAGCAGTGTCAAGAGGACAGAGCCAGGGTCTGTTCAGTGATGTCCAATGATAGCACAAGGGGCAATGGGTGCAAGCTGGGCAATAGAAGGTGTGAACATAAGGAAAAACTTTTTCACTGTGGGTGGCAAAACACTGGTATAGGTTGCCCAGAGAGGTAGTGGAGTGTCCATCTCTGGAGACATTCAAAGCCCATCTGGACATGTTCCCTTGTGACTTACTCTAGGTGACCCTGCCCTGGCAGGGGCGTTGGACTGGATGGTCTTTTGAGGTCACTTCCAACCCCTAACATTCTGTGATTCTGTGATATCCTCATCAGTCCTGAATGCTCAAAAATGGTAAGGCTAATGATTCTAAGAAAAGAGCACACTTTATGAGAGTATGTGTTTCACCAGGAACAGAGCATAGAATCACATTTGGCAGGTATGAAAAGACTGAAAAATTGCAAACCTTTTAAAAAATTAGTACAGTCAGAGTTACAAATAGATCTGTACTTGGGATTAATTCAGAGGAGGTTAAAGAAAAATTGACCAGTGCTTCTGAGACTCTGTCTCATGTTAAGATCCTAGATCTAAGCACAGGCACCTGCTTACATAAGTACCAAGCCCTTCTTAATCAATTCATCGAGCACTGAATTCAAAGTACACATTTAAGCCCACCTGATGCCTCGTAGCGGTTTCAGAACAATGGCAGGAAGCGTGGCCAAAGAATCAATTAGAAAGTGCATTGCAGGATTCATAATATTAATCTTCAAGGCAATGCTTTCTCTCGTGTATCTGCAGAAATCTGCTGTTCAGCAAATGCACTTGCTCAGAGATTGTTTTGTTATTAGGAAAAAAAAACCCACGACCACTGAAAATATGTCATTTAAAAATCAGCTCACATAAAGGCACATTAAAAGAGGATGGTGATATATAGCATGCATACGAGAAATCCCTCTCACAGACATCTTACATCCCCACACAGAGAAAAAGCTGAATCTGCCCTTGTGCTCCTACTGGTTAAGTCCCCGAATTGAAATAAAGGAGCTCGTTTTCAGACAGCAGCTCTTCCTCACTGTGGGTAAAGGCAAATGGATTTGGGGTTTAAGTAAATAACTCACAAACAGTGGAGTGGTTGAAGTATACAAAGATCTCTTCTCCTTATGCTATAATTTGGCGGGGGGGGGGGGGGGTGGGGGGGGGGTGGGGTGGGGGAGGCTGGTAATGTTTTGAATATGCCTCCAGGCAGCACATCTACACATGACACTTTCCCCTGGGAGTTCACCATCAACAGCTCTGCTTCTGTATACGCGTATGGCTATGTTCAACTTTCTGCACTGCCGTTCTCACCATGAAAGCTGAGTCTGCAAACTGCAGAGACGCTAGGCAAGCTTTATGGCAGCAAAACAGATGAGACTCTACAGTTCAGCAATATCGAAGAGGGGCTGGAGTCAGCGGCTATTGCCACCCCAGCGCCGTTACAGATTTTCCCAGCAGAAAGGAGATTGCTATCAGCCTCTCGCGGATTCTACTCAGACAGAGGGAGTTAAATGTCACACCCCAAGAACTTTTCCTATTCCCTAAAATTACTACCTCGCAGATAGCAGGGTGCTATTTCCTTCTTCGTTTGTGGAGGAGGGGTGGGAGCATTTCTACCTTTTCAGGGACTAGGTTGATGAAACCTAGAAACCTCCTGGGACAGCATATGCCCAGTACAGGAGGCACTGCCACCATCTGACCCTCACTCTGAGCACAAGCACATCATGCTGCAGCTCTGCTGGGCATTGCTCCTAGAGGCATTTGTGTCCACAGAAAACAGCCCCACCACAGCATGTACTGGAAAGCAGGTACTCCTGCACACCCAAGGGACTTCCCTCCAGCTCTCTGCCGAGATGAGCTTCAAGATTCATTTCTAAAAAGAAATCTGTATGTCTCTTAATGTGCCTGAGGCACTCTGGGAGAGGCATGGTGGAATGTGGAGGACTGTAACAGCCCAGACACTGCATTTCTTCATCTTTCAATATCTCCTCTCTCCCTTTCACTTTTTCATATGGGTCATAGGATCATGTGAAAGCATGCAGCAAAAGCAGCAAGAAATTCAGCTACGTAAAAAAGTAACCTTCTCTCCTTTTAAGGCCTTACCAGTCAGATATCCCCATGGCAGGAGGGATGTAGCTCAGATAGGACAGGAATAAACCTGGAAAACTGGTCACCAAAAACCCATATCTAACTTTCATGTAACAAGATGTAGTCCCCACCACGGATCAATTCCCAAGGGTATTGGCAGCCCAGCTCTGTCACTGTCAGGACAAGGCTGTAAGCCCCAAACATAGTCAGCAGAGGTTGGCTGTAGTCAGAACAGCAATGATCTCATTTTTCTAACAAGCTCCCACCAGATCATAGACAAGGGAGCCCAAGAGAGGGTGTCTCACTTCATATGCCTTTTTTTTCCCCCCTGTCACTTTTAAATCAAGATCTCATCATTTCACTCATCCAAGTTCAGGTTGCCACTCTAATTCAATTCCTTGGAACCAGGAGGAGATTCTCATTGCATAACTGCCAGGGCAAGAAAAAAAAACCAAACAAACAGCAGCAGTGCTCACAGCTCACTTTTCCTCCACGCTCCTCCAAGCTGCCTGGGCATTAGGTCTTCAAGAAACTGTACTGATCAGGGCACTGTATCAGCCTCTCCCTGTCCTCACCCCTGATCTGACCGTGCCTTGAAATATTTAAATGTCTAATTATTATTTGAATGAGAGAGATTTCATAGAGCTGAGGAGAGAATCCCTGCGAGTGTGGCTACCGTGGATTTCCTGGGACCTGAAAAGAGAAAGCAGCTCTAATGGCACTTGAAGTTTCCCAGCTAAGGTTCATTAATGACAAGCTAATCATACTTAACATAAGCAGTTTCTCCACCCTAGGGGCATAGTGTTTCTCTGTGAGAATAACTGGAACATTAAGAAGCCACCAAACTCACAAACTTGAGCGTCAAAAGCCCTATGAAACCTTAAATCCTTAAATTGTGCACAAGCTTCCCCACGAATATAGGGGTTTAATTATTCTCTAAGTGCTGCCAGCAGTTCCCATTGCAGCAGCGCTGAGGAAGCCCTGGGCGGCCCCACGCCGCTCCTGTGCCCGGCCCCGACCCCGCAGGATGGGAGCTCAATGGGAGGATGTTTACGAAGTCAAAAGGCACCAACTACCATGTGGGAAACTCCTCTGCTTTCCAGCCCAGGGAAATCACCTTTCTGGGTTGCTGCTGAGGAGCACTTGCAATGGCTCTTGGCACCGCTGCTGCTGACATCGCCTTGGCAAAGGGGGTTTACCTGGCGGACAGGCGGGAAGCAGTCCGCTCCGTCCCTTCTTTGCCGGTAAGTGGCGGCCAGGACCGTGCCAGGGCACTCCCCGCTGCCAGGATGCTCTCGGGAAGACGCCCGCAAGCCCTCAGCCCAACGCGAAGGGCAGCAGCCGCCGCCGAACATCTCGGGGCACCTCCCCGAGCCTGCGGGGGAGGGCTTACCTTCCGCACCCCGCCGAAGCCGTGCTCCGCTGCCACCCGCTCGGCCTCCGCCTGGTCCCCGCCGTGCAGCTCCACCAAGAAATGGTTGGTGTAGACGGTTCCCCGGGCCGGGGCACCGAGGAAGAGCAGGATCAGGAGGATGAGGAAGGAGCCCCGCAGCAGCGGCGGCCCCGCCGGCATGGCCCCGCGCTGCGCGCCCGCGGAGGCACCGCCGCGCCGCGGGGAGGGCGGGCGGGCAAGGCGGGGAAGAGCCCAAAGGATGAGAGGGGAAACAAATTAAAATTTAAATGCAAAATACAAAATGAAAGCGGCGGAAGCAGCAGGGGGGGAGCCGGGCGGCTGCCGCGAGGTGCGGGTCTGTGTGTGGGAGCGGGTCCGTGCGTGCTGCCAGCTCCGCATTCCCAGCCCCTCCTCGCCTCCAGTTCAGCGGCGGCCGGAGGGAAAGCACCAGCCGAGGAGGGAGGTTGCCGCGCTGCCAATCATGGCTGAGGAGGGTTGCTCCGGCCCCCCTCCGAGTACGCAGCTCCCACACACCCCACGGCTCTCGCAACACCCCTGACACCTCCCCCCGCGACACGCCCCGCACCCCCCGCGGCGTATCCCACACACACCGCGCAGCCACCGGTGCGCCTCGCAGAATCCTGCCCTCTCAAGCCACCCACCCATCAAAATTACGCTTGTACCCCGCAAGTACTAGGGCCACAATCGGCCCTAGTTGTACCCACAGCAGCCCCACCATGGCCTCAGCAGAGCCCTGGACCTGCCCCCGTCACAGAATCATAGAATGGTTTGGATTAGAAAGGACCTGAAAGATCATCTAGTTCCACTCTCCCTGCCATGGGCACAGACACCTTCCACTAGACTGTTGGTCAAGGCCTCATCCAACACCTCCAGGGTGGAGACATCCCCAGCCTCTCTGGGCAGCTTGTTCCAGTATGTCACTATCCTCATTGTGAAGAATTTCTTCCCAATATCCAGTCAAAATCTACCCTACTCAACCTTTGCTCAGAGATTCACAGATCATATTGGCTTTGAAGAGACCCTCAAAAGGTCATCTTGTCCAACCCCTTGCAGTGAACATCTCCAGCTGTATTGGGCTGCCCAGGGCCACGTTGAGTCTGATCTTGAAAGACTCCAGGGGCAGGGTCTCAACCATAGCTCTAGGCAGTTTCTTACAGTGTTTCACCACCCTCATTGTAAAGAATGTTATGTCCAGCCTAAATCTACCCTGCTCCAGTTCAAAACCATTGCCCCTTGTCTTTTACTACAAGCAGTTGTAAAAAGTACCTCCCCAGCATTTTTGTAGGTTCCCTTCAGATATTGAACAGATATTGGACAGAAACTTCAGATACTCTCCCTGGAGCCTTCTCTTCTCCAAGCTGAACAACTCCAGTTCTTGCAAGCCTGCCTTCACAGGAGAGATGCTCCAGCCCTCTTACCATCTTGCTGGTCCTCTTGTGGACCTGCTCCAATAGTTCTGAGAAAAGACCTCTCTCTGCTTGCTATGGAACTCAGATGAAGCCAAAGTCCCACCAAGCATAACAACATACACAAGCGGCTGTAGAGTTAGCCATCCCCACATAGCTGAGCCCAGATTCTCTTCTCAGCCCAGTGAATGCATCCCTCTCTGGCTGGCTGCACTAGTTGCTCACAAGGCAAATGGCAATGTGTCACCATCCCTCTTCTTGCAGAGGCCAAGGGCTAGGGAGCTGGTCAGGCCGTCCAGGAGAAAGTCCCAGGATCTGCCCCCCTTATATTGCTCTGAACACTGTTCACTACCAAGCTGCTGAGCTGTGCAGGGATAGTCAGGGGTCTGGACTCTCTGAGCAATCCTCAAACATGAATTTGCAGAGAAACCCCCGGCAGTGAAGCACCTGGATATTCCTTTCAATGAGACAGCCAAGGGTGGGGGTGTTTGAAGCACAGGTGAGAATTCAGAGGTGGCAGTGCCCAAAAGATTGGGAACTTGGTTCTGTAAAAACAAAGCTGCCACCTGCAAAACTCCAAGAGGAAAAGGGTAAAGAATATGTGAGCTTACATGAAGGAATAGTTTAGCTTATTCCTACAGATATGTTTGTTAATTTGTCATACCAAAGGTTAATCCTTTGATAGATCCTTGAGTGGTCTCCTGGGAAAGACTCAGGGTAAAGAAAACATGGAAAGTAAGTACTGCCTCTAAAACAAATATGATACTTTTAACAGTAATCTGTTGTACAGATGGCCAAATGGAATACAGAACTTAGATCAATCTAGGAAAACAAAGGAAAACAACAGAGATCAGTAGGGAGACTCTTCCTCCATTATCCTAAAAAATGGCAGAAAAGCTCATTGCATGATTGTCAATCCAAGTGAGCATTGCTTTATGACAAATTATTGATTTCCTTCCTCTGGATAAAAGAAAATCCCTATTCAAACAGAGGAGAAATGGTAACTTGGGAGCCTGATCCAAAGCCTGTTTAAATCAGTAGAAATGCTGTAAATGAATGACTGATGTTAAGGAAAAAAAATCAAACATAAGAGAAAAGTAAAACATTTGAAATGGCACAGCAATAAAGGAAAACATCTTTGCAGCATCATTAAAAGACTGTGTCAATAGAATCCAACTTTTAGACGCCTGTTCTCAGCACAGACAGTTAATAAAAGCAACTTTATATGTTATTTTTTAAAGCCAAATTGTTTGTTTTCATCAATATTCAGCAATATCTCTCTTTACAGTGTCTTTCCCAGTATTAAAGCAGATCCTACTGCACTATGTGTTTCCAGGTGACTTGGTGCCTGTGAGACTCAGTAATACTTGCTGGGTCAGTAATACCTGCTGGCAACTGATTAACAGCTGATGGAGACCCTACTGGTTTTCACATCCACAGCTGTCCTTTGGGATCAGAGACTAAGGAAAAATTTGAAAAAGGAAAAAAAAGGCAGGAGAAAAGGATTTCCTCTGCTTAAAATACTCCTCTATGAAAATATATATAAGCCTTTCTTCCCCCAGAGGTCTTCCTATAGTTGACTTCACAGAATCACAGAATTTACCAGCTTGGGAAAGACCTCTAGGATCTTCAAGTCCAACCTATCAGCTAATACCTTTGAATTAACTAAACCATGGCACTAAGTGCCTCATCCACTCTCCTTTTAAGCATTTCCAGGGAGAGTGACTCCACCACCTCCCTGGGCAGCCCATTCCAACAGTAAATGACCTTTTCTGTGAAGAACATCTTAACATCCATCCTAAACCTGCCTTGGTGCAGCTTGAGACCGTGTACCCTTGTTCTACCACTGGTTGCCCAGCAGAAGAGACCAACCCCCACCTGGCCTCTTTCCATTTTGTTGCCAGCCCATAGGAACAGGACTACCAATAAGAAAAGCAACAAAGGCAGCCCTCCTGGCTCCCTCGAACCAGCACAACGAGGCCTTGCACACAATCAGAAACCAGGACCATGTCACAGGTCTGGGTCTGCATACCTCCTGCCATCCCCAACTGCCAGATGACAGTGTCCCTCTGCAAGCTGGTGCTGCTGAAAAGCTATCTGGCAGAGACAACACAGTGCTGAGGAGGTGGCATAACTGACTCTAGCTTACAAACCTCAGAATAGAGAGTTTTGATGGTTCTGTCTATATGATGATATTTAACAAGGTGTGTGTGTGGGGAATTAAAAATATTAGATTAGGAAAAAATGAGTTAAAAAGTCAGATCTGAGTAACACCAAGATGAGAAAATTCAGTCCTCAGAGGGCAGTTAAAGAAAAATGGTCATTAAGAGTTGATTAATATAGAAATCTAACACTAGACCAAGAGTTCTAACCTAGTGCTTCAAGTAAACTTCAGGGCTTAGTATTAGTTCTTGCTTCTGGTCTGTAATCCTTTGGAGGTTTTTGTGTTTTGTTTTGGGTTTGGTTTATTGGTTTTGGTTGTTTTTTTTTTGGGGTGGTGGTGGTGTTGTTTGTTGTTTTATTTTGGTTGGTTGGTTTGTTTTTTGTTGTTGTTTTTTTGTCCTTAATGAACCAATCTTGAATTAAAAATCAAGACTGATCTACTACAGCTACTGTGAGATGTTCCAGTGATTGCTTACAGTCATTTGTGAAAAGCTGTAACTCTGTCCTTAAAGTACTGCTTGGTCCTGTATTGAATTCTAAGTATTAATTTATCCATGGAATTACAGAACTTTTTTTAAACTTTTCCTCCCCAGATGGCTACTTTAAGGTTTTGGTGCCAGATGTCTGAGTTTCTTTATGTAAGGCATGTTTTCCATCCCTTCAACCATTAGCATTAAACCTTTTTACTCCTTAAATTATGAACCATAGCTGCATGAAGTATTTTTTTTTTCAGCAGAGTTAAGTGGCTGTTACATCCTATAGATAGAGCAAGAGGAAATAGTCTGAAATTGTGCCAGAGGATGTTGAGACTGGATATTAGGAAAAGTTTATTTACTAAAAGAGTGGTCAGATATCACAATACATTGCCTGGGGAGTTAGTGGAGTCACCATCTCTGAAGGCTTTCAAGCAATGCATGGATACGGCACTTTGGGACATGGGTTTAATGGCCATGGTGGTCTTAGGTTGATGACTGGAATCAGTAGTCTTGAAGATCTTTTCCAACCAAAACAATTCTATGACTCTGTGATTCTATTTTTACTGAGTACTCAGTGTTTCACTGGTCAAGGATTTAGTTTAGTTTCCTTACCACTGGGTGTCCCTGATGAACAGCAGGGTATCCTTGCTGACTTGTACACCTTTTGTCTCCCTCCAGCCCTCTCCAGGACTGACACTCTCTAAGGCAGGTTGTTATATCTAGCATGGCCAGTGATCTTTGTCCTTAGATATATGCTCCCCTACTTTACTTAAATACACATGGTTTACTTGCATGCAGCTTTCCAAACAATCCAGATCACTCAGCACTCCTTTCTTTCATAGTTTACAATCTCCTTCTTTAACATGCTTTCCTTTTGAGTAATGAATTTACACTGATGTACTGGATTTAGCAAGATCTTACAGAGGTCATTCTTTGGCCCCAGTCATCTGGAACCTCTCCAGAAATAAATCAACTTCAGCAGTGATTCCTACTTTGCAATTATGTTTAAGAACCTAGGATTTAATCAGTTTTTAGTATGTTTCACAAAGGCCAATTTGACTCTGTATCTAATTTACTCACTGACATGTCATGCCATATCCAGATATGTTGTCTCTCAGATACAATATCACGGATCAAAAAACCTGCATTTATTAATTTCTTTGAAATGTCATCAGTTGGTCCAGTAAATGAGACCAAGATTCCCCATAAACTTTGGCACATCTGGTAGAAGGTGAGTAAACTACAATTATTTTACAACAAGTAGTTCACAGGGGTATCACAGGATCACAGGGTGTTAGGGGTTGGAAGGGACCCAAGAAGATCATCGAGGCCAACCCCCCCACCACAGCAGGGCCACACAATCTAGCTCAGGTCACAGAGGAACACATCCAGACAGGCCTTGAAAATCTCCAGAGAAGGAAACTCCACAGCCTCTCTGGGACCCTGTTCCAGTGCTCTGTGACCCTTATAGTTGACATTTAGTATGAGGTCAGCAAAGTACTAAAAGAGACCAGTATGGCAGAGGAAGTTGCAAGAACACATTTCCTTGCGGTGGAAGTCAACCAAGTGATAGAATCATAGTCATCTAGTCCAACCTCCCTGCAGTAAGCAGGGGCATCCCCAACTAGAACAGGTTGCTCAGATTCCCACTAAGTCTGACCTGGAATGTCTCCAGGGATGGGGCCTCTACCACCTTCCTGGGCAATCCTCATAGAAAAGAGCTTCATCCTAGTGTCCAATCTAAATCTACCCTTCTCTAGTTCAAAACCATTGCCCCTTGTCCTAGTGATACATAGAATCAACCAAGTTGGAAGAGACCTCCAAGATCATCCAGTCCAACCTATCCCCCAGCCCTAGCCAGTCAACTAGACCATGGCACTAAGTGCCTCATCCAGGCTTTTCTTGAACACCTCCAGGGACGGTGACTCCACCACCTCCCTGGGCAGCCCATTCCAATGGCAAATCACTCTCTCTCCCCAGCTTCCTTGCAGGCTCCCTTCACATATGTCAGGCTGCTATAAGGTCCATACACAAGATTAGCATTGTTTTTATCTTTAATCCTTCATCCTAGCAGATATGTGAACAGTAACGTTCTGAAAAGCTGGGAACAGAATATTTCAATAATCAAATGTACTTGTCATGAGAGAATGAAACATGTCAGCACCCTTTTTGCACAAGTCTGAGTCTCCCTTCAAACTGTCTTCTGAAAGTATGAAATGAGCACACAGCCATGCTTCCAGTGGAATCTGGAGCAAGCTCAATGATTATACTTAACATTTAGAGCAACAGAAATGGGACTAAAAATACATAAGCAGAAATTTCTAAAGGATATAGCTGCATGATAGTTAAAAAGCCCACAGTTGAAAGAAAATGAAACAGTATTGTTTGACAGCGTTGCTTAGAAGTTACTGGGATGGGAAATAAATAGATCTGTTAGAAGAAAAGCAAGAAGTAAACTTTACATTCTCTGCATATGTACAGTATGGAAAAAAAAAAGAGTGAAATACTGTCAGGAATTGTCACAGCAGCTGAGTGGACCAACTCCCTGCTATGAATTGCTTGAGTGGGCCAACTCACTGCTCCCAGTTAGCTCACTTCAGCTTCAAGATTAAAGTAATCTCAGAAAGATTCCAAAGAAAGCACTCTAATAATTTATCAGCCTTGCTATGGATCATCTTGTGACAGTGTATAAGAGCCAGCTTTACCCTGTTTTGTTTTGATAGGGACTGGACAATACGACCTTTGAGGGTTCCTTCCAACCTGATGCAATCTGTAAGTCTGTGATGCCAAGCAGCGTAGGTGTGGAGAAAGCAAAGGAGAAACTAGAGTAGGGGAGTTAAGAGAGAACATAGTTGTTATTATTGCTCTATTTGGGGCTGAATTGTCAAATCAACCATTGCTGTCTTAAAGAGGGTTTTTGTAACACACATCTGCGCATTAGAGCGCAATGGTGGGAAAAAAACCCCAAACCAACCAACACATTAAAAAGCTAAGCAAAGCAAATATTTCTGTGCAAGCTTCTGGATTAAAGAGCTTGGGATACAGTTATCTTAGATGATTTCAAGGTTGATTGCCCTATTTAACAATGCTCATCTGAACATTTTCACTGCTTTAGACTACTGAAATATTTTATTACTGTTATAAAAGCATTAAAAACAGCAGCATTTTTTACAGGCACATGAGCACTGGTTTGTATCTAAGGTATGTGAACCCAACAAAGTTGGCAATTACCAGGCATAGGAATTAAGATCTTAAATTAAATATTCCATGTCTTCACAGTGTGGGATTTCATGGGCCCTTCAAGCTTTAACAGCTCTTGAAGACTGGAAGCCTTATCCACAGTTTCTAGTTGCTAGACTTAAAGTTGCACACAGAATCCTCCCACTGCACATTTAAATATCCAAGCATTATACTGGGAAGTGTCAGAGTGAAGAGGAACAGTATGGACTAATTTAGAGATATGATAATGCAAATAGTGAAGAACAGGATAAGAAATGGTTTTCCTCATCCATTGACTGCAGGCCAGTTGGCCAAACAAAGAGGATGGGAGAAGGAAAGGTGTAATTTCCTCCTCAAACAGTTTTGATTTTCTTTTGTTTATTACATCCAGATAAGGAACAAAGGGTCTGGTTAGCAACAAGGTATCTGACAGGCAGGAGGTGAAAACTGTTGCTATAAACAGTGAAAGCAATTTACCAAGATTACTTTACAAGTTTACAGTCTGAAATGGACAGAGGAACAGCTTACATTTATAGTACATGATCATAAGCCAGAAAAGCCCCTGAAATAAGAGAGTATTTGACTGAGCATTTGAATATGCTTAACTTTAGGCCCATGCTGAAAGCCTGATGGATTTCACTGGGACTATAGCATGTACCTGTCTGCCAAATGAGAATGTGATTACCAATGTGCTGAAATAGTTTCCTGAAGCTGACTTTTAGCAACTGCTTCATATCCACAGACAAACTTTCAGCTGAGGTAGCCATGGAGGAGATATAAGTAATGAAAATATGTGGTTCATTAATATTAAAAGGATATGCTTGTCACATTTACCAGGCTTGTTTGAGTTTTATGCTACTCAGTTCGCTGCTGAAGACTGAGTCTGTTTGGAAAAGAGCTCTGTGCAAAACAGAACCAAAACTGCTCAGCAAGGTCATCTTGGATCTTATGGTCTGTAGTAGTTTAAGCCTTGTTGGAAAATTCCAAATGAGAGATTGGGACTTTCCTGAAAGTTTAGTGCAGAAATCATAGCATTGATTGTAAAAGAACAATAATGATAAAGCCTCTACCATTCATTCAAGTACAGCCAGAATTAAGTAGTTTGGTACTTGACTGAGGCCATGTGAGGTCATCAGTTTGTGCTCTTTCTTGTACCAGTTTCACCACCTCTCTCGAAAAGGCTGCAGACCAGCAACTTTTCCTTCATGTTATCATTAATTAAAAGAAGTCTTAATCATTACTATAAAAATCGAAATCTCCCCCTAACAGCTTAAAGCATCATGCCAGAGTAACAATTAAGTTACTAGCCATTTACCCCTGCTAAGGTTCATTTCCTTTAAGATCCCTGCATAGCTACCATTAATTTTTGTCACATTCAACAGTCTCGTTCCCAGGCCCTGCCTAAAAAGCCTTTACTCTTGCAACCAGTGACCTTCTCATACTCCTGGTACAGAGGTGCTGGAGCTGGGATGCTGGCATAGGATGAAAACTGGATCACAAAGCTCAGAGGACACTGCAGACAGTCTCCTGCAGATATCATCTCAGGCATCAGGAGGGTCAGAGAGTGCCATATCCTGACATGGTGGCACTGAGTGCAGCTGCCCCCACCCACCAGCCCAGCCCTCTGACACCAATCCTGCCACAAAGGGCTGTTTGTGAGAGGCCACAGCTGCAACAGAGGAGACAGGCAAGCAATGGGAAAGACATGGGGAGAAATAAAAAGTGGAGTTTTTCCCTCCACCTTGCATGCACCTTATGTAATGATTACTAAGACTGTTCACACAATAAAGCCTCATTCCTGTTTGAGGTTTAGAAGTACTGTGCTGTAAACAACAGCAATAAACAGCCCTTTGTAAATAAAAATGGAGGATTTTCTAAAATGCAATCCATACAAAGCCTAGTGAAATTTAGTGGGAGATGGGTGACAAAGACTACATGCCCTTTGAAATTCTCCCCTGGCAGAAATATTTTTGTCTGGACTTCTGGCACAGAAACAAACACATCTATTGCTACATCTTCTTTTCTGTAGTGTTGTCCTTCTCAAATCATTATGAAGTGTGCATACACAGGAGCTGTACCATAGCTTCCGAAATAATTCACCTAAAATCCACTGCACATTTATAATTAAGAAAGAAAAAAGTCAATTTTGACAGCGCAAGGAAGAAGAAAAACAATACAAGCAAATAAATCATTTGGAAAAACACCTATGCCTGTGCTCTAAATTGCTCTTATGTCATCATTCTCTTCATAAAGAAATGCATCACTTTTTATTTCTTCTGCTCTGTGATGACTGTGATGAACATCACAAAACCATGTGCAGCCTCTGCTCAGGAGCTCAGCTCTAAACCACCACAAACATCTAGAACTTGGCTACTTCTTAATTTTAGTTGTAAAAGATAAAGAAGCTGCAAGGAGCAGATGAGAGTCTTCAATAACCATCTTGGTATGGCAAAACTGAAGTTTAGTTTATTTGGGGGTTTGGGTCTGATTTTGATTATGTTTTTACTCAGATTTTAAGATTTCTTTTTCATAGAATTACCATGCTAGCTGCAAGGGTGGAGGTGGAGGTAGGGGGTGTTGCTTCAAGTGGCATCTTGGTGGTTCGTAGCTCTTCGCAGCCCTTACCTATCAATGGGAGCAGTGCTGCTGCAGCAGCATTCAAAGGGTAGATTTGGGAATGAGTAAATTTTCCTTTGGAATTTCACTTCAGAGAAGCGAGCAAAACAATAGTAAAGAAGGAGAGACTGACATTTAGTTTGAAATCGAGTTTCAAATTTATGGCAAAGGAATTTCCATAGGAAAGGGCATGGCAGGAAGGGCAGGGCAGAGCTTCGCGCAGGCAGGGCGTGTGTGAAAGGTGAAGTCGCCGTCCCTGAGACCAGATCTGGTGCGGGTTAAGTCTGCACCGGGGAAGGTGATCACAGAGAAAAAGGCTGCCAAGAAGATTTTTTTTCTGGGGGGGGGCGTGGGGTGTGCGGTTCGAGGCTCTTTCGCGCCGTCAGGCAGGTGTAGCCGGCAGGCAGGGGAAGGTAGCCGGCTCGGCACGCCGTGCACACCCGCAGACCCCGCGGGCGCGGCGCCTGGCCCTGTCAGTGTGCGCCGCACAGCCAGGGGGTTGCAGGCTCTGTCCGTTCCGCTCGCTTTATCCCGGAGCAGACGTCTCCGCCCGACAGAAGGCGAAGCCTCTTCATGTGCTGCCGCCAGCTCCACTGCTGCAGCGACCCAGACAGATTTTCAGGGCAGATGTGCGACCCCGCGGGCATCAGGCTGCAAAGTGCCCGGCTGTGACACCAGCACAGAGCTCACCGGTGGGAGATCTGCCCGCGGAGAGGAGCTCCTCCACTTGGTGACAGAGCTCCGAGAGGGGCTGAGCATGCGAAGAAACATCAGGGAATGCGAGTCAGAAATAGATTGCTGGAGCTGCAACCTGCTTTCCCCAAAACAGGCTCAAAGCTCAGCTGGAACTCACAGTAAGGGGGGGCGGGGGACGGAAACAGATCCCCAGGTGGCACAGCAGGCAACTCCCCTCAGTCTCCCACACATTCCCAGTTGCCCTATACAACGGGTACAGGGCTCTGGAATCTGAGGGACAGTCAAATGAGAACAAAGATCATGCTACCAGATGTAAGACAGTCAGCACCAAGTGTCACAGCTGCCTCTACCAGAAAAAGCAGAAGGGTTATTGTTGTAGGTGGTTCCCTCCTGAGATGGACAAAGGGTCTGATATACTGACCTGAGCCATCCCGCAGGGAAGTCTGCTGCCTCCCTGGGGCCTGGGTTAGAGAGGTTAGAAAGTTAGATTATTACCCACTTCTGGCCATGCAGATTTGCAACAATGAGGTCAAGCAGAGACGACCAGAAATGATCAAAAGGGACTTCAGAGCACAGGGGCAGATGCGCCAAGGATCAGGTGCACGGGTAGTATATGCCTTAATTCCTTCATTAGCATGAAAAGATACTGAGAGGATCACAAAAACACACCTGATAAATAGTTGGCTTAAAGGATGGTGCCAAAGGTCCCATTTTGGGTTCACAGAACTCCAGGTTGGAGTAGATGATCTCTGCAGCCTCTAAGTCATTCTATGAACACTGAAAAATGGGGAAAGAAAAGCTTGGAGTACTCTATTTACCGTGCAGCAGTCATGGATCGTATCAAATCACGCCACTGTATCTTTCCATAGACTGCCGTGTGTGATTCTTACTGAGGTGTGGGACAAGGTGCACCCCATATTCAACTGGTAGAGGCTGCACAACATTAAGCACTGAGTGAAGAATTCCTTTCTTTTTTTTAATAAGGAACAGATGGTCACCTCATTCAAGCAGCTGTTGGTGTGGAGGTGGGGGTGGTGGGATGTGTGTGTGTGCATGGAAATGATTCACTATCAGACATTAAAGGCTAAAAATGGTTAGATTCAGACGCACTCCCTCATGAGAAGTAGTGGTACCAGCATCCAGCCACTTACTGGTATCAGAGAGGAGAAAAGAACTGTGTCAGGAAAACTCCCCCTGGTAAGCTCAGTCCTCTGCTCTTGGTGGAATTTGAGCCACAGCTACAAATCCAAGCTAGTGCTGAGCAAAAGCTCTGACAAAGCTACAAGGCATTTTTGATGTTTAAGTTCAAAGAGTACAGTAAAGGAATAAGCATCCTCAAGCTTGTAAAAATAAAACTGAGTTACTTCAGGAGATCGTATTTTATCACTAGGTGGCATTGCTCTAAATCTTTGAGTACCTCTAAGCTCTTTACTCGGTGGGTAATATTCTAACAGCTGGTAACACATATAGGTTTCACTGAGATGATACCAGCCACACTGCTCCAAAAATGTGTAAAACACTTCAGAAAAGTCTATCTGGCAAGAGATTTTATTCTAACTTTGGCCTCAAGTCTTCTCTTTATGACTGTAGAAAGAAACACAGTCCATAGCCAGATGTTCAGTTATTCCAGCTTAAAGCCTCAGCTTCCTAAGAAGCATTTGTAAAACAACTCTAGTCTCCTCTAATTGCTCCCTTCTTCCATAATTGACCTTCATGTATCTTTCCACCAGGGATAGCACAGCTGGTTACCACTCATGCCCCTGTTTTATGCAACAGCATTCAATTCACTATACCACTGGGTACTCATTGGCCTGTGGAATTGGGGGGAAGTTAAAAAGGTATTTTCTTTTTTTTTTCCTTTTTTTTTTTTTTTTTTTTACTTGAACTGGTAAATTGTCTCTGGAAGCTGTTAATGAAAAATCTGGCAGCATGAAATAAAGGAGGAAAAAAGCATGAACATCTGAGTTATCTCTAAACATGAATCAAAGTTTCCAAAAGCACAGAAGTGATGCTGGAAGTCAGACCTCCGTTTTGAAGCCACCTTAGTAAAATGTATGTCCAATTCAATTTTGGAAACTACTGAAATCTCATTCCGATTCCAGTACCTAAATCCTCTGTGCTGTATCTTTGTTATGACCCAATGTGCAATGGTAGCATACTCCTAAAAAGGGTCTAAAGCTTTGATGAGGTAAAGGTTACCCATGCCCAGAAATGCAACCCTGAAACCCCCTCACCTATAATTACCTAAAGCAGAAACTTGGCAAAAAGACTGCTTATGCACTTCAATTCACAAGTCATTGGATAAGAAGTATAACAAGTCTTCATAAAGAAACCAGAGCCTAGAACTCCTCACTCTTAGCTGAGGACCCCAGGCACCAGCTAAGAAATGATGATGCTCCCATGGTTACATTTTCAAGAGATAACAAGTGAGAACATTCAGCCTCTTGCACAAGAAAGCCGTGCATGTTTACTGTCTTAACAGCTATAGCCTCAGTCACATTGCTGGAGTTTTTTATTCCTTTCCAAAATAGATACTTGAATAAAATATATTCTATGGTCTGGATGACACTATTTGCTTTACTGATTTGACAAGGTTTGCATTTGCCTATGTTTCAGCAAGTGAACTTCATTAAGTCAGCAGCACCCTTCCCATTTTCCTAAGCTCAGACCAACACCAGGAGGCCAAAACAGCTCTATGACCAGCAGTACCAGTATGTCACACCACAAGGATAAACGCTTGTCCATTCATGGCCATTTCTCTATAGCCAAGCAGAAAATTATAGCTGTAAGTCACTTCAGAGCAGAGTTAGAGTGCTTTTCAGAGGAAACCAAGTAGGTAAAAAACCTAAATAGATATTTTCACTTTCAATACTATACAGAATTGAATTTCCAAAGTGCAAGAACTGTTATAAAACCATCTTCATTTCCTTTATATACTTCCTTATACGCTCTCTCACTCTGATAAACATACACAGGACCATCTTCCATCTCCAAGAAGTGAGAGTCAGTCTCACAGAAAGAGGTCAAGGAAGCTTTCCCCACTCTCTGAGCTTGAGTTTCATTCACTAGGTTCTCCAAAAATTGCTTTAAGTCATTATAACTGGGCCTGTGTAACTGTTCAATCAGATTGATAAAACTCATTCTTGCAAAGCACTTGAACTCTAAGGCTGAAAGAGCTTAGCACAAGTTGTAATTATTGTCTTTAACCTACACAGACCTTTTAGTACACACTGAGAAAAAAATAAGGAAAACAAGTTTTAGCAATTCACCTCAATCCATTTAGAAATGTTTTTAAGTCAGGTCCTGAACCATTTAGTGGGATTCAGAAGAGGTGTGTGCTGTGCTTTCAGCAAGGCTGATGTGCTGCTTACCCAAAAGACACTACTAATGACCTTATCATAGAATCATCAGGTTGGAAAAGACCTTTAAGATCATAGAGTCCAACCATAACCAAACTACCATGACCACTAAACTATACCCTGAAGTGCCACATCTTGAACACCTCCTGTGATGGGTACTCCACCACCTCCCTGGGCAGCCTGTCCCAGTGCCTGACCACTCCGTCAGGAAAGAAAATTTTCCTAATATCCAGTATAAAGCTCCCCTCTCACAACTTAAGCCCTTTCCCTCTTGTCCTATCTCTAGTTACTTGAGAGAAGAGACCAACACCAGCCTCACTACAACCTCCTTTCAGGTAGTTACAGAGAGCAATAATATCTCCCCTCAGCTTTCTCTTCTCCAGACTTAAAAACCCCACTTGCCTCAGCTGCTCTTCATATGACTTGCTCTCCAAACCCCTCACAAGCCTCATTGCTCTTCTCTGGACATGCTCCAGGACCTCAGTGTCTTTCCTATGCTGTGATGCCCAGAATTGAACACAGTGCTCAAGCTGTGGCCTCACCAGGACCAAGTACAAGGGCACAATCACTTCCCTACTCTTGCTGGATGTGCTATTCTTGATACAGACCAGGATGCGGTTGGACTTTTTGGCCACCTGGGCACACTACTGGCTTGTATTCATCCTGCCATCCACCAGCAGCCCCAAATCCTTTTCCACTGGGCTGCTTTCCAGCCACTCCACCCCAAACTGCAGCATTGCTCGGGGTTGGTATTAGAATCAGTTCTGGTTTATATCTTTATCAGTGATTTGGGTGATAGGATCCAGTGCACCCTCAGCAAGCTTGCAGATGACACTGAATTGAGCAGGAGTGTCAATCTGCTCAAGGGTAGGAAGGCACCTGCCCATCATTTGATGGGCAGAAGCCAATGGGATGAGATTGAACAAGACCAAGTGCCAGGTCCTGCACTTTGGTCACAACAACCTCATGCACCACAGTCCTTGTCTTCCTTCTCTCCTTTCTTTTCATAAACAAAGTATCTGACAGATACAGCCAGAAAACAGCACTCTCCTTCATGAAAGGTTCAGGAATCTTTTCTGTTTAGTTTTTGTTTTCTCTTTCATCCAATCCAGCAAATGCCAGCCACTGAGTAGCATCTCCTTTCCATTCCTGCTACCTTCCAAGTATCATTTCTTCCTAAAGTAGCCTAGCTCAGAAGGACTAATATTAATTTGTATGTACTTTGACAATTACACATTGACTCACCATGGTTAACAGGTGACTGTCACAGCTTGGCACTGCTGTACAGACATGAGCTGAGTGTACCCATCATGCCATTGAGGAATAATTAAGTAGTCTGTTAATAATCTTAACAATTAACAGTGATTGCTATTAATATATTAGTCATCTTAATAAACCCACCCACATATGCATGACAGATGATGATGCTGACAATAGGATTTAAAAAGGAAAAATCTGAGTGATGCCAGCATGCCCTCAAAAGGAAGTGAGCTTTGTGGTTCAAATACATGAGTTCAGAGGCTAAATTCCCTCTCAGGCCTGCCACTCACTTCCAGTCTGTTGCACTCACCTACAAAACAGGGGCATTTATATAAATTAGGCATATCTAATTTAATCAGGCATGCACTACTGGAACACTTGCATGAAGGATTAAGAGGAATTGCAAAAGCCCATGTTTGTTCCCTCCAGAAGCAACTGACTGGAGTCTGCAGGGACTCTCACTTTTTGGCAGAGAAATAAGCTTTTCCATCTCAAAACCAGACCTTCTTGAAGTGGTTTATTACCCACACTCTCTAGCTGCACGTTTAAGGTCTGGCATTTCTCTGCTCAGGAAGCAACTCCACTCATATCTGCAGCATCCCTCATGAGGGTCTTAACAGGGCTGAGGACTGAAACAAAAGGTCACCAGGAAATTGAAGCTGGAGTGTGCTGTGAGCTGGCATTCACAACAGCAGGAGGAGAGGACAGTTCTGTGGCTACAGGTGTATGGGCTTGTGCAGTTTTCTTGATCTCTGAGAATTTGGTGAAGACCACAGAATCACAGAACAGGGGGAGCTGAAAGGGACCTCTGGCGATTAAGTCTAACCCTCCTGCTAAAGCAGGTTCAACTAAAGAAAGTCACACAAGAATATATCCAGGAAAGTTTTGGAGATATCAGTTCTGAATTTCTTTTCTTGGGGGCACAAAGTAAAGCCAGGCAAAAGCTAGAAAGGGGAGTCCCTTATGGAAAGAAGACATAATTACAACATCATAGGAAGTACTTATGCAGATGTAAAGGAAATTGTATCTGAAAATCAGTATTTCCTGCAAGGTTAAGTTGGAAGAACATCTGATATCACAATATTTATTAGCTGTCTTTCTAATAGCTCTGAACTCTAATGGGCTGTTAACAAGTTCACAGGAGGCTGTCAGAATGGAGAAGAGCATTCAGTGCTGGAACTTTCCAGGGACACTTGGGGGTGGACACATCCAACATGAATACTGACACCTTTCTGAGGCTATACAGAGCACAAAGCACCTGTGAGTGGGTCTTAAGCTAATAGAAAGGTGGTAGCCCCAAATTCCTGGGGGACTATTAAGGAGTTGTAAGGGGACTGCCAGAATGGAAAAGAACATTCAGTGCTGGCACTTTCCTAGGTAGGTCTGAGGATGGATAATTTAGGTCTGCAATCTGAGCCCTTTCCTACGCTGAATAGAGCACAGGGAGCCTGTGGGATATAAACTAAAGGAAAGGTGGTAGCTCCAAATCCCCTGGGGCTATTAATGAATGGTCAAGAGACTGTCAGAATGGAGAAGAACATTCAGCACTGCCACTTTTCCAGAGGGCTGTGCCTTCTGTTTACTATGCAATTGGTGTAAGAGTTGAACAGAATTTCCACCAATGTGGTGGAAGCCTCATCCCTCGAGATGTTCAATGTCAGGTTTGGTGGGGCTCTGAGAAACCAGCTCTAGTTGCTTACTGCAGGTGGTTGGACTAGATGGCCTCTAGAGGTCCCTTCCAACCTTGTGAGTTCTGTCATTCCATGATTACACTGTACCAGTTGGGCCTCACATGCTGCCTAGGAAAATGTAACATAGGAAGAGTGGCAAAGAAGTAGGGCAAAGAGAAAGATGTGTATGAAATAAAGGGGAAGGATAAGCAAGGAGAGAAGGCAAAATTAATTCAGAGGAGGATGAAGAAGGGAAAGAACTGAAAGTCAGATAAATCAAAGACAATATACAAAACAATGAAGTCATAAAAGAAGAGACAACAAAAGAAGACACATGTGTAGAAAAGATGGTGTCAAAATATGTGCAAAGCCCAAGCAGAACATTACAAAAATCTGCTGTGGGGAATTAAGAAAGCCAAGAGGATGTGTGAATGAGATTTACTCCTCTGTCATGGCAAACCCTCTGTCACCTGTCTGCCTTCTTCCAGGTGGCTTCCCTGCAACGGCTGGCTTTTCTGGTAGAGCTTTTCAGTAGCCTAAATGTTCGTCTTCATATCTATTGATTCTAATATCTGCCATAGCATCTTGCAGTGGACCTAAAAAATGCTCTTAATAATCAGCTAGTGCAGCCTCCATGCATCTGTAAGGACTGGAATGCAAGTACCTTTTCAACACAGCACCATAACAACATGCCTTTAAGCCTCTGCAAACATATCCAACTGGTGAGCAGCTGTTGATTCATCATACAGTTCCTTGGAGCCACGGTAAGGTACATTTAGTCTTTGTTGCAATGTGAAAATGTTCAGGTGTGAGACGCATCCAGCCCTTAAAATGAACTAAATCATCTCATTGCAGGAAAATTAAAGATGCTGCTTTAGCCTCAGCTGACAGCATAACTCTTACTGAGGTCTGCAGAAATTTCACCAGTGCAGCAAAGGTACAACAGACTGCAACCCTGAACTGTTACCATTTGGTAGAAAAGATCTCTAAAGCAGACTGTGACCCAAAATATGTTTTCACACAAACCTGATATTCCCCATCAGGACTGTTTGTGTGAACAGAATTTGGCACCAGCTGTCTGGGGTATAAAGGTGCAAATTTACTGCTTGTTACACCTGTGTTATTTCTCCAACACTTAACTTGCTCCTGACTTCCAGAAGTTGCCATAAAACAGAAGGAAACTACAGCTTTTTTGTGAAATGACAGAAAAGTGGCAGTCATCCTAGCTTCAGAGCTGTGAAAAGATGATTGTGGTTAGATATTTTCTCTTGGACTGTATTTTTACAGGAAGAATTCACTGTGAGTATGCATTTCCTTAAAAAACAAACAAACAAACAAAAAACCCCAACAACAACGACAAAAAAAAAGGCAGGTGAAAGCAGCTTTCATTGGAAAACAGACAGAAAAACCCGTGGGGATCAAAGCTCCTCTTCTCAGTGAAACTATTCCTGCCTCAAAGCCCCTTGTAAGTCAGTTATACAGGCCTGATTATTCATGGAGCATCTATCCTGTTCATTTGGAAATAATATGTCTCTTTTCGATAAGTCCTCCTTTTCTCATGCTCTTCTGTGGCTAAGGAAACACAACCACAACCAAAACTGTCTGCACTAGGAAGCCCTTCATCCACTTCAGCTGTAGACTCTCAAGTGTCAACATTTGTTACTCAAGATTACACAAAGATGATTTAGGGAATGGAACATCTCTCTTACAAGGAAAGACTGAGGGAGCTGGGGCTTGGAGCTCAGAGAAGAGGAAACTGAGATGTGACCTCATCCATGTTTATAAATATGTAAAGGGTGAGTGCCAAGAGGATGGAGCCAGGCTCTGCTCAGTGATGCCCAATGACAGGACAAGGGGCAATGGGTGGAAGCTGAGGCATAGGAAGTTTCATGGAAACATGAGGAGGAATTTTTTTCCCTGTGAGGGTGACAGAACACTGGAACAGACTACCCAGAGGGGTTGTGGAGTCTCCCTCTCTGGAGGTACTCAAAACCCATCTGGATGTGTTCCTGTGTGGTGTGGTAGAGGTGATCCTGCTCTGCAGGGAGGTTGGTGGATTGGATGAGGTTTGGAGGTCCCTACCAGCCCCTGACATTCTGTGATTCTGTGATTACAAGAATTCTCCAACTCTAACTACTTCTGCCTGGCACACTTCTTGCTGCTTGTTTTTGAAGAGCTTCTAGAGCACCTTTCAGAAGCAGCTGTCTAAAATTGATAAACTGAACATGCAGATCTTTTGATGATCATAGTGACACAATATTCCTTGTTTTTTCCTTGGGTTGAGATAGCATCAGTGATGTTTTTATCTAAGGATCTGAGGAAAGGAACTAAGGATTTTCAAAATTTGGCTTGACATTTTAGCAACAGATCTAACACAATGATAAGGAACATTCAGACATGTACTTTACTTTAAAAAAAAATCATTGCTAAAAGTTGTAAAAATTATGTCTAGAGTTTCTCTCCTTATTGGTTTCTTAGTCTCAGTCATGAAAAAAAAAACAGAACCCTAGGATTTGAACTAATTCCTCAAATCAGGGTCCTCAAATGTGCTGAGGTTCATAAGAAGCTTGTCTTTTAAAAGGACAAAGTGTGTTAGTGAAAGCAGAAATCTTTTCTACATTCCCAAGTAGTTTTGTGAGCTAATACATTCTAACCAATAACTTTCATTTTAAAATCAGAGCACATACTTCTGCAGAGATGGAACAGATGCAGAACTGGGCAGGCAAAGTCTTTTCTACCTTGAAACAGACTATGTTATTTGTAAGTGATCCTTCAATCTTAGTTTACTCATTTGCTTTTCCTTTCTGACACCTTTGATCTAAAAGCAGCTTTTAAAACCACCGTGTCCCTGATGTTAATCAGCCAGGAAAACATCTGCGGGCATGGGGTAAGATTCTGACTGTTCAAATCTGGGTTTCGGGTCCCAAAGCAGAGACTAGGTTTATTACTGATTTTGGCTCCAGGATTCCTAGCACTCGTCACCCCTGGTTGCACTTAAATATGCAGCTCACACTCAAGAGCTTTTAGAAATCATTCTCAAATGAGTCCTGTGAGTAAGGAAGGAGGCTGGCTACAGAGCTCAAGGCACTTCCAAAGACATTATGCCTGGGACCACCGGGTAAGAAATGACAGTGCTGCAGCGTAAGTCACCTCATGATACCCACCAGCAGTAAGACGCTGGCTGAGCGAGAATGCTTAGTGACATGAGAATGCTAGAAAAGAAAGCACAAAGCACTGGGAAAAGGAAAAAAGGTGAAAAATGTAGCCAGGCTTTAATGTTTAATGCTGTGCAATCTGAGTCCTTGCTTACAGCGGGAGGTATTTGACATTTTCTTCTTCAGAGATTAGCACTTGCAGATATTGATTTAAACTAGGATTTATACCATGACTGTCATTTTCACGAAGGGCACAGTAAGAGAGATTAACAAGAAATTGCCAGGCACACCGTCTTTAATCAGCTGCAAACTGTCTTTATCCTAAATCACCGGGTTTGTCAGTAAAAGCAAAATGAGCATAACTGAGGGTGGCTGGCAGGAAAATAGCACTGAGTCCAAAAGAATAAAAATAGCTATCAAGACAGAGTGCCATAACAGAGCTTTTTGTTTTTTAATCTGGGCAGGAGATTGTGTGGAGGTGGTTGCTGGTCTCTTCTCCCTAGTTACAAGTGACAGAACAAGAAGAAATGGCTTTGAGTTCCACCAGGGAAGGTTTAGGTTGGATATTAGAAAAAAACTTCTTGACTGGAAGGGTTTTCAAGGTCTGGCACCCAGCAGAAAAGACCAACATCTGAAATGTGGGAACCAGAACCACAGAAATATTCAGGTTGGAGAAGCCTCTCAGGATCATCGAGTCCAATGCATATCTCTACTCTACAAGGTGCACTCTAAACCATATCCCCAAGCACTGCATCCAAACAACCTTTAAACACCTCAAGGGTTGGTGACTCCACCACCTCTCTGGGCAGCACATTCCAATGCCTGACCACTCTTGCTGGGAATTTTTTTTCCTAATATCTAGTCTAAACCTACCCAGTCACAGCTTGAAGCCATTCTCTCTTGTTCTATCACTATTTACTTGTGAGAAGAGACCAGCACCATCCTCTCCACAACCTCCTTTCAGGTAGCTGTAGACAGCCATGAGGTCTCCCCTCAGCCTCCTCTTTTTCAAACCAAACAGCCTCAGTTCCCTCAGTCACTCTTCATAAGATTTGTTCTCCAGGCCCTTGAAGCAGCAACATAACAGGAAGCCTCCCATGTTACAATCTGAACTTCCAGCCCCGTGATACTTTCCTCTAGTCAGCACTTTCATTTTGAAGCTAGCATGTTGTCAGCATGGGATTGAACACGCATCAGCAGATTGAGCTCAACTCATGACAGAATTAAAGTTCCTTCTCAAACACCAAGCTCTCCCCAAGCCCTTTGCAGGACACAAACTTCACCTGCACAGGTCAAAAGTGTTCCAGGCCAAATTCTCATTTTCTAAACTCCTTGCTGGATGCAGTCTCAAGTAATGTGCATCCCTTTTTCAACCCAGAAATCTCCCTTTGGAAGAAGTAGCTTTAAAAACACAATGTACAAGGAAAAAAAAGCTCCCTGTGAATTAGAACTGAAGATGGATATATTGTTAAGAAGGATTTTTCTTTGGTACAAATAAAAGTAAAAGCCTTGCTCCTTTCAACTTTCACTAAGAATTCATAACCTACTTTGTTTTCAGTGCAATTTACCCAAGTGCCTTTCAATATGCCTTCTGCCTCTAATCCATTCTGAAACTCCCCTTTCTGCTTGCTTGGCAGTTAGGGAAATGTGTGCTACAGCCAGGTATGTTTCATTTACAAAAGATAAAAACTGCAGAGGAACAGAAATAATTACATTTTCTGCCTGTCTTCTAGCTCTCCAACTTCTAAATTAAAACCAGAAAACTGAGTGCCTCTTTTACTGCTTAAGTCTGCTTGAAAATTGGTTTCCTGTTTAGCCTGCACCATAGATTTAAATTATTTTGTTCATAGGTTCAGATATGCCTCCTCAGTTGGGCCTGCTCTTGCATTACCACAGTGTCTGAATGGACCATCCAAAGCTGCTCCTGCATTTGTTTAAGCAGCCGACTTTGGATCTAGATTTCCTCTCATTGCATGCTGAAAGGTAATAGAGGCCAGGCTGTGCTAGGCTACTTCTGTAACAGGAACTGAATAGCAAGAGAAAAGAAGTAAAGGGCTGGGGAAGAGTCATCAAGCCATAGTAAACTGTTTCAGAGGGAACTGGAAAGGTGGGCTGCAGTCAGAGAATCATTAAGGTTGGTAAATACCTCTAAGATCACCAAGTCCAACTGTTAACCCAGCACCACCATGCCCACTAAACCATGTCCTGAAATGCCACATCCATACTTTTCTTGAACACCTCCAGAGACGATGACTCCACCACCTTCCTGGGCATCTTGTTCCAATGCCAGAAAACTCTTTCAGTAAATACATATCCAACCTAAACATCCCCTGGAGCAACTTGAGCTATTTGTTCAATGTAGAGAAATGTAGGGATTTATGTTCCACTCCAAACAACTGTTTTGCTCTTGTGAGCAGCAGCAACCAGCTTGACTCCCCAGGTCTCTGGCCTAAGAATAAGCAGGGAGAATATCTTGCCAGGTTTTATCTGCATCCTACAATTTACTTTCTTCGTCTGTCTCTAGCCAGTGGAAAGCTCTCAAAGGAACCATGTCAAAATGCAGCACACCTCCATGGCTCAATGGGACCAATTTATGATGGCTGAGGATATGTCCAGGACTGCTTTTCATGTTTCTCTGCTGCTCAGTCTGTATTCAAAATGTTTTGCTATCAGACATTTACCTTATGAAATATTAATACTGTTCTGGCATAGTGCCAAGGTTGGGCTAAAGAATGGCAATACATTAATATTGCAGGTAAGCAGCTCAGCATATTTTAGTTAGATTACATTTAAATCTTTGAAAACAAGTTAATATAGCCAACCATCCACACTGTATAACTGACTGTAGGTCACTGTTTGTGTCCTTGTTTTTATACACCTCAGCAAGCTTATGAGTGAAGTAGGCATCACCACTGTTTTCTTTTCATAGCCTATAATCTAATATTTCTAATTAGCCTCCCACCAGCACACAGTTCTTCTATGAAAATTGTTTAAATACAACTTTAGAAGAAGAAAATTCCTGCATTACCAAGCCTCTCCCTGCAGCATATTTGTTCCTTGCTCTCTTCCTACTTCCAAATAGTTTATGGAATTCACTGTGTTTGCTTATAGTAAAAATATACTAGACCCTGTGGTAGGGGGGAGATCAATATAAACAGGAAAAAAAAATTGTTCATGTGCCGGGGTTTGAGCAGAACTGAATAGTCTGAGAAGTGAGGAGAACAAGTGGGATAAGGCGAAGATCACTCTGATAAGAAGCACAGCTGCAGGGAAGCGATCCTGGGCACAAGCTGAGAAAGTTTAGCTGCTATCTGTAGCTGAGGTGTGCGAGGGGACCTTGAAGGGGGGCAGGCTGATCAGCCCTGGGAACAAGCAAAATTGTTGTGGTTAGCGAAGCCTATGGGAATTCCGCACGTATGTATGGAATCCACTATCTAAGTATCACGCTTACCTTCAATAACTGCATTGACCTTCTGTCTATCATATTGGTATAAGCTCGTGTCTTTCCAGCCTCCTGCATGGCCTTTGAGCAACCCAGCATTCATGGATGATTTTTCTTAGAGATGTTTCTCCAGCTATCAGTACCTGGTATGTGTTTTATATTATGAGTTAATTCTAAGTTTTTCTGCCACAGAAATCTAATTCACATGAACAATGTTTTGCAAAGAACCAACAACAGCTGTGTGCTCCTTCAGCAGCTGCCTTCCTCCTCCTGAAACATTGTCTCCTTTTATAGGCTTCTTTTCCTCCATTTTGCTTCCCAAGTCAACAACCTCACCTGACACTTTATTCATCATCCACTAATGATGGAGAACAGGACCATGTGTGCACTCCTGATTCGTTGCTCTTTTTGTCACAGTATAAAGAGATCAAAGGCAAGAGTTTTTTAGTGGCCAAATGCTAATGAGATTGTCGGCCCTTAGTGATCTACACTGTTAGAAATCATCCCTGCTTTTGCATTATTCACTGCCATAGCAGCTGCCCAACAGTTGTGATCTGCTGCACTGCTTTTTTACTCCCTTGGCAGCAGCATCAATTTAAAATTAAAAATCAAAACCTCCAATCTGTGACATCATGATCCAAACAGGCAGGAAAGAAGCTGAACCCTACTTTTGGTCACAGTATAAACTTTGGCCAGAAGTATAAAAAAAGACAAGGTTTTTCACAATACTAGAAGAGCAAAGTTTGGGTTGACATTTTGTAAATACCAGTGTGAAGCATTTCCAAAAGTAAAATCATTTCAACAGAGCAGAAAATTGGACAGCACACTGAGCAACTACTGGAAGCACCCAGAAGAGTGCCACAAAGAGCTGCTCCTTGGGGCTTACTGAGTCCTCAGTCTCTAATAGACAGTCAGTAGTACTGACACTGAGGAACTCTCTCCAGCTGAAAATCATCAAAACGTTTTGGTCCTCAGCCTTGGGCCAAGTCTCTTCTAGAGTTGGTAGCTGTTTCCTGAAATCAGAGATGCAGAAGCAACTACTCTGTCCTGGACCTGAATGTCTAGAAAGCATCATCTTTTAACTCTTAAGTACCCCAAGCTGCTGGACCATACCTACGGAGCCAGAATTTACAGACGCCAACACTAGATTCGACCAGAACTTGTCAAACTCCAAATACAGAGGTGTATTTCTTTTCACTTGGGAAAGAAATAGAATTCATGTTTTCCATTTCTGCCCTGGAGAAGGTGCTGAGCAATACTATTTTTACATGCTTCCTGAGGCATTCCACTGGCTTTTCTCAATTGAGTCTGAAATGTCCCTCGGTTAGACTACTCGATTTTCCCTTCTTATAGACACTCCTCCCAGGAATGGGTGACTGGACTTCAGTGTTTACCTTTCAATTACCAACCTCCAACATCAGCTCTGCAAGCTGTCTGCTGTTCGATGAAAACATACTTGTTTCCTGTTGGCATGCACGACAGCTTTTAGTTAATACATCCCCAGACCAGAGAAGCCATAGATGAAATATTAATTTGTTGTGCTGCTTGAATTACAGTTCCTGGCTGAGAAAATTATTAAGTCCTCTGTCACAGGGTTTGTTACACTTAATTGCATGGCTTAGTCTCTTTCCAAGTCATTAAAACATTTGAGGTCTCTGCATAACTTCAAAATACCTGAACCAAGCGTGAAAGACAAACAAGGAAAAGCAACCAAAAAGCTGAACGCTGGCTCACACTGCTCCATCTGATTAAAGAGAATCAGAAAATGTGCAGAGAAGCTGTGGAGTCACTGACATTAGCATTGGGTAGGGATGAGCAGTATTTTGGGAGCTGCTGAAGCTGCTAGCTCTGGGGAATCTCACGCAGTTTCCCACTGTGGATGCTGAAGTAATTAACCTACCGTCAGCCTAAGGAAGGAGAGAGGGAACGGACAGAAAGTCTGCCAAGACCTGAAATTTATAGTATCTGAGATACTTCAGAGGATCTGGTTCCAGCAGAGCAGGTCTTGAGGCTGAACACGGGGCTGGGATTTAAGACAATGGGGTTTTGCTCCTGTCTCTGTCAATGCAGAGAAAAAAGCATTTTGCTTCCCTGTTTCCTTTTCTATCCCTTTGTCTGCTCTATCAACTTAAATCAAAATGCTTTGTGCACTTGCAAATCGGCACCTTCATCCGGAACGAAAGTTCAGCATGCCAGAAATAAGCATTATATAATCAAAATGACATTTGATTACAGGGCTACTTCTCACCTTGAGTCAGAGATGTCACTTCTGCCATGCTCACAATGCTAGCCATTCCATAGGTCATCTCCCCATCTTGTTGCTGTGGCCAGAACAGATTGAACCGATAGAGTCAGAGGCTGCAGTGGTCAGAGCCCATTCCAGAATTTAATTTAAAATAGAATCATAGAATTGTTTAGCCAGGAAAAGACCTCTAAGATCATCAAGTCCAACTATCAACATAACTCCACTGTAGCCATTAAAACATGTCACAGAGTGCCATGTCCACATGTTTCTTGAACACTGTCAGGGACGGTGACTGCAGTGGAGGACCCAATCACCTACAAAATATTCAATTAGAGCACATTCAATCTAAAGGAAAGATTCTATTTCTGCACAAGCTATCCACAACATCAAGTTGGATCTATTCCAAAGTAAAGGGGTGTTTTCAAATGACATGATGAGAAGTATCTAAAGAAAGGCTGGCTTCATCCCCCGGTAGGTTTTCCACTTAATCACAGTATCACAGTATCACAGCATCACCAAGGTTGGAAGAGACCTCATAGATCATCAAGTCCAACCCTTTACCACAGGGCTCAAGGCTAGACCATGGCACCAAGTGCCACGTCCAATCCTGCCTTGAACAGCTCCAGGGACGGCGACTCCACCACCTCCCTGGGCAGCCCATTCCAGTGTCCAGTGACTCTCTCAGTGAAGAACTTTCTCCTCACCTCGAGCCTAAATTTCCCCTGGCGCAGCCTGAGGCTGTGTCCTCTCGTTCTGGTGCTGGCCACCTGAGAGAAGAGAGCAACCTCCTCCTGTCCACAACGACCCCTCAGGTAGTTGTAGACAGCAATAAGGTCACCCCTGAGCCTTCTCTTCTCCAGGCTGAACAATCCCAGCTCCCTCAGCCTCTCCTCGTAGGGCTGTGCTCAAGGCCTCTCACCAGCCTCGTCACCCTTCTCTGGACACGCTCAAGCATCTCAATGCCCCTCTTAAACTGGGGGGCCCAGAACTGAACACAGTACTGAAGTTGTGGTCTAACCAGTGCAGAGTACAGGGGCAGAATGACCTCCCTGCTCCTGCTGACCACACCATTCCTGATGCAGGCCAGGATGCCACTGGCTCTCTTGACCATCTGGGCACACTGCTGGCTCATGTTCAGGCAGGTATCAATCAGCACCCCCAGATCCCTTTCTGTTTGGCTGCTCTCCAGCCACTCCGACCCTAGCCTGTATCTCTGCATGGGGTTGTTGTGGCCAAAGTGCAGCACCCTGCACTTGGAGCTATTGAATGCCATCCCATTGGACTCTGCCCATCTGTCCAGGTGGTCAAGGTCCCGCTGCAGAGCCCTTCTGCCCTCCAACCCAGTCACATCTGCCCCCAGCTTAGTGTCATCTGCAAACTTGCTGATGACTGACTCCATGCCCTCATCCAGATCATCTATGAAGATGTTAAAGAGGATGGGGCCCAGCACTGATCCCTGAGGGACACCACTAGTGACTGGCCGCCAGCTGGATGTGGCACCATTCACCACCACTCTCTGGGCTCGGCCCTCCAGCCAGTTCCTAACCCAGCACAGAGTGTTGCCATCCAAGCCATGGGCTGACAGCTTAGCCAGGAGTTTGCTGTGGGGGACAGTGTCAAAGGCCTTGCTGGAGTCCAGATAGACCACATCCACAGGCCTCCCCACATCCACCAAGCGGGTCACCTGATCATAGAAGGAGATCAGGTTGGAGAGGCAGGATCTTACCTTCCTAAATCCATGGTGGCTGGTCCTGAGCCCTTGGCTATCCCTCAGGTGCGCTCTTATCACCCCCATGATAACCTGCTCCATCTGTTTCCTTGGCACTGAGGTCAGGCTGACAGGTCTGTAGTTCCCAGGTTCCTCCATCCGACCCTTTTTGTGGATGGGGACCACGTTGGCCATTTTCCAGTCTCCTGGGACCTCTCCGGTGAGCCAGGACTGCTGGAAAATGATGGAGAGTGGCTTGGCCAGCTCAGCTGCCAGCTCTCTCAGCACCCTGGGATGGATCCCATCTGGTCCCATGGACTTGTGGGTGTCCAGGTGGCTCAGCAGGTCCTGAACTAATTCCTCATGAATTTCCAGGGCAACACACCGCTCCCCGACCCCATCCCCCAGTTCAAGAGGCCACTTGCCCTGAACTCCTCCCTCCTTACTGTTGAAAACTGAGGTGAAGAAGGCATTCAGGACCTCAGCCTTTTCTTTGTCATCAGTTATAGTGTTCCCCTCCTGGTCCAGTAAGGAGTGGAGGCTGTTCTTGCCCTTCTTTTTAGAATTGATAAATTTATAAAAGTGCTTTTTATTATCCTTCACAGAGGTGGCAGCCTAAGTTCCAGCTCGGCCTTAGCCTCTCTAATTTTTCTCCTGCATAATCTGGCTATGTCCTTAAATGCATCAGGAGAAGCCTTCCCCTCCTTCCAAAGGTGATACACCCTCTTTTTTTCCCCCAGTTCCTTCAGGAGCTGTTTGCTCATCCAGGCTTCCCCAGATAAGGCCTGCATAAGAACAAAAAAAATCCTCCTGTCAACCAGGATTTTTCATTTCTTCTTCAGTATAGGCAGAAATGACTCAACAAGTTGAAAAAAATGAAGAGAAATAAAAGACTAATTCTTCACACAGTCTGTTGGGCCAGGCCAAATTGCAGACAGGCAGCAATCTGCTGTCTCTCAAGTGAGTGCAAAACAGATTTAGAATCACTTCACCTCTCTACTAAAGTTCTCCAAGGAGAAATAGAGCTTAGCAATCTCTTTTATTTAATAAAAAACCTTTATCCAGCAAACAGTACACTTGTTCAAGCTTACATGTCACATACTGATGTCTCTTAGCACAGATAAATGAAGGTGTCCCCTCACACCTGAGAAGACCAATAGCATCCTGGGATGCATTAAGAGGAGTGTAACCAGTAGGTCAAGGCAGGTTCTCCTTCCCCTCTGCTCTGTGCTGGTAAAGCCTCACCTGGCATACTGTGTCCAGTTCTGAGCTCAAGACAGGTAAAGAACTACTGGAAAGAGTCCAGTGGAGGGCACCTAAGATGACGAGGGGCCTGGAACATCTCTCACACAAGGCAAAGGTGAGAGAGCTGGGGCTGTTTAGCTTGCAGAAGAAGAGGCTGAGAGGGGATCTCATTATTGCTTACAAATAGCTGGGCATCAGGAGAATGGAGTCAAACTCTCCTCAGTGGTCCTCAGTGACAGGACAAGGGGTAATGAACATAAACATGAACACAGGAAGTTCCATCTAAACATGACAAGGAACTTGCTGGGTTTTGTTCTGTGAGATAAAAGGTATTTGCATTTTTTGTTGTAGTGAGGGAAGGAATTCATTTTCAATTGAACTGGAGAGTTGGGTGAAGATTAACTGACAAGGACAAATTGATTGATAAATTTAGTTTCCATTTCATGCTCTGGTCCCATATTTTCATTCTTGGGCCCCTGCATGTCAGTCTCATCCCCATGCTTGACAGGTCCTATCAGCTTTTAATACTTTTCATTCTACATCTCGTCATAAGACATACCTCTTCTTTTAAATCTGACCCACTTATTGATGTGATGCAAAATGATAAGTCAATACATTTTAGCTTACATTCCATGCCCCCACAGTAATGAATAGCTGCTGAACCAACTGCAGTAATCTATTCAGAAAATTAAGACTTACTAAAAGACCTGGGCTGAAAAATATGTGGTGCATCTTTATCCAAATCAATCCTGCAAGATTAATAGAAAACTGACTTTTAGAATCAAAATCCATTCCCACCCTCTCAACTCTAAGCCTGGATATCCTATGAGAGCAAGCTATATTAAATGTAAAGCTAACTTGATATAGGCTTTGCTGTCCCTTTTCTAAGGGCAAGGAATTCTGTGACGTTTGGGAATGGCAGCTACTTGCACACCATGCATTTTTCAGTAGCATCCATTTCAAAGTGATATCATTGCATTGACAAGCTCTCCTGAGTGCTTGTGAAGAGCTTTGCCTGGCCTAGTTTTGTTCTTGATTTTTTCCTTTGCAAATGACTGTATAGTACATAGGTATGACTAGCAGGTATTTATGAGCCTGAGTATAAGAATGCTGCTATTTTCCCGGAAAAACTGTCAATAGGGCACTTCAGAAGACAACTGGTTTCATGGAACAAATACCAGCAGCTGCATTATCAAATAACCTGAAGACTGTGCTGGATAAATGACAAAAAATTAATCTATGTGAGATGCAGGAAATGGAGAGAAATTAATCTTTGGAGCTCATCTTCAGAACACCGAATAACATACCTGACCAATAAAAACCCAAACTGAAGATCTAATTGCAGCTGCACATACAG
The DNA here is from genome assembly GCF_015220805.1 of Pogoniulus pusillus. NCBI lineage: Eukaryota > Metazoa > Chordata > Aves > Piciformes > Lybiidae > Pogoniulus > Pogoniulus pusillus. The sequence goes on along the minus strand of NC_087270.1, from coordinate 21,578,641 downwards.
ACGGTACTTGTTTTACGAGACAATTTAAATGTACTTAAAAGCGCTAGAAGACAGATCTTGTGTTTTCTACAATCTGGTAGTCTAAAAGGCTACCCAAATATGTAGTTATTCGCAGAGGAAAAAGAAACCCAACAACCAAATGACTGCAAATATACTGAAACCCAATAAAAAGGCATTGTCCCATCTGTATACTTATTTCTCAAGCAATACAAAAACCTCCTTTAAAAGCATCCTGTGGAAAAAGAAGTTTCAGCTCCTCGCCCTTAGTACCATGAGTATTTAGCCTGAATTGCTGCCCTTTGTAGAAGTTTTAAACTCTGAAAAGACAGAATAATGCCCCAGATGATGAGCAACTGATTATGCTGAGATAATTAAGATACTGAAGAGTACCCTTGCTTTTTTTGTTCAGTGTTAACTCATCTGCTCTGCCAATGGTTCATTTTAGCCCATTGGTAACTTGTTAGCCATCAATTCTCCTTAATTGCTTCTAGCTAAAAACAAGTAAGTGTTGATTTGACATTTATCTAACAAAGTTTCCACAAAATTAAATGTATTTATTCCTTTGTCTGCTAACTGAACCATTAGTGTTTTCTCCACAGACTGCATAACACTTTAACTATTGTTCTAAGCAAATTAATTCAGGACAAAAATAGAAACAGTCTTTGAAAGATAATGCTACTGCATTATTCTTGCTTCCAGTTCTGTCTACATCTATAAGTTTAAGATGATCATGACACTCTGATCGAGCTGAAATAAAATGTGTTCCAAATATAATGTTTTGCTTATCTCAAACTGGGGAGGGAGCAGGGCCAGGGGAGGAGGTATGTGGTGGAAATCATCCTTCTGATTGTAAAAGAAAATAGTGCTGGTACTGCTTTTTAAGAAGCAGGTAGGCTGTATGCTTTTTTCCTTTTTTTTTTTTTTAACTCTTTTTTTTTTTTTTTTTTAAGTTAATGAGGATTTGGTACAGTTATCTGGAACATCCAAAACAGAACTCTGCAGAAATCATAAGGCTGACACCTGGTAAAACATCTGGCCTTGCAGAAGCCTTGCATGCCTCCAAGACAGCAGCACTGCAAGTAGTTCAAGGTGTCCAAGTGGCAGAAAGTGGTCTTTTTTATGTACAATAGCTGCCTAATAGTGCTGTTCTGATGAAGGCACCTCAGGGGTTATAAGTAATGATCACCTCCAGGAAGACTTTTCTTGTGTCTCCCACTTAACCTCAACCTGATTATGGGGACACATAGTGGCTTTGCTAACCTTGCTGATATGAAATGCAGTTCTGTACAGACAGGCTTTTCATTTTCCAGTTCAGACAGCCTAGCACAGTTAGCCTGAGGTTGCTTTTAACTTTTTTTGTTGGCATAGTGAGGTTACTGAGACTCTGTGAAAGCATCCAGCATGTCAGTTTTCACATTGCTATAGAAAGTCCTGTGCCTATTCCAGTGGAGTGAGTTCCTCAAAGCCACTTGTGGCTTGTGCTAGGAAAAGTTTTGTTTGTGGTGTTCCTGAGAGCTGTTACACAATGATTATAGAGAAAAAAGCATAACCTACCCTGACAGGCAGGACTGCCTTAAGCTGCTAAGAAAATCAAGAACATCCTGGATTTGAGCAAAACTACTTGAAGCCACAATATGAGAGAAATCATATATACAAATATACTAAATTATACAAGCGCTGAGACCCAGCAGAGCTGCTTCTGATGCTTATGACCACTTGCACACATTCTTTGTGAGGGAAATTTGCTTTTTGAATCATGGTTACATCAAGAAAGAAAGAAAGTAGATCAGAGTAAGTGGTAGGGCAGTGAACCAGAACTTTGAGTGAGCAGGAACACTTAATGGGCAACAAGAAGAGAGTAAACTCAAAAATAGCACACCACCACATTGAATTTTTCCAATCCTCTTTGTACCATAGAAACAAGTTCTTTACCATAAAGGTAATGGAACACTGGAATGGGTTGCCCAGGGAGGTAGCTGAGGCCCCATCCCTGGAGATTCTCAAGGTGAGGCTTGACAGGGCTCTGGGCAATATGATCTAGTTGAGGATGCCCCTGCTGACTGCAGAGGGAGATGGACTGGGTGACCTTTGGAGGTCCCTTCCAACCCAGACCATTCTATGATATCTAAAGCAGTTACAGCTGCTATTCTGTCTCAGGATTTCCTGACTCTCTATTTTAAATGTCAAAGCTGAGTCAAGAGCCAGTGGCAGGAGAATGAATATGCAGTCACCTGTAGAAGAGTTAGCATTAACGGAGATTCTGTGCCTGTTCTCTTGTCAGAACCATTTCTCATCTCACCATTTAGCCCTCAGGGATACAATGACCTAGAAAACTGTCAGTTTTATAGCAAAATATTTTTGAATTAATTGTTCTGAGCAGAATCAACAATCCATGATATGACAGAGCTGGTAGGTAGTGAGAAATGCCCTACTTGTCAAGGTCTTTAAGCACAGGCTGTTATCCACAACTTAACCAGCTTCTCTTAAGGTGTTTTGAAGTTTGCTTGCCTCCTTCAAAATCGGTGTTTATCCTTGACAATCCACATGGAGAGCCAGGAAATTATAGGGGAGAAAATTACTATTGCTTACAAATGGTGTCCTGTGAACACTGACAGTTTAAATGGCAGCCACACTACTGCTTGTTACACAAGGCAGCAGACATTATAGGGTACTGAAGCTAAAGGACTAAGAGCTCCAGTTCCACTGGACAGGTAGTTGTGGGTCAGCTGACTGAAGAGAGACATTCAGAGCATTCTGATCCCCTACTACCTTTTTTCTCTAGTGTTTGCTGGTTTATCTTTTTTCTCTAGTGGTTGCTGGTTTATCTGTGCACATAGCCTTTAGTTACAGCTTTTGAATCACTTCTCAGTAAGCCTCCTCTAAGAAACTATAGCCTGGAGTAGGACTTCAGAAAAATTATTTTAAAAAAGGATAGCAAAGACCTGTGCTTTTTGCTGTGTTCACGGTGCTGCTGTGTTGCTCAGCACTCTCAACCTCTATGGATAGAGCTTAAACAGTTACAATGGAACAGTGTGGCCAGTAGGACAAGGGAGGTTATTCTTCCCCTGTACTCAGCACTGGTCAGGCCACACCTTGAGTACTGTGTCCAGTTCTGGGCCCCTCAATTCAAGAGAGATGTTGAGGTGCTGGAGTGTGTCCAGAGAAGGGCAACAAAGCTGGTGAGGGGCCTGGAACACAAACCCTATGAGGAGAGGCTGAGGGAGCTGGGGTTGTTTAGCCTGGAGAAGAGGAGTCTCAGGTGACCTAATTTCTGTCTACAACTACCTGAAGGGACATTGTAGCCAGGTGGGGGTGGCCTCTTCTCCCAGGCAACCAGCAACAGAACAAGGGGACACAGTCTCAAGTTGTGCCAGGGAAAGTATAGGCTGGATGTTAGGAGGAAGTTCTTCCCAGAGAGAGTGATTGGCATTGGAATGGGCTGCCCAGGGAGGTGGTGGAGTCACTGTCTCTGGAGGTGTTGAAGAAAAGCCTGGATAAGGCACTTGGTGCCATGGTATGGTTGACTGGACAGGGCTGGGTGCTAGGTTGGGCTGGATGATCTTGGAGGTCTCTTCCAACCTGGTTGATTCTATGATTCTATGATTCTATGATTCTATGTCCACTGCCACATTTGGTTGCTGCTTCTTTGCATACAGAGACAGCAAGAAGCAAGATCCCATGCTGTAACAAGGAAGAGAGATCCATTTCATCACAATATCAGCACAGATCTGATGGCTACTGTATCAGAAATTAATAATTGGTCATGAATTATGACTATTACTTTCTGAATTAATGCTATTTTTATTATTAATATTAAAAAATTGGGGGAAATCCCTGAGGTTCTTTGGCTTTTCAGTCGACAAGAAGCAGTTGCATAGAATTAAACAGTTTAATCAACCAGAACTTGGAAAACAATAATGCAAGAACAGGAAAAATTCTAACTAATGCCTATGGAGTATGGGCATTCACTCCAGCAGGTACTCATGACACCTGTATGTCTCCTGTATGAAAGATGCTTTCAAACTCACTATGATCCCAGGGTGAAATACGAATATTTCAGTCAGAGGAGGAAGAAGATGCTGCTAAGCCACTAGTGTGAGCTGCATACACGTTAACAAGCCGTAAAGAAGATGCTCCGTGAAGACAAAGGCATGGTGCAGAAGGGCTGCTATAGAAAAGCAAATGTAGAAAGGTGGCTTTCTAAATCATCCCCCTTTATATAGCTGATTTTGAAATCAAACTGGCCAATAGGCACTAGAACCATTGTTTTGGCCAATGAATTCAAAGCTTCGTGCCTCCTTTCACTACGCAGGCACAGTTGAGGGCAGCACAAGACACCTGATATTTGGTGCTAAGCCCTCTAGCCCTCAAGGTTTTGCTTGGGGGGGGGGGAAACCCTTACTGTTTGCTCCCCTACTCACTCCCGGACCCCAGCACAACAGGAGGAGAGCCAGGGTTAAACCTGCCCGGCAGGATTTATGCCCTACCAGGACAGCTACCTGCATTTCAGGTAGCCATCAAGGCTCTTCTTGACATGGTCTATGTATTTGTCCTTTGCAACAACAGTATGCACAGCAGCTCTGCTTGAGAAGGTTTCTAAAATCTCACCTGCTATCAGATCTGTGCTAGCCTGAGGCTAACTGGAATATTTTAATGAGAAAAAGTAGATTATAGGCTGCAAAAAGGAAACAATGATGATGTCTACTTCACTCAAAGGCTTGCTGAGATGTATAAAAGCAAGAACACAAACATAGATAAGACAGTGTGTGTGTGTGTGTCTGTCAGAGTCTGTGCTTCTCCCTGGGCTTCTTCTGTGTAACTAATTCTTCTGCTTCTAACTCCCCTTGCTGATCTTCCAGACTCACCCTGTACATAAGGCAGACTCTGGGATAAGGTAGAGGAGTGGAAAGAAGGTGGAAGGGTGGCTGGGAGCCCCTCCTGGGGATTCTGATTTGTGGGAGAGGTATTGTGTTTCTCTCTTACTTTTAACTTATATATTTCTGTATATAGCTGTATGTGACCTTATTGCTGTCTACAACTACCTGAGGGGTCGTTGTGGACAGGAGGAGGTTGCTCTCTTCTCTCAGGTGGCCAGCACCAGAATGAGAGGACACAGCCTCAAGCTACACCAGGGGAGGTTTAGGCTTGAGGTGAGGAGAAAGTTCTTCACTGAGAGAGTCATTGGACACTGGAATGGGCTGCCCGGGGAGGTGGTGGAGTCGCCATCCCTGGAGCTGTTCAAGGCAGGATTGGACGTGGCACTTGGTGCCATGGTCTAGCCTTGAGCTCTGTGGTAAAGGGTTGGACTTGATGATCTGTGAGGTCTCTTCCAACCTTAGTGATGCTGTGATACTGTGATACTGTGATTAAGTGGAAAACCTACCTCACTCAAATCTGCTTTCAGGAAGTTGTAGAGAGCAATGTGGTCTCCCTTCAGTCTCCTTTTCTTCAGACTAAACAACCCTGGTTCTTTCAACTGCTCCTCACAAGACCTGTTTTAACTTAACCATTGTTGCTCTTTTCTGGACATACTCCAGCACCTCAGTGTCTGAGAGTGCTGGAGTCCTCAGGTTTTAACAAAGCATATTTGTCTACCAATTAAATAATTATTATCATTATTATTTAAAAACCTCTCTAAATAAAGCACACACTGAGAAATGACAAAAAAACCCCAGAGCATGGCAAAGAGAGTGAGTCCTTCCAGTAAGGATCAGAAAGCAGCAAGTCCTCCTCTGTTTGAATATCAACAGTTACTGGTACGATTGAGAGAGCACCAGTTTTGAGCTCTTTAAACCATATGTCAAACTGCAGCATTAGGAAAGTGGCAATTCAGCCCAAGCATGAAGTGGTTCTGGAGAGGTTTAAGAGGCTTACATTTCTTGTGCTAGGACTCAAAATTACTTGGCAGCATGCTGAAAATAAACAAGATCTTTTTCTCCTCTATGTAATGCTTAGTTTAATTCCAGAGCTCCTCACAACAGATTGTTGTCAAAGCCAAATTATAAGTAGCTTGAAGAAGAAATTAGACTCATTCATCATTGGTGGGTATTAATCAGGATGGCCTAGCCTCTATCAACCACTCTGGAAAATGCTACTCACAGAATCATGGAATGTCAGGGGCTGGAAAGGACCTCAAAAGCTCATCCAGTCCAACCCCCCTGCAGAGCAGGATCACCCAGACCAGATCACACAGGAACATGTCCAGGAAGGTTTTTAATATCTACAGAGAGAGGGAGACTCCACAACCCCTCTGGGTAGTCTGTTCCAGTGTTGTCACCCTCACAGGTTAAAAAATGCTCCTTATGTTTCATAAAACTTCCTATGCCTCAACTTCCACCCATTGCTCCTTAGAACCATAGAACCATAGAATCAACGAGGTTGGAAGAGACCTCCAAGATCATCCAGTCCAACCTATCACCAGCCCTATCCAGTCAACTAGACCATGGCACCAAGTGCCTCATCCAGGCTTTTCTTGAACACCTCCAGAGACGGTGCCTCCACCACCTCCCTGGGCAGCCCATTCCAATGCCAATCACTCTCTCTGGGAAGAACTTCCTCCTAACATCCAGCCTATACTTTCCCTGGCACAACTTGAGACTGTGTCCCCTTGTTCTGTTGCTGGTTGCCTGGGAGAAGAGGCCACCCCCACCTGGCTACAATGTCCTTTCAGGTAGTTGTAGACAGCAATAAGGTCACCGCTGAGCCTCCTCTTCTCCAGACTAAACAACCCCAGCTCCCTCAGCCTCTCCTCATAGGGTTTGTGTTCCAGGCCTTTCACCAGCTTTGTTGGCATCACCAAGCAGAGCCTGGCTCCACCCTCTTGGCACTCACCCTTTACATATTTATAAACATGAGTGAGGTCACCTCTCAGTCTCTTCTTCTCCAAGCTAAAGAGCTCCAGCTCCCTCAGTCTCTCCTCATAAAAGAGATGTTCCACTTCCTTAATCATCTTTGTGGCTCTGTGTTGGACTCCTCAAGCAGTTCTATGTCCTCCTTGAACTGAGGTCCCCAGAACACAGTACTCCAGACGTGGCCTCACCAGGACAGAGTAGAAGGAGAGAGAACCTCTCTAAACCTGCAGATTACTGAGTGTTACAAATAAATACAAGTGGGAAAATATTTTAGGCACACATTGTTTCACATATTCATTTCCCAAGTTTTTCCCCAGGAAGTTACTGGTTGAGAATATTCACTAGGCTGGATCAGCTTCTGGGCTGATCTGGAACAGCAAAAAAAGCCTCTAACAGAAAAAGAACTTAATTAGTTTCATTTGTTTTCCAAAGTTTGAACAGAGAATTCCTGGAATTCAAGGAAACTGTGCTAAATATTGTGGTGTTTGCACTGAAAATATCTAGCTACTTTGTGGTGGAATCACAATAAACTTGGTCATTTAAGTTCTCACTTCCTTTATAACAATCTTTCCTGACCTAATGAAAAACTAAATTAAATATGAATGGGTGTCCAGGTGGCAGTGCAGGTTGGGGGACTGACCTGTTGGAGAGCAGTGTAGTGGAGAGGTACCTAGGGGTGTCCTGGTGGACAGGATCGCATGAACCAACAATATGTCCTCGTGGCCAAGAAGACCAATGGTATTCTAGAGTCTGTCAGGAGGGCTGTGGCTAGTAGATTGTGAGAGGTTCTCCTCCCCCTCTGCTCTCCCCTGGTAAGGTCACACCTGGAATATTGTGTCCAGTTCTAGGCTACTCAGTCCAAAAAGAACAGGGAACTGCTTGAAAGCATCCAGTGCGGAGCCACAAAGATGATTAAGGGAGTGGAACATCTTCTTTGTGAGGAAAGGCTGAGGGAGCTGGGGCTCCAGCTTGGAGGAGACTGAGAGGTGACCTCATTAATGTTTATAAATATGTGAAGCACAAGTGTTAGGAGGATGGAACCATCATCTTCTCAGTGATGTCCAATGACAGGACAAGGGGTGACAGATACAAGCTGGAGTATAAGAGGCTTCACACAAACATAACCTTCCTGGATACATTCCTGTGTGACCTACTTTAGGTGATCCTGCTCTAGAAGTGGGTTGGCCTAGATGATCTTTTGAGGTCCCTTCCAACCCCTAACATTCTGTAATGAAGATGGACAGGCTCTGTAAAGAGAAATATCTGTCATAAATTCACATGCAGCACACAAATGCTGCTAGGTTTACAGTGAAGGCAGCAAACCTTCACTGTAAATTACACCAGAAAAATGGGTGAGTTTCTTTCCATTTACCTTCCAGAAGAGCTGCACAATTTTAGGAGGCCTTGGAGATTTGCCTTTTGCCAGCTATCTTAATTGCAGCCAAGGAACAACAGTTGTAGGAACAATCTTTTGTTATGATGGTGATTTCTTCTGCTGCACTTCTGAAAATGTCATTAAGTCACAAAGGAAGAAAAAACTAATTCAAACTGCTTTTGAATTAGGCTATGTACTGCAATATCACCCATCTCCAGCATCTGACAGGAGAAGCCATGAGTTTGTCTAACAGAATTATGGAATTGTTTTGGTTAGAACAGGTTTTTAAGATTATCAAATCAAACAAGTACCTAACTCTGCCAAAGCCTGATGCTAAATCAGATCACTCACTCCACTTCTTTCAAACATCTTCAGGGGTGGGTATTCAGCCACCTCTGCTTCAATACAAAACAGTGACCAAAAGCCCAAAGCTAGGTCCTCAGATGCTGTCTCCAGTGACACACATGCATTTCTATCAGCTCAGGATCTGACCCATAGGCTTGAATGGGAGATGACTTGGATCACTGTCCTTGGAAGCAGCAGAAACAAACACCCCTGAAAGCACGTAAATGTCTGCAGCTGTTAAGAGCCCACCTCATGCGATGAAATACAGTCCTATACCTTTACATGTCTCCCAGCTAGACTACAAAAGTTCCAAGCTTTCTTGAGAGGAAGAAATGTCCATTCACTTCCAGGCAGTGACCAACTGCCACAGCATTCTTACACAGCAAATAATTTGTGCCTCGAAAAGCAAAGCTTTTAACATAAAGAATGACAGCAGTCCATGTTTAAATAACTGAGTGTGAAGCTTTTGGCAGTTCATTTGACTTTTCAAACAGAATTCTAATTCTTCAACAGAAATACTTTGGTTTTTTTTTCCAAAGCTCACTTTTTGCTAGGGAGAGGACAGTAACAAAAGAATGGCCTGGGTTTTCTGCAGCTGTGCATATAGTACAGACCTTCTCTTCTACAATGATACAGTAAACAAGCAAAGGGGAAACAGCCATTAGGGAATCACAGAAAAAGCACAGACTGTGAAAAAAAGATTGCTTAAAAAATGCATAGGCAAATATCAAGAAAAAAGAAGGCCAATAACACAAGAAGCAGTAATAGAACCAATGAATTCAAGGCAAATATTAGCTGGATTTAACACAAGCTGGATGAGTAAGGTAAATAAATATTCAGAAGAGTGCTCCAGAAGACCACCCCACGCAGATGTGCTCCAGAGAGGGGAGATCATAGAATGTTAGGTTGGAAAGGACCCTCTGGATCATCTTGTGCAACCTTTCTTGGCAACAGTACAGCTGAAATGAGCTGGCCCAGCACCCTGTCAAGCTAAGTCTTAGGAGAATCCACCACTTCCCTTGGGAGATGATTCCAATGCCTAACTGTTCTCATGGTGAGAAATTTTCTTCTGGAGTCCAGTTGGTTTCTCCCCAGGAATAACTTGTACCCACTACCCCTTGTCTTTTCCATTGTGAAATGGGAGTCTCAGTCTTCCTGGTAGCCAGGAAGGTTTATGTCTCCACCCTCCTGCTAGGTTTATGTACTGGTATTAATATCTCCCCTAAGTTTTCTCTTCTTAAGACTAAACAAGTCCAAATCCCTCAGCCTTTCCTTATATGGTAGGGCTTCCAGTCCTCTGAGGAGAATGATAATCACCTCTGAGCACTCAAGCTTTACTGGAGCAGTTCTCAGCTCAGCAAGAGGAGAAATGAGGAAAACTTGTTGACAATAATTCCAACAAAGAGAAGCCAGTAAACAAGAGCAGTATCAACACAATGCCTCACTAAAAAGCTAAATGGCTTTTTACATGAAGTGACTGCAGAACTATAAAATTTATGAAGCAAAATTACAGTGGTATAAAAAAAAAACATCAGTGTTGTTAAGCAAATTGTATACAATGAGAAGGGTGAAGAAAAAAATTAAAACAATATGCAGGGTAAAGGGCTGAATGGAAGTCACAATATGTGAGGATTGTATGAAATATCCTTTACTTCCAGAGTGAGCATTGCTATATTCCTAAAGTGACAAAACAGGCACTGGTGAATTAAGCTAAACCCACCTAGGCAGAGATGGTGCAGGGCAACTGGCTTATTGACAAGGTTTTTCATCATATAGATTGATGAAGATGCATTATGGAATGTATATTGTGGGTAAAATCTTTTAATATCATCAAATTTCAACTTGCTCCAGTTTTAAAACATCAATTTACAGATTCCTTTAGTTAAGAACTGCTCACCCATGCAGCCCCACGAGGAGCACTTTTTCTACTTGTTTTTGCAAAGAGTATTTACAGCAGTCTATTTTATGCTCAGTACATTTTGGCAGTTCTGCTTGGAAATCTCTTGACTAAAACTAAGACAAAACCCAAGCCTTGTTGCATTAAACAGCCCAAATCAAGACAGTAAAAGCTTGTGTACGATAAAGCAATGAGCATCACTGGAATACACTTTAAACACTCACATAGCTAATTTGTTTGTAATCGGAAGGAATGAGATTCTTCACTGTTTTGCTTAAAACTGTTACTGCTGCCAAGCACACCAACACGCTGTAATGCTTGGTGAGAGATACTGATATCTGCAAACCATTGCTTCTCCTGTACTCTGTCTTGCTGGTTTTACTGGCTTGGACAAAAGTTGTTGGATACCATGAGGAAATACCTCCACCCTTAAAGTCCCCATCGGCAGGCTTAGCTTTGACCCAGATAGCAGGCTGACTTGACTAGAGAGGTGAAGGAAGGACTACAACTTGCCGAAGGACTACACAGCAGGACACTAAAGAGAAAAGAGCATACAACAGTTTGGGTTCCTTTGAAATGAAAAGAGCACTACTTTCTTTACCAGGCATCATAGAATCACAGAATGACAGGGGTTGAAAGGGACCTCCAGGGATCATCCAGTTCAACACCTCCATCAAAGCAGGATTACCCCTTGCAGGTCAAACAGAACGCATGCAGATAGGTCTTGAAAGTCTCCAGGGAGGGAGACTCCACAACCTCTGGGCAGCCTGGTCCAGTTCTCCAGCACACTCACAGTAAAGAAGTTTTCTTCATGTTGAGGTGAAGCTTCCTGTGTTCCAATTTGGATCTGTTGCCCCTCATGCTATCACAGGACACCACTGAAAAGAGACTGGCATCTTCTTGATACCCATTCCTCAGATATTTATAAATATTAATAAGACCTCCTCTCAGTCTCCTCTTTGCCGAACTGAACAGCCCCAGGTCTTTCAGCCTTTCCTCATCAGAGAGCTGTTCCCATGCCTTCATCATTCTCATAGCCCTTGACTGGACATTCTGTCATGTACCCCTGTCCCTCTTGAACTAGGCATCCCAGAACTGGAGACAAAACTCCACATGCAGTCTCACCAGGGCAGAGTAGAAGGAAAGGAGGATATCTCTTAGTGTCACTGCTGCTATTTGTTATGTTTTGGGAGTTAAAGACTACAAGACCTCACTTCCATTTCTGTTTTTTCTTCTAGTATCTCTCAGTTGATGAGGGACATGGATACTCCTGAATCACAGAAAGCAGGTGTCTCATTTCCTTGCTGCTAACAATAATAAGCTAAGAAGTTACAGGCACAGAAACCATCACTGACATTCAATCTTATATATATATATGTACACACACCCGAAGTGCATGCGGCAACAAATGGATAGAATTTGTCCAAAGTGCTAATAAATCAACAGAATGGGAAAGACCAAGTCAATTTCTACCAGCCTGCAGTTAAAAGGTGCTTGCGAACATGCAGCTTTGCATCAAAATACATCTGAAACATCTGGTAGAGGCCAAATAGGGTACAGATGAAGCTGAATAGACTGATCATCAGAAGCTGGTGTGCATGCTTGCATTTGTCAGAGATTGAGCCTAGCTTGGTGACATGACATTGAATTCAGATTAAAGGTTACCAGAGAATAACTCTCATATAGCCTTTCTCTGTATGAAAGCTTTGCACAGTGAGCTGAGTGTGTAATCTCTTGGCTGTAAGACAGCCATTTATGAGCAAAGGTGAAAGAAGCAGTAAAGAGTGCTATAAGAATCACAGAAAAGTTCAGCTTGGAAAAACTCCTCAGGATCACCAAGTCCAACCCATATCCCTACGCTACAAGGTGCACTCTAAACCATATCCCCAAGTGCCACATCAAATGACCTTTAAACACATGCACGGTTGGTGACTCAACCACCTCTGTGGGCAGCCCATGCCAATGCCTGACCACTCCTGCTGGTCTAAACTTACCCAGTCACAGCTTGAGGCCATTCCCTCACTAATTACCCGTGAGAAGTGACCAGCAACAACCTCTCCACAATCTGCTTTCAGATAACTGTGGACAGCCATGAGGTCTCCCTTCAAGAAAATGACATTAATAAATTACCAGAAAATAAAATAATGCAGAGATAAAGGTAATAAATACAAGATAGAGACAAGATATAGAGAAACAAAAATATCTGCCATGAACTGTTTTCCTTTTCTGCAGGAAATATGTCAACATGTTCTTTGTAGATGTTCAGCTCCCCCATTTTCCCATCAAACATAGCTGAAGTTGACGGACTGAAAAAATCACCAGGGAAAAGGGAGGTCAGATTACAACATCCACTGGCAATTGCAGTCGCTGTGTAACTGCCAATGCCAGATGCCTTGGGAAACCAAACAAGCTCTTCTCTTAGAAAACCATTTGAAAATTCAGGAACTGAAGGCTCCTCCTGAACTAACATATGACATGAGAAGAGCAGAGCGAGTCATGGAGAGGAAGACACTGATGATTAAGGGTGCAAGCCAACACAATTAAACTTGTCCTAACTCAAAGCTAGGTAGGTGCTCAAGCAATGGCAAAGGAGCAGAAAATCCCTAAAAAACTGCCACCACAGAGAGGAATCCACCAGAGGAGGGGAGAGGAAGGAGAGGAGGCAAGTGATCTACTGTGAAGCCTCTGTATCCCAAGCATCCTGGCATTATGGACAGTTAAAATATTCCATCAGAGAGTGACTGAGGACTGATGTACCTGTAGGCCATAAAAAATAGAAAAGTAGGTGAAACCACCAAAGTGACAATTAATTTTTTTATTATAATGTCCTATCACTGATATATAACAGGTTCAAGAATTCACATGGGCAGCAAGACCTGGCCCCAAAGATCTAACCTGAAGGGAAAGAAAAGGATGGAGGAGGTCAGAACAACAGTGAGTTGCAGTAGCAATTACTGCAAAGTCCTTCTTGTAAAGCAAACCCTATATCTGAACTCACAGAGTGTGCCAATACAGGCAAAAAGTAAAATCCGTGCAGGCTATGAAACACAGTTATGTAGGCAGAGTGGGAACTTTGTGCAGTCTTTAGCTCAGGAGAAATCTTGATAATCTATCCATGGCATCACAAGTAGTGCATATACAGCTTCCCACCACTTAAAGATCAATGGGAAGAACTGAGAGTGCAAAGTGGTTTTGGAACATGAGATATTTGAACAATCTAGCAAGTGGGAAGATGAAGAGAGGTAAAGAATTAGATGAAATTACTGAAATCAAGTGAATGCTGGAAAAATAGTTGTATTTTATAAGATGAATGTATATTGGGAAGAAATTCTTTCCAGTGAGGTCACCCAGAGTCTGTTGATGCCCTTTCCCTGAAGATGTTCAAAGCAAGGCTGGGCGAGGTCTTGAGCAATCCAGTCTAATGGAGGTGTTCCTGCCCATGGTGGGGGGCATTAGGACTAGATCATACTTAAGGTCCCTTCCAACCTAAACCATTCTATGACTCTCAAATTAGGAGGGCAATTAATAAGTGGAGAGCTGATTCTAGTCACTCAAAAATATAATGCTATCCTATCTGCTTTTGTTCTGTTTTCTAACCTGCCCCTCCTTGCTGTGTAATAAAGATCTGATCATGTTTGGTAGACTACCCAGTAGTCTGTAAACAACCTACTCGCAGCTGCTCTACAAAGGAAATCCTAAGAAAGCATCAGGATAAGGAATCAGTTGATTGCTTCAAAGGCACCCAAGTACCAAAGATGATTTTATATTCCAATTTCTGTTTCAGAATATCAGAGCAAAACGTTACGCTGTCCCCTGCTTAGATCACATAGCTGGCCTAGAATAAGATGAATTTTGTGTTGATACTATGCTTGAGGAAATTGCTCATTGCATGTTCCCTCTGACTGGATGCTAAAAGGAAATTAAAGATACATTGGCCAACTCAGCTGCTAGGCAGTGACAACATCTGAAATTTACAGCTCATGAATATTTGCCATGTCAGAGGAACCCCTCTACAAATAGAAGCTACTAAGATTTGGAGTGAAAAGAGTGGTGATGAAGAGTCTCTCCTGTATGATACAGACTCTGGGCTGCTGGGACAGCTGTAGAGCCAGAATAGAGAGATTTACCAAGGACCAGGAATCATAACATTATTATGTCTAACATTCTCAGTCCTACCAACCGATATGTAACAGAGAAGGAAAACAGTGCAGCTCACTGAGAAGCCAGATTTTGTCAGTATTGAGAACAATGCCAATGCTTTCTAACTGGCACCAAGTCAGGACTTTCTGACTGCTAATTTTACTTGGGCAGGTAGAATAAGGGAGTTTAGCATGAAGCAGGGTTTTTTTTTTCCTTCCATAATTCTAATTGTTCTTCAGAAAACTCTCACTGAGACATGTGACTGGACAATCTTCACACAGTTCTAAACAAAGAATATCACCTTAAACCAGTCAGCTGTTGAGAAAGAACCACAGGCAACAAACCACTAAATTATGCAGCTAAGCTGCTTAGAGCAAGGACACATGGCTCTGACTGCTTTCACCTTGCTGCATTCACCATTTGCATCTCAGAGGCAAAGCTTTCTCAGACACAGAGATACCCAGTCAGCTACCTGTCCTTTGAGATACTGAACACTGTTCATGTCCTATACAATGCTCAGAGGTCAGAGTAATCTTACTGACTCATTCACATCTTGCATAGTCTCAGTGACAAAGAGCACACCACTATGTCCCTGGTGGATCCCATTTTCTGACATCACTTCATCCTTCCCATCATGACACTACTGAGAGCCACACACTTCTTTGTTGCTTCTCAATATTCCTGAAAAGGACAGCAGAGCTCTTTTGGAGAAACTGAGAGCAGTCCCACACCTATTCCTGCCCTTTTGGATTGAGCCAGACACCTTTCTTTGAATGTCACAGTCATTTCAGTGCCCTTTTTGAGTCTTTGTTTAGGCAGTAGGTGTGATGTTCAGTGATAGCCCTCATGTGACTGCAGCATATCTAAAAGATATTTTTTCAAAGCTCCATGTATTATGACACACAAGTCTGACAGGTATTTACTCAGTGGATGTTTAAGAACGGAAGCAGAAATTAGACACCTAAGGATTGTTGTGTTTGCAATTATTTACTCTGACGGCTCACAGGACATCCCCAACAACTTAACATATTAAAATGAGAAAAGGAGGTGGATTTTTATAGATTATCTTCTCCTCTTGTTGTGGAGGGCCTGTAGGCCTGAAAGCAGGCTTATTTATGCCATGCCCTGCCTGGACATGTCTCTCTGCCTGCACCAGGGGTAAATGAGCACAAAGGGGCACAACAGACCTGGTGCCATAAAGTCAGTTGCCCAGGACACCTGATTGTGTAAGCCCCCACACGCCCAGCTCGTGCCTGCCTAGTGCTGGGCTCACGTGATTCCCATATTTGGAGTCCAGGCCTGCAACTTTTGCCTAGCATGGCAAGGTTTGGCTGACTGCCAACCTGATTGGTCATTCAAGTGGCCAATGAGGCCATAACTCTTGGTCCACATTTAATAAATAGGGGTACACAAGCTCACGTGTTGGCTCCCCCACATTGATTGCTTTCCTGCCTGCATTCGATCAGCCTGAGTAGCCAGCATTAGACCCATGCTCAGACTGCACGGAATCCTGCCTCTGCACCTGAGATCCTGCCTACGTATCCCTGGAGAGAGCACCAAGAAGAAAGCAGCAGCACAAGGTCAGAGACTGCCATTTCCCCTGAAGTCGGAGGATTCCAGCCTCAAAGTCCACAGGCAGAGACCCCTAGGCATAGGCTGTGATGTAGCTCCGGAGGGTGATTATTGATTAATCCAAATTGTGAGTAAATAGTTTAATGCCTCTGTAATTTCTATTATCTCTGCCATAGAGCAGAAAAACAGCTTTCAGCCTGGGCAAGTAGTATATGACCCCAAGCGGCATTAAGCCGCAGGGAAAACTCTCTCTGTTTAATAGTTTGAATGTATACTAGTTGTTATAGTAGTTAATGTTTGATATATATCCCCATACTGTCTTCATAACCCTGTAAAACAAATATTAATACTAAAGTTCATTGGTTGGGGGTGGTGAGAGTTGAAAATATTGAAGTTAATAAATATATATATTTCTATAAATATCCTCTCGCATCAATTTATTTCTCTCCTCTGCCACAACTGGCATAGGTGGCAGAATACCCCTCCGTGACAACACCTCTTTTAGCCACAATACTAAATACATTGCAATGCACTGTCATATAGTGGCATTCACCTGTTGGATGTGACACTTGAAGAAAACACGCCAATTAGCTGACAGCAGGGTGGGGAAGCAGAAGCTGTTGTAAAAAAGGAAGGAACTTGGAGGGACAGGTTGGAATTTGTGGCTATTTTTTACCTAGTCCAAGAGAAAAAGGTCATTTTCAGCACAAGACTACTGTGAACATTGTAAGGGTTTGCTTACAATAACCTGAGTGAGAATGAAAAATGGGTCTCAGATGCAGAGGGGTATATATAAATGCTCTCCATGGCTACAGATTTCAGATATAGCCATCGGAAGAGTTGAGTGCCTTTCTGCCCCATTCACTTCAATAAGAACTGAAGTATCTCCAAAAGCAAGTCACAGATCCTGTTAAAATCACAGTCACAAATCCTCATTATGCTGGAATTGTGTAACACAGTACACTTCCTAGAAAACACAGAATGTTTGGGAGATCAAGAAGTGGGACATAAAGAAAGTCCATACTCAGCATGAGTGATGCAATACAGTCTGCAATAAACTATGCTGTAAGAATTACATGGTCCAGATACAAAACAATTGGAAGTCTAGAAGACGCAATCTATGAGAGAAGATGAAATAAATGCAGAGTCTAAAGAGGACTCAGAAAAAGGATGAGATATAAAAACATTTAAATATAAACAAAACAAAATGTAGCAAGGAAAGGAAGGCCAAAAAAAAAAGAAAATCAAGCGGAGAGCTTGGAAGATCAAACCACCCCAAGTTACTAAGTAGAGAAGCCACAACTGGCTCAGAAAAGTTTGTGAGCCAAAATGGATCTGGCCATGATTTCATAAGATGAATGTATCACAGAGTAACAGTATGTTTGCACTCTTTGTTGGCATCTTGCTGTAACTGCTGTTGGAGGCCCTGGACCACAAGAGCAGCTATGTTCTCCATACCCATGGTGAGTAGAAGATAGAATGATTAGGCTTAAATCTACAGAAAGGAACATTTAAGTTAGCTACAAAGACAGGGAAAACCAAATGCCTCTCCACCACCATCAAGGACAGTGATCCTTCTAAACTGATTGCTCAAAGAAGAGGCAGGATCTCCATCACAGGAAGCTTCTCAAAGGCTGAAAGAAATCCTGCCTTTGGAAAGAAGAATGAACTGGAATGAACTTTCAATTTATGGTATGGGAATTTAATATTAAATAATTATTAAGCCCATCGCCTTCCCTGCATATAAGGTCTCTGGACTGTTTTTAGAGACCTGGGCTAGCTAAAAAAACATCATGTTAGAGAACATTTACAATGATGCATTATTTCCTTAGGTGAGGAAGACAGCCTATGTACCTGAACCTACATCTGGGGCAGTTATTGGGCAATAGAGTACATCTGCCAACAGGCTACAGGAATCTTCTCTGCTTACAGAAGATATCTCGCAATTTGGTTGCTAGGTGCTCTGCTCCTTGACATTTATGTGCTTGAGCAAAGCCACATCTGCTGTTTAGCAAAATGTCACAATAAATGTAATTTTTAGCCATCATCTGCTGCAGTTTTGGTGAGCCTGTAAGTAAAACATGCATTATTTCAGTTTGTAGAAGGAAGTCCTGTTATATAACAGCCAGATACAGGCTGCCTCCTAAAATGCTAGAGGCTGGTGAAGAAAAGCAAGTGAAAACAATATATTATCCACTGACAATAATATCTCCCTTGAATATCTTAACCAAAATAAATGGGCTTGGAGAGATGTTCCTATTAATTCATCACTTTTCAATAACGCAAGTTAGAAAGAATATGAGCATGTTCATGCAATCAATTTGTTACAGTTTAGGGCTAAAGAAGCGAGTGTGTAGAATAATAGAATGAGTCATAGCACAGTTTTGGCTGAAGAAGACCTTAAAGGTCATTGAGTCCAACCATTAGGCTGGATGTTAGGAGGAAGTTCTTCACAGAGAGAGTTATTTGCCATTGGAATTGACTGCCCAGGTAGGTGGTGGAGTCGCTGTCCCTGGAGGTGTTCAAGAAAAGACTGGATGAGGTACTTAGTGCCATGGCCTAGCTGACTGGATAGGGCTGGGTGCTAGGTTGGACTGGATGATCTTGGAGGTCTCTTTCAACCTGGTTGATTCTGTGATTCTCTAACTCTGTGAAGGCTGGAGCTAAACCATAGCCCTCAGCACCACATCTTTGCATCTTTTAAATACCTCTAGGGATGGACATTCAACCGTCTCATTGGAGAGTCTATTCCAGAAGTTTAGAACCATTTTGGTGAAAAAGTTTCACCAAATATCCAATGGAAACTTGGGAGAAAAAAAAAAAAAAAAAAAAGAAAATATCAGAAATATTGTCTCATATTATTCTTTTTTCCTAATGCAAAGATATCTTAGTAAAAGAGGGACCAGCCAGAGATGTGACAGATAGTCTGAACTGCTAGAAAACACTGTCTGGACTGGACATTACATTCTGTTACGAGTTTGGGGATACACAGCTATCAGGGAAATTGCAGTTTTCCTTGGGCTGACTCCAATCTGGGTCAAATTAAATGACTGGGAAGAAGAGGGGAGATGGAAACTCTCCTGAGAAAAACTGATGGTGTGCGGTTGAGAGAAGCTTTTAGTAGACATTAGCCTGGAATGCGAAGAAGAATAAACCTGTGTTTGAGCTCTGTTTCTGGATGGTGCCTAGCATCTGGTTTAGTAACTTATTATCCCTGTATGAATTCTTCAGGTGTCAGAGGAGAACAATGCTACTTTTGTCTAGTTTATTTATTGCAAAGCCTATCTCTTGCCTTTGGTAAATGTTCTGGGGGACCAGTGTGTCAGCATAGAGGCAAACAGGTGAAAAAAACACTACTAGGTGGCTTCAAAGACGAAGTCCTATGATTTTGCTGGACAGATAAAAATCATGATAGAATGATGCAAAATTATTTCCTCTAGACAGCTCTTTACATCATATTTGAATAAAGATATTTGACGAGTTTGGGATTCATTGCTGCTTTGGCTGGCTGTAACAGGGCAGTGTGAGAAGAGCAGCACTGCAGCACCATTCGATGGAAGAGCTGGACTGAGAATGGGTAGTCTGCATTCCACTGACTCCTGCTGAGCTTCAAGGAGGTGCGAGAACAGCAAATGGAAAACAAGGTCCTGATTTCATGCCTGCTGCTACTGTAAAAATGTATCAATAGAGAGCAGAAGCTTTCAACCTCTCAAGCCAAGCCAAAGTGACAGTGATCAAAAGCCTTTTCTGAGCTAGCTATTCAGTGACAAGGGAAACCTGAGCAGCAGGACCCTGACCAACAGCCTCCAAGTGGCAGCAAAGTAATGAACAACAGCTAAACAATATTAGAGGAGTTTTGGGTATCTCACACATTCACAGCTTCTGCAGCACCATTTTGTGAGAACCACATCCTTGAGCTAGACTTGCAATCTTCAGCCATTACCCCAGAGAGAGAGAAAGAGAGGGACAGGTCTTAGCAGATCTGCCTCTTAGGAGGCAGATGACACTGGACAATCTACTGCAGACTGATGTGATAAACTCCCAAAAGCTGATAAATAATGGATTTTGTGACAATTTGGCTTGACTTAATAGCAAAAAATTTCTTCACTGGTGGGAGCATTAAACTAGCCATTAGTTAATCAAATATGAATTCAACAACATTGAAGAAACCCAGCACAAGATTCAGGCTTGTCATGATACTTGGATTAAGGAAGCTGTAGAATCCTACTTATATACCAAAACATGCGAGTCCATGTCTAACCACAGTGTTGCAGTATAGAGCACACAGACAGAAAACTTAGAAGGAAAAATAGAGTCTTAAGTATAAACTCAAAAGGGAAGAAGGAAAAAAAAACCATGTATGCAAATTAGGGATTCTGGGAGACAGAGATGGTTAACATAACACTGAAGCTGTATACAAAAGGGCATTAGAAAGCTACTCAGTTGCTGCCGTAGACTTCAGGGATTCCAATGTATATCTTGCAGTACTTAGTGTGTGATTTCAGTATCAACCTCCTTGAGACAAGAGACAATATAAGAATTTGAAATGGCTTCTTGCAAGGAAAAGCTCAAGACTGTGATAAATCCCAAATGTGACCTGTAGGCCCTGTCCTGGTAGGGCATAAATCCTGCCAGGCCAGTTTAACGCTTGCTGTCCTCCTCCTGTTGCTGGTCCAGGAGTAGATGAACAAACAATGGAGGATTTTGCTCCAGCAAATCCTTGAGGGCTAGGGGCTTAGCACCACCTGTCAGGTGTCTTGTGCTGCCCCTCAGTGTGCCTGTGTGGTCACACAAGGCACTAAGCTTTGAATTCATTGGCCAGAACAATGTTGCTACTGCGTATTGGCCATTTTCATTTTCAAAAGGATGTATTCAATGGGGATTGATTCAGAAACCACTGCCTTTCTGCACTGCCCCTCCACCGGGAGCAGCTTCTAAACTGGCAATCATGGTGGCCATGTGTTTGCAGCTTGCACTAGCAGCTCAGCAGCAACTCAGTTCTTCCCTCCTTCCCTCTGTGGTGGAGGAGCAGCAGCCCCAAAACTGAGGCTTCACCATGCCTCTACATGCCCAGACATGTTCTTCTGCCAGGATCCACGAGGCAGCAAACAAATTGTGTAACACACACACGCCCAGCCTGTGGGCCCCTGGGGTCCACCCAGGTAATCCCCATCGGGAGGATCCAGGCATGTCTCTACTGCCTATTGGGGCAAAGTTTGGCTTACTGCCAGCCTGATTGGTCACTTTAGATGTCCAATGAGCCACAAATCTCGGCCCCAGAGCCTATAAAGGGGGGGTGTGTGTGTGTGTGTGTGCACAGCAGCACCACATGTTCAGTCTGTTCAGATGGTCCAGACTGTTTACCAGTCCAGAAGCTTAGAGCATCTAGACTCAGCTCTGATCCACAGCAGCATCCTGCTGCACTGACCCAGCTTGCATGGCCTAGACAAAGGATCAGGCCTGACTCACCTGCAAGCATTACAGAGACCCAGACCTCATGCATTGATCTCAAGGCGCAGTCATGCTACCTGCGAGCCCTTTGAGAAGCAGAGCACATTCATGCCTGCACCATACATATATGGGGAGCCAAGAAACCCCCTGCCTAAAGCCTAGAGCTATCTTGATTCATCTACACAGTTAAATCTCCATGCGGCACGGCATAGACCCTGCTTGCCCGGCATAGATACTGCTTGCCAGCTATATCCTGTAAGTCTGGAAAGACCCAGAGCCAGCAGACCCTCAGACTGTCTGCAAACCTATGAACGCAGCATCCCTGGACACGCACAGCATCTAGAAGCCGCAGCTCCAAGGCAGAGATCACCCCAGGAGAGAAGGTTAGAGAAATACTGTTACCCCAGAAACTGGGAACACTTTATCAATTCCCCTTGCAAGCCGGGACAGACTCCAGCTATACCAAGACCCCAAATACTGGGCACACGCTGAGACAGATTCCCAGGAGGGTGATTAATGATTAATACTCAAGAGCAGCACACCTAAGTAAGCTTTGATACCTTTGTAATATAAGTTATCTCTACCTAAAGAGCACACACAGTTACAGCCCTTGCTGGGCAAACATTAGAGTGGTTAAGAGGCTTTAAGCCTAAGAAAATATTTCTCTCTGTCAATAATTGTTAGTAATTTGATATTTCCATTTAATAGTCAATCCCTGTAAATATATCCCAAAGCTATTTTCATAAACTTGCAACGAACTGGATTTCATAGTGGTTGGGGGTGAGGTAAATTTGTAAATATTAATTTTAATAAATAATTTTATAAAAAATCAAAACCACCTCAAATTAATTTCTCACCTCCCCCTAACAGGGGAGGAATAGAGAAAACCCCTCCATGACACCCTCTGCCTGGAATATTTTATGGTTTAACCCCAGGATCATTATTGTGAGTTTTGGAAGTGTCTTTGTACAGGAAGCTTACTCAGGGACCAAAGCGTCATGAGTACATATCCTGGAGTCAATGCTAAGGCTCTATTAGCATAGTTGGAATATTTGCTGGGTTTGAATTCCTGTTTTCCAAGTTCTGATTGTTTAAACTGCTTAATTCCATGTTTATAAACACTCTTTGTGCAACTACTTCCTGTTGACTGAAAAGCCAAAGAATCTCAGGGAATTTCCCAGAATTTTTAAATGTTAATTAAAAATTGTTATTCATACAGAAATTAATATTCATAATCTAGTATTAATTCCAATGCAGGCCCAAACAAAAAAGAACTTCTATAACCTGCAGGATGGACAAAAAGACAGATCAGCAGCAGTGAGATGCTGCAGACTCCATTGCTCTCTGTAGCATGCCTTAGGCTCAGATGTTCTCTAGAAGTAGTCACCACCACTGGTTGTGATGGTTTGGGAGCTACCTATACACACACACACACACAATGAACTCACCCAGACTAGACTCAGCTGGCTGGAAATGAAAGAATGAAGCTATATTTACAGCTTAGCACAATATACAAGCAGACATTTACAATGTATTACAAATATATACAGCTATATATAGAAATATGCAAGTTAAAACAATCACATTGCCAGGACGCTCCAAAGCCAAACCTCCTCCCCCTCTTTCCCTCCCTTCAGAAGTAACTAGATCAATCCCCATATATCTCACATGATAAATCTGGAGAGATCTGAGGTGAGATGTCAAAAAGATAATAAGGTTAGGGGAAATAAAGGGTTAATTTGGATTAGAGTTAAGGCAGTTGCAGCCACCACAGAGAACACCAAGAGAAAAGGAACAGAGCCCAGAACTGAGAAGTGAGAAGTAAGAGCCTTATCTATAATTTGACTAGTTGTGTTTCTCAGAAGAAGAGTAAATGACATAGGTTACTGTTGTGGGTTTTTGGTTGTTTTTTTGGTGGTTTTTTTTTCCCCCACAGCTAAGGATTTAATTTCTCTCAGTAAAATATTCCAATTAGCTTCAAACCAGCACACTGGTATAATACAGACAGCTTTCCCTGGTTACCAATAGCAAGCCTGATGCAGGAAGACTCCAGCATCTTCCAGTGACCTTTTAGACACTGTACATAGGCCTCATCCATGTATTTACAGACATACCAAGACAGTCTCTCTCCCACTTTTGTGCAATTTGCACTTCTGCGTAAGGGAAGATGAATTATTGCTCTGCATGTTCAGAGGATTACAATTTCAGAGATGATCAGCGAATTTGCTGAAGGATTCCACATCATGCTGAGAACAAGAGAGCTCTTCCAGTGTTTGTAAAGAAACACACCATTAGTTATTATTAGGAGTAATACATTTGCCCTGTAACCTTAGAGCTCAGTCTGTTGTAATGAATGTATCAGTCATAAGAATGAAAACTTTCCCTTCTGTCACAGTAGATGAAAAAGGAGAAATGCTGGCATTGGGAGAAAGAGATTTATCGATACACATCTGACAAGACATATGTATAAACAATACACATAATATTTGCAGGCATTCTAATTCCCTCACTGTGTAAATGGGTGTTAATTAGAGCTACAAACAGTTAGCAAGGGAGTTCTGTTCCACAGCCTCTGATGTTTATGCATGTTTGGAGGGCTATTTTTAAAAACTGAAGGCAGAGGAAGGTTATTTCAGGAACAGTGTGTTGCTTCTAACGAAACCTAAGTGATTAGTGCTGAGAGTAATTTGTGTGGAGGTGCTTATCACCTCATGGCTAGCATTTGTTTTACTACAGCTTTTCTGTTAATGCCAGAGTTTGGTACCCAGCTGACACAAGGAGGGCTGAGGCAGTGGGAAAGCAGATAGGAAACTATAAATAAAAAAACAGCTCAAGAGTGGAAACATTTGACTGACTCTGTGGAGCTCCTCTCACTGAGGAAGAATGCCTTTGTCTGCTTTCTGGAGAAACAAAGTTTAACTAAGCATACTAAACCAGATTGCTACAAGTTATTCAAGGCCCTGTGTCTAATAACTAGGTCTGTGGGAAGATTCTAACATCTTACAACTCTGTGAAATGGAAAATCCAAGATTCAGGATTCTCCCTTGTGCTATATTTCCTTCCTATAGCTTTGAAATGTCATACAATTTAGTCGTCTATACACTTGAAGATTGATGGCTTCATCAAAACAGGAATAGACTGGGAACCTAGTTCATGCTTAAATATTAGGAAATGCACATCCTATTTGGAAGGGGGAGAATCCTATGTAATTTTTTGCTGGAATGGTTGTGAAGCTTTCCTTATTTGTGGATAAAGGAGGATAGAGAAAGATTGTTAGCTGGTATGTGACACAGAACAGCCTGAAAATTAGGACTGCAACTTGAGAGAATTATGTGAAGTTCAAAATAGTACAATAGCCTTTCGTAAATTAAGTCATGAATCAAGATCCATTTAAAACACTTCTCAGTTAATGGTAACCATATTAATCAAAATGTTAATTCACTCTAAAGATGCTTACAATAAACCTCTCAGGCTCATGTCAAAATGCCCTATTCAGATGAAGCCCTTAAGGAGTGAACTACACAAGAGAAATTAACATTTTGATCACAGGGAAAAAGAAGAAAAGGACAACCCCCACGAACACCTAACAAATGCATCACTCCAATGCATTTTTCTCAGAGGGATTCTGAGAAAATTACCTCCATCATTTACAAGAAGAGATGCATGTATCTTTTAGAAAGCTGAGCCTTGTGGCATGCTGGACCAGTTACCACAACAAAGCATAACTCTTGTAACTCATTCCTTCATATTACCCAACAACAAAATCTCATCGAAGGTGGACACAGCCTTCGTATCACCCACTGCAGTATAAACTGTGTTAATTAATGCTGATTTTTCTGGTTATCTTTCTGGATTATATTGCAGACCACACGTTTTAGAAACTGGGAATACGCTGCTCAAGTTTTGGTTTCTGTTTAACATCGAACCCTCTCCATTCATTCTGAGGTTAACTCATCGCACACTCTGCGTTTGTTGATAGAAGAAATCTGGCATCTCTGATTCCGTGTGCGAACAGATCTCTGCAAGCACACAGTTCCACAGAAATTATTTCAGGGCTGATTACCAGACTGGGTTACAACTCACTGACATGCACTGAAGAAAGATTAGCATGAAGTTTATTGCATCAGAACACTGTTTATGTGTTTCATCAAAAGCAAAACCAAACTACTTTGACTGGAAGAGTTTTGGGTTTTTTTTTTTTTTTGTTTTGTTTGTTTTTAATTAAGGAATTAAAAGCAAAAGAAAGTAAAAGCTCCCACAGCTTCAATGCAAAAATATTACTTTCAAAAATATTTTGGATGAGCTTGCCTGTCCTGATGTTAGAATAAGGTGGCCTTGGTTTTTGTCTTTTTCCTAAGTGTTCTGCCCTGGCAATTTATTTTTCTAATTCACTAAATTAAAATAGAGAACATATCAAATTATTAAAACCTAATTTGTAGTGCAGAGATCACAGTGAGTAATCTCACTTAATGAAGCTGTAATCAATGTCTGAGCAACGCCATTATTACTATCATTGTTTTATTTATTTATTCTTTGTATTGCTAAACTCTTCACCATAAAGAGTCTCCAAAGGCAAAATTTGCATAAGCTGAAACATCTCTTACTCTAGAGTTTTCCAAACAACCTCTTGTACAAGTGAAGTAGCTCTCATGCAAGACAATGAGATCTAGGAGGTCAGGTTCAGACATTGCCTAAGTTGATGTTTGGTTTGTCTTTTAACATCATCAACCAAAATGGGCAGAAAAGATTCTAGCACTAGTTCGAGTTCATGCTTGCCCGTGGTAATTATGGCAGCTTCTTCAGGAGCATCTTTCTTACTGACTACGAGACCGTATGACATAGCCACTCTATTGTCCTTTTAGAAAGGAATCCACTCGTGAACAGCAGGATCTTTTTGGCTGAAATAATCCCTCTAGAACTCCACTGAAAGCAGCAGAGGAAATTTCAATTTAAGCGGCTAGAACACAGCTGAAAATAACAAGAAAAAATATTACTGAACAACGGAGAAGGTCTCTGGGCAAGCATCTGCGCTGCCACTCATTAAGACAGCTCTTTTGGTTTTGTCTGCTCTGGCACATAGGCAAGAGCTTTAAATGTTCACCTAGGACACTGCCAGAGTCGTTTAGTCAGTGGCGGCCCTTATCAGATGTTAAATAGTGCACTCTCTTGACACCGCTTAACAAAACCTTTGTTTTCCTGAACCGATCGGGTTTTTTTCCCTAGTAGCGAGAACAGAGAGAAGCTCTCTCACTATTGTTCACCGAGTACTTAGTTACACTAGTTCCACTTAGTGGCACCCGCTAAGGACTTAAAGCAATGACATACAAAATGCCTATAAACCCCAGGATCTCCCTAGCGCTAGCAGCAAAATACCAAGACAAGGAATGAAGATGTTGCTTTGCGGCAAAGGCTCTAGACCTAAAAGTCAAAGCATTTTCACAAGCTCATAAACCCCTGAGATTCCCCATTTACCAAGCCAAAACAGATAAAGTTTATTTTACATATTAAAACAGATAAAACTGTGCTAGGTTGACAGCTGGGCTTGATTTTAAAAGTCTTTTCCAACCTAAATGATTGTGTGGTTTTATTGAAAGAGAAAAAAACAATTGCTTTCAACAGCTTTGTTACCAAAGCGTTCAAGAAGCTGATGAAGCCCTAAAAAAACCCGAAAGAGTGCACAGCAGCCTTAGAGATCTATGGAAAAGTAATTTAAGTATCTTCTTCAATTTACCTCAGGTGCAAAAAATGCCTCTAGAAGTTTCAGTTTTACCTGGTAATGCAAGTGCAAAGCAGTATTTAATAATCTCCAAAATGAAGATCCTATCATTTTTCCAATACCAGAAGCTATGTGCTGTCTAGTGATACAGTAATTGTTATCCTAGACATAGGTGCTTCTTAATATCAGTGGTCTCTGTCAAGATGAATATTAAGCAAAGGCTAACAAGATATGAAAAGCTATTAAAAATTTATTAAAAATTTAGATCTCTCTCCACACCACTGGAATAAATTTACTGCTTTCAGCTGAAGAATGCTACACAATATCTGAGAGAAAACAGTGTGCAGACTGTTTCACTTATTAATATATAAGAAAAGTATAAAACCCAAAATTTCATTGCTGCCTAGAAGTAAATTAGAGCAAATGTCTTTACTTCTGCAACTGTATGACCACAAAGCTTTATGAGAGCACGCACATCCAACACGTTGTGAGATGATGACCACTGATGCCTTCACAAATTCACAATATGAAGTCTGGATACCCTATCATTATAAAATCACGTGTTACTACAGAACTGAACCTGCAGGGTGATTCTCTGGTTAACCACAGCCCTTTTAATCCACCCCGGAAAGGCACTGCCCCTCTTGGCCACCAAAGCACATTGTTGGCTCATGGTCACCCTCCCATCCAATAGGACTCCCACATCCTTTTCCCCTTCACTACCTTCCAACAGGTCAGTCCCCAATCTATATTCGAGTCTCTTTTGCACGTTTTCTGTGGGTGCTTAATGCTAGTCCCAGCACTCTGATCTGGACCACCCCAAGATTCAAGGTGAGGCTGGACAGGGCTCTGATCTAGCTGAGGATGTCCCTGCTGATGGCAATGGGGGATGGACTGGATGACCTTCAGAGGTCACTTCCAACCCAAACTATTCTGTGATTTGTGATCTGTGATCTGTTTATGAGGGGACCACCTATACATGTTCTGATTCCTTCAGATTCAGTTGAAAGGAGTTAATTATAGTTGCAAAATGAAGGCTGTAAAATAGAAGCAGGGTTACCTCTTCAGCTGGCACAAAAGAACTTGACTCTAGTGATAGAGTTGATCAGTCTCCAGTTAAGCAAATTTTCAAGTCCATGTAAAACTGCCAAATCTAAAGGAAGCTGAATGGTGGTGTGCAAATCATCTCTCTTCATTTAAACAGACAATGCCAAAAGTAAGCTTTGTGATAGAAAAACTACAATTTTGCTTTAAAAATTACTGCTAAAGTTACATAGAATCGTAGAATGTCAGGGACTAGAAGGGACCTTGAAAGATTATCTGGTCCAGCCTCCCCTACCAGAGTAGGATCACCTAGAGCAGATCACACTGGAATGCATCCAGATGGTTCTTGAATATCTCCAGAGAGGGAGACTCCACAAACTCATGGCGTGATTACAGTAATGTCATCTTTCTTCCAGACATTTTCATTTTCTAGTGTTCTCTGTGGGAAGAAGCAAACTGTGGTGCTAGTATCTGGACTAATGGAGATGTTCTGGCAAACTCTGTTTTATTTTTGATCAAGAATTAATTTATAAGTAACTGATACAGCTAAAGCAGAGATAATTCCCTAGAGCTTTGTCTTAATGCACATTGCTGGTGTTGTCTTTGTAAACACAGGGTGTGCATCATAGCTTGTCTCCTCTCAGGTGTTTCACACTTTCAGACGGCTACACAAGTGGCAAAGATGAGCAGGGTTATGAAGATAAAGCAGTCTAGGATAGGGGTATTTGTGACATGTCCCATCTATGCAGTAGTGCCCTATGCTGGGCTAAATAATAGACAACGAGTTACTGTATGCCAAGAGAAGTTTCCCAAGTTACTGCTGGCAGCTATCCCTTGTGGAAACAGCATCAAAGTAGATGGAAAGGTAGCTTTGCTAATTTAGCTATGCTGAACATGGAGAACACTGGAGACATGACAGAATACGATCAGCTGAGACAATTAGCATATCCATCCAGCTGCCATAATCGACACACACAAGCACTTTATGCAGAACTTAGCAGAAAGATACTTTCTAAGGCTTTATGGTCTGTTTTCTCAGTTGTTGGGACTAGGGGAAAAAAAAACAAACCAAAAAACAGGCATTTGACAGCCAGGTATTGTTTCCAGAACTGTTCTGTGTCTTCAGAGTCTTCTGCCACACCCCTAGTGTACCCAAAGGAAGACTGCTGCAGATAATGAAGCACAGAAGTTTATTACAGTTGATAATTGTCACAGAAGAGGAAAAGCAGGGACAAACAATCCCCCACATCAAACTAGAAACCAGCTGTGTAAGGGAAGGAGGTGAACAACTGCTGTGCACCTGCTGGTTTAGATGGAAACTGCTCTCCTGGAAATTGACAGAACTATTACACAACTTAAGATTTCTTAATGCAGTATTGTTGTTTTCTTTGTGTCTGTTAATGTCTGTAACCACAACTGGCCCGAACTTTTCTCAGCCAAATGTTAAGCTGCTGCAGCATGTTATTTTTAAATGGCTATTAAGAGATGTTCAAAACCAATGGTGAGAAAGCGCCCTCTTAAGGGCGTTTCTTACGAGTGACGTTCCTTCAGCTCCACTCACATCATTTTGAAATTCACTGCTGAACGCTTCCCACACCTAAAATGGTAGCTTCTAACATTTTCCCCTTCCCAGCATTTCAAAAAGTTCCATGAAAGGTTCTGAAATATTAGCTAGAGTCCCAGTCATTTCTACTGCTGACCAAAATCACCAGTAGCTAAGGGGTACAGAGGTGTCAAGAAGCCGTATGACAACATTCATTCCAGGGAAGGGCAAGAATAAGGGAGGGAGAATAGAGTGATAGGTACAGTCTTTGCTGTGGTAAGCCAAAATACAGTTAGAAAAAGTCTTCTTGTTGCAGGTCTCTCTCAGCTGTACAAACATAAACCATATTACATAATATAAACCCAAGATTAATTGGTATATAGAGGTCTCTACACCTAATTTCTTCATTTCTTTCCCTGTGAAGAGCTTGCACTGGAAAGGTCTTGAGGAAAGGAGATAAAAGTTTCTCTATTTGTTTCTCTGTAAAAGAAGACTTTGAGAGCTCATTCTACCCGAAGTATGTTCCTTGTGTCTTTGCAAGATAAACCAGCACAGTTTTAAGGGTCTCTTAATAACAATGAATCCATCACCACATAGTTATGCCCATTTCTCAGCCAGGAAGATAAGACATTTGCTGCTTTCTCTTCTTTTGGAATCACATTTTAAATTCTTATTAAAAGTCATTCTTCTCAGCAAAGCATTATTGATAGGCCAAGTTTATCCTTTCTACAATTAGGAGAAAATGTTTAGGAGATGCAAGTGAGGACAGGAAAAGCAGCTGAAAGAGCAATGGGGGTGAATAACAGACAGATTCCCTCTGAATACATTCTCTCTGGAAACTTTCTATTCCTGCTCGAATTTTCTGTACAAGATGCCATTCTTTCTCACTCCTCCACAGCTCCTCCACATACACTCCACACAGGTCTGGCCAACAGTAACTGAGGGAGAAGAATACTATTCTATACAGGAAATTTGCCAACCTGACCTTTTCTCTATTTGGATAATGTGTCCCCTAAGATATTCCAAGTCTGATTTCTCTCTCAGCTACATGGATATAAATCAGAAAGAGTTTCTTCTGAGATCAAAAGAGTTACGTATTTAGCCTTTGTGCCTTCCAGTGGTCTATCACACAAAAGCACTCGTGTCCTTTTACCATAGATAGCTGAGACATTTGTCTGTCTGTAGCAAATTGACAGTAGGATCCAGGATGAAACAGACTCCTTGATTAAGAGGCAGGGCAAAGCCCAATAAATATTGGCAGTAACAATTGATTTGTCTAGTCCTTGCATCACTACCTGATGACTAGCCTCTAAACTATGGCTTGGTCTTTGCTGACAGGGTGCATAACATTATGGCTGAGTAGGAAACATAATCATGAGGATTTGCGTTCTTCAGACCAGCTTCTAAAGACCAGAATCCTGAAGGCAGTAGAGAATTAGAAGGCATGATAATGGCAGTTAGCCTCTAAGTCATCTGTACTGGAAGTTTATCTTTGTAATGAGTAGCTATAGAAATAAAACTAGCATGATAGTTTCAAACAGAATTCCCACTGTTTTCTTTTGGGAGGAGGCTACCTTCTACCTATAAAACTGATGGCCCACTAATGAGAGGCTGGGAACAGCTTGTAAGAATGGGAAAAGGCTCTCCTGCCAGAATGTAGAAGTTCTTATTTTCATCTCAGTTTTAACCTAGAAAAAATTTTTTTCAAAAGTGTTCCAATTAATTTTCAGAAATGCTGATTCAGTAGATTTCTTATCAAACAATGAATTCCAATGTATAAGAAAGCAATTTTCCTGCTTAGAGCAAGTGTTGCAACAGTTGCTTTTAATGAGTGAAAAATAAAAGACTTTGTGGGAGTTAAGCACTGAAAAAAAATGCAGCATGACTGAAATACTGGTGCATAAGCCTGAAGAATAAACAGCAAAGCATTTTAAGGCTTTAGCAATTGAGGTAGATTTAATTTAAAAAATAATTACATATTAAGATTCACAGATTATGTCCAGTTGGACAAGACCTCAAAGATCATCCAGTCCAACCCTCAACCCAGCACTGAAGGGTCAACATTAAACCATGTGCCTAAGTGCCACAACATGCTTGAACACCCTTGTCCTGGGCACAGCACTCCAGTGCTTGAAAACCCTCTCTGTGAAGAAATATTTCCTAAGATCTAGCCTAAACTTCCCTTGGTGAAGCTTGAAACCATTTTCTCTAGTCCACTCACTTGCCATCAAGGAGAAGAGGCTGCCCACTCCTCACACCAACATCCTTTCAGGTAGTTGGAGAGAGCAATGAGGTCTCCCCTCAGTCTCCTCCAGACTAAACAACTCCAAGAACGTAGCTTGTTTCACACTTAGAGCCATTCATGGAAAAATAATTTAATTTGGAATGCAAACCAACTAGTTCAGCTAACAGTTGCAAGTGAATGATGAACACCAGTAACAAGAGAACTGTAACTAATTGGGTTCTAATTGGTTTTGGTGTATGCTTCTTGTACACTATAAAGATCTTCTAATGTCACTGTGCAACTGGTAAAGAGACCAGTATGGGAGGGGGGCTGGAAATAAATAAATCAACAACCGAAAAACAAAAGACAACACAACACAAACGTGGACAGGTTATTCTCCCCCTGTACTCTGCTCTCATGACACTCCACCTGGAACCCTTCATCCAGTTCTGGGGCCACCAGCACAAGGATATTGAACTGCTGGAGCTGGTCCAGAGGAGCCTATGAAGATGATCAGATAGCTGGAGAACCTTCCCTATAGAGACAGACTTTGAGAATTGGGACTGTTCAGCCTGTGTCCCTGTCCATGGCAGGGGGATGGGAACTAAACAATCTAAGATTCTTTTCAACATCAATGATTCTATGATCTTTGTATTTTCTTTTGTACAAACAGTAATTAGTTTAATCAACAAATTTAAAAGAACCCTAGAAAATGTGGTTAAAAATGTGGAAGCTGTGGAAAACTATGCTAAAGTCCATTGTAGCTTACTCATACCTGTTAAAAAAAAAAGACATTATTGTCTGGAGAAGGAATTTTCCTGGTGCCATTTCAATACAATGAGAGCAACCCTGTGTATACTGAAAGAGAAAAATTATCATCTTCTTTTCTCCACCTTCCAGTCTTTTCCCATTGTATGTTTAACATAAACTCCTTAATGCGGGTCTGACCACTGGCATGTGATGGAGGAGAAAGCATGAGGTACAAGGTGGCACATCTCAATGGAGACTGACAGGTCAGGGAAAAAGGAGCAGAATCCAACTGAGTAAACAAACCAATAAACATCTTACCATGCAAACACCTAAGTGCAAGTACCTCAGCACACTGAGAATAACAAACACCATCAAAATTGATTAGCCTCTCATCTCTCCCCATAACAACCATCCAGAGATACTGAACTTGTGATAAATACAAGTTGAGAATATTTACACCAGATTTACCTTGAAAATCACCATTCCCATCTTACGTTTGTAGAATTGCCAGGAGCTCTGCAGAGTGTGAGGGTGATAGCAACACCACCTCAAAAAATGCTCAGTGACTGCATTCCCAAGCCTGGAAGAGACAGAAGAGAGAATCAGTGACTGACCCTTTGATGGCAGCACTCGGTTTTAGAAGGCCAGGTTAAATCTAAGCACAAATAAACTTGACAAGTAGCACATAACACAGACAAAGGCTAAAAGACTAATGGTTTCCATCTACTGGTTCACTCCTACTACACCAAATCACTTGCATATATAGGTATAGCCCAAGAGCAAGAGACAAAGAAAATAATTTCACTCTTACAGGGTTTCCTGCAGTTTGGAATTATACACAAAAGCAACACAGAAGCTGTTTGAGATCAGTGCCCACAAAAGCTTGCTAGTTACAGAAGTCAATGTGGAGACTAAAAAAACATGCATCTTGTGGAACAAAGAGCAGGTGCATTTGCTCAGAGTAGTATCAGTTTCCTTTGATTGAACCAAATGCCAATATTTCCCCTCCATTGCCTCAAACAGACACACAAATATTTCAGCATGCCTACAAGACTACAGCTGTGAACTGTTTCAGGCACCATGCAATGAAGACAGCCCAAAATTACACTTTAATATTAATGTTGAGACTAACACCACAAAAATGTATCCAACATCAGCCTGTAATCTATAATTCTCATACAACAGAAGCAGATACTGCAACAGACAGAATCACAGAATAGTCAGAGTTGGAAGGGATCTCAAGGATCACCTAGTTCCAACCCCTACTGCCATGGGCAAAGACATCTTCCACTAGATCAGGTTGCTCAGAGCCACATCCAGCCTGGCCTTAAAGACATCCAGGGATGAGGCTTCAACCACCTCCCTGGGCAACCAGTGCCAGTGTCTCACCACCTTCATGGTGAAAAACTTCTTCCTAACATCCAATCTGAATCTACCCTCTTGCAGATTGAATCCATTCCCCTCATTCTTATCACTGCCCAACACCTTAAAAAGTTCCTTCCCAGCTTTCTTGTAGGCCCCCTTCAGATATTGGAAGGCCACAATAAAGTCTCCTTAGAGCCTTCTCTTCTCCAAATTGAACAACCCCAACTCCCTCAGCCTGTCCTCATAGGAATGGTGCTTGAACCCTCTGATCATCCTCATGGCCCTTCTTTGGACATGTTCCAGAAACCAATTATAGTAAACTGTTAACTAATAGAAAGATTAGGACTTCCAGTTACAGACCTCTGGAATTGTCACATCTGAACTGCTGTTTGGGTGAAATCCATCTTGAGAAATATTCCCCAAATGTAAGATAGTGGAAGGCACAGCTCAGTATAAAGTGTTCCTAAGATGTGTTTTGATTGTGGTTTATTTCACAGTTGTTCATGAGGTGCTTCTAGCCATTTTTACAGAAAGGAAATTAGTTATGGTCAGTTCAGAGCATTAAAAATTAATATTCAAGTGACAATGAAGGAAAATAATTGAATACACCAAGAACTTGAACAACAGAACTGTGCATAAGCTTCTGCACCATTGTCATGGAGGGTAGCAGAAGCCCTTAGCAGGCCTCCCTGTTGCAAAAGTTGCAGTGTCTCACATTTTAAGCCAGAAGCATCGTAAAACCAAAACAATCCTTCAGCCCCATGAGGAAGTCTCTCCCTAGTTGAGATAGAAGGCAAACATCGGCCTTGTTTTCCAACTTTCGGCCTTGGTTCCCATGCACACTGACCACCTGCTGATGGGCCGAGCTTTGGGTGGTCCTACAGGTTGTTTTAGTAAGAGCTGTCCAATTATACAGGTTAATTATAATTTGTGCCAATCTGTAAGAATAACATAAAATAGCCTGGACTGGAGGGTTACACCTCTTTTGAACATTATAAAAATGGTGTGCCTTCCTGGATCGGGGCTTGCTTGCTTGAGCTTGCTGGTACCGGCTCCTACCTGCTCGCTCGCCAGCCTGCCTGCCTGCCTCGCTCCTGCCGCGGTGACCTCTCGCTCCCAATCGGCCCTGCCCGACGAGGGGCCCGCAGAGGCCTGAAACCTGCTTGGGCCCGATCCTGACGAACAAAGGGACACCGCCCAAACCTTCGAACTTTGCTGAACTGAACTAAAGAACAGTGAGTAAATTGGAGAAAGAACTCTTTACCTAAAGACTGAATAACTTTAAAGACTTAAAAGAACTCTAAAGAAATCACAGACTCTCCTTTATCTGCTATTTTCTGAACTGTTATTTTACAACTTCCATCCTAAAAGAACTCGCGTGGGGAATTTAGTCGGGAGGGGATCTCCGTATTTGAGCAATAAATCACTTGAAAATCCACAAGTGAGTCTCCAGGTATTCTCCCCACAACCTCCCAAACTACCTTCCTTGACAACCATCTGTCCCAAAAGTATTTTATAAGGCAACTTGAGGTAACATATCCCAGTAGCAAAATATCACTCAAAGAAATGAAAAACATCCTCCCCCTCTTAATAATTATACCTTTTGTTCATCAGGGACATAGAGTGGTTAGGAATCCTAAGAGAAGATCATGAAGCTGTCTTTTACGTGTTCTTCCATCTGGAAGCTTGTAGCGTTCCACACCTCTATTCCTTTTGGTTAGAAGACCCAATAACACTTTACAGCCATCTGTTATTTTGGGCCTTCTCATGACTATTTCATGATGATATCAGAGTGCCACTTTGCTGTTTTGTTTATTATAGGGGATGAGCAAACAGGTTTGACGTCACTGTGTGTATAGCTGAACATCCTGTGGTACCTGACCTACCTCCTCCCTCTAAGAGGTTCTTGGTAGAGGAGCAACGGAGCTCATAAATGCAGCGTGCAAAAATGAACTAAACACAACCCTTTGCGACAATGATTCCACTCACACATGATTACTGAAAGTTGCAAGGATGTTGCTGTGGAGGTCTGTTTGTCCAGCTTCAGGGCACTGAACTTTTTTAATATAATGATTTTGTCAAAGCCCTCTCTGAGCAAGTAAAGTTCTCCTCAAAATTATGATTCCTTCTGGTTAAAAAATTCCAAGAAGATGTACATTTAAGCATATTGAGTGTGCCAAAACAGAGAGAAGTGCAGGGATCTATCTCTTGATAGCAACACTGTTGCCATAACAACTGGAGCATTAGAAGGATATGTGTTTCTGGCATTTCCCTCATAACTTTAATAATGAAAAAGATCTAGGTTTAGGTTTTCTCCATTATATGCTGCAGCTCATTTACCACAGCTAAATAAACACAGTATGCAGCACATTTCACACCATAAAGTATCTATTTTTCTTTACTACTCCTCACCTCTATCACATCTAAATACTTAAGAAAGCATTAGTTGTTGTAGTACCCTTAGGAGAAGAGTGGCTTTATCACTGCTGTTTGGCATTAGGGTAAGCCAGACAGCACCAATCGATCTGCCTCAAGTCATATCAGACTCCTATCACAAAACCAGAACCATTTCCAGACTGATGCAACTATACATCCACTTACCTTCAGGGTATCTCTTGTCTCACCAATGCTGAGTAGATGCTTAGGCCCTTCTCCAAGATTCAGAAACAGTCAGGCATGGATATTTTGGCAACAAAGAAAGTGCTGTACTATGTAGTGAGCATCAGGGATTCCCTCCTGTATTTGTTCTAATTGCGAATGAGACTCCATAGCAAAGATTTCCTCATTCACACAAGCTGCACTTATGCCTCAGATAGGATCTCTCTTCAGAGGCACAATGGTCTCCAGAACAATATGCAAAGCATAGATTTATCATCTGCATGGCACTGCCTGGAAGAACTGCCC
Organism: Pogoniulus pusillus; assembly: GCF_015220805.1. Classification (NCBI taxonomy): domain Eukaryota; kingdom Metazoa; phylum Chordata; class Aves; order Piciformes; family Lybiidae; genus Pogoniulus; species Pogoniulus pusillus. The sequence goes on along the minus strand of NC_087270.1, from coordinate 21,541,464 downwards.
CTCAGGACAATAGATGCTTAACTACTAGTAACAGCCTTTTTCATATTTCCTCTCCTCTGGTTTTTTTTCACCCTGGGCCCCGAATTACTGCAGTTCTTTATGCCTCTAGAGTTCTTACATACTATTCTTCCTTGGATACAGCTGGCTTAGAGCTCTACACCTTGTTTCCTGGTGTGTTTCACTCTTGCCTTTCTGATATGGGACAAATACTTATAAGGCTTTTTAATTGGTTTTGAGAGTTTTAAACACTGCATGGAAAGCTACTTTTAATCCATGTTCTGCTGTATTTATCATTATTCCATCAAATATTTTTGGGATATCAGAAGGATTTTACCAAGCAATGAATCATAGAATTATAGAATCAACCAGGTTGGAAGAGACCTCCAAGATCATCCAGTCCAACCTAGCACCCAGCCCTATCCAATCAACTAGACCATGGCACTAAGTGCCTCATCCAGGCTTTTCTTGAAGACCTCCAGGGACGGTGCCTCCAATGGGAAATCACTCTGTCTGTGAAGAACTTCCTCCTAATATCCAGCCTATACCTACCCTGGCACAATTTGAGACTGTGTCCCCTTGTTCTATTGCTGGTTACCTGGGAGAAGAGGCCACCCCCCACCTGGCTACAATGCCCCTTCAGGTAGTTGTAGACAGCAATAAGATCACCCCTGAGCCTCCTCTTCTCCAGGCTAAACAGGCCCAGCTCCCTCAACCTCTCCTCACAGGATTTGTGCTCCAGGCCCCTCACCAGCTTTGTTGCCCTTCTCTGGACATGATCCAGCACCTCAACATCCTTCTTGAATTGAGGGGCTTCTCCTGACTGTGCCTTACAGCCTAATTTAGTTGAGGCAATTAACAAGGTAGGAATTATAAAATATGTAGTTAAGTTTATTTCTGGAAAACCCCACCCACAACTATAAGCAAATTAAATCTGGGTTCTAATTCAGTCAGGAAAATCTTCACAAGGATACTTAGGGGCAATTCATTCATTTAGGAGAATCAGAAAATTGGTAGCCTGGAGCCCTAGGAAAAGTCTGTGCTACTCACTGTGGTGGAGTAGAAATTTCAAGACAGTCCCTGGCTCCTTTGTGGCAGTGTTGGAACTGCTCAGCCATTGATAGGCTTCTAGATCTTCCCAGGGTGCTGGAAAAGAGGCAGATGATCTCTGACCTGATCCTGGTTCTTGGCAGTTAAGTTTACAGAGGTACAGGCAGGATCTCTTGCAGATGTGCAGAGAGCACAATTTGGTGGCATTTCTTGCCACATCATGAGGTGCTTAAATGCCTTCTCCTGGGAAACTTGAGGCACATAAGTTTCCAGGTAGTTCAAGCCCAAAACATCAGGGCTAAAACAGTCTGAAGCACAAGGCAGACCAGAACACATTGTCCAAGAGCAGTGAGGCAGAGGCAGCAAGGCAGAAGCAGCACAACTGCTTGCAACTTAGTTCAATTTATATTACTTGCCAGAGTATAATGGCTCTTTTGGCCACAGAGATTCACCAATCAAAATGGCATTTGTAAACCTGACCATATTAGGTGAAACCAGGGCTTGCTCAACCTTATTTGGGCAAGACACCACAAGTACCTAAACACCTGTTTACAATTTTGGGAGGGGACATAATGGCCCAAGCCTTTGTTTTCCTCCTGCCCTTGCTTCCCCCATCAGCAGAAGGGTGGGGCAAGCCAGGACACCTAATAGGCCTATTAGCGTTACAGGACAACACCATAGAAGGTTATCTTTCACATAACTGTTTTGTGATCATAAAACTAGCCTCCAGATGGTGTTTAAATCAGCTCCATTATGTGTTTCTTTTGTTAACACAGCTGGATATTAGGACACTGACAGATAATAAAAGGTAAAAGACACTGTTAACCCCCAATTTAACACACCACTATGCTGCTGCTTCATAGCACCATTAGAGAGGGACATTAAGTCTGTGACATGGCATGTAGCACATGGGTACACATCTGCTCATGGTCCCTGCTCCCACTTGTCAGAGCCATGGGCAGTCATGTCCAAAAAATGGATTCTTTACCTGGTGAGTGAAGAATCAGGTGGAGAATCTCAATCATCTCATCTAAGATTCTCTGAATCTAAGGCCATTCATCTCCGGTCTTCCTCACATGTCCTCTCATAGAAGACAGGATGATTATTACTAGGCTCTTAACTTACATGTAGCTTACAAATGTTATTTTGCTTAGTTGCACCATGCTGTATCCCACATAAAATTAGTTGCTGATATTGCTTAATTATAGCCCTCACAACATCTGGAATTTGGTCCCATTTGAAGCAGTTTTAGGCCTAAACCAGGCTGAATCATTATCCACGTCTGCCCGTCATTGGAATAGGTTGCCCAGGGAGGTGGTGGAGTCACTGTCCCTAGATGTGTTCAAGAAGTGTGTGGACATGGCACTCCAGTACCTGGTTTAACGGAGGTTAAAGGTTAAATTCAGATGATCTTGAAGGTTTTTCCCAGCCAAAATAATGCTATGGTTCTATGATTTAACCATAGAATGGTAGGGGCTGGAAGAGACTTCTGGATATCATCCAGTCGAAGCACCCTGCCAAAGCAGGATCACCTTTGGCAGGTCACATGGGAACATATCCAGATGGGTCTTGAAATTCTCCAGAGAAGGAGACTCCACTACCTCTCTGGGCAGCCTTTTCCAGTACTCAGGCAGTAAGGGCTGTAAGGTTTTAGTCTGTGTTGAGGCAGAACTTCCTGTGTTTCAGTACCTTCATATATATATACATACACACATACATATATAACATACACGCACACACACACATATTCCAACTATTTCCAGCTGTCATGTGCTAAAACAAACAAGTTGCATTGTGCAATTAAATGGTCGCTTTTGAATCCCTTTCAGTAGGAACCCAAGCCCCAGGAGTGGTGTATTAGTTTATTCCTTTTGATGTCTTCTGCAGCTTTGCCTTGTGGGGACACTCACACATATAGGCTGGTAACATCCCTCTGGAGCTCGGGCACAGCATGTTCCTGCTACAAAGAACACACTTCCCCTGACCCTGATGAATGATTGCAGAGTAGCTCTGATTCAGCACTAACTTTCCTGCATTGCATCATAAAACTGCCTCTGCCGTCCTCCACAATTCTCAGCAACCTTCATCCCGGTAACAAGTAGCCATTTTCTGCTTCTCCTATTAAAACAAGTCTATCTTTCAGGATGGTAGCCCACTAATTGCTCTATTCTCCTTGGCAGATTTACATAATAACCTAATATCTCCCAGCAATTAAAATCTTGAGATTAAAAAGCTGATCTTGCAAGCTGTATACTTTGCCAGAACCATTACCTAGCCTTGAGCAGCAATGACTGAAGTTCCCATCTGAACTTAATCACACCCCAGAACAATTAAGTCATGCATGCCAATTACAGCATTGTACCCTCACTATCATGAATTCATCTAAAACATTCACTTTTTGAAAGATTTCCTGAAATGATATATATATAGTGTATAAAGGAGATTAAACATCACTTGTTACACAGAAACAGTGAGCAGTTGTTACTCTCCTTCAAAGTCCTCCTATCTGCAACCCATAAATAGTATGATGCCTGTTAAAGGAATACATGGAGCCTCAGTTGTTGCACACAGACTCTTCAAATTTACATCCACAGCCCCACCTAGAAGATGTTATCAGAGTTTTCGCGTAGCTCACTGAAGGGTGCTAACAGACTAAATTATCTCAGTCATCACACCTCCCTCATTTACACCTACTCTGAGCTGGGTGAACTTTAAGAAGTGCATTTTGGGGCTTATTGTAAATGTCAGTCACCAAAATGATCTCCTCTGTTCCCAGAGAAATCTGAGTTCAGAATTAATGAATTCTGGTCTCTTGCTTTTCTTATGTCTTAAAATGCATAAACTGTATTGCCTTCTGCATGGGGATAGACAGAAGGTCTCAAACTCTCGAAGGTTTTAAAGCTAGTGTGCTGGATCTCTAAATTGAGATCTGCATACAAGAGCTAAAGTTTCTCCTAGAATTCCAGCTCTTGTAATCCAGTTCTTTTCTCAGACTTCCAGCTTTCATTGTCTCTACAGTCTTTAAAAGGGGACGCGCTGAAGGCTCAATAAACATAGAAAGTAAAGCATTATCACAACACTTAGTCCTGTTTCAAATCTGATTGGATTTTTTAACTGGCTTCATATGTAACAGCTTCAGGTGATATGCTTAGTCTTTGATTAAGGAACTTTTTATAGAGGGCTTCTTATCAATTTGGATCATAGATGGTGTTGGCTTGATCTTTTTGTATGTGTAAAAAACAAAACAAAAACAAAACCCAAATCAATGCTATTTTACAGATGGAGAAATCAAGGCAAGCAAGGCACAAAAAGGGTCCAAGGTTGAGAAGATGATACAGATTCTCTGTCCTATGAAACCTGATCATGCTTTCCTCCTCAGCAAGCATCAGAGCAGGACTGACAAGGCATACTTGCTCCCTTTCACAACAAACCATGAGAGCTAAGGCAGATGTTGATTAAGCTACCAAACTGGGGGCCAACTCCCCAGCTGCAGAGACAGAAGCAGCTCTATTCAAGTAGCACTGATTTACTGCAGGCAAAGCCTTAAGGACCTCTAGGGCACCTCTGGATCACAGATCTGCAGTGTGAGCTTGACTTCGCAAGAGGTAAGCACCCAACACACCTCTGCACACAGAGGAAAGATGGTGGTTTCTACGGCAACGCTCATCTTAGAGGAGATCTCAATTCATCCACCCTGCTCCTCTCTGCCTTGTATCTCAGGCAGCGTCTCTCCCTGTGCTCATCAGCACGCTCACAAAAGGAGTACTTAAACGTGCACAGCCTTCTGCCTTCCTTCTTGCCAGATTCCCGTGGGTACTTGGGAGAGCAGCGATGTCTTTGGGGACACACTAAATTTTTCAGACACAATGAACCATTCATTAGATTATGAAGGCCTTAGTGGGCTCAGGAGGATGGGGATATTTTAACTGTGAGCAGTTCCAACTTCAAAAATCATCATATCAAAACATGATGATCTCAATACCCAGGATAAGGCCACCCTGATAAAGCAAAACTCAAAAGCAAAATACAGTTGTTGCTTTGACAATCTGAAAGCCTATCCCCACGTGCCATTTGTTACTTTTCTCCTGTATTAGTAGGGGGTTCTAGCCTTGCAAAAGGGTAAATACAACCCTCCAGTGTCTGCTTTTATGTAAAGTTATCTGAAGCTGGCACACATAGTGCATATTTCTACACGTAGATCTCTGTGGACAACAGAAGAGGACAGCACCCCGCCCTGGGGTCCAATGTGCACAGAGTAGCTTCTGAGTCATGACACCTTCTGCAAGTTACTAATAATTCTGTTTCCAAACAGCAGGAGCATGTGGAGAAGGAAAAATGGTCCACTCTGCAAAGTACATGGAAAACTACTGAAGGAAATAATGCTAATTAGTATAACGCTGACACCCTTCACATAGCATTCCACAAACTTGATATTTGTACAAAGCAATGCTTCACTTTCATACTAAGAGCCTGCACTCCCCAAATAAGAATCAATGTCTTATTCACCATACCCACAGTTAACACATTTCACTGCATGAAATTACACTGTGTTTCTGTCAAGTGTTAGGGCTGGGCCACCCACTAAATGAGTGACATTCACTTCCTATTAACCCCTCTCCTTTCCCAAAGGGGAAGGGAAAGGGAATAAGAAAGAGGGACTGATGGTTTTGAAAAGAAAGCTAGAATTATTATCATGAAAATACTCACCATAAAATCAAGTATACAAATATACACAAAACTAAAATTGAAACCAAATCTCTTGATGGCAATTACATTGCTGTTACGAGTGATGCTGTGGGCAGGCACTGATTAAGTCCCACACTGAACTCAGTGGAAGATGGGAACTGAACTCAGGGGCTGGATTCAGGAACACACAGACTGAGATTGAAGGCGGAGCAGTCCCCCTCAAATGATGACCACTGAAAAAGAAAGCTTAACCCATGTGATCTCTCAGGGCTATACTGAACATGAGGTACTTGGGGATAGAATAGAATCCTTCAGTGGTCATTTTAGAATCACCTGTTCTGGCCACTCAATCCCACAGGTGACAACCTTTTATTTTCTGCATCCCAACACAGCACATCAGATGTAGCTTTGGCCTTGATCTGGACACCAATGCTTGGTGCTAACTGGAAACATTACCACTGCTAGAAACTTCATCATTCTGTGACAACATGTTATTAACTTCAGCAAGTGCAGTCACATAGTAAAGACTTGGCTGAAAAAGTCAAGTCACTGAAGAGAATTAGCTCCGTTATAGCTCAAACAAGGACCGTTTCTTAAATTGTCTTGACTTTGTTGCTACTGAATTGCTGTCAAGTAAGACTTATTTCAGAGGACCCTTTTCTCCCATAGCTCTCCTACCTTTAATTCCTCACCTGTCATCTAATAGAAGCATCTCATGCTTTGCTCCATCCCCAACTCCCAACAGTCTTGCCTTTATTCCTAGTTATGCAAGGAATAACTGGGACTTGTTTTCAATACCTGTATCTTTAAAAGAAACAAAGTGCTTAAATATATACTGTAGACTGGAAATGTGGTCACTCTTGCCCAGTCTGTTTCAGTGACTGACTACACAGCCAAGGCCACATTATGCAGTGTCCAACTACAAGCATAAGCAGCAGCACCACACAGAGACATCTGCCATTGACGCCAGTTGTCACACTCCTGGAATACTAGCACGCCCAACAAAACAGCAAAGTCTGGCAAAGCTTTTGTGTTACACAGAAACACCTCTGGAGAGGGCACAGCCCTGTTTACAGTGAATTCACTTTCAGCTCTGGATTTCCAATCTTGCAATGTCAAGCTCTGAACACTGGTGCCCTAGTGTGGGAGAGAGAAGGGGAAGTGACTGCCCTATGCACATGAACACATGCTAGTAAATATTTTCTCAAGACAGAAACTCAACAGTCTAACAAAACAGCAAATCACAGCTGAACGCAAATGTCAATATAGTCATTTCCATAGCAAATAGGTTAAGTTGATTTCTTGTGTGTTGAGCTTAGAGCCAATGACCAGCAACAGCAAAAAAAAAACAAACAAAAAACCCATCTCACCTCACCTTCCCATAGCCCAGGAAATTAATCAGTACAGCCAGAGGTCACAGAAGAGTTGCTTTGTCTGAGAACCTGCCTTGCTAAAAAGCAATGTGGCTTGCAAGACAAGCTGTCCTCGAGCTAGCAGAAAGCTAGGGTACCATGTTTTAATATACAATAATCTATTCTGGTAGCTAACGCTGAGGAATTTCACAATAAGCCACAAAGCTGTAGTCTGAAATTGGAAAAAAAATGGATATCTACTCCCAGATCAGCACATTAGATGTCAAAGTAAATAATTACAACCTTAAATATACATATATATATACATATATATATATATATATATATATAATTCTGTGATTTACTTCTTCCTACTCATCTACGGCATTGCATCTCCCATACAGATTTGATCTTTCCAACAGCATAACCATAGCTATTCTGGAAAATGGCAACAACATTTTATCTCCTTAACTTTGGTAAGGATAATACAGTACTTGCACACTGTGTCATAATGACCTGTAGCTTCAGTCTTGCAAAAGAACAACCATAAATGGAAATCTGAATGCTATAAAGATGCGATTTGTATATCGTATGCTTTCCAATCAAAAGTATACTTGTTGCATGAGTAATTTTAAGAGGCCTCTGTCAAGGGCCTGAGGGATAAAATGCCTGACCTGTATTTACACTGAAATTAGGGGGGAAAAGTTAAGTGGAACAGATTGCAGACTTTTATTGATAAGAGTGTCCAACCTCTTTTTAATGCCTCAGTTCTACCTACTGCTTTTCCGAAGTTTTACAGTACAATCAAAAAATGCAATGAGAAGTGCACAACCCTGTTTTCATAAATAATGTTATCTGTCTTTATTATTACACTTTGATATGCAAGAGTCCTCTGAAGATACACAGAGATTTTAAGTTTCTGTCCAACAGAAAGTTCTTCTGCACAACACATCTGTTGCAACAAAAAATCTACACTCCCTTCAACCCTCTCCAATTCACACACATGTTTTGCAACCAAAAAATTCCTGGGTGGTACCACAGGCTCTCATACACAGAGATGCTGTAAGTAGCTTGAAAGGTAAGAGGCTGCAGCTTTGCTGTGCAGCATGCACACCCTCACTAAGGAGCATCAACTGCATCGGACAGGAATGAGCAGAGGTGACATCTTGTAACAAAACTTTTCATGGCATGGCACAAGAAAAAAAAAATCATACCAGGAGCAGAGCAACATCTGCAAATGCCAAGTTCAGGAAAGACTTAAACACTGTTATTTGCCCTCAATTTCTGATGTGCAGTGTATATAAAGAGCTACTTATGTGCAGCTTCACCACAAACAACTACCTGTAAAATTAAGAGCCCAACGAATTATAGGGATATGAATTATAGGGAAGAACTAGCAGCAAAAAGAGCATTAATAATCTGTGCAGGTGCAAGAATGGTACATCGTGTTACCCTGTTAATTTGATATTTAGCAACTGTTCTACTAATGCCCAGCACAGACCTTTCCAGAGTAGTACATACCCTTACGTGTCACCTTGCACTCTGAGAACCTGCATATTCAGAAAATAACTTCATTTCTTGCAACAGCTAAAATGATGATTTTACAGGCAACCAGCAACAGAACAAGGGAACACAGTCTCAAGTTGTGCCAGGGTAGGTCTAGGCTGGATGTTAGGAGGAAGTTCTTCCCAGAGAGAGTGATTGGCATTGGAATGGGCTGCCCAGGGAGGTGGTGGAGGCACCGTCCCTGGAGGTCTTCAAGAAAAGACTGGATGAGGCACTTACTGCCATGGTCTAGTTGACTGGATAGGGCTGGGTGCTAGGTTGGACTGGATGATCTTGGAGGTCTCTTCCAACCTGGTTGATTCTATGATTCTATACAGTGTCCTCAGTCCCTTCCACATGATAAATCAGCATCATATTTTGCTAAACTGAGTTATACAGAGCTTGAAGACTCTTGACACAAGAGCTCCCAATGCCACAGTAGCATGAGCTTTTTGTCTTAGGCCAGATTCTCCTGTACTGAAAACCTAACACAGTCCACAGAAAAGATCAGAACAGGACCTAAATTTATTCATTAGCAATGGACCTAACATTTTTCCACACTAGAACCAAAAGCAACTTAGCATGCTAAACAAAAGCTATCACCTTCAACTCACTTCATATTCTTGTTTCTGCTGGTTTTCTCTTGTTCTTCCTTACTAGCTTAGGGCTGAGGTCATGCTTTCCATAAGAGGGGGGAGGAAATTGCAGCCCTTTCAGTCACATTTTACTTTCCCCTGTTTCCGAAATTGTCATAATTACTAATTATGATTGTGCACATATCAGCATGTTTCCTTAAGAACATTTTCTGGGTGAAGAGATAAGCCAGCTCCCTATCTCATGCACTCGCCTACACTCCAGCTCCATTATGAAAGCAAACACACATTTTTCAAAACGGCTGATGAAAAGTCTTGGGTCCTATTCCCTGGCAGCCACACTTGATAAATTACCAAGCCATACAGGCTTTACCTGGTTTGTTTGCTTTACTAAAAGTAGTTTATTTTTAATATTAGAGCAAGAAAAGATAAAATTAAAATGTCTTATTAAATAAATGCAATCTAGAACTAGCTTACTGGCTTTGGGCAGGGGAAAAAAGAAAGTGAGATTTCTGTATTTCAGATGAGACACAGGTTCATATAATTTTGGTTGCTAAGACTCAATTTCATAGGATAGTCTGGGTTGGAAGAGGCCTATGAAGGTCATCTAGTCCAAACCCCACCTGAAGTCAGCATCTGCATCCTCAACTAGACCAGGTTCCTCAGAGGCCTGTTGAGCCCTGTGTCAGCTTATGCAGGGTAGAGACTTAGGTACATAAAAGAAAACCATGCACTTTAACTTTTCTCTGCATCTATTCCCACTGCAAATTCTGTTTATGATCATGTCTTCCAGACATAAGCAAGAACAAAGGAGGGCTTAATATAAGGTTATTGAATAAATTCCAATGAAAATAAAATGTCTGGGGGAGACAGGATGGAACCCAACACAAAATATCACAGAGGAAAAACATCCAAAAGAAAAGTGCTGGGGGGCTGGAGTCTTTCAGATGGCTCCAGTGATCTGAAAGTATCTAGCTCACAATGTTATATATAAAGTACAACCATTTTCAATCTAAACTTTTCTTCTCCAATTTTGAACTTGCGCATAAGGATATAAAAATATCAGCTGTCATTGGAAAGGACGCTCACAAACACAGGCCTGTGCTCACAAATAGTGATTTGAAGTCAAATAAAAGAGGCAGGAAGGTGTATTTCCTTCTGCCTTGATGAGACAGAGCTCACTGAAGTCCAAGGCAGCCCACCAATTTCATTTGGCACAAGGTTGGACCTATAATTTTGATGTCACAGTAGTACAACATAGAATCATTAAGATTATAAAAGACCTCCAAGATCACTGAGTCCAACCATTAACCTAACACTGCCAAATCCACCACTAAAGTGCATCCTTAAGCCCCACATCTACATGCTTTTTCTCCCTACAACCTCCTTTCAGGGTGTGGGAGAGAGCAAGGAGCTCTCCCCTCAGCCTCCTTTTCTGAATGGTCTCAGTTCCCTCAGTTCTCCAGACCTTTCACCAGATTTGGTGTCATCATTTACTTTCAGGATTCAAATGTATCTTCCATTTGGGAAATGATGGCAATATGGGCTGCTGAAGCAAATGGGGAAAAAAAAATATTAACTACACCAAAACCCAGGATCAAATTTTGACCTCCACTTAAAAGTGCTCGCTTCTCTCCTTGGACCTGACCTTTCTTCACTGATTTATTTGCAAACATTGACTTTTTAGAAGCCGTCTTTCTCTGCAGCCTTCAAAACAGCACTTAAAGGACTGACTCACAAGTTCTCTGGGCCATTTACACTTTCCCTGAACCCTGCCAATAAGGCTGTACTCTCACATTTTTTGTCCTTGGAAGCAACCTGAATGGATTGGCTGCCACATTTAACTCTGAAATACTGTCACTTGCCAGGAGTTTGGCAACACGAGGTCAAGTTTTAGCAGTTCTCATTTTTTCTCCAATGGCATCCTGGCCTGTATCAGGAACAGTGTGGCCAGTAGGACAAGGGAGGTTATTCTTCCCCTGTACTCAACACTGGTCAGGCCACACCTTCAGTACTGTGTCCAGTTCTGGGCCCCTCAATTCAAGAGAGATGTTGAGGTGCTGGAATGTGTCCAGAGAAAGCCAACGAAGCTGGTGAAAGGCATGGAGCACAAATCCTATGAGGAGAGGCTGAGGGAGCTGGGGTTGTTTAGACTAGAGAAGAGGAGGCTCAGGGGTGACCTCATTGCTGTCTACAACTACCTGAAGGGACATTGTAGCCAGGTGGGGGGTGGCCTCTTCTCCCAGGCAACCAGCAACAGAACAAGGGGACACAGTCTCAAGTTCTGCTAGGGAAAGTATAGGCTGGATGTTAGGAGGAAGTTCTTCCCAGAGAGAGTGATTGGCATTGGAATGGGCTGCCCAGGGAGGTGGTGGAGGCACCGTCCCTGGAGGTCTTCAAGAAAAGACTGGATGAGGCACTTAGTGCCATGGTCTAGTTGACTGGATAGGGCTGGGTGCTAGGTTGGACTGGATGATCTTGGAGGTCTCTTCCAACCTGTCTGATTCTATGATTCTATAATTCTTTTAATAGCAGACACAAGCTAGTACTTGCTATGGCACTCTCTTGCTTGGAATTGTTCCTTTCCTCAGACTGCTGTAAAGGGAGTCCCCTTGAAGATATTTCCAGGACAGGTTCTAGGAAGCAGGGTTTTACAGAGTGGAACATGTGAACAGCTAGTCACAGTTCTGATCAGAATAGCTATAAACTCAGCAGGTGTCTTCTCTTGGGACCTTACACAAAGCACAGCAGTGTCACTTTTACATTTGACCTTGCAGAATTTTCAAATAAAATTCTGGAAACCAATTTAAAACATTCCATGAGCGATTTCAGCTGCCCACAAAACACCTGCGTAATGCACAAATCCAAGCCAAGTATTTTGCTCCAATTTCTAAGAGCAATATTCTAGTTTTGAACAGTTTTAAGACGTGAGACTTGGAAGACTGTTTATCAAGTCCTCAAAATACATGATCCATTTATTTTGCTCATCAGAAAAAAAAGAATCTGCACTCCATCATTTTTATTTGATAAAGCACCCACTACTGCAGAAGCTTGCACCTCTGCTCCATGAGCTTGTGGAAGATGAGAAATAAATTGATAAACCAAAAGGCATCCTTACAACCAAGCTTAATTAAAGAACTCTGCTTCACTGAGTGCTTTTAAAGGGCAGGAAAAGGATGTGGTTTTTCCACTGACTCATCTAGGCAAAATGGAAACAAGGTTGTTTGAAAAGAGTATATAGTTCAACTAACAGCCTTTCTTATATTTCCAGTGATGCATCAAAATCTTGATCCAAAAACCCACTGTTGAGTCTTCATTCTCATATGCTTCTCAATTTGTTCTCATTCTTATCAGCATTACAAAGTCATTTATTATAATAGTCTGAGAATAAGAAAGTGATTATCAGAGATAAAAAAGCAGCAGATGGTAGAAAGTGGAGGAAGAGGGAAGATTTGTAGTGTAAACCTATCCTGGTGCATCTTGAGGCCATGCCCTTTTGTTCAATCATTCTTGAGAGAAGAGGCCAGCATCTACCTCTCTACAACATCCTTTCAGGTAGTTGCAGAGGGTGATAATGTCTCTCTTAACCAACTCTTCCTCAAACTAGACAGTCCCAGTTCCCTCAGCTGCTCTTGATAAGACTCATGCCCTAGCAGTTGTCAAGCTGCAACGCCACCAAATGTTCTTGTGCCTCAGTTTGGAGTTAGAGGTTTTTTGGTTGGTTGGAGAAAAAGCAACACAGCAGCAATCTATATGTTATAGATTTAAAAGATTCATTCCTCAAGCAGCACACAGCTGAGAAAAATCTATTGGGGAAGAAAACAAAAACTGAAACACCACCACAACAAAACAAACAAAACCCAAGCAAACCAACAAACAACTTCAGGAAGAAAAGCTGGAAGGAAGCTTTGAAAATAACTTCTGGATGAAAATGACACAAACAATAAGATGTGATGAATGAAATGGCATCAGGTCAAGCCTTCCAGGAAACCCACAGCCATTTCTCTCTGCCCAGAAGTCTGAAGAGTTCACAAGCCAGGAAATGAACCCAAACTGTACACAAACCACTAAGTGCAAGGGGTTTAAAAACAACTAAATTGAAAAAGAACATCATATTTTGAGCTTGTGTGTACCTATCTTCAGAAAAAAAAAGAGGGGGTGATTAACAGGTGAATGACATTGTAATGAATATTCTTTAACTGCTACAGTGCTCTTTCTCCATTTTATCCATGCCAATAAGCTTCTGTTATTCTCACAGTGTGGCCGTTTGAGCTGATTTTCTAGCTCAGACATAGGGGAGAGATGAACACTCCAGGGACAGGCCATATAATGGCAACAACAGATAAATTAATGTAATTTCATTGGAGCATCAAGAGCTTAATGTCTAGAAGCACAGCTTGTTCTTCCCATTCTTCTGCTGGCTTCTGCTGCTTGCGCTGTGCCTGCCTATCTTCCCTGGATGCTGTTTTGGCTGATGCTGCTTCTGCTGCTTCGCCACTGCTTGACCCCTCCCCCATCTCCTTTAAGATTATTATATTGGGTTTTTGGTTTTGGTTTTTTTTCCTCCCTTCTCTAGTTGTTACCTCTTTATACTGCTTTACTTATACTATAAGAAATACAATTTCATCTTTCCCTGACTTTCAAAAAAAAAAAAATCTGTGTTGTGGTGAGTTTATTTCTCCCTGGGGGAGGGATCTGCCCTAACCCAGGACATTAATTTTGGTGCCCAACTTAACATTTCATACTCATTTTCTGATGAGAACAGCATGGTGGCCAAGCCACTGGATTAGATTTGTTTCCCAGTTTGCATTCACTATTTACAGTTATTGATATGATACAGGAGGCATAAGACCTGTGTTCGTAAAACCACAAACAGAAGTCAGTGAAATCTGATTTCTGTGGCATTGCAAGCATTGAGCTTACAGGGGAAAGTCAGTATATGCATGGACTACAGGAATCCCAAACAGCAGAAAACTGGTCTACTTGTCATCCATCCTCACTATTGGCTACACAGCAGTTTGGAAGATAGAGTGAGAATAGCTGTGACGACATGTAGCACTGTCATTCAACTAACATACAGCGCTCCGAAAAGCAGATGCCCAGACATTCAGGAATGTGCAGGTTCTCTCTAGTGGGCTCTATCAGTACTTATTATTGCCTTCCTGATTGTCAGAAGTCAACATAATATTTTGACTGTGTTTTCCTGAAAGTAAAAGCAAGTAACAAACAGCCTTCAAAAACTCTGCTCTTATACTTAACACAGCATTTTCAGTACTTAATGTGATGTAGTTAATATAGCGAAAATAGAATTATAGAACTGTTTCAGTTGGGAAAGTCCTCTAAGGTCACTGAGTCCAACCTTCAACATAAGACAATCGTGGTGACTAAACCATGTCTGAGAGTGGCATGTCCACACATTTCTTGAACACCTTGAGACGGTGACTCCAACACCTCCCTGAGGAGCCTGTTCCAATGCCTGACCACACTGTCAATAAAGAAAATTTTCCTGTATATCAAATCTGAATCTTCCCTGGCACAGTTTCATGCCATTTCCTCTCCTCCTATCATTTGATACTAAAGAAAAGAGACCAACCCAATCATCACTCCAACCTTCTTTCAGGTAGTTGTACAGAGCACCGAGGTCTCCCTTCAGCCTCCTTTTCTCCAGAGTAAACAATTCCATTTTCCTCAGCTGCTCCTCACAAAGACTTATTCTCGAAAACCTTCACCAGTGTTGTTACCCTTCTCTGGACACACTACAGCACTTCAACATCATTTCTGGATTGAGTGGCCCAAAACTGCACCCAGTATTCAAGTTGTGGCCTCACCAGTGATGAGTGCTGGGGAATGATCACTTTCTTGGGGAATGATCACTTTCTTGCTGGCCACACTATTCCTGATCCATGCTGGGATGCTTTTGGCCTTCTTGGTCACCTAAGCAGACTGCTGATTCATCTTCAGCCAGCTGTCAACCAGCAACCCTGGGTCATTCTGCTGGGCAATTTTCCAGCCCAAAGTCTGGCATCAGGTTGTCATGACCCAAAGGATAGGACCCGTTACTTGGCCTTACTAAACCTTGTACAACTGACCTCAGTCCATTGATCCAGCCTGTCCAGATCCCTTTGCAGATGAACACTACTACCCAAATTATGTCATCTTCAGACATACTGAGGGTGCCCCCAGTTCTTTCATCTAGACCATCAGTAAAGGTGCTAAACAGAACTGGCCTCACTATTGAACCCTGGGGAACAGTAGTACACTGTCCCCCTTGCTGGTTACTCCCAACCTTATTTAAAGAAGACAAGATTAATCAAAAAACAATCACAACACTTGACTTTTTCAGTGGTGAGAAGAGTACCTGTCAACAACAGTATGACAAGTTTTTAAATGGCTGCTGAATGAACAATCAGGCACCAAAAGACCCTGCAATAGAAAACAAGGCTCATCTTAATTCACTTGACAAACGCATAAAGGACCCATATATCCTAATGTGACTCTACTAGTCTGCTCTGAACTTACAGTCTTGAAAACTAATGAACATTCTATCCCATTCTTCTCTGTTGTTGATGAACAACAAAAGTGAGGACCAAGA
The DNA here is from genome assembly GCF_015220805.1 of Pogoniulus pusillus. NCBI lineage: Eukaryota > Metazoa > Chordata > Aves > Piciformes > Lybiidae > Pogoniulus > Pogoniulus pusillus. The sequence goes on along the minus strand of NC_087270.1, from coordinate 21,525,649 downwards.
CATCTTCCTGGACATACTTGTTTTTCCTCTAAACACACACTATGCTTCCATTTGCAGAAGCATCTATGATTCAGCTTAATCTTAGGAAATTCATAAATTGCCTGCACAAAAATGAAACTATGATGCTTCTCTGTGAATTAGATCCCATTTCTCTGAGCAGTGGCTCAGAACAAATGGCCAGATGTTTACATGAGCCTCATCTGGTTTGGATTCACTGGCCAAAGAGAAGTAATGTAGGTAGAATAGTTATTTCCTTTCATTAAGTACAAAGAGCATTATTCATCAAAAATATCTGCCTAATATTTCCTCTCAATGTATTTTCTTCATTTTGCTAAACCCATCTTATATTAGCTTGACGTCACATGGCCTGTCATCACCACAGCCCTTACCATAGCAACCCATTATCCTATGTAGTCAGATGAAGGAAAGCTGAATGTGGCACTGTCCCTATGCATATGAAGTATTAATTTAGGTCACTGTTCAGTGCTTCCAGCTCACAAAGCACAGTCACAGGCTGCCCCTATTGTCTAGAGCACAGGCAGATGAGTACAGCCTGTGCTAGGCAATTTATACAAGAAGGTGTTTTGCAACACCACGAGGCCTAGAAAAACATTATTTATGCCTCTTAACTTCAACTTCTGAATACTTTTATTCTTAAAGTCTGCCACTCAGAGGAAGAATATGTGAATGAGCCTCAGAGGGTTGTCAAAGACGTCTATGTAGAAGCTCCTCTCCAGGCACCTAAATAGAAGGCCACAAGCAAAGTCATAAAATGCACTCCTGAAAACTCACGAGAGCAGAGGGGAAGAATCACCTCTCTTGGTCTGTTGGCCATGCTTCTTTGAATGCAGCTCAGGATATGATTTGCCTTTTTGTCAATTGGACTTGGTGATCCTGAGGGTCTTTTCCATCTTTTTTTTATTGTGATTCTAGTCTGCAAGTGCACATGTACAGATTCTCGTTCACCAGCATCTGCTGCCCTTTTCTGCAGGGCTGCTGTCAATGTCATCCCTAGCATGTACTTCATCAATGTCTACAAATACATAAAGGGTGAGTGCCAGGAGGATGGAACCAGGCTCTTCTTGGTGATGCCCAATGACAGGACAAGGTGCAATGGATGGAAGTTGAGGCATAGAAAGTTTCATTTAAACAAGAGGAGGAATTTTTCCCCTGTGAGGGTGACAGAACACTGAAACGGGCTGCCCAGCTGCCCAGGGGGGTTGTGGAGTTACCCTCTCTGGAGGTACTCAAAACCTGACTGGACACATTCCTGTGTGATCTGGTCTGGGTGATTCTGCTCTGGCAAGGGGGTTGGACTAGATGATCTTTCAAGGTCTCTTCCAGCCCCTGGCATTCTGTGATTCTGTACTGATATCAAAGATTGCCCCAATTCAAGTGTAAGACCTTTCACTTCACCTTATTGAACCTCACGAGGTTCTCCTGAGCCCACTTCTAGCCCACCTAGGTCCCTCTGGATGGTATCCCATCCCTCAGGGTTCTCAACTGCATCACCAGCTTGTCATCATCAGCAAACTTGCTGAGATTACCCTCTATCTTGCTGTCTATATCACAGATGAGTATACCAAACAGGACTGGTCCCAGTGTGGACTTCTGAGATGCACCACTAGTTACCTGTCTCCATCCAGACATCAAGCCCTTTGTATGCATCATCCAACCAACTCCTTATCTACTAAACAATCCACCCATCAAATCTTCCATCTCTCTTCAGTTTAGAGAGAAGGATGCTGTGAGGGACTGTGCCAAAAGCTTTGGATAAGTACAGATAAATGACATCCATCATGCTTTCCTTGCCCACTCAGGTAGTCACTCCATTGCAGAAAGCCACTAGAGACTGGTGAGGCAGGACTTGACCTTGGTGAGACTCATATCACCCTTCTGTCCTCCATGTACATAGTAAGACAACAACGACAGTGAAGTTTTGAATAAACAAGACCATAATCAAACATCATTAAGGGGTGAACATATTTCCAGAAAGTCATTTAGAGAGTCAGAAGTCTAAAATATGCAGTCCCCAGAGAATTGTTTACTTACCCTTGCCTCTGCCCCAGGTGGAAAGTGGAACAATGATCATGGATTTTGAACAAATTCTCAGAACCCAGTCTTGCAGTAGAAAACCAGAAACCCTTGTTGCTAGGGCTTTTTTGTTGTTGTTATTGTTGTTTTGTTTTTAACCTTCATTTCCTTTCCAATTTCTCCTTCTCAGTCCTTTTAATCACAGTACAATCTACAATTAATGAAGTGGTGCAGATGAGTGCTCTCCATCTACAGAAAAAAAAACCTTACTCCTAAAACCTTACCAGAGATTTCCAAACAGTGCCTCCATGCTTAGAGCACTCAAGGTGTCAAGTGAGCTTTAGCTGAGCTCTAGATAAATCAGAGCTGCAAAACCATAATATCCAGTGCAGAGTTTATGCATTGGATAAAGGAGTGGATGTAAAAGGTGAGATAACAGTAGAACAATATTTTGCAAGTATCATAAGATTTAAACACAGCACTGGGTTACACACTACATATGGGAACAAAGTCAAGAACACTTCTATCTACTAAAAATTAATCCAAACAAAGAAAATCTCCCAGGAAATATCCTGTTATTTCTTTGTTACTACATTCATCACGTGCCTCTGTAATCCTCCGGGAAACTGCAGCTAATGCAGTTAGACTCATATTTTCTCCTGAACCTCCTCTTCATTTTCTCTTCCAAGGTCGTTTTACAACAGGTGACCATGTGTAGACATATGCAAGGAGCTAATTTGTTTGGTTTATTTTCAATTATAGTTGATACTGACCATAACCAGATACTGATCCAGCATTTCTTGCAAGTTGTGTAGTTCTCAGCTGAGATCTCAAATGGAATACTGTATCCAAACTGATCCAACAAATCTCTTAAAAATTCATAGGAGTCTTTAAAAACTGGCTACCAAGAAAAAAAAATATGCTCTTTACAGGTTGGTTGTGCCCTCATGCTCATGACACTCCATCAGAAATTGCTGGTACATATTACCACAAGTTAATAGGACAATTAGATCAGAGCACTCTTAATGAGGCATTGGATTTCAGCACTCCTTGAAGCTTGGGAGACCACGACTACATCTACAGAATTGCAGTGTTACTGATTAGATGCATCTCCACCAACAATAACTAGGGGAACTCACACAGTATCACAGTATCATCAGGGTTGGAAGAGACCTCACAGACCATCAAGTCCAACCCTTTACCACAGAGCTCAAGGCTAGACCATGGCACCAAGTGCCACGTCCAATCCTGCCTTGAACAGCTCCAGGGACGGCGACTCCACCACCTCCCCGGGCAGCCCATTCCAGTGTCCAATGACTCTCTCAGTGAAGAACTTTCTCCTCACCTTGAGCCTAAATCTCCCCTGGTGCAGCCTGAGGCTGTGTCCTCTTGTTCTGGCGCTGGCCACCTGAGAGAAGAGAGCAACCTCCTCCTGGCCACAACCACCCCTCAAGTAGTTGTAGACAGCAATAAGGTCACCCCTGAGCCTCCTCTTCTCCAGGCTAAACAATCCCAGCTCCCTCAGCCTCTCCTCATAGGGCTTGTGCTCAAGGCCTCTCCCCAGCCTCGTCACCCTTCTCTAGACACGCTCAAGCATCTCAATGTCCTTCCTAAACTGGGGGGCCCAGAACTGAAGACAGTACTCAAGGTGTGGTCTAACCAGTGCAGAGTACAGGGGCAGAATGACCTCCCTGCTCCTGCTGACCACACCATTCCTGATGCAGGCCAGGATGCCATTGGCTCTCTTGGCCACCTGGGCACACTGCTGGCTCATGTTCGGGCAGGTATCAATCGGCACCCCCAGATCCCTCTCTGTCTGGCTGCTCTCCAGCCACTCCGACCCCAGCCTGTATCTCTCCATGGGGTTGTTATGGCCAAAGTGCAGCACCCTGCACTTCGAGCTACTGAATGCCATCCCATTGGACTTTACCCATCTGTCCAGGTGGTCAAGGTCCCGCTGCAGAACCCTTCTGCCTTCCAACTCAGTCACATCTGCTCCCAGCTTGGTGTCATCTGCAAACTTGCTGATGACTGACTCCATGCCCTCATCCAGATCATCTATGAAGATGTTAAAGAGGATGGGGCCCAGCACTGATCCCTGAGGGACACCACTAGTGACTGGCCACCAGCTGGATGTGGCACCATTCACCACCACTCTCTGGGTCCAGCCCTCCAGCCAGTTCCTAACCCAGCACAGAGTGTTGCCATCCAAGCCATGGGCTAACAGCTTAGCCAGCAGTTTGCTGTGGGGGACAGTGTCAAAGGCCTTGCTGAAGTCCAGATAGACCACATCCATGGCTATTTTCATAGCTGTGTCCATTTTTCTCACTAAAACCACAAGGAAAAAGAAAATTACATACAACATCAAGAATACAACTTTTGAGAAAGTGAGCATATAATCAGTGGAAAACCTCAGCAGCTCACTGCATTTTTTTTCCCTTAGCCATAGCCACACAGCATTAATCTAGCTTTGAGAACCCAAAATAAGACTGAATATGTGATTATGGTACATTACGTTCCTGCTCTTGAGAAATTCTAAAGCTGCCAGTTTACACTGGCACTCAAACTCCTCAGCCCAATCCTTTGTCTGGCCAGACTGTATTCAGAGTGCTGAACAAGGGCATCAGGTGGGATTTTGGGCAACATAAATGGATTGTTTCCATCAGAGTTCAAAAATTAAGTTAGTATATATCCACTGTTACTTGCTACACCTTTTCATCTGCATGCAGAGCATAGAAGCTCAGGAAGCTTTAAGAAGGCAGACATTGGTTTGAAGGGACAACAGATTTAGATTACATAGGTGTTTTTAATAGTTTTACACACCTTCAGAAGGCTGAAAAACTGTTCTTATAAATATACAAGAATTTCCCTTAAAGACATCAATTTATGACTTTTGAGGACAAGAGGTTTTGTACTTCTGTAAGAAGCATTTCTGCACAACAGAGAAACCTCTCATCTTCTCCCTGACCAGTGCTTTTATATTTAAGAAGTATTACTGCAATTCCAACTCATCTGTTCTTCAAAGGCATCATACAGGTAGTTTATAAAGATTTATGTCCACAGATAATCAGAATTTACTCTGCATATTAATCATTCTCGAATACATTGATGACATCATTTAGTGGACGCTTTCCCAAGTTCAACATCTCTTAGAAAAGTAGGATTCCTAACAACTTCATGGTAAGACATGGAACCAATCTCCACAAGACCACAAAAAGCACTAGCAAGTCTACAGTAGTCACTGGTGCCTCAGTGGAAAGCTTATCAATAGCTAGGCAAACAGAAGGGACTTATTTTAGTGATAATTCATACTCCACATATTTTAACTCATCTTAGGAATAGCTCTGTAGGAACACAGCAACAATTTTGACTCCAGTACAGCCACTGGTAAAGGTTACTAGAGATATTAAGCCCAGGATTTAATCTTCTTAATTGACTCCTTCCTGGCTACCACAATTAGACTTACAACAGCAAAAATAAGATTAACTCTCAAATCTCTTTGGAACTTCACTGCAAAGATTAATTGGCTCTTCAGCTTCTTGACCCTTCTATTTTGTTCACAAGAAGGTGCCTCGATTTCACACAGCATCAAAATCCTCATCTCGAAAGTGCTTGCATATTTTCCTTAAATTTCTCTGAATTCAGTTTCCCTGTTTCTTTCTGTACTTTCTACCTAACTTAATTGCAAAATGACAACCAATATTTATTCACAGAACATAGCTACATCTGAAATACTAGTACCAGATTTTTGTTCTTAACCAGGAAAGAAGGAACAGGAAAAAAAATTATTTGTATGTCATGTAACTTAAAATTAAATAAGGGCCAGAAAATTGCCTGGTAGAAGCACAAACTCTATTTCCTTTGAACTTTGATTTTTTTCTTCAACCTCCAAAATTACAACAAATACAAGAAGATGTGAAGAGGACACATAATAAAGTTTAACTTTTTCTGTAAGTGGTGGGCAACCTGGTACTACTGTATTGTGAAATGAAACAAAATGAAACAAAAATAAGTTCTCCGATGGCTACCTCTAATTACCATTAGAGAAGAGCTTCAGATTTGCACTAGCATTCAATAAAGGATGAACCTGAAGTCACATTATCTATGCAAACTTCTACTTTTCTTGTTTCATCATCATCCTCTATCTCAGCATGTGGTCTCAAAAGTCAAAGCTACTACTACATCTACATGAATCAAAATCCAGTTCTGAAATATCCTGTACTACAAGTTTTTGTCTCCAGCGCTCAGTATTTCAGCCTAATTTTCTTAGTCTAAGACCAAAACAGAAGAAGACAAAAGGCTAGAACTTCCATGTAAACAAAAGGAAAAATTTCCATCATGCTCACAGTGAACACTGGAACAGGCTGCCCAGGGAGTTGTGGAGTCTCCATCTCTGGAGATATTCAAAACCCATCTGAATGAATTCCTGTGTGATCTACTCTACATGATTCTGCTCTGGCAGGGAGGCTGGATTAGATGATCTCTTCAGGTTCCTTAGAACTCCTAGCATTCATGATTCTTTTGACTCCTGACACTCCCTTTTTACAAGGAATCACATAGAAAAGACAAAGGGCAATGGGAACAAGTTACTCCTAGGTAAGATTCCAAGAAGATTCAAGAAGAAAATTTCCCCCCACGAGAACAGTTAGACATTGGAATAATCTCCCAGGGAAAGGAGTAGATTCCTCTCCAATGAACAGTTTTAAGACTCAGCTTGATAGGATGCTGGGCCATCTCATTTCAACTGTACTGTTATCTAGAAAGGTTGAGACCAGATGATCCTTGGGGTCTCTTCCTACCTGGTATTATGTGATTTAAATCAGTGTAACCAAGGAAGTGGTAACCTTTGTGAGGAGAGAATATATAACTGGCATTACTTGTTTTTAAAGGTGAAGTGAATGTCTTCTCAACTCAATGATGAGTATCACAGTTCTTGCTACTCAGATTATGAAGAGCAGTGAGACAGATTGGGAGATGCAGCATACCGTGCATGCTTAACAATAAAGCAAATGCCTTCTCAATCTGAAATTGAGAAACAGCTGTCAGTGACAGCAAACTCACTTCATCTGGGGGGTGGAGAGTGGAAAATGGAAAGCTGCATACATATTTTTGACCCAGAGTCACACAAGCAAATACCCATCACCAGTCAAGGGGATGGGGGGATTAATAAAGAGTACCAGGTATTTGGGCTCAAAGCGACAAAGCTCTAAACAGTTTGTATTAAGCTCTACATAGAGTAACAAGGTTGTATACACTGTTGTATGATGCATATAGTATGTGAGCTCACTGTGCATGTATGTAACCCATTGTGCTTATACAGGTAACCTAATCCAAAGGTGATATGCCATGTCAAAGGGTTTCCACTGCCAAGAAAGGCAGCATGCTTATACTGAAGGTAATACACATAAGGTACTTTCTCCCCAGAGGGATAACCAATTGCCCTCTATCAAATGGCCCATTGGCCAGAGGGTGGTATGTCATGGAGGGCCTGTAGGCCCGAAAAGAGGCTTGTTTATGCCTTGCCTTGCCTGGACATGGTTTTCTGCCAGGACTCCTGGTTGTAAACAAGTTGTGTAAGCCCACACACACCCAGCTCATGTCTCCCTAGGGCAAATCCATGTGATTCCCATATTTGGGAAAGTCCAGGCAAGAGCTTCTGCCTATTATGGTAAGGTTTGGCTTACTGCCAACCTGATTGGTCACTTTAGTGGCCAAAGAGGCCATTAATCTTGGCCCACAGTCAATAAATAGGGGTGCACATGAAAACAATGTGCTCTGACCCTACCCGTGCTCTCTGACCCTATCCGCAGCTCAGGTCAGACCACATTGCAGCATCCTGCTGCTCTGACCCACCTGCAGGGCTCAGACACAGCTCTGACCTTCACTTGCAGCGTTCAGAGGCTCAGACCTAATGCTTTGATTCATTCACAGCTTACCTGCCTGCGTATCTTTCTTGCAGAGCTCATTTAAGCCTGCACATAATATATATATAAGGAGCCTATAGCCTCCTAAGCCAGCTGTGTACATCTGCAAGCTATATTGCTACCAAGACCAGATCCTGCATTGATTTACCTACGGAGCTCAGACTCCTAACAGACACACACGGCCTGCTTGCTGTGAAGAACTGTGCCAGAGACAGCACGGATACTCTTCTCCTGCTCCTGAAATCCTGCCAGCTGATATCCCTGGACACAGCATCCAGAAGGAGACAGCGGCATCAGAGGCAGAGATCATCCATCACCAGGAGAACAAAGGTTAGAAAAAAACCTATTTCCCCAGAGACTGGGAAGATTTATCATCTCCCCTCAAGCTGGGAAGATTCCAGCATCCAAGTCCACAGGCAGAGATCCCTGAAGTCTGGACACTAAGCACAGGCAGTGACGCAGCCCTGGAGGGTGATTAATAATTGATAAACACTTGTGAGTAAAAGCTTTAATACCTCTGTAATATAAGTGACCTCTGCCATAGAGCAGAAAGAGTTTCAGCCCACCCTGCTGGGCAAATAGCATAAAGATCCCAAACGGCATTAAGCTGTAGGGAAAACTCCTCTCTCTGTTTATAGTTTGAATGTTTGCTAGATAAATAACAAGTTCCATGTATATATATTGTCCTAAATTGTTTTCATAACTGTGCACTGAACATTTTATATTAATATACAGTGCTTGGGGGTGGCGAGAGTTCAAAATATTAAATTTAATAAAAAATATTTTTATGTAAAATTTATATCACCTCAAATTAATTTTTCACCTCCACCAAATATGCGTAGGTACAGAGAACCCCCTCCAAAATACCTTGTATCAAGCTACACTTACAGACAGCATTAAACAGCATGGAAACAGGGATTTGTATCATCAACTACAGTAAAGGAACAGTAAAAGTCCTGCTAAATAGCTTAACACCACCATCAACTGTGAGCCCAAGCAGGGCAGCTGGCCTAGACCCAGTATAGATTTAATGCCAAACCACTAATATGCTCTCCCCTAGAGATCTGCACAAAATTTTTTTCAGTGTTAAGGTCTCATAGTGTCACTTCAATTACTCAGAAGATGTACAATGGCTTTTTGGCTGTAAATGAAACACCATTGCTAAAGCTAGAGTCTTATTACATACTGCTGCAGGAAAAATTTCCCTGCTTTCTCATTTATCAAAGTTTTACACCATCAGTGAACTCTCCAGGCCTGACATTTGCCCTGTTTTAAAAATAAAGTAGCCTGCCTTAAATAGTAATTTCTACTGACTGTTTTTTCTAGTTACAGGCATAATATTGATCATCAGATTCTCTTTCTCTCTCTGTTTACAATGACTAACCTCCAGTCAAATACCATGCCTCTATTTATAGGAGTTCTCACTACCTAGAAGATTCTTTGCCCCAGCAAGGGCTTCTGCGGCTGTTTGGTGAATCATCAGGGTTGGACTGGACCTCTGGAGATCAATTCGAAGTCCCCTGCTAAAGAGGATCACCTAGGACAGGTCACACAGATGCATCCAGATGAAAGTGCCCACAACCTTTCTGGAATTCAGTGTTCTGTCACTTTTACAGTAACAAAGTTTCTCCCCACTTTGAGGTAGAACTTCCCGTGTTCCAGTTTGGAAACATTGCCCCTTGTCCTACCACAGGGCATCACTGAAAAGGGACTGGTACTTTCTTCTTGACACTCACTACTCAGATATTGTTAAACATTGAAAAGACAAGACAGAGATCCTATTAAGACTAAACAGACTCTCAGCCTTCCCTCATCAGACACATAATCTTGTTTCATATTCATATTACTCTTTATCCTATCCAGTATGTACTTATTCTCTCCTTCGAGCTCGTTTCATGAGCATACTTTCAAAATAACACTGAGATACACAGAATGGCTACTGCACTTTAAAGGCGGGAAATTTAGAAGGGTCCCTGCCCCCACAGGGAGCAGGCACACATAGGCCCCCAAAACGGAGGCACTCAAGCCTCAGTTAAATTCCCTTCCTACACATCTTGCATTGAAGGCCAGGTGCTTCTTAGCAGTCCACATGGTCAGGAAGAGGTCAACACAGAGTGTAAGAAAGCTTGATGAAATTGAATACCTTAAATGACTTCTCTTTCTGGAGAGCATGGACCTTTTTTGGAGGGAACTCCAAAACCAGATCCACTTCACCTGATATTCATATTTGCACAAAGGTACAAGAAGAGATTCAGACATCATGTCTGTCCAAGCAGGGGTAGGGATCTGGTGGTATTCATCCAGCCTCACATCACAAGGATGTCAAGGTAGGCCATATTTCCCCACTGTTCAGTACATATATCTTCAGTGCCATGTCTAGTTCCCAGAGACACGAACATACCAGAGGAAGGACAGCAGATGGCTGCAAATACGAGGAACCTGACACACAAGGAAAAGCTGAGAAAGTATTTCTTGTTCAGACTGAAGAAAAGATGGTGCAGAGCAGACAGCAATGTTCATACAGGCAGAGACAGACTCTTCTCAAAGGTACCCAGAGACAAGATAGCCATAAACTGAAATAAAGGAAATTTCTTGTTTAGTACAGAACAGTAAAAAAAATCTTTGAGGGTGACAGAATATTGAAACCGGTTGCCTAGAGAGGCTGTGGAAGACCTCTCTACCCTTGGAGATGGATAATATTCAACTGGACACAGCCCTGAAAAACCTATAACTGACCTTGCTTGGTGGGAGAGGTTGGACTAGATCTACAGAGATGCCTTCCAAGCTCAGGTATTCTATGACTCCTGTTGTAACCATCTGGGAGTTACATCCTAATGCTCTAAGCCACTTTCTCCTTTAAACATGGGAGCCAAGGCTCCTGATATCAACAATGATATCCTTTCCAACCACTGCCCACTTATCCATATTTAGATAGCACTGAGCCAAACTATCTGCTTTAAAGCCCATTAGGCACTTTCAAAAAATCAAACCAAACAAAAAACAACCCACCAAACAAAAGTACAACACATCAAAACAAAAAAAAAGTAACTGATTCTTCCCATCATCTTGTTTCAAAGAAAAACAGCAGCAGAGCATGGTATCACAAGCAGTTTAAAAAGAGATTTCTGTGAATTACCAACATTAACACACAATGTGTAAAATGTTATGTAAAATAAGAAACTAGGTAGACTGCATCATTGGAAGCACCTTAGGCACAACAGTCATCTTTCTCTTTTAATCCATCCCACCTCTTTAGAGAGGGTGCTTAAAACTTCTGCAAAACTGGTGGGTGGGAACAACTAGCTCTTTCAGAGCAGCAGAGGAAGAAGTTGAAACTCATTATGTTGTTCTTGTCACTGTCTTTTTCACATGGCCCTATCCTGTTTAGCATCTCTCCCTTACTGTTACTGCAGTTCTGCAAACAAGTAACAGAAAACTCACTGCTTTTCTTTTCAGATATTACACAACTCACAGAGACAAAGCCAAACAGTTAGTAGCAGTAGTATGTCCAAGATGACAGTCTCACCTGGGTTGCCAAAGAATGAGCACAAGATGTTTGGACTCTCTTAAACAAAACAACCCACAGGTAATAGAAGAGATTTCTGGAATTCAGTGGAACTTTGTCCACCTAAGCTGCTAGTGTCGATGCAGCATTGTTTACCATCTCTTTAGGGAAAACCACTTCAGCTCCCTTCTAACTCCAGGGAGAGCTGGCTCCCCAGACAGGGCCTCCAAATTCATCCTTGCTCCCTTGCTTCTAACATCTGCTAGCCATTTGTAACTGCATCTGTTCATTCTAGTTTACTGGGAAATGGTCTGTTTTTCCAGCATGAAGTGATGCAAGGCAGAGCTACTGCATGTATCTGAATTAAGCTGCACTTAGCTAAGATATATACATAAACTGCAGGGAGAACAGAAAAAAATACTTTCTGTGACATATGCTAGCTGACCTCATCACCCAGCTCATGATAAGCACTCACTACAAACAACTTTACCTTCCTCCTGCAAACGTTTACCCATTCTGTATTTCTGCTCTATTGCTCTTTGATGGAAAACCAGCACCTAAGCAAATTATTGCTCATCAGCTTGCAAGTATATACCTGGAAATCGTCAACCACTTTACCATCTGATGTTGCACAATCTCTATATGTGACAAAGCTGAAACTCTACCTGAGTTTCCAACATCTTTGCTTTTAGAAATGAGCAGTTTTTTGAAGAGCTGCTCATTATTGAATACTGAACCATAAGGTATTTTGCATCATTTAAAATATTCTACTAAAAATAGTCATTAGGAAACAATGCAGAAAGACCATTCACATCATTAAACTTTGACTGCTGTGCTGGCAAGAAAGGCAAAATGCCCATCAGAAAATTCTAATTTGGACATCGAGACAAAGACCACCACACCTCAAATCATCTACTGCAAGTGTGAAGTCCTGCATCCAGGGAAGAACAATCCTATGGATGAGTACAGGTTGGGGGCTGACCTGTCACAGAACAGGTCTGAGGAAAAGGACCTGAGAGTCCTGGTAGACAACAGAATGACTGCAGGGGTTTGAGCAGAATTGAGCAGTCTGAAAAACAAGGAAAACAGGCAGGGTAATGCTACAGTCACTCTGATAAGGAGCACAGCTGCAGGGAAGTGGCCTTGGGAAGGCTAGCACAGAAGCTGTGAAAGTTAGCTGCTATCTGTAGCTGAGCTGTGTGAGGGGGCCTTGAAAGTGGGCAGGCTGGTCAGCTCTGGGAACAACTGAATGTTGCTGTTAGCGGAGCCTATCAGAAGTATGCACGCATGTACTGAATCCACTACGTAAGTACCATTCTTAGCCTCAATAAACAGACTGACCTTCTGTGTTTCATTGGTATAAGCTTGTGTCTTCCCAGTCTCCCACACGGACTTTGAGAAACCCAGCAAATGACCATGAGCTAGCAATGTGCCCTCATAGCTGAGAAAGCCAGTGGCATCCTGGGATGCATTAAGAGGACTGTGGCCAGCAGGTTGAGGGACGTTCTTCTTCCCCTCTACTCTGCACTGGTGAGGCCTCACCTGGAGTAATGTGTCCAGTTCTGGGCACTCCTGCTCAAGAAGGACAACGAACTATTGAGACTGCAGTGCAGGGTCACTAAGATGGTAAGGAGACTCAAACTTCTCCCACATAAAGAAAGGCTGAAAGAGCTGGGGCTGATTAGCCTGGAGAAGGGGATGTTGAGAAGGATCTTATTATTGCTTACAAATATCTAAGAGGTGGGTGTCAAGAAGGTAGAGCCAGACTCTTCTCAGTGGTGCCCAATAATGTGCCCCAGTAATGGGCACACACTTGAACACAGAAAGTTCCATCTAAATAAGAGAAGGAATTTCTTTATTTTGAGGGTGGCAGAGCACTGGACCAGGCTGTCCACCTCTGGAGACTTTCAAGCCCCAGATGGACGCATTTCTACATGATCTGCATCAGGTGACCCTACTCTTGCAGGAGATTTGGACTCGATTTTCACAGGTCTCTTCCAAACCCTATCATTCTGTGATTGTGTGTAATGTATCCAGTCACTCAGAACAATACATTTCAGTAAAAATGCTCTTTGGAAGAAAAGCAACAAGAGTTTAAATTATCTCTCCTGTTAATGCACATTGTTTGAAACTCACTGTCCCTCCTCATCCCTTCAGAACTCTGTGCCACTATGTAGCTGTCAGTTTTCCCCCTTTAACATGTGAAATGTTTATGCATTTGCCAGCATTATATTTGATTATCTTGGCTGTACATCAGCTCAGAGCCTTTTAAAAGTGAGCTATTCACAGTCCTAGCAGGATTCACTCATGGTACCGCTTTTGCCTCATCTACAAATAATAGATTTATATTCAAAACACAGTAAGTAGACCATGTAGAGTTTTTATTCTGAAGAGGGCATGAGTCACAAAAAGCAATAGAATAGAATCACACCATTGGAAAGGTACCACAGGCTCCCTGAGCCCCAGTACTTATTATTATCTTAATAGGAAAAGTTATGCATTCCCTTGAAAGAAGCAGTGGAGGTCAAGTGTCCTCTCTTTCCCAGTCACTCAAATCCATCTGCCAGCTCACACATGTTCTTTCAGAGCCCAAATTAGAGGATCCTCTTCATGCCCATGAGTCTTCTCTGAACTGCTTACTATTTATATTCAACTTTGTCATTGTTTGCAAAGGCATTAGAGCTGCTTTTGCTCTTCTGCCACTATGCACAGTTTTGAAAAACAGTCACTATTTGCCGAGAGCAGGATCTTCTATTATGCTCCACTATGTTCGTGTCCCTGGGTTGGGTGGCATTTTGTTTGCAAAGCTTCAGAGCAATCCAAGACCCATTGCATGACTTAGCTGTACTTCTCTGCAATTACACTTTTTGGTTTGCATAACTTTGCTACTCATAGATTTATTTTGTACAGTTCACCTTCTTGTAGTATTGCACCTACAGAAAGACATGTCTTAAAACTAGCAATCCATAGTAGACAATTCTGAATGGCTTTCTCTTTCTTGCTTCCATCAATGACACACCCTGAGACTTATTATCATAGTTTGTTTCCCACATGGCCTAATCTGACATCCAAACAAACATAAACTGAATTCAACCACAGAAAAGGTGGCTGGAACCACCTCATTTTGGTAATCCCCAAATTCCACCTCAGCAGCACAAATTCACCGCTAACTTGGAGAACTCAGCTGCTATAATGACAGTACGTTCAGCAAGCTACTGCACTTGCTGCAAGCTGCTAATGAGTTACTGCATGTATCTGCAGCACGTAGCATCAAGAGTCATAAACAAAGGTGTTTGCAAGGTCAAAAAAAAAATATATATATACCTATAGAGTAAGAGCTGCATTCAATCCTGTTACTCCTTTTTCAAACCCTTACACAGTGTACTCCAGGGAAATAGAGCATTTATGGCAAAAGGAATTTTTTGTTTATTGCCAAGTTAAATACTAGAGCGATCATTAACACTTCATTAACACTCCTGTTTACTATCTAGAGGGGAGATGGCTTCAAATAGACAATGCCCAAGGGAAATTAACAGTTCTAAAGATTCAGATGCCAAACCAAACACCTGAATTAAGCCTTTGGTCACAAGAAAGGCCAGAGAAAATGAAATTCTGGTGTAAATTCAGATCTTTGAGAACATCTAGGTACCTCAGGAAATGTGCATTCCAAAACAGGAGTATTTTTCTGTTAACACTCTACCTGGTGTGAAATTTTATGTTTGAAGCATAGCCTCACACTTCCTTAATAGCTGAAGGATACAGAGGAGAACAAGAAGCCAATGCCTTGGAGCTGATAGTGCAAGTAGAATTAGTGCACTTTTCCTTTATGAAATCCAAGCATGGATATCAAGTTTTACTCTTTGGCACCAAGGGTGATCCAGACTCGGGTGGCAAGAATGGCATTCCCCTTCCAGAACTGCAGCGACATTGCAAAGCAGAGCCATTCTTGCAGCATACTCAAATACACTGCCAGGGACATTCAGACGGTGTGTAGGGAAGAGAAAGAGAGGAAGATGATGAGTTGAGAGCCTGTAGTGCAGAGTAAGACATTTTCCTTCCTACAAATAACCTCAAGAGAACTGATGGGAGAACAGAGAGTAGAGTCAGACAGACTCTGCTAAATCAGATCAACTCCCATTGGCACACCTCAGGTACAGTGCTAAAGAGCCTTGTGAAATGGGTCTTCATTGAGCATTTAACAGAATCACAGAGTTGGTTGGGTTGGAAGATCAAGTCCAACCTTTAAGCCAAGATCACGATGGCTGTTAGACTATGTTCAAAAGCTCCATGTCCACAGGTTTCTTGAACAACTACAGGGAGAGTGACTCCACCGTTTCCCTGAACAACCTACTCCAATGCCTGACCACTTTTTCAGTACAGATTTTTTTTCCTAATAAGCAGAATATCCTAATATTTCAGAAAGGACTTTGCTGTGGTTTCCCTTATACCTGGGATCATCTTGCCTTTCCCCCTCCACACACACACTTTGTCTGTAACAGTTCTAATTGTACACCTTCCTTTTCCACATAGCTGAGGTTGTCATTCTAACCTCTCTAATCTCTACCAATTCCTACTGTCCCGAAGCATCCTCATCCCTAAACCACTGCAGCCTTTGCTGATTATCTGTAAGGATTAGAGAAAAACAGAAGGATCCTGTTCCTGGAGTAGTCCTTAAGAGAGGAGGATAATACCACTTTACATGAAGAATATTTTAGCTTTCATTTTTGTTTTTAATTTTGGAACACTTTCTTCACACTATGTTTTGTTAAGTAGCAATAAGTCAGCAACACAGAAAAACCACAACAAAACATTATCGGAGAGGAGGGCAGGTAGATCTGAAATCCTACACATTCCATCAGTAGAGGTGAACACAAAAAGGCACAGGTTGCTTGAGTTGTAGCACTACAAAAGGTGATTTTAAAACATTTACATTCACAGCAATATTTGGATTGTAACTCAGTGGGGTGGGATCATTTTCTATATCTTTATTCCAGATGAAGAACCCCTTGTTGTGGAGTTGGAGACAGTTACATGGGGGCTATTTTTTGTGTCGTGACTCATGTAGTCAAGATAGGAATGACACTGTAGAGAAATAGTTTTGCCTCCTTCTCTCAAACTTTATCCACTGCCTGACTGCATGACTCATTTAACACAAAGTACAAATATAATAAGAAATTATATTCACTCAAAAATAGTTGTATTTCAATTTGCCTTTAACACCAAAAAAGTGGGAAATCTGGGCTACTAATTAGGTTCTTTATGTAATTACACGGCAGTGGTGCACAAATTTCTATCTTTGTGACATTTGTGAGAGTTTGACCCATAAAAACAAGTTCGACCCCAGCTGAGGCATAAACTCATGTTTTATTAACAGAGGAAGCACCAATACTGTATTCTTTCAATAGTTTAGAGCTTAGTCAACACTGTTTGCACAGAAGGAAATGGCTACATGCACTATATTGAAAGAAACACAATCTTCAGGGGCGCTGACGATAGATTTACATTTGTGAATCCTGCTGCTTACCCTGGCTTGTGGGGCTCCTGAGTCAGCCAGTCATTAGCCAAACAACAGGACCTCCACAGACAGATCCATCACTACAGCACAACACAAGAGAATTTAAAAAGAGAGCGTAATGGCACACAGTGTTCTCTTGGACTGGTTCCTACAGCCTTCTGTAACTCAGACATAGTGCAGCTCTAACTCATTTAAGGGTCGTCAACATCTTGCCAACTGTCCATCAGTTTTGCAGTGTCCACTCTCTGCAACACAGTGCAGAAGCTCAGCTTCAGAGCCTTTAAATTCAACCAAGAGCAAGAGGCACTACAAAAAAATAAGCAAAATTGTAGAAAATGAAAGACAGTGACAGAGACACCCATAATGCAGGAAAGCAAGCAGCAAAACAAGACCCTGTGAAAGAGAAGTACCTTTAAACAACCTGTCAGATTTCAACCTACCACAAAAGCCATCCACAGGCCTCTCAACTCCTAATAGGGGAAAAAAAATCCAAGCCACTGATTTGTTCTCCCAGATGAATTTGAGTCTAAATCATCATTGGAGGAGCAATCACAATCTGTTTTTTGAGCTATTTCAAGCAAAACTCTGCACAAGCCGAGCAGCAACCTTTCCTTTAGAATCTACATCTTTCTGGCAAGCTTTCTTTCCCAACAGGAACTCCCAAATTATTGTAGCCCACAGCAAATAATGGAAAATCCCAGCACAAAAGCAGAGGAAGGGGCAGGCAGGCTTTAATGATGGGCTATGATACAAATGAAAATGGCTTCCAGGAAATGGCTCTTCAGAGTGCATTTACTGTGCTACACACTTCATTTCTCTCTATTACAGAAATATTCTTCAGCCAAGCTACAGCCAAGTGTCTTGTTTGTTTGAATCACCACCAGTGACAACCAGAGTACTTGTGTTAACATTCCCTCTAATGTTTTTTCACAGCCTACCCTTTCACAATTTTGGTGATTTTTTTTTAGCCTTCCAAGACTAACTTGGTGAAATGATCAATGACATTTGGAATGTTTACAGAAAAAAGAAAAAGTGCCTTGCAGCTTCTTTGCTGTTTGTACTTTTGCAGCTTAGGTAGAAAGTCTACAAGCTGGCTTTTGTTTGTTAATTAATGTGCGGTGTGGAGAAAGGAAGGGTTAGCACAGGGCAGATAAGCTTTACTCTGAACATGAAAGGAATTACATGGTGCTGCAGACAGGCTCTAGTTGAATGATTTTCATGCTCTTTATGAATCAGAGAACAGTCTCAGCCATAAATTACATTTCCAGAACAAGAAGAATGTATGTATGTCCCAAGCTCTATCTGCAAAGGAGAATACCGGCTCATTGATGCTGTTCCAAATTTGCTTGCTTTAGAGCATTTACATAAGAATTAGTTGTCAAAATACAAAGCAAAATTCTTCTGTAGAATCTTCTTTTTTTTTTTTTTTGTTTTTTTTTTGTTTTTTTGTTTTCAGCAAGTAGCATTGCCTGTGTTTCTCCTGCTATTGAATATCTGCATGTTGTCATCTAGGAATGTGTGGCCTTTAAAAGGTGTTATTCCTGCCACACCTGCAAAGCCTTGAGTATCCAGGCAGCCACATCGTTCAGCTTTAACCAATTAACAATGTTGCTCAAATAGAGGAAAGAATTATGTTATTCATTGATACTTGGAAGGAAATAACTGGAATTTTCTCCTGATATTATAGCAAGCTGACTGGTGTTCACTTACCAGACACTGCTCTGGGCTTTTTATACTAGCAGGTGAACGTACAGAGGATGTGCTGAAGAGGTTCATTATAAACTAACTGGGCAACTTTAACACAACTTTAGAGTGCTATGCCAGGTACCTCAGTCCACCTCAATGCACAGAGAGCAAGAGATGAGAGAGTACTGCATCTCCACCAACATCTGAGCTATGAGGACAGAAACATTTATCTTATCAGGAAAGGCTGAGAGACCTGGGGCTGCTTGGTCTGGACAAGAGAAGACTGAGAGGGGATCTTATTAATGCTTATAATTATCTGAAGGGTGGGTGTAAGAGGGTGCTAATCTCTTTTCAGTATTGTGCTGTAGTAGACAAGGGACAATGGATACAAATTGCAACACAGGAACACAAGGGAAGACTTTTTTACTGTGAGGATGATAAGCACTGAAACAGGCTGCCCAGAGAGGTTGTGGAGTCTCCCTCTCTAGCGACTTTCAAAACCCAACTAGATGTGTTCCTGTGTGACCTGCCTTAGGTGGCTCTGCACTGACAGAGAGGTGGGACTTGATCTCCAGAGGTGCCTTACAGCTCTTGTCATTCTATGATACGCTAAACAGGCAGCTTTAACACAACTTAACGGTAATACGTCAGGCGCTCCAGACTGCCCTACGGAGCAAGAGAGGGGGTGGCACTGCTCCTTCACCAACTCCTGGCCCTCCTTCAGGTGTCCCACAGGGCTGCAACCATACGCTTCATCTCCCTGCTTCTTGGTAAGTAACTGACCTGATCGCTGGCAGTTTGCTGGCATCAAATTGACAGTGCAGAGATCTCAAGGAATAAGCTGCAGAGTCGACAGCAGCACAAATATGACTGACTATAAATCAAGGAAAACCTGACTGAAATCAACCTCACAAAATAAGTATGAGGTGAATGCAGAGCTGCTCCATCAGAGGAAACCCCACTATGACTTGGAAAAATTATTCACTTTTTTTTTTAAAAAAAAAAAGCTGTAATTGTGAAGTGCCAACAGCCTCATGACAGATGTAACCAAGAGAAGAATCAATAGAGTTCATAGTATGAGACCTTCCACATGCACACAGCAGGAAAATGTGAATATGCTACTACCTTACTGAAGAAAAATACAAAATCTTTAGTTTGGGAACCAGACAAGGGAAAATAATCAGAGATTTCTTCCCCATTTCAGCTCCTTGGAAGTAGCAAACAATTTGCTTTTTAAATAAGAAGGAAATGGGATTAAAAAAAAAAAAAAATGAAGCACCTATGCTGCTTTGGACACAGATATTACTCAAAACTCACTCCAGAGCTGTGCAGTGGAGTATGTTCTGAACACAATTTTATTGTGGCAATTCGAGCTGGGTCACAGAACAATCCCAGCTGGGAACTGGGATTGGTTAATCAAGTCAGGAAGAGGCAGAGGGGAAACCTTATTGTTCTCCACAAGTCTCTGAAAGGAGGTCATAGTGAGGTAAGGGTTGATCTGTTCCCCCTAGTATCAGGTAATAGGATGAGAGGAAATGACCTGAAACTGTGGCAGAGAAGGTTTAGATTGGATATCAGGAAAAATTTCTTTACTGAGTGGTCAGGCTGCCCAGGGAGGTAGAGGAGTCATCATCTCCGGAGTGTTCGTGAAACGTGTGGACACGGCAGTTTGGGATACGGTTCAATGGCTACAGTGGTCTTACATTGAAGATTGGACTTGATGATTTTAGATGTCTTTTTCAGCCAAAACAATGCTTTGATAATAAGTAAGTCTATTACTAGTTCTACAGGAATCTTTCCCATCCTCTTTGCTTTTCCAATTCCTGACAAATTCACTGGAAGATTTAGCAAGGAGCTTGGGTACGTTTTGTCTGAGCTCTGCCTCAACATGCAATGAGCTCTCATTCAAGCCATCTTGAATGCTTAGGTGCATCTGCCACCCAGTGGCCTCCTGCATGTCCTGCAGCCTCTCAGCCCTTCGTTTCTGTAAGCTCTACAGTGGTTTCTCCTTCAGCTAAATGAAGATTTATAGTCTAAACGTTGCTACATGTTGAGGTAAACTCAGGACTCCTGATTTTTTTTTTTTCTGGTATTCCTTCACCCAAGACAAAATTTTCCATAGAAACTATCAAGTTCCAGTGAAAATTCTCAAAACTCCTCACATAATCAAGATGGAAATCCTAGTTCAGATATGAAGGAGTAAAAACAGCCTTCAGCATATTCACCAAGAGTTTAATTCCTTGCTTTACTTGGGGGAAACACTCTTTTTCCAGTGGCAAGAGTCCCAACACTGGAATGCTTGAATTTGGTGGTTTACTTGAATTTTATGTTGGTTTTTTTTTCCTCTCTCTCTCTCTCTCTCTCTCTCTCTCTCTCTCTCTCTCTCTTTTTTTCCCCCCAGAGTCAAAATCATTAGGTGTTACTTGCATCTAGAAGTAACTTGAAGTCAGTCAGATTTGAGTCACAAAGTCTGAAGGAAAATCGATGCTCTTCCCTATTAGGGAATTCTCAACCAGCAGCACTTTTGCCCCAGATTTAACTAATATTATATTCTGGTGATCTTAAATCAGGCTCTACAGATGCACAACATATTCATTTTATTTTGAGGTTGACTGTTTTTTTTATTCTATTTGACCCCTCTCACATCACAACAGACAATGCCTCTTACATCAGGGAAGTGCTTTACAAGTAGAAAAACTACTGCTCAAGGTAACCAATTGTAAGGACCTTCTGCACAGATGACCTTGACTTAGGTAGTTTGTTTGGTGAGCTTAGCTTCTGACAGAAAACAGCAATCTGGACTGTACATCTAAAGTATTGCAGTAACTGCCTCTGCAGATATATTCTAACAGCAGTGTGCTTATCCAACACTCTTGTTCTACATGAATGCTCTACAGATGTGATTGTGAACTTGGCATTTAAAGACTCTTTAAGTTCCACCCCTAGGTCTCTTTCCTCCACAAAGCTCATCCTTCCTGAAATGCTATCAGGAAAGCCTCCTATACCTGACCTTTCACACTGTATTCCAAAAGCTTTGCACTAATGAAGTAGTTGCATTCATATAAACATGGTCTGATACACTTCCAGAGTCCTTGAATATGTAAATGGAAGGAAAGGCTCCACTCTAGCATGTTGCAAATTGCCAATAAGATGGAAATACATATTTAGTGCTGAAAATTAATGAGTGAAAAGTCCTAGAATCATAGAATTTTTTCCATTGGAAAAAGACATCCAAAATTGAGTCTGACCATCAGCCTAAACCATCATGGCCATTAAAGCACATCCTGAGGTGCCACTTCCACACGTTTCTTGCACCCAGAGCCAGCTCATTTGCCACATCAAATGTACTTTGTCTTCCTGTCCACTTTGTGCCCCTTGTCCTGTTCCTGAGCACCACTGACAAGAGCCTGGCCCCAGCTTCTTCTCCCTTGCCCTTTAGCTCCTCATGAGCACTGAGAAGGTCCTCACTCAAGCTGCCATTCTCCAGGCTAAACAGCCCCAGGTCTCTCAGCCTTTCCTCCTCACAGAGATACTCCAGACCTCTCAGCATCTTGATAGCCTCCACTGGGCCTTCTCCATCAGTTCCCTGTCTCAACCACAGCAATAACCACCCAATTATGTCAACCCCATTCAGTTATCTACTCAGCTTAAGACAGCAACAAATCCCTTTTGAATGACATGCTTACAAAGCTCAACAGTTTTCTAGAAAAATACCAGTATTTTTCCAGTTCCCCTCTTTCGATGTTATGTGCAGAACAAGATATACCTTGAAGAAAAACTGTTATTTACTTGCTAAGGGGACTGAGGAGGGTTTTGTGAATGTCAGTAGGGTCACAAAGATGATCAGTGGGTTAGAGCACCTCTGCTACGAGGACAGGCTGAGGGGGTGGGGGTTGTTCAGCCTGGAGAAGAGGAGGCTCTGGAGAGACCTAATAGCAGTCTTCCAGTACCTGAAGGGGGCCTACACAAAGGATAGAGACTGTTTGCAAAGGCCTGCAGTGACAGCATGAGGGGCAATGGCTTCAGACTAGAGAAGAGCAGATTTACATTGGATGTTAGGGACAAGTTCTTTACTATGAGGGTGGTGGAACACTGAGACAGGTTGCCCAAGGAGGCTAATGAGGCCCCAATCCTGGAGATATTCAAGGTGGACAACCTGATCTAGCTGAGGATGTCCCTGCTGACTACAGGGGGATTGGACTAGATGACCTTTGGAGATCCCTTTCAGGCTGGACCATTCTATGATTCTATACTCCCATTCACAGAATGTTTATAACAGTTATTCAAAGGCTGTTAGCTTGATTAGCAAGTAACAAAGTACACACTGATAAAAAAAAATCAAAAGAACAAATTCTGTGTGGGACTATTTCCCCATCTAAAAATCCCTCTCTTCAACTGAAAATATTCATGTTTGGAAGAAAAAATTACTTGTTTCACAGATACCTAGTTGAGCATATCCCTGCTAACTGCAGGGAGGTTGGACTACATGACCTTTGGAGGTCCCTTTCACAGTATCACAGTATCACAGTATCACCAAGGTTGGAAGAGACCTCACAGATCATCAAGTCCAACCCTCCACCACAGTGCCCAAGGCTAGACCATGGCACCAAGTGCCACATCCAACCTTGCCTTGAACTGCCCCAGGGACGACGACTCCACCACCTCCCCAGGCAGCCCATTCCAGTGCCCAATGACTCTCTCAGTGAAGAACTTTCTCCTCACCTCGAGCCTAAATTTCCCCTGGCGCAGCCTGAGGCTGTGTCCTCTTGTTCTGGAGCTGGCCACCTGAGAGAAGAGAGCAACCTCCTCCTGGCCACAACCACCCTTCAGGTAGTTGTAGACAGCAATAAGGTCACCCCTGAGCCTCCTCTTCTCCAGGCTAAACAACCCCAGCTCCCTAAGCCTCTCCTCGTAGGGCTTGTGCTCGAGGCCTCTCACCAGCCTCGTCGCCCTTCTCTGGACACGCTCAAGCATCTCAATGTCCTTCCTAAACTGGGGGGCCCAGAACTGAACGCAGTACTCGAGGTGTGGTCTGACCAGTGCAGAGTACAGGGGCAGAATGACCTCCCTGCTCCTGCTGACCACACCATTCCTGATGCAGGCCAGGATGCCACTGGCTCTCTTGGCCACCTGGGCACACTGCTGGCTCATGTTCAGGCGGGTATCAATCAGTACCCCCAGATCCCTCTCTGTCTGGCTGCTCTCCAGCCACTCCGACCCCAGCCTGTATCTCTGCATGGGGTTGTTGTGGCCAAAGTGCAGCACCCTGCACTTTGAGCTATTGAACCCCATCCCATTGGCCTCTGCCCATCTGTACAGGCGGTCAAGGTCCCGCTGCAGAGCCCTTCTGCCCTCCAGCTCAGTCACATCTGCCCCCAGCTTAGTGTCATCTGCAAACTTGCTGATGACTGACTCGATGCCCTCATCCAGATCATCTATGAAGATGTTAAAGAGGATGGGGCCCAGCACTGATCCCTGAGGGACACCACTAGTGACTGGCCGCCAGCTGGATGTGGCACCATTCACCACCACTCTCTGGGTCCGGCCCTCCAGCCAGTTCCTAACCCAGCACAGAGTGTTGCCATCCAAGCCGCGGGCTGACAGCTTAGCCAGCAGTTTGCTGTGGGGGACAGTGTCAAAGGCCTTGCTGAAGTCCAGATAGACCACATCCACAGGCCTCCCCACATCCACCAAGCGGGTCACCTGATCATAGAAGGAGATCAGGTTAGAAAGGCAGGATCTGCCCTTCCTAAACCCATGCTGGCTGGACCTGAGATCCTTGCCATCCCTCAGGTGCGCAGTTATTGGCCCCAAGAGAACCTGCTCCATCAGTTTCCCTGGCACTGAGGTCAGGCTGACAGGTCTGTAGTTCCCTTTCAGCTTGGCCCATTCTGTGATTAACTGAGGAAACTGCTGTAGGATATTACAAGAGCCCAATATCCTCTCCAGAGGCTATTCAGAATATGCAGGATATTCTAATTATTAGGAAAAAAAATAGAACTGGAAATACACTCACATCTTTTTTTAACATTACTGAAGAAGGAATCTGATGGTGGTGTCAAATATAAGAGGGCTGCAAAGTTTTTAAAACTCAAACTAACAAAACTATTTAGGATTACCACCACTCACATTAATGATTGAATCTTAGTGTCTTTCTGCTGATACAGACAGTGGTTGTTCACTTCAAGTGCATCATGGCAATCCCAGTATAGAAGTAGATGCAAGGTGTGATTTCCACCCTCTAGAAGACCGCACCAAAAACAGCAGGGCTTTTTTAAAGCATGTTTGTTCCTTAGGCCATCATCAGGAATGGATAACTACAAGTAGCGTCATCTCATGTATAAAGACACCTTAAAAATGAGGGGGGGGAATCAGAAAAAGCTGACTTCAGAATTTTAGAGAAAACAGACCAGGCTATGTCTGCAAGTGGATGAAGAAACCAGCAAGGCTGGCTCAAGAGTGAGAACCTCATGGTGGTCACACCAAGATGACCATGGTATCGTGCTCCAAGTATGCAGACTTCTGTTGCTTTAAGTTCAATTGCAGCACCAGCTGAAAGTCAGAGCAACAAGCTCCATTGCATCATGGAAACATCTAATCTATGCTGCACTGTTCCTCCCACAAAGAGAAACCATCTGTTCTTCACACACAACCAGCCATCAGCAGCTACCAATTTGCACAGAATGAGAAAGCCACTGACTGCAGGGTGCAGCCAGTGGCCTTACTACTGCCAGGATTAAGTTGCATCACAGCCAGAAACAAATAATCATAATCAGTTCAAGGTAGCACAGAGTACAGCTGAAGAACTCACAGCATGATAATACTTACAGAAGCATATCCACCACTCATTGTGCAATGAACATAGTTACAAGTAAAATTTAGTTGACAGAGGATGAGAATCTATTTGTATGTATGTTTGTAGGAAGAAGCAAAATAAGCATTTTTTTCTGCTACGCTTTGTCCCTCTCCATAAACTATGGTAGCCTGATAACAGTGCAATGTCACTGTTCTGACAAAGCTCCAGTGCTAGCCTGGAAGACTTTCTATGTTCACTGGTTATATTCAATCAACTTGAAGTAACTCCAGAAACTGTATGAGCTTCCAAACAGCGTGATATTTTCCTAATGCTTGAGCATGTCTAGCCAGCACAAATAACAATTAAAAACAAAACAAAAAAAACCCCAACACAACAACAAGACATTAAACCAAGCTAAACAGAAGAATTTGCTCAGCAGCATATTACAACTTCACTTACAGGTGAGCTACAAATAGCAAAGGATGACCTGGATCAACAGCTTCAACCACAGAATTATTCATTTTTTTACCATGACTGCTCTGAGTATCCCTGTATAGTTACTTCCTTCTGCACTTCCCTTTCCCTTTTAGAACACAAGAGAGGAAAAACAAACTTGCAAAAGCACAGTTTTTTGGACAGAGCTCTAATTGGAACCAAAGGTGGCAGTTCAAACAGAGTCACAGGATGCTAGGGCTTGGAAAGAACCCAAAGAGATCATCGAGTCCAATCCCCCTACCAGAGCAGGACCATAAAATCTATCTTAGGTCGCAGAGGAATGCATCCAGATGGGCCTTAAACGTTTCCAGAGAAGTAGACTCCACAACCTTTAAACCCTTAAGAACACATGGCAGCTGCTTACAGTTCTACAGTACAAGCAAACCACAAGCTAGTGAAAGAATATTGAACTTATTCTGGCAGAAAATACATCTCTCCCCAAAGGAAGGAGGTGGTGGCAATGCCTAAGGGATAGAGATTTTGCTGTCTTCTTTCTAGTGATTAGTTCTAATGACGTAAGGCTTTTTCCTTACAAGTAGCTGGTCCTGTTGAAAAGTACAGCACTTTGGCCCTAACACTGTCTTTCTCTTCTGCATTCACACCAGGATCCACAAGTTTGTCTACACTTCGATATGAAGCAAGAGGAGGAACAGACATCAAGCTAGCTGCATTTAGTTTTGCAGAGGGAGTAAAGAGTGCATTGGCAGTCGCATTACCTAAAAGAAGCTATTCATTGGCTAATGCACTTTTCACTCAGCACAATGACTTACAAAATCCACTACAATTCAGTAGCAGGAGTTTTTCTCCTCTGAAACGTTCTTACTGTGGATTTTTTGCATTCTGGACCAGAATTGGGAACCACCTCCATCTGCTACCAATAACTGTTCCAGTAACCTTCGGAAATGAGGATGAGTAGGATGCAATTGGTCAGAGTTTCAATCATCAGGGTTTAGAAAGAGGCTTTACCTGTATCAAGGCTGAGTGACCAGGCCCCTGTGTTGTACATGCAGAGAGATTTCTTCACTTCCAATTTCCAGAAAGTCTGCCTGGGACTTGAGCAACCTTCAGCCAATGTCACTGAAAAGATAAATTCAAACCAGAACATTGACTGGTGTGGGCTATGCTTCAATGAAACCAATAGCAGATGGACTAGCAGCTTTTCCATGCTGCTGTTCAAAGGGTGTGCCATATGGGAGGGAAAAAAAAAACCTAATCTGATTAGAGCTGGCTGCTACAGCCCCAAACTTAGTCCACCCCTTAAGCATTTAACAAACTCTTGTGCCAAAACTAAGCCAGCAGAGTCGAGTCCCCTTTTATGGGAATTCCTCCTAGCTGGTAAAAAAAATCTTTGGTGAAACACTCTTACAAATCTCAACCTCATTGCCAGTGTCTGAGGGCCTGACCACAGGCAGTGCTTTGCTAAGGCATATATAAAATTGAATATTGCAACACAGACAGGAGAGATGTCTCTGAGCTGCATCCTCACCACACTACTACACAAACCAAGCTTTACAGCCTGTGTGCTTGTGCAAAAGTAAGCATTCTCTCACATTTTACACTTTACACTCTTCAAAGACATCATTCCTCTATTAAAGCAATGCTGAGAAACTACTTTTACACGCAAACATACTCAATGCTGTTTACTAAATATTCACACAGTTTTATCCAAAAATATATATTTTAAGCTCCTGTTTTTCATAAGCTGACAGGGTAATTTCAGTCTGAGCAGGAAGAACAATCAGCCTCACATTACTCCCTTGCAATTTGTATTGACATAACACTACTCAGCCACCTCAAAGCAGGCTTTTTTCCATCCACTCCTGAAAAAAACAGCTATTTGTATTTTTTTTTCCCCCCCCATAAACCTGTCAGTTACCTCTGAAGACTGGTGACACAGCCATATCACCAGTTCAAGAAAACCAATCTGGGGTGTAAGGCTGTAAGAGAAAAAAAACCCTGCAGGCAGGTCAGTGTCAGGCAACAGAAGACAAAGCACCTCTCCTTTGCCAGTGACCAGGAAAAAAAGACAAGCTTATATTTTAGCTTCAAGAAGGTATTTCAAGTAAATAAACACAAACCAGGAATAATTTAATAGCAAGGACTACTTTACAAAACAACTCAGGCCCCAAGGTTAGCAATAATAGTCTCCAGTTATTCTTTTACATACCTGTCTACTCTGTAACAAGAGCTCCTAAACCCCAAGGCAATGAGAGATTCAAGACTTACACCAGAAAGACATCTTTGTCTTACAGAGACAACTAAAAAAAAATCTTTGGGTGACAAAGAATAACACAACACAACTCACCATATATTATCCTATGCCTCAATTTCAACCACAGTCCTGCCAAAGTGGTTATTTCTATAGGAGCTGTTGCTCATTCTAAGACCCCCTGTCCCTTAATCCCAGTCAGGGCTGCAATTAGCCCTGTGAAAGGACAGCTGGGGAGGTTTCCCCCTCCTCTGAAGCCTCCCTGCTGCAACCTCTGCATGGAAAAATAAATTGGCACCTACCATCTGCTTGCTGTTTTCTGTCATGGAATCAAAGAATGGTAGGAGTTGGAAGTGACTTCTAAAGATCAAGTCCAACCCCCTGTCAGAATAGGATCACCTACAGCACGTCAAGTAGGAACACATCCAAGCAGACCTTGAAAGTCTTCAAAGACTCCACCACCTATCTGGGAAGTCCGGTCCAGTGTTTTGCCACCCTCAAAGTAAAGAAGCTCCTTCTCAAGTTTAGGTGGAACTTTTTATGTTCAAGTTTATGTTCATTACCTCTTGTCCTGTCACCAGGGACTGCCGAGAAGGGTCTGATCCTGACTGCTGAGAAGGGTCTGATCCTATCTTCCTGACACTCGTCCCTTAGATATCACAGTATCACAGTATCACAGTATCACCAAGGTTGGAAGAGACCTCACAGATCATCAAGTCCAACCCTTAGATAGTTGTAAGCATTAATGAAATCCCCTCTAAACAGCCCCAGCTCTTCTCAGCCTTTCCACACATGGGAGATGTTTCAGTCCTCTCAGCATCTTGGTAGCCCTGAACTGGACTGTCTCTAGTAGTTTTTGTCCATCTTGAGCTGGAGTGCCCAGAACTGGACACAGCACGCCATGTGAGGCCTCACCAGTGCAGAGTAGAGGGAAAGATGACCTGGCAGCCACTCTCCTTTTAACGCATCCCAGGATGCATCATCTGTCACTGAAGCTTGTTATGTGGAGCCATCCAAGGCTCTGGTGACACCTGCCCCCACTGTGGGGACACAGGAACTGCCTCTTTGCCATGGGGCCAGCACACTCTGGGGAGGCACAATGAGCTCGTTGCCAGAGTGTAGTGGTGTGACAGTCGTGGTGGCAAACCAAGGTTTTCTGTGGAAGAAACACACTGCAGGAAAGCCCTGAGTGAAGTCCTTGTCGTCTCTCATAACCACTGAGGCATACTTATTGTTAGCAGAACAGATAATAAGATGCTTACAGCACTGTATGTAATTAGGAAAAAAATTCCAGTGTGAAACATAGAATCAGATAAGTGTGTAGGAACCCTTCATAAACTCAGCCATCCTGATTGCTGCCAACAAGCCAGATCAGAAATCTGACCTGCTGCTAGACATCTCAAATGTGTTCTGTAGAGAGACAGTGAGATGGACAGTCAGCCACCAGCTCTGACCGGAGAAGCTGTGGGAGCTGAGCTTGTTCAGGCTGGGGAAGAGATGGTTTCAGGGACCCTCATATAATTGTAGAGTTGTTTCAGTTGGAAAAGATCTCTAAGATCATCGAGTCCAACTGCTGATCTAACACCACCAAGGCCATTAAACCATGTCCTAAAGTGACATATTTACACATTTTTAACACCTCCAGGGATGGTCACTCTATCACCACCCTGGGCAGCTTGTTCCAATGCCTGACCACACTTACAGTACAGATTTTTTTGCTAATATCCAACCCAAACCTCTCCTGGCACAATTTCAGGCCATTTCCTATAATTCTGTCATCTGATACTACAGAAAAGAGACTGACTCCTACCTCACTCCAACCTCCTTTCAGTGGGTTGTAGAGAGCAATAACATCTCCCCTCACTGTCCTCAGTTCCCCCAGCTACTCCTCACCAGACATGTTCTCCAGAGCCTTCACCAACTTTGCTGTCCTTCTCTGGGCAGGGTCCAGCATTTCAATGTCCTTCTTGGAGTGTGGGGCCCAAAACAGGATCCAGAGCCAAGTACGTGGACACAATCCCTTCCTCTACTCCTGCTGGCCACACTACTCCTGGTTCAGGCCAGGAGGCTGTTGACCTTCTTGGCCACCTGGGCACACTGCTGGCTCATCTTCAGCCAGCTGTCAACCAGGATCCTCAGGTCCTTTTCTGCTGGGCAGCTTTCCAGCCACTGTCCCAGACCTACAGTGTTTCATGGACTACACACCCTCATAACTACAAGGGGTCCACTGGCAAGATGGAAGTGGGGGCTGGGATCTTATTGAGGTGCTCTATGAATAAAAAGGAAGAATGGTTATAAGCTTAAAAACATCCCGGGTTTTAGATGAAGAAAGTGATTTTCACCATGAGAATAATCAAGGAGTTACCTGGAGTCCTTGGAGGTTATCAAGACCAGGTAAAATCGCTGAGCGCTCTGATGTGGATTCAGTGTGACCCTGCCTTTCCAAAGAACCCTCGAGAGCTCTCCTGCTCGGGGTATCCCTGTGGTGCTACTAATTAGCAGAGTTTCTCACAGCCAGGCAGAAGTCAGCCGCTGGATGTCACCCTGCATCCACCGAACAGCACTGCTCCCACTGGCAAAGGAAGGATAAATCCCATCGCAGTGCGAACGTTTTCTTAATTACAAGCTTTTTACTTCAGGTAATAGTTTAGTAGTATCAGACTTCTTCAAAGCAAACCTTGCTGAAAAATACACTGCTGCTTAATTCAAATGCTTCTCAATCCCCACCTGAGGTTGAAAACTTAATGCTAACCTCAGCCTAACAGACACCATGAGATCGTAAGTTGAGAGTGCAGTCTGAGGCCACATCCAAAGTCCTACACAGTCTTGTTTAAATGCAAAGCTGAAATAAACATCGAGCTGTGGGTATATTTCCCCTACACTGGGATTAATTGTTTGGGAAGAGATTGTAAGGTCTGGTTATATAAATAGCACAGGCTGGGTGTGAGATTTCGTGTACACGTTGCTGAAGCAGTAACAGTGAAACTGCTGTCATTTCTAGAAAGAAACTGCAAGGACAATAATCACTGTAGGGGATAAAGGAAGAAACTAGAAAATCAAAAGCATCCTCCACTGCTTGCTAGCCCAGTATTGATTCTCCTTCTCTTGGAAGTCGGTTCCTTCAGGCATGCTACAGTATCTAAAGAGTTAGGAGTCTGAACAGCAAGCTGTGTTGTTCTGAAACAGGCTTCACCCAAGAATGTGAAATGCAGAAAGCAAATCTGCTTTCAGCATCAAAATGATTGATCTTTGACTGTCAGGTTCACATTAATAGTGCTGACAACTGCAAGCACTCAGAAGTTTTCTACAGACATGCTGTGCTCCCCTGCCAATTCTCCCTTCCTCACTACTCCAGACTTCATTGTACAATCCTGGGATCATTTTGTTTACCTTTGTTGCTAGTACTCTTAAGATTAAGGTTGATATGTTTCTCTGCATTTGTGAAGGATAGAAACTTTCCTCTACAAACAGGAAATTATCTCATTTTTCTCTTGCAGTAATCAGGCCTTGGCAACAGGAATTTGAAGTTAATCAAGTATCATAAAATTTGTGATAAAACAGTGAAAACTGACATACTGAAAATAAAATCAAACACTGGTTCAATTCCAATGAATGAATGACAATGGAGCCATATTGTGTATATACTCTACAGTGAGAAGTCCATGTCAGACTGCAAAATCTCTGCCCTTCTGAGCCCACATACCATCCCCTTACTGTTAGGAGCAAGCTGCCCAGAGAGGTTA
Source organism: Pogoniulus pusillus (assembly GCF_015220805.1). Taxonomy (NCBI): domain Eukaryota; kingdom Metazoa; phylum Chordata; class Aves; order Piciformes; family Lybiidae; genus Pogoniulus; species Pogoniulus pusillus. The sequence continues at coordinate 21,493,742 of NC_087270.1, read as the reverse complement.
CAGTACCTCTTTCTCTAGAGACTTTCAAGATCCATCTGGATGGCTTCTGTGTGACCTATTCTAGGTGATCCTACTTTGGCAAGAAGGTTGGACTTGATGATCTTCAGAGGTGCCTACCAACCCCTACCAGTCTATGACTCTATGATCCCTCTCAAAGTGATTCTACCCAATGTGCCTTCTTGGTGTAGCTTTTACACAGTGAAGAGGTTGCTCTCAGGGAGGCAATGGCCGTAAAGATCAGGAATTGCTGCATTCACTCTGTCAGTTCCCTAGTGACTAACAAACGAAGTCACAATGCACCTTTGGTCAACTCAGAAAAAGGATCCTGCACATGAGTCACATAATGAAGCTATAAATTTATCTAGTCTACGATCTCAGAGCTCAGATTGTGGCATAGGTCAGCAGCACTTGCAAGATGAGAGTTTTACACAATGTGGATGGATAAAACAAGTACCTATGACATTGTGCAGATGAAAGGTGCCATAAAGCTTCATTAAGTTAGAAACCATTCAACAGCTGCACATTAGAGCCTGAATTCAGCAGACAAGTAGCTTTGCCAGTACAATGCTTCTTCACAGCCAGATGCTTTATGAATACTGCAAAGTGAACCCTTATCTTACTTTCCTCAGAATTACATTTTCAAGTAGGAAAGAGGGACTTTGATGCTTCTTGAAAGCCTGCTGAGTTATTTTCTGTACAGAAGAGTCCACTGCAGAAGAGGGCCTCTGATGGCAGCCAGGGCAAAGGCAAAGGGAAATAAATACATAGCACTCACATTCTGCTACGATGGCCCCACACTCTCCATGGCTGCTAAAGAAGCCACAGCAGGCTGTTCTTCACCAATACTCCAAATGTTTCCCTTTGTGCAAGCTCAAAACAGACAATCTGTGTACACCTACTCTGTATTGCATGCATCTGGCACTGACAGGATTGTCCTTTTAGCTTTGGTTTACTACCCTGAAGTGTCCATATCTCATACAAGTTGGTTAAGGAGCAAACAGGACCTGAATGTAGTGATGTCTGCAAGCTTTTCTTTACAAGGACATGGGCCAAGCACAGTGTCAAGGACTAAAACTGCTAAATGCCACAAAGGTCCAGGTCTCCTGACCTGAAGCTCCTGCACTTTAACTGAAGAGGAAAGGCCGAACACATTTACAGCCATTTACACCTGCCTTTCATGCATTCACTTCCCCAGAATCATGATATTTTACCTTAAAAGATCAGTTTTGAGGCCAAGCTGACAGCATGGAGGCTGAATACCATGTCCACCCACTGGCATTTTTAAGGTGGAGTGACACAACCTCCCACGGGAAGGGCCAGAGGGCTCAGGCCCACGGATCCCCAGACAGGGTGCAGAGGGCCCAGACACCATTTTGCCTCACGCAGCCCTTCCCTCCAGAGAGGGCTCAGCAGGACACCTCCTCCATTTCTTGAGCCTTAGAACAGGCTAAGCATCTTCTGCTCAGGGGACAACTGGGCAGAGTGCTGCCGCCAAGCCAGGGGGGCCCTAGGCAGGCTCTATCCCCAGCTCTGCTGCCTCCTTACCCTGTGGCCCTGAGCCGGTTTCCACCTTGAACGTGCCCCACAGCAGCACACTCGGGGCAGCAGTGAAGCCATTCGGTGTGTGCTAAAGCCCTTGTGGGGTGAGTGGGGGTTCTCAGCTGCTGGAGAGCTCTTGCAGCAGAAGTTGTTCACTCGGCCAAGGCGTACAGAACACATGGTGTAAGAGCACGGCAGGGACAGGCAGGCCAAGGCGTACAGAACACATGGTGTAAGAGCACGGCAGGGACAGGCAGGCCAAGGCTTACAGAACACATGGTGTAAGAGCACGGCAGGGACAGGCAGGCCAAGGCATACAGAACACATGGTGTAAGAGCACGGCAGGGACAGGCAGGCCAAGGCATACAGAACACATGGTGTAAGAGCACGGCAGGGACAGGCAGGCCAAGGCTTACAGAACACATGGTGTAAGAGCACGGCAGGGACAGGCAGGCCAAGGCATACAGAACACATGGTGTAAGAGCACGGCAGGGACATGCAGGCCAAGGCATACAGAACACATGGTGTAAGAGCACGGCAGGGACAGGCAGGCCAAGGCGTACAGAACACATGGTGTAAGAGCACGGCAGGGACAGGCAGGCCAAGGCGTACAGAACACATGGTGTAAGAGCACGGCAGGGACAGGCAGGCCAAGGCATACAGAACACATGGTGTAAGAGCACGGCAGGGACAGGCAGGCCAAGGCGTACAGAACACATGGTGTAAGAGCACGGCAGGGACATGCAGGCCAAGGCGTACAGAACACATGGTGTAAGAGCACGGCAGGGACAGGCAGGCCAAGGCATACAGAACACATGGTGTAAGAGCACGGCAGGGACAGGCAGGCCAAGGCATACAGAACACATGGTGTAAGAGCACGGCAGGGACAGGCAGGCCAAGGCATACAGAACACATGGTGTAAGAGCACGGCAGGGACAGGCAGGCCAAGGCATACAGAACACATGGTGTAAGAGCACGGCAGGGACAGGCAGGCCAAGGCGTACAGAACACATGGTGTAAGAGCACGGCAGGGACAGGCAGGCCAAGGCGTACAGAACACATGGTGTAAGAGCACGGCAGGGACAGGCAGGCCAAGGCATACAGAACACATGGTGTAAGAGCACGGCAGGGACAGGCAGGCCAAGGCGTACAGAACACATGGTGTAAGAGCACGGCAGGGACAGGCAGGCCAAGGCATACAGAACACATGGTGTAAGAGCACGGCAGGGACAGGCAGGCCAAGGCTTACAGAACACATGGTGTAAGAGCACGGCAGGGACAGGCAGGCCAAGGCATACAGAACACATGGTGTAAGAGCACGGCAGGGACATGCAGGCCAAGGCTTACAGAACACATGGTGTAAGAGCACGGCAGGGACAGGCAGGCCAAGGCATACAGAACACATGGTGTAAGAGCACGGCAGGGACAGGCAGGCCAAGGCGTACAGAACACATGGTGTAAGAGCACGGCAGGGACAGGCAGGCCAAGGCATACAGAACACATGGTGTAAGAGCACGGCAGGGACAGGCAGGCCAAGGCGTACAGAACACATGGTGTAAGAGCACGGCAGGGACATGCAGGCCAAGGCTTACAGAACACATGGTGTAAGAGCACGGCAGGGACATGCAGGCCAAGGCTTACAGAACACATGGTGTAAGAGCACGGCAGGGACAGGCAGGCCAAGGCTTACAGAACACATGGTGTAAGAGCACGGCAGGGACAGGCAGGCCAAGGCGTACAGAACACATGGTGTAAGAGCACGGCAGGGACATGCAGGCCAAGGCGTACAGAACACATGGTGTAAGAGCACGGCAGGGACAGGCAGGCCAAGGCATACAGAACACATGGTGTAAGAGCACGGCAGGGACAGGCAGGCCAAGGCGTACAGAACACATGGTGTAAGAGCACGGCAGGGACAGGCAGGCCAAGGCTTACAGAACACATGGTGTAAGAGCACGGCAGGGACAGGCAGGCCAAGGCATACAGAACACATGGTGTAAGAGCACGGCAGGGACATGCAGGCCAAGGCTTACAGAACACATGGTGTAAGAGCACGGCAGGGACAGGCAGGCCAAGGCATACAGAACACATGGTGTAAGAGCACGGCAGGGACAGGCAGGCCAAGGCGTACAGAACACATGGTGTAAGAGCACGGCAGGGACAGGCAGGCCAAGGCATACAGAACACATGGTGTAAGAGCACGGCAGGGACAGGCAGGCCAAGGCGTACAGAACACATGGTGTAAGAGCACGGCAGGGACATGCAGGCCAAGGCTTACAGAACACATGGTGTAAGAGCACGGCAGGGACATGCAGGCCAAGGCGTACAGAACACATGGTGTAAGAGCACGGCAGGGACAGGCAGGCCAAGGCATACAGAACACATGGTGTAAGAGCACGGCAGGGACAGGCAGGCCAAGGCATACAGAACACATGGTGTAAGAGCACGGCAGGGACAGGCAGGCCAAGGCGTACAGAACACATGGTGTAAGAGCACGGCAGGGACATGCAGGCCAAGGCTTACAGAACACATGGTGTAAGAGCACGGCAGGGACATGCAGGCCAAGGCGTACAGAACACATGGTGTAAGAGCACGGCAGGGACATGCAGGCCAAGGCGTACAGAACACATGGTGTAAGAGCACGGCAGGGACAGGCAGGCCAAGGCGTACAGAACACATGGTGTAAGAGCACGGCAGGGACATGCAGGCCAAGGCGTACAGAACACATGGTGTAAGAGCACGGCAGGGACATGCAGGCCAAGGCGTACAGAACACATGGTGTAAGAGCACGGCAGGGACAGGCAGGCCAAGGCGGCACATTTACCCTGCTCCGGTGAGGCCTCACCTGGAGTACTGCACCCAGCTCTGAGCCCTCAATATAAGAAGGACGTGGACCTGAAGGAGCAGGACAGAACTGATCAGGGGTTGGAGCACCTCTGCTAGGGGGACAGGTTGGGCTGGGGTTGTTCAGCCTGGAGAGTCTCTGGGGAGATGAACCAGTGGCTTTCCAGTACCTGAAGGGGGCCTACAAGAAGGCTGAAGAGAGACTGCTTGTGAAGGCCTGCAGTGACAGGACAAGGGGCAATGGCTTCAGACTACAGAAGAGCAGATTTACTTTGGATGTTAGGGACAAGTTCTTTACTATGAGGGTGGTAGAACACTGGAACAAGTTGTCCAGGCAAGTGCTCGAGGCCCTTTTCCTGGAGCTATTCAAGGTGAGGCTCTACAGGGCTGTGGGCAACCTGATCTAGTTGAGGATGCCCCTGCTGACTGCAGAGAGGTTGGACTGGATGACCTTTGGAGGTCCTTTTCAGCCTGGACCATTCCACGATGCTATACTCCCAGAATATTCACAGAATATTTATGCTAGCAACTCAAAGGCTGTTAGCTTTACTAGCAAGTAACAAAGTACATACAGATGAAACAAAAACCTAAATTACAAATTCTGTGTGGGGCCATTTCCCCATCTAAAAATCACTCTAACTGAAAATGTCCACGTTTGGAAGGAAAGGTTACTTGTTTCACAAACATCTCATTACAGAAAAGGCTGCGTGTGCAGGGAGGGTGTCCAGGTTTCCTTCTGTCAGACAAGAGATCACCTGACTACTTTCAGGACTATCCACAGAAGAAATCAATGTCCTGAAAGACAGAGCTGAAAGGAAAGATGTTTTGAGATCACTGAAGGATTAACAACCTCCCACCCCTCTCATGCACCCTTCCCCAAGGTACATGAGTACATGCTAACACAGAATACACTTTATTATACTCAAAGAACATCATAATATGCTCCAAGTACAGTGGGAAAGAAAAAGATCTTCTGACTCCTTTTGTGTAGCTGATTTGTTTCTGCCATAAAAAGGCACTACCACCTTCTGTCCATTTCAAACGATTCCTTTACCTGACTTATTACAAAAGTATTTATTTTAGATTTCCGCAGTCCCTATCTGGATTTATTAATCATGTGTAACCCTTTATCCTTAAACAGTTCCTAATTGCACATGAAAAGAATGTGTGATGGTTTGGGTGTCACCTGCTCCCCCACACACTTTAGAAATCACCCAGACTAGACTCAGCTGGCTCTGGAAATTTGAATGAAGCTTACATTTACAGCTAGCACAATATACAAGCAGATATTTACAGTATATACAGTTATATACAGAAATATACAAGGTAAAAGGTAATACAGAAACACAACTCCCCTCCCAGAAACCTGAGTCCCCAGGAGGGGCTCCCAACTACCCTTCCACCTTCTCACACCCCTCTCTACCTTATCCCAGTCCCAAGGAAGAATGGAGGTTTGGCCAGGGGGGTTAGGAAGCAAAGTGGGTTAATCAGAGAAATGACAGAGAGGCTAGAGAGAGAAACACAGCTCAGGCAACGCCCCAAGAAATGGGAGCAACTGCCTTATCTATGTTTGAATTCTTGTTCTTATACCTCTCAGCAAGCCTATGAGCGAAGGAGACATCAGCACTGTCAGCTAATCCTTCTCACCAAAACATTCTGGCTAGCTTCAAACTAGCACAGAATCATAGAATCATAGAATCAACCAGGTTGGAAGAGACCTCCAAGATCATCCAGTCCAACCTATCACCCAGCCCTATCCAATCAACTAGACCATGGCACTAAGTGCCTCATCCAGGCTTTTCTTGAAGACCTTCAGGGATGGTGCCTCCACCACCTCCCTGGGCAGCCCATTCCAATGGAAAATCACTCTCTCTGTGAAGAACTTCTTCCTAACATCCAGCCTATACCTACCCCGGCACAACTTGAGACTCTGTCCCCTTGTTCTATTGCTGGTTGCCTGGGAGAAGAGGCCACCCCCCACCTGGCTACAATGCCCCTTCAGGTAGTTGTAGACAGTAATAAGATCACCCCTGAGCCTCCTCTTCTCCAGGCTAAACAGCCTGAGGCTATGCAGTAATACACTTGCTATGGAAAAAAATGCAGCCAGAAAATAGATGCTGGTATTTTACCTGCAAACTTCCAGCACAGGATAGATTTCCACAGCTATCTTGCTTTCATCTGACTTCCTGCTATTATCTCACATGGCTATGTAGATCTTGATTCTGCTGCAAGGAATTATGACACTGTGGTGGTGCTCAAGCTACATGACATTTACATCAGACCAATGCATTCCATCTAGCTGTCCACTGGAAATAGAAGACATGGAGCTGTTTCAGAGCAGATGGCTTACTGGTAATGAAAGTACTCTCATCTTAGCCAGCAAATGGCAAATATTAAGCGATGGAGGGAAGGCAGGCAATCCAACACTGCTTTGTAGTACACACAGTCTATTGCATTGAGTCTATTGTATTCAATTCAATGGTTCAGAAGTAGCAGCATTGGGGGAAAAGGAAAAATCTCCTAAGATTTATTGCTTGAGCAGCAACCAACAGACATGGATTACCCAGAGCTGCACAAAAGGATGCTGAGAGAAGCTTAGAGACAGAAACTTTTATGAGTTGGTTCTGTAGCTGATGGCATACACTGACTTCAACAGCAAAAAAAGTTACTTTGGAGGAGTTAAAAAATAAAATAAAAGGACAGTCAAACAGACAGAGACTCCTCAGCTGATTTCCCCTTTCAGACTTCTCTTCCATGGAGCAGATTGCCCCCTCCCCTCCAAAACTTTTCCCCATCAAGTTCACTATCAATTGTTCCTCCATTCAATGCCATTTGTGTGCACCACCCAGAGCTTTGATCAGAAGCAGAAGTTGCATGCTGATTAATTATGAAGCTCCAGACATCACAAGCTCCCCTAATACAAATGGCAACCTCTTCCTAAGAGAGCTCATCATAACATCAGTATTGGACTACAAAGGTTCAAGGACAGGAAAGCAAGGCAAAAATCTTGCCAGGAGCTTGGGGAAGGTTACAGAGCTATCAGCAGGAGACCAGCTTCTGATGAGCAGGTGGAAGGCTGGAGCATCAGAGGCATCTATGTCAGTGTGCAACATTTGCTCTCTGTAAAACAGCTCCTTTCAGGGATATTGCTGGAGTGAACAGCAGGCCCATACATGAGCTGGTGAAGATGGGCTGCAGACTGTTTAAGTGGGAACTTGGGAAGAGTTAGATCATTAAGGTCACATTTGCAACATAGATCTGAGTGCAGTAGAAGAAGGAAAAGAGTCTTTTCACTGCAAAGCACCTGCAAAGTCAGAGTGAAACAAGTGTGAAAGCCTGTGCTAGGGGTTTTGCAAGAGAAAATTGCTTTCCAATTCTGCATTGCTTCCTGTCAACAGCCCATTCTAGACCCCAATCAACCTGCAGGCTAAAACATTGCTTTAATCTACCTCTGCTTCCAGTTCAGCTTGCCATGCAGCAGATTGGCTGTCACACTCTTGAGGAAAAGAGCTTTAGCAGCACATTTTAGTCATTCTTTCATATTCTGTGACTACTTAATTCCTGCAATGCTTCTGGGCCAAATTCAGAGTAACCTCGTGTAGTGTCAAGAGAGGCAATCACTTAGCTGAGATTTGCATTTCCTCCAATAAAGCTTGTCTGACACATTGTAATGCAAATCCTAGCCATTGTTAACATGAAACAAAATTCTCCCTCTCACTTGTTTCCTCTGTGCCAACAAAACCCATCTAGTAAACTGGATCTAGGCTAAAGACTGCAGGTAGAGGATTTCAAGACTGACACACTCATTGTATTTTTGCCATATGCTTCAAAATAGCACAGAACTAATTACAAAATATTGACAAATGTAAGCACTGTAAGCCTACCACTCTGTTTGTGAGCACAGAAATGAGTTATGAGTAAGCATTAGTTGTGTCAAACCATACATGCCTCTGGGAAAGGACCTTTCTCTTCCTTGGAGGAAGAGGACAGGCTGAGGGAGTTGTTTAGCCTAGAGAGGAATCATAGAATCAACCAGGTTGGAAGATACCTCCAAGATCATCCAGTCCAACCTATCACCCAGCTTTATCCAATCAATATCAATTAGACCATGTCACTTTGTGCCTCATGCAGTCTTTTCTTGAACACCTCCAGGCACGGTGACTCCACCACCTCCCTGGGCAGCCCATTCCAATGGGAGGGCTCAGGGAGACCTAATAGCAGCCATCCAGTACCTGAAGGGAGCCTACATAAAGGATGGAGAGAGACTGTTGTACAAGGTTAACCTTTCTGGGGGAGTGACCTTGAGCCTGATTCCAGGTGATTCATGGTTAGCCCACTCCCCCTTTCTGTCTAATGATCTACAAAAAGCAGGGGGGGAGTTCCTGTTCTCTCTGCTTGCTCATGAGGAATCACCATTTCTGTTTCCTGCTGCTCTTTGTCTCACCATGTGGCCATCATCTCCATGAGGTGGACAAAACCCATTGCCATCAAATCTGGTTGTATATTTACATATTTTGTACCTTGTTTTCCCTTCCCTACACCTTTGTAACTTCCCTGCCTCATATACCATTTATTTATTTTTAAACCTTTTCTTCTTTTAACTTCCAAATCACAGTGAGATTATTTATTTGGGTCTGCTTTACCTTTCCTCTCTCTCCAAATAATTCCTATTCTTTTGGAAAAGAAGGGGGAAGAGGGAAGGGATCCTATAAATTGTTCTTGGTTCTATCATCTATATTTGAGTTTCTGGGAATTTAAATTGGAACCAAGACAATTAATTTGGCTTCTCATCATGGAGCTAGGTAGAAAATAATTATTTCAGACAAGATTTGGAAGTTAAAAATGGATGTTTTGAGAGTTTTACTAATTCAAGCATTTGGATGGTTATTCTGGTCCTGGTTTTATACATTTATAACTTACCATGTTTTGTGGATAGTGATTGGTATGGTTTGAGAATATGCTAAGAATTTTCCTATGCAGGTGTATGCACATTTGCTGGATTCTGTTGCAAATTTAACCATTTTTGGGAATGCTTCTGAAACATGGAACAACTCTGGGAATGTGTGCTGGGACAGAGAAGGTCCAGATATTTTGGGAGAAAAATGGTACTTCCTAGCAGTTTTTGTGTTGTGTTTAAACTTGATTCAGGGAGGCTTTATTATGGTCCTAGCCTGGACCACATGGCAACCATGGCTGGCCGCAGCCACTAGGACTTTGGGGAAAGAAATGAGCAGGGGGAGAGGTAGCCTGCCCAGCGCTTGCCGCTGCTGTGGCTGGAGCTGCAGAGGCTCTCGGACCGGCCCTCACAGCACGGCCCCTAGTGCGGTTCTACCACCACAGATCTCTGAACAGACTCTTGTTCTTGCCCCTGTGACTACCCGTAGGCCTAAGTTACAAAAGACAAGACCTCCCTCAGACACGGATCCAGTGGAAGGAAGCTCTGCGGGAACCAGCACCCCCCAGCAATATGCACCAGATGGGAGTGGATCTGATAGCGAGGTGGTAATGATCCCATCTATGCCCAGAAAGGTTAACCCTGTACAACTGTTTAAGAAGGCCTGCAGTGATAGGACAAGGGGCAACGGCTTCAAACTAGAGAAGAGCAGATTTACATTGGATGTTAGGAACAAGCCCTTCACTATGAGAGTGGTGGAGCATGGAACAGGTTGCCCAGGGAGGTGGTTGAGGCCCCATCCCTGGAGATATTCAAGATGAGGCTCGACCAGGTTCAGGGTAATCTGATCTAGCTGAGGGTGCCCCTGCTGACTGCAGAGACATGGGAGGTCCCTCCCAGATCATTCTATGATCCTGTAATTGATTCCACTCTGTCAGGTGTTTCAGATCTTTAGCAAAACTATAAAGTATTGGGTTTGCAAGTTGCTACGTTGTCTGGGAAAATCAGCCTTTCAGAAATACAGTCTACTGAACAGAACACTAATGTGTTTCCAAAAAGCTTTCCATTCAGCTTTTTGACATACCAAAGGTTTTGTTATAGAAAGCAAGCAGGCTTTTAGCAAATGGGAATTTCTGTATGACAGTGTCCATCTACATATTTGATTAATAGAAAGAAAGTTGTAGTGTGGTCAGCATTGGTCTCTTCTCCTGAGTAGCAAGCAGTAGAATGAGAAGAAATGGCCAAAAATGTCACCAGGGCAGGTTAAGATTGGATATTAGGAAAAAATTCCTTTACTGAAAGAGTGGTCAGGCACTGGAACAAGCTGCCCAAGGAGTCACTGTCCTTGAAGGTGTTAAATAAATGTGTGAACATGGCACTTCAGGACATGGTTTAATGGACACGCTGGTGTCGGGTCAACAGTTGGACTCAGACGCCTTTTCCAACCAAAGCGATTCTATGTTACTAAAGTATGCAGCATAATATCCCAACTCTAAAAATGCAAGCTTTGGGTACAGCATATGCAACCTTGAAAGAACACTATCCACATCAATTGGAATTTCAATAGCATCAAGCCCTTAATGCAATGTCTGCAATAGCAGAGCTTATGTTAGGGATTTTATTGAAGATATTTGCCTGTATAAAGGTCCAAAGATTGGATCCCTGAGCATCTGTGATATGCTACAATCAACTGCCACAATCATGATTTGTTTTTACAGCAAATTAGCATTACATGGCCACATACAATTATGTAGCCAGCTGGGCTTTTGCAAATTCCTTACCCTTGTAGAGAGAGTCTTATTTGCTTCTGGATAGATATATTGCTCTGAGACTAAACTGGTAGGAAAATACCTGACTGTCCCCATATGGTCTTCACGCTGTTCTCCATAAACCTTCTAGCAAGGAGATGTATAATTACGTAGCTGAAAGCAGTCCTCATCTGGTTTGAGCTAGCTCATAATTTAGACTAATTATTACACTATTAGAACCATTACTTTTGTTTCTTACTGTGGTCTTAGATTTCCCAGTTTCCAATTACATGGCACATGAAGCAGACCATTAACAGAAACTCTGATACAGGCACAGTCTTTCTTTTTGAGACAGTCAACACTAACTATAGTCTATCTGGGTATTTTTTTATAAATGTAGCTACTACTATTTTTGCTTCCCTTAATTTTAAGGGGGTTGTGATGAACTGTGATAAAGCTTTCTTCTCCATAGATTCAGCAAGAATCACAGAATGTTAGGCGTTGGATGTGACCTCAAAAGATCAACCAGTCCAACTCCCCTGCCAGAGCTGGATCACTTAGAGTAAGTCACACAGGAATGCATCCAGGTGGGTTTTGAATGTGTCCAGAGAAGGAGACTCCACAACCTCGCTGGGCAGCCTGTTTCAGTGTTTTGTCACTCTCACAGTGAAAAAGCTTTCATGTTCATCTGCAATCTTCTATGCTCCAGCTTGTACCCATTGCTCCTTGTCCTATCATTGAACATCTCTCAGAAGAGCCTGGTTACATCCTCCTGACACTGCCCTGCACAAATCTATAAAAAGTGATTATGTCACCTGTCAGTCTCCCCCAAGCTAGAGCCCCAGATCTCTCAGCCTTTCCTCCTAAGGCAGATGTTCCACTGTCTTCAGCATCTTTGTAGTTCTGTGCTGGACTTTTTCAGGCAATTCCATGAGGCCCTTCTTGAACTAAGGGGCCCAGACCTGGACACAATATTCCAAATACAGCCTCATCAGGGCAGAGGAGGAAGAGAAACTCCCTTGAACTACTAACCACAGACCTTCTAACACACCCCAGGGTGGCATTGGCCTTCTTGACCACAAGGGCACATCGCTGGCTCATGGTCATCCTTCTGTCACCAGGACCCCTCAAGGTCCCTCTCCTCTGTGATGCTTTCCAACAAGTCAGCCCCCAACCTATACTGTTCCATGGGGTTATTCTTTCCCAGATGCAAAACTCTATGCTTGCCCTTGTTTATATTTCATTGAATTTCTGCCCTCTCAACTCTCCAGCCTGCCCAGGTCATGCCGAATGGCAGCACAGCCTGCAGGTATGTCAGTTACTCCTTCCAGTTCCATGCCATCAGCAAACTTGCTGACAGTGCACTCTGCCCTTATCCAGGTCACCAATGAATGTATTGAATAGCACTGGTCCCAGTACTGATCTCTGAGGGAGCCACTACATACAGGCCTTCAATTAGACTCCATTCCATTGACCACAACTCTCTGACTTCTTTCCTTCAACTAGTTCACATCCATCTCACTACCCAATCATCCAGACCACGCTTCCTCCATTTAGCTACAAGGATGCTGTGGCAGATGGTGTCAAACGCTTTACTGATGAGCCCTTCCGCTAAGGTTCAGTTCATAATTACTATCTAATGATTTCACTCAAAAAATCATTTAAGACCTCAAGACTCCTCAATCAGTGTGAACTTAAACACTTGCTTGGAAAATTAAGCTGCTGCTGTAAACCCCACAATAGCTCAGCATTAGCACCCACTCTTGGTAGAAATGCATGTTAATATCCTTCTGGTTTGTGCATATACAAAAGAACCTCTTCTTACACTTCCAGCCCAGGATTCTCCAGAGTCATTTTCTTTCACTAGTTTTGAGTAAATATAAAGCCAACTGCCCTTAATGAATCTGCGGTTTGAAGCATTATAATAATCTTCTGCTCTGACAAGGGAAATGGTATCTATACAAATAAAAAGACTGAGGTGGATGAATTTAAATACATACATTTAGAGAAAGAACTACAAACGAGCATGTGCTTCTATGCACTGTTTCTACAGACAAAAGTAAGTTATCCCAAAATCAATAAAAGTCTTCCAGAATTTGTTCTGCTTATTTTTCTATTCTCCAATAAACGAGGTGACAGTTTAAGAATGTGCCATTTCATCATAGTGGAAGTCACAATCCTTACCTTTCACTGAAGTGAAAAAACATCCTTACAAACCTCTTCTTGTGGTAAAACTGCTATGACATTCCACATAAACCCTCCTGTGCTGCTTTTGAAGTTGACAAGCCAATGCTACTGTAACTGAGTTAAATGATTAGTTTTCCCTTGTGGTACCACATCCCAAGTCTGCAGTCATTTTTTAGACCATTTTGTCCTCAGGATTAAAGCAACACTGCTTACAGACACAGCCATCAGCAGCACACAGCTTCTTGATGGCAAGCTTGTCCACAGGGTTTCCAGTTATGAGAGGACATGTTGTCTCAGTTCACAAAGGGAAACAACCAAACAGATTGTGTCACTTTCACACAGAACCACAGGATCACTGAGGCTAAAAAAGATCTCCGAGATTGAGTCCAGCCCATAACCTAACACCACAACATCAGCTAAACCATGCCACCAAGTGCCACATCCAGTCTTTGCTTAAAGACCTCCAGGGATGGTGACTACACCAACTGCCTGGGTAGTCCATTCCAACACCTAATCACCCTTTCTTGAGGAAGTGCTTCCCAATATCCTAAACCTAAACCACCCCTGGTGCAGGTTCAGACCTTGCCCTCTTGTCCCATCACTAGTTGCCTGGGAGAAGAGCCTGACCTCCACCTAACTACAACTTCAGGTAGTTCTTCAGGTAGTTTTAGAGAGTTAAAAGGTCCCTTCTAAGCCTTCTCTTCTCCAGGCTAAACACCCCTAGCTTCCTCAGCCTCTTCTCATACAACTTCCCCTGCATCCCCCTCACCAGTCTCATTGCTCTCCCTTGGACCTGCCCCAGCACCTCAATGTCCTTCTTGCAGTGAGGGGCCCAGAACTGCATACAGTGCTTGAGGTGAGGCCTCATCCGTGCTGAGTAAAGGGGGAGAATTACATCCATAATCCTGTTGGCCAAAATGCCACTGGCCTTCCATGCCACCTGGGCACACCACTGGCTCATATTCAGCTAGCTAGCTGCCAACCAGTACTCCTTCAGCCGGGCTGCTCTCCATCCTGGAACTTTGCTGCAGTGCTTGTTGAATGTACACTGGGTCCTCTAATGCCCATCAGTTACAGAAGAGACAGACACTTGGGACAAATATGCTGGGCCAATGGGAAGGGATATGGGCAACATTCCACTCCACCAGAGGAGCTGCAGGCAGGAGGCAGACCTCAGGGTCCACTCACAAAACCAATTCCCTTCCCAAAGCCATTCGGCATCATGCTCCAATCAGCAACTGTGTTATTTAAATATTTTAAGTCTTCTTGTCCTTGTCTATAGTCTTAATCTTATCTCAAGCCAAGCTTGAGAATGAAAATTAAGTCAGATATGGTTAAATAGCAAAGTTAATTAAATCCTTCCAAATCCTGAAGATCTTAAGCTCACAAACAAGTGCAATCTTCACTGTACCATAAACTCTCAGTATCAGATTCCCCTGCTACAGTCTACAGAAAGGACCTACTAGCACCTTAATACATGGATGCAAGTATAAACAAACCACTAGTTGTTGAAACCCAGGCTTTGCAGGTCAGCATTTTACATTTGAAATCTAAAAGGTTCGAGCTTGACAAGATCCCATCCACAAGGAGATGCACCCAAGAGCAAAACATACAGGTCACACCAGGACAGTGACCATTTCACTTCCCTCATGAAATGAGGGGCCCAAAACTGAATCCAATATTCAAGGTGTGGCCTCAGCAGTGCAGAGTTCAGGGAAACAATCACTTCCATAATTTCCAGCATCATTCTCCTATTACAGTTGACTTCACTACATTCTCCTTCCATCTTCCAGCCCATTAGTCCCTCCTCCAGCCTCCCCCGTGCAGTGTCTGACTTCCTTCGCAGACAGCTCCCTTCTAGGTGAGTAAAGGTGAAAAGCCCTAATACATAAACCCATGTGTACATACAGTGTATGTACCCATGCAAGCACAGTATCATTCATACCTAAGGTGACTGCAGAAGGAAAACCACAAGGCTCAAGAATGAAGTTGTCATTTTTGCTTACAGGAACATTGAAATGATGCAGTGAGGACAATGAACTGCTGGAGCAGGCCTATGAAGATGACCAGAGCTGGAGCACCTTTCCTGTGTGGACAGGCTGCAAGAGTAGGGTCTGTTCATCCTGAAAAACAGGCTCCTGGGAGACCTCAGACCGTTCTTTTCAGCACCTGGAGGGGACTACGGGAAAGCCAGGAAGGGACATTTTATTAAGGCTTGTAGAGACAGATGAGAGGCAATGGATTTAAGCTGGAAGAGGGTAGATTCAGACTGGATATTAAGTTCTTTACAGTGAGAGTGATGAGACATTGGAACAGCCACAGTCTCCCTGGTTGCCTAGGGAGATTATAGATGCCCTCTTCCTGGAGGTGTTCAAGATCAAACTGGATGAGGCCTTGAGCAAGCTGATTTAGTGAAAAGTGTCCCTGCCCGTGGCAGGGGCAGTTGGAACTAGTCAATTTTTAAGGTCCCTCTCAACCCAAACCATTCTGTGATTTACACTTGTAAGTATTACAATATTTACAAAATTCTATTTAAAACCCCACACTAAAGGGAATTTTAAAATGTATGTGTGGAGATCTGACTTTTATCAAAGCACACCAGAAGGGGCATCATCTTGCAATATACTCTGGGAGCAGAGGATTTTTCAGGTCTTCTACTATAAGTTGGTTTATGTAGTTGTTTTATGTTTACAAACAAGGTGGACATCCCAGAACTACAAAGTATACCAAGATTTCAAGAGTAGGTTGGAAAAGACTTTGAGCAACCTGATTCTAGTTGAAGATGCCCTGCCCACGGTAGGAGGGTTGGACCTTAAAATGTCTCTTTACCCAAATCATTCTGTGATTTTACAAAAAGCAACCATACCTCCCTGAAGGTACTGTACTTCATCCAACAAACACTATTCAGTCAGAGCTCAATTGTTTCAGAATGTGAACAGGAGGAAACAGGTGCTCTACAGCTACTGCCAAGCCCACTCAACACAGCAAAGGACTGCACTCAGCCATGGTCAAACAGGAAAGGCTACTTCTACAGGAAATAGTACTAATTCTAACTCATTACTTCTTTGCCTGAAAGGGCAGTTAGTGGCCTCAGAGGTGGTGTTCAAGAAGTGAGTGATGGTGCAACATGACAAGCATCGTGCAACTGGTTCCTCTCAAACACTGAATCTCAAAGGGTCTGACCTGGTTGAGTCTATGAGTTCTCCTAGCCACCACTACATGACAGACTCACACCATCTGCACTGTCTTTGCAAGTCAGAAAGTTCTTCCTAAACCATTTATTTTAAAATACTGGTAATTGTGCTGGAAAGAGCAAAAGAGAAGACAACACATAAAAGTTGATATTTCTCTGTGGATCTGCTTCTACTTCCAGCCATCATTCTAGAAGACAAACTCACGTTGAACAATGGTGCTGTTAGACTGCAATCAATTTCTACCCATACTTGGGGAAAAAAAACTCACTAATGATAAATTGTTTTTTCTTCAGCAATGAATTATTCTTCCTGAAAACCAGCTGCCCCTTTGATAATGAAGCTGGAGACTGAGTTTTGCATTTATTCTGAGTATGCTGACATTTAGCACTCCTGCTTACCGTTTTTGTCCTGGAGAGACAAACATTTTTCCAGCTTTTACATCTGAGAAATCAGTGTCATCTTAAAATTAAGCTAAACTTACTAAACAAGCCCTGCAACCCTAACAGATCAAGCATAAGAGGTATTTGAGGAAAAAACCAACACATTGTTTGAAAACAGCACAAACTGAATTCATTTTATAAAAACCAGTATCCAATCACAAAAAAAATTAGTCTCCAATGTGAAAATTCTACATCTGTTCAGGCCACTGTGGCAATCATACACAAGTCTTCAAGTTTTCTGCAGAGAAAAGCAAACATGCCAGCTGTCCAAAGTATCCTATCACAAAATCTCTTCTCCACAGAAGTCCTCTATGGAAGCACCCCTTTATTTCTTTGCGTAAGTGATTTTCATGGCATGAGATGGAGTGATCTTGAATCCTTGGAGAGCATCTCGAGCAGCTCCTGCTTGATTCTCATTTTCAAACTCCACAAACGCAATGTCATGGCGCCCAGGCACTAAGCGTACTTCTTTGAATCCAGGAAACCTTTAAAAGAAGATGGAAGAGTCAAATTGTATTTCCTGGTTTGAAGATACATCTCTCTTCAGTAGCCAGAAGACCTTATCATGAGCATCTACTAGTCTAACAATTAATGCTAATGTAAGGTTCAGAAGGAAGGGTTTTACATGTCCAGCCCTCAGTAAAGGATCTTTATATGCAAGTTTTTAAAACTAAAGGTAGCTTTCAAACTCCTTCTGCTGTTTTTAAGTCTTTAACATTACAGCCACCAACATAAATCCGGTACAGACCAACAGTAGGTAACTTACACGATCAATACCAGCCACAAAAAAACGGATTTGCTTTCTGCACCAAGTCATCAGAACTGTCATCTGTCATCTTGGCAGCAAGACACAGAACTGAGATACTTTCAGAAGAAAGCCTTATCTCTAAAAGGCAGCTTGCTAACTAAGCCAAGCATACAGGTAATGGAAGAATTCAAAACTTACTGATTGAACAACATGGACAGCATCATCTCGTTTGTTTCCTCAGGCAAGTTATTAAGGAAAAGGATATAGTTTGGTGGGTTATCAGGTACCTGCAACAACAGAAGATCAAAGCTCAGAAGGTTATGTACAGCTATACATTCCTCTGCATGATTACTTGAACCAAGTAATAGAATCACAGAATTAATCAGCTTAGAAAAGACCTTCATGGAGTCCAGCCTATCACTTAACACCTTCTATTTAACTAAACCACAGCATTAAGTGCCTCATCCAGTCCTGCAGGGACAGGGACTCCACCACCTCCCTGGGCAGCCCATTCCAAAGCCAATCACTCTTTCTGTGAAGAATTTCTTCCTAACATCCAGCGTAAATCAGCCCTGGCACAGTTTGAGGCTTGTGTCACCTCATTCTGTCACTGGTTGCGTGGCACAAGAGACCAACTACCATCCGGCTACAACCTTCCTTCAGGTAGTTGTAGAGAACAATTAGGTCTCCCCTGAGCCTCCTCTTCTCCAAGCTAAACACCCCCAAGCTCCCTCAGCCTCTCCTTGTAGGGTTGTGCTCCAGCCCCCTCACCAGTCTTGTTGCCCTTCTCCGGACACCTTCAAGCACCTCAGTATCTTTTTTAAGGGGAGCAGAACTGGACACAGTACTCAAGGCGTGTCCTAACCAGTGTCGAGTAAAGAGGCAGAAGGACTTCCCTGGTCCTGCTGGCCACACTATTCCTGATACAGGCCAGGATGCCATTGGTCTTCTTGACCACCTGGGCACACTGCTGGCTTATGCTGAGCTGCTGTTAACCAGTACCCCCAGGTTCCTCTCAGCTTGGCTGCTCTCCAGCTGCTCAGTCCCCAGCCTGTAGCGCTGCATGGGGTTGTTGTGGCCAAAGTGCAGAATCCAGCACTTGGGACTTGTTAAAACTCATAGCATTGGACTATGCTCATCTATCCAGCCTGTCCAGGTCCCTCTGCAGAGCCCTTCTACCCTCTAATAGGTTGTCACATGCTCCAAACTTGTTGCTGGGAGCAAACTTACTGATGGTGGATTCAATCCCTTCATCCAGACCATCTATAAAGATATTAAACAGGACTGGACCCAGCACTGATCCCTGGGGGAAACCATTACTGACTGGCCGGCAACTGGATGTGGCACCATTCCCACCACTTTGTGCTTGGAAAGTCTGATATACCTCTGCTAGTCAGACTTTGGTACATCTTCATGTTGCCTGCAGCCAAAGCCTCTTGGTCCTTTCATAAGGATGCATTAATTTGGAAAGGCTCTTATTTCCACAAAAAAAGCATGGTAACATACTGTCTTAGATGCTGTATTTAAACTCAACAGCTGATAGTGCTGCACTCCCAGGACTGCCAGGGGTGGGACTCAGGTGCCACCTGGCTTTAGTGCTGTCCTGGACACCTGCACAGCAGTGGGAAAACCAATAAAAGACCACAACCTTTTGGAAGAGCAGTGAGAGGCCAAGGTGCAGCAGTACCAAAATACTAACTACCTTGTAGCAACTCAAAGCCACAAGACCCGCATGGTTTTACTACAGCGCTTTACTCAAATTTATTCACTAGAAATCCCATGCCCTTTAAAGCTTTAGAGTCTTTAATAGAATTGCCTTCTAGTATGAATTGACAGCAACCCACCAGACTGAGTAGTCAGTCACCAGACTGAAAGGCTGGAATCATGCTGAGTCATCAAGGAGATTACAAAAACAGAAAAGAAACCTGGAAACCACAACTTCAAATGTCCTAATAATAGCATTGAATAAGTTAACACCTCAGCAGAACAATTTCTTGCAGCAGATGGAAACATTCCAGGCAGCGTCATCAGAAAAGAAATTTCAGAAGTTTAAACAAATACCTAATCAGTGTTGTGCTTTGATGCTTTGAAGCACACACACCCTGTGCCTCATTACCAAGGGTACTCAGAAGAAAATTCAGACTGGGAGCAAACCACTTCTCTCTGTTGATTGCGTATGCAGTTCTCAATCATGGTATTCGAGAAAGAGTAAGCTGAGCAGCAAAGATATTCTTCAACTGTATATATCCACCTGCAAATCCTGACTCTCTACTACCTCCACTTCTACCACAAGCAAATCATTCAGCAGCTTAAGCAGACAAGGGAAGCAAAACGTAGGGAGCTGTTGCTACATTTGCACAATCCTTTTGAAAGTAAATGGTTATTAAAATAAAAAGTGAGCAGAGGACTCCTAAACTCCTGGAAAAGCATATCTTACAGTGATATTCTGGCACCCTGTACAGTCTCCTTTCTCTTGGACTACTACTAGAACTAAATAATCTAAAGGGAATTCACGAACAATAAAAAATATAATTAAGAATCCATCAACTGACACTAAGAACAGAACCAATTTAAGAATCAGGTAGGATCTGTTAATCACAAATAGTGCGGGTGTTCATTTCATGTTAACCAAATACAGTAGGACTTCTTTTGCTTGTTTACTATGATTTAGCTGTTAGAAAAATATCTCACCAAACAATGAGGAAGCTGTAAAGTATATATACATAACAAACTATTACTCATAGAGAACAATTTTAAACATTGGTACTTTTACTCACAAACAAACCAGAAAAAGAGAATCAAAAAAAGGCATTACCTGCTGATTCTGTGCTCCAGTCCCTGGGGCATTGGCTGCATTTTGTGTTGCTCCCTAGTAAAGAAGTACAAAATAGCTTTACAAAGGTATTCCATTCAAAATACATAAACACACATCACTGTTTTTCTGTACAACTCAAGAAGTATGTTAAGGTTTTCCCAAAGGTACAATCCAAGAACTTTTGTTGTTTAAGAGATTCTTCCTGAAGAGAAACAAAGCACATGAATTTTGCCAGGTAATCAAGTTCAAAACACCAGCTCCATATTACAAAATGGAGTTTAAGAAACAGGAAAGAATTAGCCTTGAATTATAGAATCACAGAATGGTTTGGGATGGAAGGGACCTTAAAGATCACCTACCTCTGCCATGGATAGGGACACCTTCCACTAGACCATGTTGCTTAAGGCCCTGTTCATCCTGGCCTTGAAAACCTCCAGGCAGGGGGCATCCACAACTTCCCTGGGCAACCTGCTCCAGTGTCTCACCACCCTCACTGCAAAGAGTTTCTTTCTAATAGCAAGTGTAGGTCTACCCTATTCCATCTTAAATCCATTCCTTCTCATCCTATCACTATAAGCCCCTGTAGAAAGTCTCTCCCCTGGAACTTTCTTGTAGCCCCCTTAGGTACCAGAAGGCAGCTCTGATATCTCTGCAGAGCCTTCTCTTCTCTAGGCTGAAGAGCCTAGGGAGTTGTTGAAAATCAAGGCCTGAAGAAGAGATGCTATACTCAAACGGCAGCAAAAAGCAAAGGTCCTCAAAATTTGCTTTGAAGTCGGATGCTTATGTTATTTGAACCTTGCTTCATGAGTTTTAGCCCAAAAAGGGCCATCTTCACAAGACTCCTTCCTTTAGCTCTTTGGCAAGCCACCTCAGCACATGTTAATTTCTGGAACAAGAGGAAATGGCCTCAAGCTGCAACTGGGTAGGGTTAGACCAGACATTAGGAACTTTTTTTTCCCCAGCAAGTGGTCAGGCATTGGAATGTGCTGCCCAGGGAGGTGGTGGAGTCGCCAACCCTGGATGTGTTTAAAAGTCATTTGGATGTGGTGCTTGGGGATATGGTTTAGGGTGCACCTTGCAGAGTAGGGATATCAGTTGGACTTGTTGACCCTGAGGGGCTTTTCCAACCTGAATGATTCTGTGATTCCCACAAACAAACGATGGGAAATCACCTTGCTCCTGAAGCTGCTGTATCAGTTTGCCTTCCTGTCTCATGGCAAGCTAGGTGGTTTTCCCACAACCACACAGAAAATGCTGCTTTCTATGAGTGCTGTTACCGCTCCCTGGCAATAATTTGTGCCTCTGCAGGATGTGCAGATCAGTAACACAATACTCTAACTCTGTGCTTTGATATTTTTTGCTACACTTCAGTAAAAAACCTCTATTGAGTGCTCAAGAGCACTAAATACCAACAGACCACAACTTGAGGAATTCAGAAGTAACAAAAGACAATAATCACTCCTAAAACCAAAATAAAACACCTTTAAAACAGTCTTTCTGTGTGTTTGTTTGTTTCTTTTTTTTTTTTTTTCTTTAAACAGGGAAGCAGCTTACCTGGACAACCTTTTTGTTTGCTGCATTTGCTGACAGCTCCAGAGTTTTGGCCTTCTTCTTTTCCTTCCTTTTTTCCTTGTCAGCAAAAGTACCACGCATTTTGGAGATGATATCAGAATCTGTTTTTGCATACTGGATACGCTTTGGAAAGGGGAAAAACACTTCAGTACATTTTGCCCTTACTAATACTGATCATTTTGCACTACTTTCATTGGCTGTGTTCTGATATGCATTTACACTTCCCCCACCCTCCAACTCCCCCACCCCTGGAACTTCTCATAGAAAAAAATACTCCTAGAAAATCTAGGTATGCTTACAGAGTGCCTAATCCTCATAATTAATTCTGAACACAAAGTACAGTACTCTAAAATAAGACTGAAGATGGAAATGGCTAATGTAAGTAATTGAGATTAGAACTCTATTCATCTAACATCATCTTTTCAACATCTGTCAAGGTAACAGAGTACAAAGTGATGTAAGGACATCTGGCAAAATTGGCATTAGTTCCCATTCAAAAAAACTGAGAGGGTTTTTCCACCCTACTTTAAAGAGAGTTAAAATTTTATAGTGATGTCTCAGATCTCTACAGAAAATGGAGCTCAGCAAAACTCAGACTTCTTAGGAAGGCAAATATCTGTCTGAAGCCAAACAGACTGCATCAAGGTCAGCAGCACAACAGTGCTCATTTTCTGACAAAGTGTGCCCAATGCACTAGTCAGGGGTGTCAGCAGGTTCAGCTATGAGTACAAAGATGTGCAACATTATACATGCACATGATTTTATGCTTTTACCATCAGACACTATCTTACTACAAAATTACATAGCAGTTGAAATGTAATTCTTTTTAAAATATTTTTGTTTATGCATGCTGCAGGCAATAATCAGAGGCAAGTATCTGAAGGCTCATGAAGCTTTCATTGTTTTATCTCCTACTGAGTTTTACTGAGCACAAAACTCTTTAAAGGTAAACAACAAAACTCTTTAAAGGTAAACAACAAAACTCTTTAAAGGTAAACAACAAAACTCTTTAAAGGTAAACAACAAAACTCTTTAAAGGTAAACAACAAAACTCTTTAAAGGTAAACAACAAAACTCTTTAAAGGTAAACAACAAAACTGGGCTTCCACAATTGCTTGTTAAGAATTTCCCTAGAAAAACTGAAAGCATTAATGAAAAGAGCTTGGTGGCTCAGCAACATAACTGTCTCTGCTATTCTGAGTGCTCAAAGCCACCAACTGAAGTGCACCATTTGCATTTACTGTTATGCCTCACAAATGGAGAGCTAGGGATGCCTAATTATCCATGCAGTCAACAGCGACGCGTCAATTGGTGTGTCTTTCCACATGTTACCAAGTACACTATTAAATCACATTCCATCAGCCACTCAAGTTCTACTGTAACTCTGTCATTGGGTTCAGTGATGCGCAAACAGAACCACCTATCATTAAAAAAAACAATCACTAGTTGCATTTGTTGATCTCTGGAAAACAAAGCTGCTGCAGAAACCTTCAACCTACACACTGCTGAAAAGGAAATGTCATATTGCAGCAGCTATTTACTATGAATATAACTAAGGCTACTTGAGATAAACTGACTTGAAAGCACCTATTTCAGCGCTAAAATAATGTAATCACTTCAACAGAAGACATGAGTAAAATGGAAGTATTTAAGAGGTTAAAAACTTTAATCCAGCACGATGTCATCACTTATTCATAGATTCAGAGAACAGTTTGGGTTGGAAGGGATCTTAAAGATCACCTCATTCCAAGCCCCATGCCATGGGCAGGGACACCTTCCACTAGACCAGGTTGCTCAAGGCCTCATCCAACGTGGCACTGAACACCTCCAGGGAGGGGGCATCCACAACCTCCCTCAGCCACCTGTTCCAGTGTCTTACCACCCTCACTGTGAAGAATTTCTTTCTAGTATCCAGGCTGATTATACTTACAATACCTAAATACTAAGTTAAGCTTCTACGAGTGTTTTAACTCCACTTTCTCTGTCAACCCTTGAGCCCCTGTAAGTACAGGAGCTCAGCAGGACGTGTCTTGACAACTCTACATTTAGAAGTGACAGTACATTTACCAGGCAGAAGTACCAAAACACTGTATCACACCACAGCATTTTTTCTTTCCTTTAAAATGCTAACAAAATACCTTACCATAGGTTTTCCATAAAACGGAAAGCCTTGGAGCTGCCGCAGAGCGTTGGTAGATGATCCAAGCTCTTTAAATATCACAAAAGCTTGTCCTCTCATCTTCATAGTCTTTAAAGCCACAATGTCAACCACATGACCAAACTGTGAGAACAATGCATACAGGGACCTCTTCAGTTCTGTTCACCGCACATACACAAAAAAAAAAGAAGTAGATTATAACAGGGTGCATGCAAATATCCACTTCTACAGTTCACTGCCCCTTAGGGACAGCATCATTTGACAGCTTTAGTTCACACAGTGATGTGTTACAGGAGTTTAGTCAGAACCGCTGCACGAGAAAAAGTTTATTTGCCCTGTTTTTATAGCTTAGTTTCACACCTCAAGTCTTCAGCTGTACCACCATCCATTCTACTGTTCTAAGAGTAACAATCACACGAGGGTATGTAAGCACATTTTTTCATGTATGATACAACCAAATCCTCTAATACATTCAAATATGATGGCAGCTGTTAAAGACTGATCAGAAAATACTGCAACACACAATAGTAAAGAGGTATGACTTAAACCAAGAACACAGCAAAACAGTAACTGCTTAAAGACTAATGAAATTTGAAGATGTTGATTGTAACTGTTTAATGAACTCTCTCATGTACATGAAATAGGTCTTCATATTCTGGATCTGAGGTTGTTTCCATATGATCCCACACTACTACCTTACAGCTGCAATGGATTTAATTTCATTATTTAAATCTAAACTACACACCAAATTAATCATTAATCCTATCAAATCAAGTAAATTCTCTGTATTGTATCATCATTCTAACTCACAAATCTCACTTTGCAAATATTTCAGCAACATAAAGGCACTGCCTCATTTACTGCTGTTGGGACTTGGTAATACCAGCACACTGACACTTCCTCAAGCCAAATCTGACCAACTACCATGCTACGTTTTTAAAGAAGTTTTCTTACAAAAACATTTCCCTTAAACAGTTCAAAGACTGAACCAAAGGACAAAAAAGTCATATTTGTGAGCTTTACAGGTAATCTGAAATTCTACATTCAAAAACTATAATCATAAAACTTCTTCACAGAGACTTAGTAGTTTATAGGGCTCTTAACATGCTACAAACAAAGCTTTGGGTTATTTTTATTCAGTGGAACCATCCTGACAAGTTAATAAATAATTTCTCAGCAAACCCACACTCACTTTCAGCTCTCTCTCTGAAGCACCCTGAAAAAACATTTAAGAAGTGCTACTTTGATCCAGCCACTCAGATCACAACGAGTAGCAAATATGTGACGGTCATCACTTCGGATCACATCTAAGCAGATGGTCCTGTGCAGACACTGAATATATAGCCAAGAAAAGGCATGAGAATTTTGTTCAGCACACCCTGAGGAGCTAGAATTCATCAGCACGTTCATCTCTATCCAGACAAGGCTGCAGAAACTGCAAAGTATTGTCTCTAACATGAGGATGCCAAGCAGCCTGGCTTGTGCTATGCTTGTTGCTTTTGCATGGTGTTAAAAATCAACTGTGGACCATACTCTAACATTTCAGCAAGATGGGACTACTGACCACCGAAACACATGCCAATATGGCTGTTAACACCCATCACATCATCCTAGCACTCCTTGTCAAGGGCTGACCACTAGATGACAGATGCTCTACCTTTCCAAAGGGGAAAAGAAAAGAGGATAAGGGCTCTCCCTTATGGATAGGAAAAAAAATATAACAGACGTAATGAAACAATAACCATCAAATATAATAATCCTAAGAAAAGAATTTACTGTCCTAATGACAATCACACCACCACTGATGCTCTAGCAAGGACTGTGAAAGTTCCAGACGGGAACCAGATTCAGGTGTAGGATCTAGGAACTGGATTCAGAGATCAAAGGCAGAAAAAAGAGAGTCCTCAGATGCCAGCAATGGAAAAACAGAGCCTAACCCTAGTGATAATTTGTTATAAAGCTGAGGTATGACATATATGCAACAGAATACCCTGCTGGTCAGTTTTGGGTCACCTGTCCTGTCTGCTCCATCCTTCAGGTGTGACCTCCTACTGCAGCCCAACATGAGGCACAAGATTTAGAGGTGACCTTGATTTCTATGGAGTCAAATATAAGCAAAGCAATCCTCAGCACTAACTGTGAACACTAAGAGCCTTATCACTGCTAGAAGCAGACTGTCCGTGAAGACTTCAGAAACTGCCATCACTAAGGTTGAAAAGAAAAATCAGTGAAGAGAATTAGTTCTGCTCTAGCTCAAGCCAAAACCTCCCACTGCCAGTTACTCACGGACAAACAAACCTAACCTAGGCAGGCAGATGCAAAACCAGTTGAGAAGAAATGAGAAGCTTCCTTAGAAACGGTGGCCTTGTCTTACAAAAGCACTTAAACGTTGTGCTAGATCCGTGGCGTTTAGCTGCTGCTTCATCAGGCACAGCCACTTGCCGACAGCTGGATGCACAATAACCACCTGTACGGCACTTCAGGGAACCCCGACAGGCACTGAGGCCCCTGCACTGCCAAAGTACCAAGTACCGTGCACGAATGCATGACCAAGCATGGAAGCTTGACAAAGGCGAGTCACTGATACCTTCTTTTTTAATCTTGTCATTGATGTTGTTGATGTAGATGGTGTGGTTCGGCCTGATGTCCATCCTCTGGGGCAGCTGCAGACCTGCCTGCGGACGGAGCACATGCAGAGCTATTAGCAGCGGCCGAGGAGAGGTCCGAGTTCCCAGATAGAGGAGTTCCCAGCGCCGGTAACAACCCAAAGCACCGGTAACAACCCAAAGCACCGGTTCTGCAGCGTGCGCCGGCTATATCCCAGCCCTCGGAGCCCACCACTTGCGCTAAGCTGTGGCAGGCCCGGGGCGCTGCCCGCTCTCCCACCGGCTGCACACCCACCCTGCTTCTGCCCTCTGCGAGCGGGAGAGTGCCAAGTGTGCCGAGCCGGGCGCTCCCGAGGGGCAGCACCGAAAGAGCGACCCGCCCGTCAGCCCCCAGCCCGCCGCGCTCCACGCCGCCGCCCGCCTCACCGAGTCCCGCCGAGATGGTGGCCGGTACGCAGCGCAGGCAGCGCAGCCGCTCCCGCAGCAATCGATACGCCGAGCCCCGGCGCGTCGATGCCGAGCGCCGCCCGCTCCGCCCCAGGCGCCGCCTAGTGGGGCGTCTGCTCCGGTGCTTCTTGTGCCGGCGCTGCCGCGGGCTCGGACCGGCCGGGGAGCGAGGGGAAACGGGTCGCAAAGCCGAGGTGGGATTTATCAGTGCTTACAGATACATAAAGGGCTGGTCTTAGAAGGACGGGGTCAGTGTGTTTTCAGTGGTGCCCGGTGACAGGACACAAACCTGAACAAGCTCCATCTAAACACGAGGAGAAACTTCCTTACGTTGAGGGTAGTCGTTGTGGTTTTTTTAAAGAGAGCCGACAGAAATTAAACTCTCAAACTGGAGAGAAAATACAGAGTTGTATTTAGATAGAGAGAAATACAGCAATAGACATTACAAAAGCAATTACCCCATCCATGGCAGACCCCCTTAAATTTTTCCCCCTCCCAAAAAAAAAACCAGATCTGCACTCCCCAGTGCTCCAATCCTTCCCCCCCCTCAATGCCTCTACCATCCAAAGAGGCCTAAACAAGCCTCTGGAGGCCTACTGCTAACATGTTCTTCCAGATAAAGTGGCTCCTGCCGCACACCCAGGGCAGGAGGAGGAGGAGGAGGAAAGGAGAACGAGCTGACCTCCTTGTGAGTGTATAAAGAGGTAGCAGAATTATGGGGTTGAATAACAATCTTCTAGTCCCCAGAAAAAAATTCAACCCCATAGCCTAAACCTGGGGCAGTAGTTCAGCACTGGACCAGGCTGCCCTGAGAAGTGATGGAATCTTCATCTCTGGAGTCATTAACCTGCCTAGGTGGTGTGCTGTGCAGCCTGCTCCAGGTGACTCTGTGTCCTGGAGCACTTCACGTTTGTTCTTTCGCCCCCTCCTCTCTCGTCTCTAGGAGGTTTGAACGGGGCAAGAAGGTGGTGTGAAAACTGCTTTCCTCCCTGCTGCGGGCTTGAAGAAGGGGACAGCAAAAGGCATCTTTCTCCACATGTGTACTGACCCGTGTGGAAGCCCGCGCTGGAACCGGGCTGGTGTTGGCTGCGTTCTTTGTGCCCAGTATAAAACGGCAAGTGGAGACGTTATGAAAAGCATAAATAAAGGAGTGAGGGAAAAGGTGCAGTGTTCCTGCCTTGACAGAGTTCCCGTCTTTACAGAGTTCTCGTTTTGCAGTGTTCCTGTCTTTGGACTGTCCCTGCTTTGGATAGCTACTGCCTTTGCACGGCTCCCATTTTTGCACTGTCCCTGGTTTTGGATGGCCCCCCACTTCTGCACCATTCTGTGCAAATCTGGAAGCTCTTCAAGTCCTCAGGTCCTTTTGAGAGAGAGCTGCCGGCGGTACCCGGACCTGGCTTCTCTCAGTCTGATTTCCTGCTGGTACCCCGAGCTGTGGAAGGCTCCAGCAATTTGGCTTCCCTGCCTGTGCTGCTGAGGCGGTGCTGCTTCCATGATCATCCCACTCGTAGAAGCTGTGTCTGCGACATTTTTGACTTTGGCAGGTCTTTCCACTTGCCTTCGACTTTTGCCGTTTGGATCAATGATTGGATATTGCTCGCAGCGCCAGAAGGCAGCCAAGCAGCAGAGAAATCCAGCAAGGGATCATCACCAACTTCCTATCTCACCTCTGAGTAAAAGCTGCTTCCCTTAGATTCTCTGCTCAGCCTGATTTATGGTGGGGTAAAGCTGTGCTTGCAGCTTAGCCTTTTCCATTTTCTGACATTCCTAAATCTTTAAATTTGCCCATACTCATCCTTTGAAGACTTTCCCAACTGAGTTAGAATCTTTAAATAAACCTAAATGAGTTCTGTATATAGTTTGGGAGAAGGGGTTTCGGGAAAGTAAAAACAATTCTATTTTTATAATTCCTGCCTTGGCCAATTAATAACCAAACCTCTACAACACCCTGCTCTGGCAGAGAGGTTGGACTTGATGATCTCCAGAGGTTCCTTCCAACTCCTATCATTCTGTGATTCTGAAGTCCTGTTCACAGAGAAGACAGTCTGAAGAAGACACAGGGAAAACCTTAGCCAAACACATAGTAAGGAAGAGCTCATGGCCTCTGTAATTGCTCCAGCACAGCATGCCACACTCCTGGTTGCTCAGAGCTACTTTAAGCACAGATGATTAATTCTTGCAGAATTTGAATGCACTAAAGAAGAAAAGCTGTGTCCTGTTCCTCAGGTAGGCTTTCTCAGCCTGCCTGCCAGTTCAATAGAAGTGACATCCATTCCCCAGGCTTGGCTTCCCTGCCACCCCTCCCCCCCAGATTTGGATTACTTTTGTTCTCTTAATCCCCAGACAGGGAGATACAATGATCTCATACTCATTCAAAGGGTCATTTGTTTGAAAGGCTCTGAAAGCTCCCACTACTGTAAAAATGATTTCAAGTTTCTTAGCAAGAATGCCTGGAGCAACTTGGTGAATAATTATAATTCATCACTAACATAACGGGCTGGAAACGTGCTTCCAGCTCAAACAAGTAGCTGCTTTGTCAGAGATTGTCAAACAGCGTTAGAGAAACAGCAGAGAGCACAGAATGCTCTTGGAAATATCTCTGTAGCCACTGCTCTTCCCCCTTCCTACCCTTTGCTCAAGTTCAAGCAAACCTAGCTTTTCATTATTAGCGCTGCTATTTGTTATGAAACCTGTAATAAAAAGTGAAGTTTTAAATGTTTTTCTTTGCCTTGTGCTAGTTTGAGCCTAGCTAGAATGTTTTGGTGAGAAGGATTAGATCACAGGCTGTGAAAGAGAGACAGTGGTGATGTCTACTTCACTCATAGGCTTGCTGCGATGTGTAAGAACAAGAGTATAAACATAGATAAGGCATTCAGGCACTGCCTGGGCTTTGGACTGCATTTCTCTCTAACCTCACCTACCATCTCTCTGATTAATCCACCTGCTTTCTAACCCCCCTGACCAACCCTCCATTCCTCCTTGGGACACAAGGCAATGTCTAGGGTAAGGTAGAGGGGTGGGAGAAGGTGGAAGGGAGGTTGGGAGCCCCTCCTGGGGACTCAGGTTTCTGGGAGGGGAGTTGTATTTCTGTATTACCTTTTACCTTGTGTATTTCTGTATCTACTGTAAATATCTGTTTGTCTATTGTGCTAAGCTGTAAATAACAAGCTTCATTCAATTCCCAGAGCCATCTGAGTCTAGTCTGGGTGATTTCCAAAGTGGGGGGGGGGGGGCAGGGAACACCCAAACCATCACATGCCTTTTCTAAATTCAGTGCAATTCTCTGAACTAAAGCAGAACAATAACCAAGAGCTGTGTATAGTGGAAGCTTCACAGCGTTGTGCAATCCTCACAGCTTTGTTTGAGTCCACATACATTTAATGATGCTTTTACACTTCTTGCAGTTGTTACTTTGCTGTATGAAAACTGTGGAATTGTTAAAGTTACTCTAATTCATCACCACAAAAGTATTTTCATCTCACATGTGTGTGTGTGTGTGTGTGTGTGTGTATTCAAAATCAGATGCTAGAAAGAAACACGAGCATGCTGGCTGGGCCTAAAGAGTGGTGGTGAATGGAGTTAAATCCAGTTGGCAGACAGTCATTAATGGTGTTCCCCAGGGCTCAGTACTGGGACCAGTTCTGCTTACATCATTATCAATGATCTGGATGAGGAAATTGAGTGGACCTTCAGTAAGTCTGCAGATGACATTAAGTGGGGTGGGAGTGTCGATCTGCTTGAGGATAGGAAGACTCTACAGAGGGACCTGGACAGGCTGAATCAATGAGGCAAGGCCAGTTGTATGGGATTTAACAACATCAAATGCTGGGTCCTGCACTTGGCTCACAACAACCCCATTGAATGTTTCAGGCTTGAGGCAGGCTGGCTCAAAAGACTGCTGATAGAAAAGGGTGTGGAAATGTTGTTTGAGAGCTGGCTGAATATGAGCCAGCAGTGTGCTCAGGTGGCCAAGAAGGCCAACAGCATCCTGACCCATATCAGAAACCACTGTTTCCTATTTCTCAAGCAGGACTTGAGAATCCTCACTTGAGAAGTGATCGTGCTTGGCAGTGGTGAGTGCATACCTTGGATCCTGTGTTCAGTTTTGAGACCCTCACCCCAAGGATGTTGAAGTGCTGGATTATGTCCAGAGAAGGGCAACAAAACTGGTGAGGGGTCTAGACAGCAACTCTTATGATGAGTGGCTAAAGGAACTGGGGTTGTTTAATCTGGAGGAGGCTGAGGGGAGACCCCATTGCTCTCTATGACTCCCTGAAAAGTGGCTGCAGTGAGGTGGGGATCAATCCCTTCTCCCCAGTGTCAGATGATAGGACAAGGGGAAATAGGTGAAATTGTGCCAGGGGAGGTTTAGATTGGAGATTAGGAAGAATTTCTTTACTTAAAAAGTGATCAGGCTTTGGAATAGATTGCACATGGAGGTGGTTGAGTTGCCAGTCCTGGATGTGTTTAAAGGCTGTTTAGATGTGGTGCTTGGGGATATGGTTTAGGAGTGAACTTTGTAGAATAGCATTAATGGTTGGACATGATGATCCCAAAAGTCTTTTCCAACCTGAATGATTCTGTGGTTGTGTGATTCTCACACACTAGAGGTGTCTTGGCTATGAAGCTGGGAAAAAGAAGAGGAACAGTGCTCTGTGCAGTACCTTCACAGGAGTACTGTGAAGGGATGGCCTCTCGCCTAGAGAGAAGCCCTGTCCAAACTAGAAGTAGGAACTGTCTGCAGAATGTGACCTGGTAGAGAAACAAGCTTGATAGCTCCAGGCAAAGAGAAAAAGCCCTGACAGAGCTTCTCAAAACCCTTATCTGTACAGCAGCCTGAGCCAGAATCACAGCTGCCCTATGTCAGTGCTGGTCTTGAGCATAAACAATCAGAGACTTTGGAGGGATGTGCTAGGGGCTCTGACGCAAACCACAGATATCCAAGGGACTGCTGAAGTGGAAATGGGATGCTGGGAATGCTACCAGTATTTTTGAGCTCAAAGTAGCTGGGAAATAGGAAGGTATGAAGCCATAAATAAGCTTGTTTATTACTAGTCTGATGGTAAATAATTACTGCAGTTTGGGCAAACAGCAGCAGTAAGCCCCTTTAACAAGTTCTGCCTTGGCTTGTGTTGAAGCTCTGCCAGTTTCCCTTATGGATACTAATAAAGCTCATGAGTTATTTTGATTGTCTCATTCCTTCAAGCATTTATTGATTTAAATAATTTACTTTTCAGTCACAGCAGACACTGGGGAGCTGATGGTAAATCATACCATCTCTGGTACTTGAGTTGGCTGTAAATTTATTGTATCTGGTGGACTCGAGCTGGCTATAAATTCTTTTAGTGTTCCTGAAGCTTGGCTAGCTGTGGAAAAGACTGCATGTGCTGTGCTGCCTTATGTTTGCTTGGAGTCAGGCATCCCTTCAGTGCTTATTTCTCATTTAAGCCTCCAGGTAGTAGGGCCCTCTCCAAGCCTTAGGGTTCTCTGTGCCAACCACTTAAAAAAAACCCTGTATCAACAAATAGTGTAGGTCAAGAGCAATATCAAACATGCCTTCAATCTCCTCTCCATCAGAATTCCACGTGGAGCAGCTCTGCACATGTTGGCTTTTTCTGACTGTGATTTCCCACCACCAAAGAGTGAAATGAGAACAGATGCTTCGATGTCTGAGTGCATAAATCTGCTGTCTTAAGGGCACAGGTAGATTAAGAGAATCTTTTCCACCTCCCTTCTGATTGCAAAGGAAGGCTGCACGATATTAAGCAGTTGATACTCTAAATCAAATAGAAATTTCCACTTTTCAGCTAGCAAGACAATTATTTCATAGTTGGCTGTAGGGTTTATTTCAAGAGAAGAGTAGTAATGACCAAAGAAACCCCATTTTATTTGGGAGTGTTTTTGTAAATTATTTTTTAGTAAAAGACTTTTGCTCCTCACAAAATGGATAAAGCACCTGAACATTTTCAAGCACTGAGAAGTTTTATTAAAAAAAAAAAAAAAAAAAAAGATACTTTGTTCTTTTCTTGCAAGACAGAGGAACTGTGAAGTCTCCCAGTGCTCCTCCTTCTCCCTGCTGAATTCTGTGTGAAGTGACAGTTTACCCTGGAGAATTCTCCCAGTGCTCCTCCTTCTCCCTGCTGAATTCTGTGTGAAGTGACAGTTTACCCTGGAGAATCCCAATCAACCTATACAACTTCTTTACTTTGACATTAGTTGTTTGCCAGATGTGAAAATAGATCTTGTGGTTACTCTGTGAAGGCAAGCCTCTGTCACTGCCAAAGGTGTGATTTCCAGCAGAGAGAGACATTTCTGCCCTAACAGTAATTTAGCTAGCTTGTGTAGCAACAGCAGTGAGGTGTTAAAGCTCAGAAGGATGACTTCTGCAAAGCCACTGGTAATCTCAGGTGCCTGGATGGCAGCATTTTGCCCTGCTTGATTCATGTAGGCATTGAAACCAACTGAGAATGCATGGAGGAAGTGCAGCTATAAAGCAGACAAGAAAAAGTAAGCTCCCCACCTCTCCTCAACTGGAGAGCAAGGTGCAGGACTATATTAATTCATATAGGAGGCAGCCTATATGAATCTGTCAATGAAGATGCACCTGGTGGGTAGTGTTGCCTTTTCTAGACTCTCCTCTCCCAAAC
The DNA here is from genome assembly GCF_015220805.1 of Pogoniulus pusillus. Classification (NCBI taxonomy): domain Eukaryota; kingdom Metazoa; phylum Chordata; class Aves; order Piciformes; family Lybiidae; genus Pogoniulus; species Pogoniulus pusillus. The sequence continues at coordinate 21,459,903 of NC_087270.1, read as the reverse complement.
AGATTTGCAGATTGCATCAGGTTGGGAGGGACCCTCAAAGGTCACCTTGTCCAAAACCCCTGCAGTGAGCAGGGACAACTTCAACTCGATCAGGCTGCCCAGGGCCGCATCAAGTCTGATCTTGTATGTCACCAGGGATGGAGCCTCAGTCACACCACTAAGCAGGCAACCTGTTTCAGTATTTCACCACTCTCATTGTGAAGAACTTCCTCCTGATGTCCAACTCAAATCTGCTCTGCTCCGTTTTAAAACCATTGCCCCTCATCCTATCACTACAAGCCATCCTAAATAGTCTATCCCCAGCCTTCCTGTAGGTCTCCTTCAGATGTTGAAATGCAGCTATAAGGTCTCCCTGGAGCCTACTCCTCTCCAGGCTGAAGAGCCCCAATTCTTTCATTCTGTCTTCCCAGCAGAGGTGCATCAGCCTTCTGATCGTTTTTGGAGCCCTTCTCTGAACCGGCTCCAGCAGGGTCTTGTATCAGCAGTAGAACACTACCTCTTCCACATGATGCAAAATCTCAGCTAAATAACCTGAAGAAGGTGTTTGTTGATGGCAAAATATTCTGGGAATTTGGATTCTTTTTTCTGTCTAGGTTTTAACTGGGAATATTTGGTCCTTCCTAAGTCTGTGTTAGGAATAAAGCAGCATTAGCCATTTGCAAGTAACAATAAATAGAAATTTGGTGTTTGAAAATGCTTTTTGTGTGAAAGAGAGGAAATTTCTGTAGCCTGTCCTGCAGAAAGTCAAGATATTAAATGAATGCATGAGTTTACTGATCTTGTTTTTCTGTACTGGTTTTGAGTGTTCTCAGTAAAGACTCCCTTCTGCCTCAGTCTCCATCCAAGCACCAGCTGCCACTGTGCAGGCAGCCCTGCAAGGAACAGGCTTTAGTTTCTCAGCTCTGGCAAACTGGCTTCTACAATATTCTGAAAATGGTTCCTGTGAGTGAGAACTGGCATCCAAAACAGACTTGAGGGAGAGTCAGCTAATTGGGTGCCTTTGGACTTCAGCATGCTGCAGCCATGCCTGCTCTCTGTAGCTAAGCAGCTAAAAAGGCTTGGGACTGTCTTTGCCCCTTTGCACTTTAACAAACTTTGAAGTCTCACAGAATCACAGAATTAATCAGGTTGGAAAAGACCTTCAAGATCATAGAGCCCAACCTATCACCTAACACCTTCTATTTAACTAAACCATGGCACTAAATGCCTTGTCCAGTCTCCTTTTCAAGACCCCCAGAGATGGTGATTCCACCACGTCGCTGGGAAGCCCATTCCAATGCCAGTCACTCTTTCTGTGAAGAATTTATTCCTAACATCCAGCCTAAATCTGCCCTGGCACAGCTTGAGACTGTGTCCTTTTGTTCTGTCACTGGTTGCCCGGGAGAAGAGACCAACACCACCTGGCTACAACCTCCTTTCAGGTAGTTGTGTCTCCCCTAAGCCTCCTCCAGGCTGAAGATGATGCTCAATTGCAGATGACACTTGAAGAGAGGAATCCGTATCCAGGATTGTCTTTTACTAAGTGGGTCTGTGAATGAGAGGAAGAATATTGTTCCTTGGTGCTTGACAGTTATGTCTCTATACCCTGCATGACTTTCCTCAGTCCATTAAAGCCATAAGGGTGTCATTGTTGCCCCTGTGTACTGAGTCCACATGTGTGTATAAGTTAACTTCAGCCATGGGTTGTGTCACAGCTCATATTTCCCTTCTTCAGTGAGTCCTTTGAAAATGTGTTTGAGTTTGGTTTTTTTTGGTTTGGGTTGGGTTGGGTTGTTTTGTTTTGGGTTTGTTTTGGTTTTTTTTTTTGGTGGAACATCTGCTTTTACCCAGAGAACATCGCCACATTACCTTTGTTCAACAGCCACAGACTTTGAGTAAGGCAGCTGGGGATGCTGTCAGCCCAAGAAATACTGCTCAGCAGCCAGATTATATGCCATGAAACATTTCTTCAGGGAATCCATCTTAAACTTATTTTAGGCTAACATAGCCAGGGCTGTATATCACAGGAAAGGACAGCTAACCCTTTAGATCTGCTAAGTGTGATTGAAACACATTACTCACTTTCTCACTACCTGCAGTTTTATCCAAGCAAAACAACAGTTGAGGGGAAAAAAACCTCTTGCTATGCAGAGAGTCATAGTGCAATGTTAATGGTGCAAAAGGTTTCTTTGGCCTGACTTCAAACCAGAGCCAGCTGCCAGAGGGAAACACACAGAAAATTAACTGTTCTGGGCTATGCTCAGATCTTTTTCAAGTCCAACAAATCTTGCCTTAGGACATGAAAGTATTAACAATATGGGCAGAATCAATACAAAACCTGAGTATTGATTCTTTGTCAATACAGTGTTTTTTCTGCATGCTAAGACTGTGCAATACATCTTCTCTGGATCCGTGTGCTGTGAAGCTGACAGGAATTCAGCATCAGCAAGACCCTGGGGAAGGCAGGCACAGTAAGGGTGCATTAACTAAAGCCTCACCAGGGCTGGAGAGGGAGTTTGTAAGGAGGAGTCAAATGAACATCATCAGAGAACTGCAGATACCCTGCATAATCTAAAATAACCAACACAATGGAAATGGAAGAGAGAAGCCTGATAGTATCAGAATACTGGTGGAGGTTCATGGCAACCAAGGACAGAGGATAATATTTGTTGCCTTTCCCTTTCTATATACTTAAAAACCTTGTCCTAATCCTAATTCATCAGAAGCACTTTTGGTTATTTGATTGTTTGGTTTTTTTTTTTAAACCAGTCCAGGTTTCCTCTAGACTGCAAAAGAAGCTTGTGAGCTGGTACCATTTCAGATTATTAGTGCAGCTGAGAAAGGCTTCTGGTGGACAGAAAAGTCCCCAGCACAGCGGAAGCAGGAGTATTGTGTGCACTCCTCAGGGCAGGACTGCAGTATTGTGGGGTGATCTTGTCCCTTCCCCTTCCCCTTTCCCTTTCTCTTTCCCTCCCCCTCCCCCTCCCCTTCCCCCTCTCCCTCTTCCTCTTCCTCTCCTTTCCCTTCCCTTCCCTTCTATGTCTGAGGAGAGAAAAATCAAGGCAAATACTTTTCTATTTGACATCACTACTTCTGTACTGCCTTTCTCATCCCTTGCCTATTCCAGCATCAAGGAGAACTTGCTCTTGGCAGGAGCAATCTACTCTCCCTGTGCATTCACAGCAGTGTAAGATGGAAAAAAGCAGCTCCATTTCCTGCTCTTCTGCCATTACTTATTTCTGCCTTAGTTTAGTGCCAGGAAGGCTCAGGAGTCGTATCACTCAACTAGGATACAGCATGACATCATAGAATGATCTGGGTTGGAAGGGACCTCAAAGATCATCTAGTTACAACTCCATTGCCATGGGCAGAGACATCTTCATCTAGATCAGATTACTCAAAGCCCCATCCAGCCTGACCTTGAATATTTCCACAACCTCTCTGAGCAACTTGTTCCAGTGCCTCACCACCCTCACAGTGAAGGACTTTTTCCTTGCATCTATTCTACATCTACCTTCTGCAATTTCTTAAAGGCTTGTTCCATATAGGGCACTTTATGTTGTCCTGCTGCCTTTCAAGGACTTAGCATCAGTTTCTAGTAAGGGTAATGATATCTTGTGAAGTTTTATGATTCTGCTTCTTTGGATTCTTACCACTTCTTCGAAACAGTTTGTTTAAATGTGTGTAAGAGGGATACAGCAAAGCCTTCCGAGAGGTCGAGAATATTTGTGTTTGGTTTAAGCAGCAGCTATTTTTTAGCCTGGCTGATGGCTTGTCATTAGGCTGGAATTTCCAAGACAGGGAAAAGCCCTCATGAAATAGTGGGGAAAACCTCAATGCCCTTGACTTCTGCTGCAAGAGACTTCTTGCAAGTCAGGGGCTCAGTATAACGGAAGTCTGAGCTTGCTTTTGCTCCCACTCTAATCTTCAAGAAAACCACTCTTTGTGTGTATGGCTCTTCTAAAGTGACTCCATATGTGTTTTCTGGATGCTCACTGGAAAGTGTAGGTCTGCTGGAAGAACAGTAAGGATAAGGATGTAGGTGTCAGCAGCAGTGGCACATCTCCTTGCCATTACTCACAGAATCATAGAATTGCTTTGGCCAGAAAAGACCTCTAAGATTGAGTCCAAGCATCAACCTAACATCACCATGGCCATTAAACCGAGTCCCAAAGTGCCATGCCCACGTTGCCGTTCTCTGGGCACAGATCAGCACCTCAGTGTCCCTCTTGGAGTGAGGGTCACAAAACTGAACACAGTATTTGAGGTGCAACCCCACTAGTACCAGGGCAATGCCCATGACCCTGGAAGGCTCATCTGACTTCCAGTAGCCAGACTGCCATCTCTCTGTCCTCAATTGCAATCATCCTGCAAACATCTTGTTCTTCATTCTTCAAACAGCACTTCTTGAACAATGTTCCCACAAGGGAATGTCCATGAGAGTGCTGCTCTGGGTCTCAGTCAAAGAGGCTGTTTTATACCATCACTTTGGAAATCAGACACTGTGATGTGAAATTTCCTCTTAGCAATCTTGGGAAGCTTTTCCAGTGCTGATAGCAATCATCTCAAAAATAAAAAGTGCACTAACCTCTGCTAAATCTCTCTTGAGAGAAGCAAAACCAATCTTGTGAAAGGTATTACCTGGATTCTGAAGGAAGGAGCCTTGGTAAATGCACCTCTTGTTTTGGCCTTTCCAGCTGATAGGATGTGAAAATGGGGAGATTAAAGAGGCAGACCTTGTTCATGGGGCGGGGGAGCTTATGAAAGAGAACAAAGCCTAACAAAAGAGAGCCCAAATCACTGTGTTGCCTTTGTTGTAGAGGCCTCTTTTAAACAGATTCAGGGAGAAAGTAAGTAGTGGAATCATAGAATCACCCAGGTAGGAAGTGATGAAGTCCAACCCCCTCTGCAGTGAGCAAAGACATCCTCCATTAGATCAGGCTGCTCAGAGCCCTGTCAAGCCTCACCTTGAATATCTCGAGGGATAGGAACTCAACCACCTCCCTGGGCAACCTGTTCCAGTGCTAAACCACCCTCCTTGTAAAGAACTTCTTCATAATATGCAATCCAAATCTACTCTTCTCTAATTTCAAACCATGGTTTGAAATGGTTCTCTGGAAGACCTACATCCTTGTGAAACAGGTGTGAAGGGTACGGCTGCATCTCTCTGACTCAAGAACCTACTGTTCTTTCTTTAGGAAAATGTCTTCTCCTCAGTGAGATGAACACAGACTTTGTACTGGCGTGGTGGTGGATGGACACCTGGAAGGTGTCTGTGATGGAGTGAACAAGCAAGCTACTCTCAGTCAGAGACATCTTCTGGGGCTTTGGTATTTGCCAGGTGATTTAGGACTACAATGCAAACATAATGGCTGAAAACTCTGATCCATGTTTATCCTGCAAGAGCCTTCACTGTTCAGAGCTTCCTCTGTTATCAGTGTGCAGAAGCATACAAATGACTGCTGCTTTTCCATTTGGGATTAGCAATGTGACTAAACGCTGGTATGAGGCATTTCATTTCAGCCTTTGAATGGTAAATAAACCTTAAAATTTTCCTGACTTAAATTTCAGGAGTTTATTGATTGATGAGATTCAATTTCATACATGAGCAGGTTGGGTTTTGTTTAGAGGCAGGGCCCATTTCTTTGTGGCATGCTGGATTGGACAGGTAGCTGAGATAAAACACCTTCACAACATGATACTGTTAGTCTTTTGCTTCTTTTGAGCAGTGGAAGGTGAGAGGATGCAGGTGGCTGTTCCCTGGGTTTCCAACATGACATACACTCAGCTCTGGCTGTGCCTTTTACATTGCATCTCTGTGACTCAGGTGTAGAACTGTGAGCACATGGTTCATAAAACTGTTGCTCATAAAACTTCTCTTCTTAAATCATAGAATCATAGCATCAACCAAGTTGGAAGAGACCTCCAAGATCATCCAGTCCAATTTATCTCCCAGCCCTATCCAGTCAACTAGACCATGTCACTAAGTGCCTCATCCAATCTTTTCTTGAACATCTCCAGGGACAGTGACTCCACCACCTCCATGGGCAGCCCATTCCAGTGCCAATCACTCCCTCTGTGAAGAACTTCCTCCTAACATCCAGCCTGTACCTCCCCCAGTACAACTTGAGATTATGTCCCCTTGTTCTGTTGCTGGTTGTCTGGGAGAAGAGGCCACCCCCCACCTGGCTACAACCTCCCTTCAGGTAGGTGTAGACAGCAATGAGGTCACCCCTGAGCCTCCTCTTCTCCAGGCTAAACAACCCCAGCTCCCTCAGCCTCTCCTCATAGGGTTTGTGTTCCAGGCCCCTCACCAGCTTTGTTGCCCTTCTCTGGACACATTCCAGCACCTCAACATCTCTCTTGAATTGAGGGGCCCAGAACTGGACACAGTACTCAAGGCATGGCCTGACCAGTGCTGAGCACAGGGGAAGAATAATTTCCCTTCTCCTTCTGGCCACACTGTTCCTGATACAGGCCAGGATGCCATTGGCTCTCTTGGCCACCTGGGCACACTGCTGGCTCACCTTCAGCTACTATCTATCAGTACCCCCAGGTCTCTTTCTGCCTGGCTGCTCTCCAGCCACTCAGTCCCCAGCCTGGAGCACTGCTTGGGGTTGTTGTGGCCAAAGTGCAGAACCCTGCACTTATAGAATCATAGAATCATAGAATGGTCTAGGTTGGGAGGGACCTCAAGGATCATTCAGCTACAATCCTCCACTGTAGGCAGGGACACCTCCCCTTAGAGCAGGTTGCTCAAAGCCTCATCCAAACTGGCCTTAAATACCTTCAGGGAGGGGAAACCCACATCCTCCCTGAGCAACTGGCTCCAGTGTCTCACCACCCTCACTGTAAAGAACTTCCTCCTAACATCTAGTCTAAATTTCCCCTCTTCCAGTTTAAACCCATTACTCCTCATCCTGTCTTTACAAGACCTTGTAAGTAATCCCTCCCCAGCCTTCCTGTAGGCCCTCTTCAGATACTGGAAGGCTACTATAAGGTCTCCTCAAATCCTTCTCTTCTCCAGGCTGAAGAGCCCCAGCTCTTGTAGCCTGTACTCATAGCAGAGGTACTCCAGCCCTCTGATCATCTTTGTGGCCCTTCTCTGGACTCACTCCAACAGTTCCATATCCCTCTTGTGTTGAGGGCTCCAGAACTGTACACAGTACTCCAGGTGGGGTCTGATGAGAGCAGAGTAAAGGGGAAGAATTTCCTCCCTTGCCCTGCTGGCCATGCTTCTCTTGGACAGGACATGCTTGTCTCAAGCCCAGGACATGCTTGTCTCAAGCCCAGGACACACTTGGCCTTGTTAAATCTCATCCCATTGGCCACTGCCCACTCATCCAGCCTGGCCAGCTCCCTCTGCAGGGCCATTCTACCCTCCAACAGATCAACACCTGCTCCTAGCTTGGTGTCATCTGCTAACTTACTGAAGCTGGACTGAATCCCCTCGTCCAGGTCATCAATAAAGATATTGAACAGGACTGGGCACAGCACTGATCTTTGGGGCCACCACTAGTGACAGCTGCCAACTGGATGTGGCACCATTCACCACCACTCTCTGGGCCTGACCCTTCACCCAGTTCTTGACCCCTTTCGGAGTGAATCTGTTCAAGCCATGAGCTGCCAGCTTTGCCAGGAGTTTGTTGTTGCAGGTAGTGTCAAAGGCTTTAATGAAGTCCAAATAGACTACATTCACAGCCTTCCCTGTGTTCACCAGGCAGGTTACCTGATTGTAAAAGGAGATCAAGTTGGTCAGGCAATGCTGTTTGACTTGTTGTGTGACCATGTGCATCACCTTTCCCTTCTTTCTTCACATGTTCTTTTTACCTATCTTCCCTATTCAGGCTGCAAATTCCAGCAGGAGCTATACTGAAGTATATCTGCTGCCCTGGGCATTCTGGCTTCACTTGGTGGATATTGCAGAGCTTTTCTTTACCAGTATAAATTGATATTATCAATAATAGTATCATCATATGTATTCTCTCAGGTGATGCTCATAATCTGAAGCTGTGTGTATCATTTTCCAAGTATGCCATCATCACTGTAGCGGCAGTGATGGTTCTCATAGCCAGCAGAAATGCCATCAGATTTCTGATGCAGCCAAACGGTGTAAGTGTTTTATGTGTTCATACTCACCCCTTTTTACCAAGAAGAAGGTGATATTTCTTTAAATAATTGTAATACTTCCTATTGGATGTGGGAAGTGGAGTGAATTGAAATACTTAGCAAAATAAGGTGACCTGCCTAGTGGATGAGGGAAGGGCCATGGAGATTGTCTACCTGGACTTTAGTAAAGCTTTTGACACTGTCTCCCACAGCATTCACCTTCAGAAACTCATGGCACAAGGCTTGGACAAATGCACTTAGCACTGGATAAAAAATTGGACGGATGGCCCAACGAGTGGTGGTGAATGGAGTTAAATCTGGCTGGCATTTGGTCATTAGTGGTGTCCCCCAGGGTTCAGTAGGGGGGTCTGTTCTCTTTAGTATCTTTATTGATCAGAGGACTGGATAAGAGGACTGATCAGGTGCATCCTCAGTAAGTTTGCAGATGACACCAAGCTGGGGTGACTGTTGTCAACCTGCTAGGGAGTAGAGAAGCTTTACAGGGGGATCTGGAGAGGTTAGACTGATGGATCATGGTCAGTTGTATGAAGTTCAACCAGGCCAAGTGCCAGGCCCTGCACCTAGCTCACAACAACCCTATAGTAAGCTACAGACTTGGGCATGTGTGATTGGAAAGCTGCAATTTGGAGAGGGACCTGGGGGTATGGGTTGACAGTTGACTGAATGAGAGTCAGCAGTGTGTTCAGGTGGCCAATGAAGCCGATGGCATCCTGGCTTGGATTAGAAACATGGTGCCCAGCAGGAATATGGAAGGGATCATACCTTTGGTGAGGCCACACCTTGAGTATTGTGTTCAGTTCTGGGCCACTCGCTGTAGGGAGGACATTGAACTGCTGGAGTGTGTCCAGAGAAGGGCAGTGAGGCTGATGAAGAACCTGGAGCACCTGGCCTATGAGGAATATCTGAGGGAGCTGGGATTGTCCAGTCTGGAGAAGAGGTGGCTGAGGGGAGACCCCATTGGTCTCTACACCTACCTGAAGGGATGTTGGAGTGAGGAGAGGGCAGCCTCTTCTCCTTGGTGGCAGGTGACAGGACAGGAGGAAATGGTTCAAGCTTCACCAGGGGAAGTTTAGGCTGGATGTTAGGAAATATTTCTTCACAAAGAGGGTTATTAAATGCTGGAATGGTCTCCCTGGGGCAGTGGTGGAGTCACCATCCCTAGGGGTGTTCAAGCAGCAAGTGGACCTGGCACTTAGGGACATGGTTTAGTGTGGACCCTTCAGCGCTGGGTCGAGAGTTGGAGTGGATGGTTTTTGAGCTCTCTTCCCCCGGAATGCAGTCTGTGAGTGTGTGAGAAAGTTGTTCTCATCAGAGTGCTTTTGTGTTGGGGACAGCAGCGCAGAGCGGCGACTGAGTACCCTAATGGTTACAGGGCAGATCAGAAATGGGGTCTGGGCTTTTTTGTTTGCTGTATTCAGCAATGGAAAGGCAGCTGCCCCCTTTCCCCCAAAAAATCATTTCAGCTGTGGCTTTGACAGAGATGATTCTCCCTGTTATGTGCAACATCACAGTGTGCTGCCTTTGACCAGCAACGTCAGATCTGCTAGCGAGACACATGTAAGCAGAAAAGCAGACACTCGGAATGAAGAGCATCTTTTCTAGCACAGTGTGATCATCTGTCTTCACGACAGAGGTTTTTCTCTGGAGAAGCAGTGGCCACTAGAGGGAGAATAGGTAACGTGTATGGGTGTGATGTGCATACTTTTTATTCAGTTAATGGAATCATAGAATCATTAAGGTTGGAAGAGATCTCTAAGATCACTGAGTCCAACCTTCACCCCAACACCACCATGCCCACTAAACCACGTCCCAAAATGCCATGTCTATGTGCTGTTTGACCATCTCCAGGGATGGTGTTTTCACCACTTGATCTGAGTGCACATTCCAGTGAACACTGCTTAATGCCCTTTGTGGATAGTATTAAAAATAAAGAAGTAAATGTTGCAAGTCAAAAGATTACTTAATAATAAACGAGTGGTTTCTTACTAGTAAGAGTTGTTGTCCTGAGGGACCTGGGGGTACTGGTTGACAGCTTGCCCAGGTGGCCAAGAAGGCCAATGGCATCCTGGCCTGTATCAGGAATAGTGTGGCCAGTAGGACCAGGAAATCCTTCTGCCCCTGTACTCAGCACTGGTTAGACCACATCTTGAGTACTGCGTCCAGTTCTGGGCCCCTCATTTAAAGAAAGATGTTGAGGTGCTTGAATGTGTCCAGAGAAGGGCACCAAGACTGGTGAGGGGGCTGGAGCACAGCCCTGTGAGGAGAGGCTGAGGGAGCTGGGGGTGTTCAGCCTGGAGAAGAGGAGGCTCAGGGTAGACCTCATTGGTCTCTACAACTACCTGAAAGGAGGTTGTAACCAGGCAGAAATTGGTTTCTTCTCACAGGCACCGAGTGACAGATCAAGAGGACACAGCCTCAAACTGTGCAAGGGCAGATTTAGGCTGGATGTTAGGAATAAATTCTTCACAGAAAGAGTGATTGCCCACTGGAATGGGCTGCTTGGGGAGGTGGTGGAATCACCATCTCTGGAGGTGTTTAAAAGGAGACTGGATGAGACACTTAGTGCCATGGTTTAATTAATTAGAAGGGTTAGGTGATAGGTTGGATTTGATGGTCCTAGAGGTCTTTTCCAACCTGGTTAATTCTGTGATTCTGTGAAAGCACAAAGGATGAAGTAAAGCTATCAGCTTGCAAGAAAAAAATCTTTCTGAAGGTGTTTACTTTCTTGCTAAATTCTTCCCAAAAAAAAATTTTTTTTTTTTAGACACCACTTCTGGTTTTTTTTGGGTGGGCTGTTGAATGACCTAGTCTGAATATCCCTTTTCTGCTCGTGATCAGTGTATTTTGCATCACTGAACGAAGAGACGCATCTGTGGTCTGTTAGGGGCCATATGTGTGCGTATGTTTCATGGGCTCACATGAGCTTTAGCTCTTTGTGGAGGTTGCTGTGCAGCTGAGGCAAAGCTGGTGGCAATTTGGGAGGGCACACCAACTCTACCCATTCGGTAGCCTTTGAAAAGAGACCAAGTCCTGCAGTTCTTATTCCTTATTCAGGAGAAAGGTGGCCTTTGCATGCAACAGTGAAGCTAATTTTATCTTTTGGACAACAGATCTTCAGGGGAAGGGCAGGGACAGATATAAGCAGTGGGCTTCCTGTGATGTTTCCCTGATGGGCTGAATCCTCCCTTGTCCATGCCATGCACAAACACAGAGCTTGTACTCATTGGTCAGTTACCCTCTTTGCACCAACGCTTCCCATGGGCTCCTACCTTCAGTAAGTGCCCACCTGCCCTCCTCCACCCCAGGCAGCAATCTCTCATCATACCCTGGTTTGTTTGCTGTTTTTCTTGCCATCTCTTTTTCCCCTTGAGATTCTCATCAGGACTCATGCACTGACACGCTGGGTGGTAGACTTGGCTTACTAGAAAGAAAAGTCCTGTTTATTTTCTTGAGCAAAGTATGGGGAAAACAGCTTTCCAGACTGCCTACTTATTTCATTCCAGTCAAGGGGAATCTGTAGATCCTTTGAAGATGTGAGCCCTGCCTTTCAAGTGCCTCCCAAAATAGTTTTCTTATGGATATTACCATATTCAGCAGCTCAGACTTACAGTATCTCTTTCCCTGGGGATTACAGATGAAGCCTGATTTTTTAAGAAGGCTGACCTGTACTCCACTCTGTTTTTTCCACAGATCCTAATCTTAATGTTAAGTACAACAAGATTTCACATAGAAGCAATGTATTAGGACTCAAACATGCTCTATACTAACTCAATAATCTCTTTATTTCTCTCCAAATTTGGCTTATCCAAATCCTTTCAGTGTTTTGTCAAGGAACATTATTCCAAGCATATTTTGTCTGCTTTTCCCTGTAGATACTGATCAGATGTCCCTGAAGTCAGTATAATAATTCTCAATGATTTCCAGCCTTTTACATTTGGCTTTGCACCAATGTATTTTTCCCAGATTTTTCTTATGTTATTCTGAGCATGGCCAGGGCATGCTCCTTGAGAAAGCAGCTGCTTGTGGCTTCAATGGGTGTACTCTTCACTGGGTAAAAAAATGGCTGGATGGTGAGGCCCAGAGAGTGGTGGTGAATAGAGTTACATCCAGTTGACAGCTAGTTACAAGTGGCATTCCCCAGCACTCAGTGCTGGGGCCAGTTCTGTTTAATATCCTTCTCAATGATCTGCACGAGGAGCAATAGTGTACCTTCAGTAAGCTTGCACACCACAGCAAGTTGGGTGGGAGTGTTGATCTGCTTGAGGATAGGAAGGCTCTACAGAGGGACCTGGACAGGCTGAATCAATGAGGCAAGGCCAGTTGTATAGGACAAAGTCAAGTGCTGGGTCCTGCACTTGGCTCACAACAACCCCATTGAATGTTTCAGGCTTGAGGCAGGCTGACTCAAAAGATTGCTGGTAGAAAAGGGTGTGGAAATGTTGTTTGAGAGCTGGCTGAATATGAGCCAGCAGTGTGCCCAGGTGGCCAAGAAGGCCAACAGCATCCTGACCTGTACCAGAAACAGTGTGGCCAGCACTGATCACAGAAGTGATCACCCCACTGTACTCAGCACTGGTGAGGCTACTCCTCGCATGCTGTATTCAGTTTTGGGGCCCTCACTACAAGACAGATATTGAAGTGCTACAGTGGGTCCACTGAGGAGCAACAAAGTTGGTCTGGAGAACAAGTCTTATGAAGAACAGCAGAGGGAACTGAGTTTTTTTAACCTGGAGAAAAGGAGTCTGAGTAGAGACTTTCTTGCTCTCTACAAGTCTGTGAAAGAAGGTTGTACTGAGGTGGAGGTTGGTCTCTTCTCCCAAGTAACAAATGACAGGATGAGAGGAAGAGGCATCAAGTTGTGCCAGAGGGGTTTAGATAGGACTTTAAAAAGATTTCTTCTCCAGAAAAGTTACCAAGCCCTGGAACAGGCTGCCCAGGGAAGTGGTAGAGTCATCAGCCCTAGAGCTATTTAAAAGATGTGTAGACATGGCACTTGGGAACATGGTTTAATTGTGGATCTGGCTGTGTGAGATTAGTGGTTGGACTCAATGATCTTAAAGATCTTTTCCAGCCTAAAGGATTCTATGATTCTACAACACTAATCTATGATTCTGTAACACTTAACCTTCGTTTCCACTGGAAATGCAGTAACTGCTAGAGATTAGGGAATAAACAGAGCATAAAACACACAGCGTCTGCAGCCTCCCAGCTTCCAGCCACATGCAGTTGTTCATTAGCAGGCACCCTAAAACCCACAGTATAAATTGCTCACCAATTCCCACCTTGAACCTACCTAAGCAATGTAAAAGAGACTTTCTGCCACAAGAAGGAATAGGAATAAATTTGGAAATACAAAAAGAAAGGTTATTGTTATTCTTTTCTTGTGTGCCATTACCCAGACCTTTTCTGGCCTCCAAGAATTCTTCTCATGCATTTTCATTTCTTTCACATAACTCATGGCCTCATTTTCCAGCCTGATGTCCTCCATGGTGGAGACCTGAAGGACACTTGGCTGCCTTAAACCTATATACCCTGACAGCAGTCATAGCTGAGCTCCTGGGTTCACCATGCCAGAGAGATGGCCTTCACAGCCATTAACTCTTGCATCAACATCATCTGGTTTGCTTCTCTGGATGCAGAGTGAAGAAGTGGTTCTTCCTGGTAATCTCTTTGGCTCCTCCAGCACCACATCTTGTGGTGTGGCATGGCTAAGGAAGCAAGATGGAAACAGGCAGGTGCTCAGTTTCATGTCTCACAGGAAGATCTTTGCAACCCCAAACCTCCATCTTATTGCCAGTAAAGGTGATAAAAGGGGTCCTGGAGTGAGGAGCGAGTGAGAGCACACTGCCTGTGCAGCATGGAGAAGGAAATGGTAGTGCTGTACACAAGGAATTTCATGCCTTCATGGGTAAAACTACACTGACATACCCAATAACTAACACAGCCTTGAAATACCTGGCTGATGTGTTTTGTAAGTCCCAGGTTGCTGCCAGGAGAACATCTCCAAATGTGGGCCTGCGACAATTCATTAAACGTTATTAGATCTTTTTGCACTTTGCTTGCTTATCAAGCTCTGTTGTATTACCTCTTGGACATAACAGATTGCCTCTCTGTTAATTGAATGGTACACCAGAAAGCAGAGCAAATGAGAGAGCTCAGAGGCTGTCACTGTGCATGGATTGTAAATAAGAACTCAATAGGGAAAAATTATCTGAACATCTCCCTATTATATTTAATAAAGAAACAACAAATTGTTATGTTCTTAGATGGCTGGGGAAAATAATGAGTTGAACAATAAACAATCTCATTTCTCTTTCCAACTGTGCAGAAATTAAATGTCAACTACAAGCACTTATTCTTCATTTTCACTTCTCCGTACCACACTTCTCATCAGGCTCCTTAACTGAAAGTGAAGCAGGAGAGGGAGCAAAACTGACCTCACTTCTAAGAAGCCAATAAGAAGTTTAAAATGGTAGAGTAGACTCTGTGAAACTCGTGAGTGCTCCTCATAATAGCAAAAGTATCAGTGCAGGGCAAACTTGTACTGTGCAAAGCCATCTTCCATTAATACTTTAACTGGCTGTGTTTTCACAGAATTCAAGGTGACAATCATGTGTCAAAGGAGAAAGTTGTTTCTTACAAAATATATACATAAATATAAGCAGTGCATTTGTTTTTCTGCCATTAAAGGCCTTATTTGCTTATTCTCACATTAAGGATGTTTAAAATGCTTTGAAACTAAACGGAGGTGGAAAGCACAGCAAGAGGAAAATCAGCTCAGAGAAGAATTACTTAAGCAATGAGCAGTAAATCAAAGCGGCAGAGTCAGACTGGTGGCTTTGTGGTTCAGTTCTAACCAAACTTCGGCTGAAGCTGTTCTGGGATAATGTGGATCAAGCCTAACACAACTTGAAAATGTTGATGTGTACCCAGAGGTCTGAATCTTTTCTTAATTCCCCCAGATGATCGACTCAAAGGCTATTTACAATCCGTTTCCACTTTCGTGTGTTCCATCAGGTAGTAAGAAATTTCCAGTGTTGATTTTGGTGTTGCCCCATCCTGCCACAGCTGCATCATGGCATCTTCTCAGGTCCCTCCATTGTGTCTGTTTCCCCATCCCAGTGTGAGAGTCAGTATGATTGTA
This sequence comes from Pogoniulus pusillus, assembly GCF_015220805.1. NCBI lineage: Eukaryota > Metazoa > Chordata > Aves > Piciformes > Lybiidae > Pogoniulus > Pogoniulus pusillus. The sequence goes on along the minus strand of NC_087270.1, from coordinate 21,444,650 downwards.
AACCCTTCTGCATGCGCCCTTCTTTGTGGCCCAAATGAAGGTCTGTGCAAGGCAATGCCACTGACAACACACTTGAACTGAACTAGCCATCTCCCTGTATGTTCCATCCAGGAATCTGCATGAGCCCTGCATGTCTGTTGTCTGCACTCAAAACAGGCTCCACATCCACCATCTTCCATACAAACCTTTTGTGATGCAGCCTCTACAGATTTGAGATGGGCACAGAGCTCCCCAAGAAGAGATGGGCAGTGAGAGAGGTTCTCCTTCTTCTTTACTCTGCCCTGGTAAGGCCGCATCTGGAGTACTGTCTGCCCCGTCCCCCCCCCCCCCAGTTCAAGAAGGACATAGAACTGCTTGAGAGAGTCCAGCACAGAGCCACAAAGATGATTAAGGGAATGGAACATCTCTCTTACAAGGAGAGACTGAAGGAGCTGGGGCTTGGAGCTTGGAGGAGACTGAGAGGTGACCTCATTTGTATTTATAAGTATGTAAAGGGTGAGACACAAGAGGCTGGAGCCAGGCTCTGCTTAGTGATGCCCAATGACAGGACAAAGAGCAATGGGTAGAAGTTGAGGCATAGGAAATTTCATGTAAACATGAGGAGGAATTTTTCCCCTGTGAAGGTGACAGAGCACTGGAACAGGCTGCCCAGAGGGGTTGTGAAGTCTCCCTCCCTGGAGATATTCAAAACCCACCTGGTCACGTTCCTGTGTGATCTGGTCTAGGTGAACCTGCTCTGCAGGGGGGTTGTCTGGATAATCTTTTGAGGTCCTTTCCAGCCCCCGACATTTTGTGATTCTGGTTGCCAACCATGACATCCAGCTGCTGCTGAGCTGCTGGCAGTCCTTCTGCTAACTGCAGCAGGAACCGTCACATTCTTGCTTATATTATCACCTCTATAACTGTAAAGGTCAACAAGAGGGCTGAATGCAGATGACGAGGATACTAAGGAAACAGACTCACTACCACTTAGTTTAAGCTGACTTCCAAAATTGTGGAAATCAGAGTACTGGCACACAGCCTGGCACAGCAGTAGTTGCCGCTTCTGTTGCCAAAAGCACTAAGTCCTGCCATGTTTTCTGCAAATATTGCTTCTGCTCCACCCAAGTCACTTCCAGGCATGGTGCTGGCAGTGCCAGCTCCAGGCAGCTCTCCTGGGCTGCCCTCTCTTCTGTACTTCCACCCTGAGCTGCCAGCAGCATCCTGGCAGGTGGACTGGCTTGATACATGTGGCATATCATTGAAGAGAAAATGGCAACTGCAGGAAAGAGCAAAGGGGAAAATACCAAAACCAGGCACTGATGTGAGCTCATTAAAACTCCACAGCTCCCATGATGAACCTCAAGCTGACAGCTTGATGCTTATTTACTTGAAACTTCATGTTCAGATATGCTGGAATTGTGCTAAGTCCATTTAGGAATTCTAGAGAACAAGTCTTAAGATGGGTGGCTGAAAGAACTGGGGTTGTTTAATTTGGGGAAGAGGAAGCTGAAGTGAGACCTCACTGGTCTCTACAACTCCCTGAAAGGTGGTTAGAGTAAGATGGGGGTTGTTCTCTTCTTTGTAGAAGGGGGTAGAACAAGAGAAAGTAGCCTGAAATTGTGCCAGGGCAGGTTTAGGTTGGATATTAGGAAGAATTTCTTTCCTGAAAGAGTGGTCAGGCATTGGAACAGACTGCCCAGGGAGCTGGTGGAGTCAGTGTCCTTAGAAGTGTTCAAGAAATGTCTGGACATGGCATGCTGGGACATGGTTTAGGTTGATGGTTCAACTTGATGGTCTTCGAGTTCTTTTCCAACTGTTAGTTGTATGAATCCATGATTCTAATTCTCCTTCTTTAGTGATGGATGATGATCCATGCATCACTTGGTTTCACTCTTAATGGAGTGAAATGCTTTCTTTTTCAGCCATCACATAGCTGTGCTTGGATCTTCCCCTGGGAAGCTGTACTGAAGTCCTTACAGTTGATGGGGTTGGTGGAGGGGCAGTTGACCACTTGAGAAGTTACCCACAGCAATTGCCTCTGTCTGAATACCCAGGTGAGTTTGAGCTGAATTTGTACAGCCTTGTTTTGTGCAAAGTGGGAATAGATAAAGACCCAAACTTGTCTTGGGAAGAAGCTCAGGAAAGCAAAAGGTGTATACTGATTTAAAGAATGATGTTTTTATACCACAGAGGACTGGAATGGGCAATGCTGTTTATTCCTTGTTATTTTGACAGCTTGGAAAATCAAAGCAGCCCAAGGAGAAGGCTGATTCCCCTAGCTGCAATAAAAGAGTTCACAGCACTCAGTGGTGACAGCAGAAATGACATCCAACTGTGTATGTGTGTCAGCAAGTGTTTTCCCCAAGAATTCCCAGGAGTGGAGAGAAGAATAGCTTCCCTGATGAATCCATCTGTGACAAAGTAATACCTTCTCCCAAATGTTGCCCATGGAGGACTCTCTTAATCCCTTTAGCAGCAAGCATTGAGTTTTCTGCATGAACTTAGTGAATTCTGGTTTGCTAATCAGCACACTGAACCAGGGCTGATAGTGAGCTCTGGACCATCACGGAGTCCTCACAGCATGGAGATCACAGGATCACAGGATAGTAGGGGTTGGAAGGGATCCCCATGGATCATCGAATCCAACCCCCTTGCCAGAGCAGGACCATAGAATCTAACTCAGGTCACACAGGAATGCATCCAGACAGGGCTTGAGTCAGTCCCTGGAGAAGGCAACTCCACAACCTCTCTGGGCAGCCTGTTCCAGTGCTCCATGAGCCTTACAGTAAAGAAGTTCCTCTTCATATTGAGGTGGAACTTCCTGTGCTGTAGTTCATACCCATTGCCCCTTGTCCTATCATAGGGCACAACTGAGAAGAGTTTGTCCCCTCCCTCTTCACCCCCAGCCCTCAGATATTTATAAACATTGATTAGATCCCCTCTAAGTCTTCTTTTCACCAGACCAAACAGCCCCAGGTCCCTCTCAGCCTCTCCTCACAGAGCAGTGCTCCAGTCCCTTCATCATCTTCATAACCCTCCCTGTCCCTCCTGAACTGAGGAGGCCAAAACTGCCAGCTTGTCTTCTGTTGCCTCCATTGTCTACCAAAGGGAAGAGTGTATTAGCAAGCCTAGGTAGAGGTCCTAGTTTGTATCCCCTTCTTGGAAGCATATTTCAAACTTCATTGGGAAAAGAGGATTATAGCAGGTAAGATTTAGCCATTGTCCACGTTGTTAATTCATGTCTGTCCAGGACATTTGCTTATGAACACAAAGAGAGGCAACTGGACATTGTCACAGTGTGCACTAGAAGGGCCTGAATGAAAATTTTTGCACCACTCATTGCTAGTAAAGTCCAGCCTGTCATCTCCTTGGCTTGGGACCTGTTTTGCAATCCCAGGAAATGATGGTATGTGCCTGAAAGCATTTCTGAACAAGCAGATCCACTGTGAGATGTCAATTAGGAGCAAGAAGGAAGTGCAGAAGAAGGTAATTAGTCTCCTTGCCAGCAGGCTGGAGACTTACAGAAGCTCCCACCTCTGAGCAGAAGGATCATTTCTACTGCAGGTGAAACTGTCTTTCCCAAATCTGAGTGAAGGTTAGCAGAGAGGCTGTTTGTGCTAACTTAAAGGAAACCTTGGGAATGCTTTGTTCACCATATCTGAACCATGTGTTTATTGAAGACATACTGAACAAGTAGAGGAGTAGCTGGGGATGAATGTGCTTTGAGTTTGGTTTGGATTTGGGTTTACAAACTTTGCCAGGTGTAAAATATTTAGTACTTAGAAACCAACAGCTGTGTCTGGCAACAGATTCTGAAGGAAAGAAGGCTGAGGTGCTGTTATGGAGGGGTAACTAATTAATGTGAGATGTGATGCAAAAAAAATTATTGTTTATTAGTGTTGGTATTCAAAACCCCTGACTACTAATTTTAATAATAATGAGGTTCTTTGCACAGTCGTGGAAACATTTTACAGAGGAATAATTAGATCTAGAAATAACTAACAAAATTAAAAAACATTAATTGAACTGGCAGAGAAGGTTCTTGTGGTCACTATACCGTTTGTCCACTAGATGGACTCAAGGAGCTCCTTTCTGATTATGGCAGAAGGCACTGGTGAATTACAAGAGGCTTTAAGTATTTACTCACAAAAAATTGCTCCTGACTTGTGGGGCTAGCTACAGCTTTCAGGAAATTCTGTTACTGTCTTCTCAGCTGCTGAGACTTCTGATTCTTCCCAAGGTGCTAGAGAAGAGAGGCAGACTATCTCTGACCTGGTCCTGGCTCTCTGGATGATCTGTGTTTCCCTTCCAGGGATCCTGTTCTTGGCAGGTGTAGGCAGGATGTCTTGCGATGTGCAGTCTTAGCACAATGTCACGCTGGCTATGCAGGCCAATCATGTGGAAGTATTTAGAGCCTGTTCCTGGTAAACTCAAGGCAGGCAGTTTCCAGGCAGTTCAGGATGCAGTAAGGCAGTGAGCAATGGCAGTAGCACTAGCAAGCAGCAAGCAAGCACAAATACAACAGCACAGCACATTGTGTTACCTGCTCATCTCTTTTTATCAATGCAGTCTGAGAGTAATGGGCCTTTAGACAGAGATTAGCCAATTAGAATGGCACTTAGCCAAGCTTGAGCATATTAGGCAAAATCATAGGCTTGATTTACCCAAATTTGGATAAAACATAGGCCTTGCACAAGGCAGGCACAAGCTAAGCATGTGCAGCTTGTTTACCACAGGATGTAAACAAGTCTGGGCAAGCCAGAGTCCTTAGATTTAGTGTCCAAGTTCTTTAGCCTCTTTCACTGTTGCTTCTCCCTGTAGCAGAAGTAAGGAGAGCAGAAGAAAATGTCTGGGCAAGCCAGGACACATATAAGCCTATTTTGGCCTGCTTAGGCCTACCACAACAGGTGCTTGGTGTGGGTGTGTGTACATTTACATAACTTTATATTTGCTTTTTTGTTGTTGTCTACAAACTATTTTTAAAAATATCCCTTTCTCACAGGGTTTGTAGAAGCCAGGTGGAGAACAGAATGTCTTCCCTACAGGCTCAATCCTTCCAACATCCACCCAGCAGCTTAACTACAGAACATAGCCCTAAGAAAGCAGCCTTCTCTCTAGGTCTTCCTCTTGTAAAACTTATTCCTCTCTGAAGTTGTGGTAGAGGTTACATGCAGTGTGCATTGGGTGTGTAATAATTTATTGTGGCAGACTGAAGCCATGAGAAGTTCAAGTAGCAACTCATTGGTAAACTAAAGGTCAGAAGAAGGAGGTGTACCAAGACAGAAATGTGTTAAAGGAGCAAACCTATGCTGCTTATGGATGTACATTAAAAATGGGCCAATAGTACTCATGTTGGATGTGTCTAACTGGAGCAATGCTGAACTGAGTTCTGTTTAGTTTTACCAAGTGGAGTAATGTGCTAGTTTGAAGCAAGCTAGAATGTTTTGGTGAGAAAAAGTAGGATATAGGCTGTGAAAGGAAAACAATGGTGATGTCTACTTCCCTCAGAGTCTCGCTGAGGAGTTTGGGAAGAAGAAATGAAAGCATTAGATAACACTCTTGCCGTTTTCTCTCACTCTTGCTTGGGCTGCTGCCTGAGCAACATCTTACTCCCTAACCTCACCTTCCATTTGGCCTAACCCACTTTGCTTATTAACCTCTTGGCTGAAATTCTATTCTTCTTTAGGACTGGGGTAAGGTAGAGAGGGGCAGGGGGGAAGGTGCAGGGGTGGTTGAGAGCCCCTCCTGGGGACTCAGGTTTCTGGGAGGGGAGTTGTGTTTCTGTATTACCTTTTACCTTGTGTATTTCTGTATGTAACTGTATATACTGTAAATATCTGCTTGTATCTTGTGCTAGCTGTAAACAAATAGCTTCGTTCATATTCCCAGAGCCGGCTGAGTCTAGTCTGGGTATTTCTAAAGTGTGTGTGTGTGTGGGGGGGGGGGGCAGGAAACACCCAAACCATCACAAGTAATTTACCCCACTTTGTTAGTTATAATTTGTGTTGTATTGAATTACAACTCAAGCAGAGCCCAGCCCCTCTCACCCTGCTGCTGAGTCACGCTGCAACCACCCAAGCATTTGATGTCACTTACAGGCCAAGGACTCATCACTAAGCCTAAGCTGCTGGACAAAACCAGGTCTGGGTTTACTCTCTGCAGACTGCCTGCAGCATTCACGTCCTGGCCTGATAAAGGAAATTAATTTATAGAATCATAGAGCTGCTTCTGTTGGAAAATACCTTTAAAAGGAGTACAACCATCAGCCTAAGACCACCATGGTCATTGGTGCTGTGTCTACACTTTTGTTGAACACCTCCAGGGATGGTGACTCCACCACTTCCCTGGGCAGCCTGTTCCAAGGCTTGACTGGTGAAATAGCAAAGCACCAAAAACTGCAGGACAGCAGGTGGGCCTGGAGATGTTTTGCTGCTTCATGCCGGTCATGCTGTGGATGCATTAGATAGTCCTGCACTGGGCACTACAGAAGTGGAAAAGTGTTTTCCATTTCATGGGAGTTTTGTGGAGAAGTTCACTGTATCCTTAAATGGCTGGATGTCTCAGAACACAGCATGAAGAGGTGTACTTACTGAACCAGATGTATTTCTCCAATAGCTTGGCTAATCAGAGAGGGGAAGCACGGTTGAGAGAAGTGAGTAGATGGCCTACAGATTAGGCTGGTTGGCTTTTCTAGGACCCCTAACTCATGCTGAAAATCATTACTTTTTTTTTTTAACCACTGTTAGTTCTTTCATGCTACTATGCATGCATATACATGTCTAGTTTTTCCCTATGCACTTTTAAGGTTATTTTTTTCCCTTCTAATTTGTTTGTGCTATTTGTTCCCCATCAGCTTGTTGCATGTCTCTCAGATCCTCTTTAAAGCTTTCAATATGCTTTAATCAGTTTGTGTGATGCCTTGGCAAGGGTCCCCCGACTGCTTGTTTAGCTGCTGCAGTGTGTTAGCAGCTCCTACGCTCACCAGGATGACCTGGTTTTGGCTGATCTTTAAACAGATGTTGCTCCTTCTCTGATTTTCCAGCACCTCAGTTCTTTCTCTTCTACTGTAACACCTCTATGGTATTACACATATTGAACCTTCCCCTCGTTTTTAGTGCTCCTCTGACCTCTGGTCTGTGATGCTTTGACACTGGTGCCAAAACTTCTCCTGACTCTTTTTCTTTTCCTTAGAGTTTATCTCAGCACCACTGACTCTGGGTCCCCCCCTTGTATCTTTTCTCTGTACTTGTCCTCTCACATTGTTGAAAACCTCAGGAAAAATACACATTAGGAATCCACGACTTTATTTGCCTCCCGAAAGCCTTCAAAACTGTTTTTAATGTCTGACTCTCAGAGCAGAGGTCCCATCTGACTATTGAAAGCCCCGAGTCTCCAACATCCCTGTACACTGTTCCTTCCTCCTCTCATATTAGCAGCACTATATTTTGTCCTCCCTTCTTTAATAAGATGCTGCAGCAGTCAATTTCTAATCCCTTGCTCCAGACCCCTCTTGTTCTCATCCCTCTCCTTCCCTTCTTGAGCAAATTGAACACATAACGGTTTCTTTGTTGCTATAAAAAACATCCCTTGGTCCTGACCTGTCTTGTCAAATGTCACCTCAACTCTTAGATGACTTCATGAGCTAACAGAGACATCACTTTTCTGGCTTTTTTCTTCATCCTCTCCTTTCTTCCTGTGGCATCTCTATTTTACCCTGCTTTTCAACTGTGTTTCCATGTTTGGATTCCACTTTCTCATGGTTTAAGCACACCCAGCTGGCAACAGAGCACCAAACAACTGCACAACTGCTTGCTCACTTCTACCCCACTCTGGTGAGAAGGGAAGGAGAAAATATAGCAAAAGCCTCTAGGGTCAAGATAAAGGACAGGAAGGGCAATCATGGTCACAGGCAAAGGATAGACTTGACTTGGGGAAACTATCAATTTAATTTAAACAACAAAATCATCCCCAGTTTGCAAACTGAATTAGAGTAGGACAGTGAGAACTACAGCTGAGTCTCACAGGGTGTTCCATGCTGTTCCTGCTTCCTTCTCAGGGAATAACTCTCTTACTATGTTGTGGCTTCCCTCCCATGGGACACAGTCCTCCTCAAACATCTCCAACAAGTGTGGGTCTCCTCTGTTGACTACAATCCTCCCAGTGGCAGACTGCTCCAGCACAGACTTCTCTCAGAGTCATGGCCTGGATTTGGGTGCAGCCACTTGCTCCATCATGGGGTCTTTTGTGGGCCACAGGGGAAATTCTGCTCCACCATTGATCTCCATGGGCTGCAAGGGGTCAGCCTGTCATTATACCCTGCTACATAGCTTTGGCACACATGCCCCCTCCATCCTCACTCACCGTAGTATTTGCATTGTTGTCTCTCTTGGGTTCTACTCCTCTCCAAAACAAAGTAAGCCCTCCAAAAGTTTTTTTCCTGCCATAAATATGTTACTGCAGAGGTGCTGTTTGACTCTGCCTTGGAAGCAGAGTACCTTCTTGAAGCCATGCCAGCAGCCACCTCCCTCAATACCAGAACCCTGCCAGACAGAAACCCAACACATATATATCTTCTCTGAATACCTCCAGTAGTCAGTCATCCTCCAGATATTTTCTGTCCTGTCTGTATTCCTCTGACCTTCCTCCTCCATTGCTTGTCAGCTAATGTTTTCACTGTCAGCTCTCATTCCTCATTTCTTCCTCTTTTAGTAGATGAGAGTTTGTCAATAGGAGTTACCACTAAAGATGAAGATGAGACCCTCTTTTGTGTCTTGGCAATTTGATATTCTCAGCTTGTCAAGCCAGTAACGCCTTAATGACTTCAGTACAACTCTGTTTGCACAGTGTCTTAAATGGTGTTTCCATCCTGGGTGTAGCTTCCAGGCACTGACAACTCCTAGCAAAAATAAACATTATTTATGATAATGTTATGTATCCTGCCTTTTTTTGTTATCCTTTTCAGTTACACCATTTGAGTCAGATGTCCTGCTGAAGCCAGTTGCTCTGCAGCACAGGATGTGCCTGGCCAGTGCAGCAGGTATCTCCTCTCATGGCATAAGCACTGCATCTGTTTTCAAGGCTTTCTTAGGGCTTGTCATTACCTAAGCATGGCACCAGGGGTTCTGCACCAGGATGCCCCAGGCTCTGGCTGCCTCTCTGAAATCGGTGAGGATGGCAGTGGTCCCTGCGGGAGCACAGCTGCCAGTTCTGACATAGGTTTGTTGCGAGGTCTCCAGGTCATCATGTGGAATGCATCCCCTGGGATGGGGGCTCACCCGAGCTGTCTCCATTAAACCATGTCCCCAAGTGCCAGGTCCACAGGTTGTTCAGACACCTCCAGGGAGTCCACCACTACCCTGGGCAGACCATTCCAATGTTTGAGAACCCTCTCAGTGAACAAATATTTCCTAACATCCAGCCTAAGCCACCCCAGCTCGGCTTGAAACCTTTTCCTCTAGTCCTGTCACTTACCCTCAAAAAAAGCCTTGCCCCTCCTCACTCCAACCTCCCTTCAGGGAGTTGTAGAGAGCAATGAGGTCTCCCCTCAGCCTTCTCTGCTCTAGACTGAACACCTCAGCTCCCTCAGATGCTCCCCACAGGCCAGGTGCTCCAGGCCCTTCCCTAGCCTTGCTGCCCTTCCCTGGACACACTGCAGCACCTCAGTGACCTTCCTATACTGAGCGGCCTAGAACGGAACACAATACTCAGCACTGTTAGCCACAGCGTTTCTAGTTCAAGCCTGGGTTGCCATTGGCTTTCTTGGCCACCCGGGCACATTGCTGACTCATTTAATTGACTGTCAACCAATGCCCCCAGGCCCCTCTCCAAGTGGCAGCTTTCCAGCCACACACGCCTGAGCCTGCGGCGTACCCGGGGGTTGTTGTGAGCCAGGTGGATGACCTCCATACAATTAGCCTGGGCCCATCGGCCTAGCGCCATCGCTCCCCGCGGCCGGGGGCGGGGCGAACCGCCCGGGAGGAGCAACGCCTTGCTACGTTGTTTGTCCTTGCGCTGCCCCCATAGCCGCCCGCTGAGGTAGACGCACGGCAGTTGCCATAGCGACATGGCCTAGGCCGGGAGGCGGCCTGCGCTCGGCCCCGGGGGGTGAGGCGCGGGTCAGCGGCGAGGGCCGGGCCGAACCGAACCGAACCAGCAGGTGCGGGACCCGGCGGCGATGAGCCATGGCGTCGGTGAAGGTGGCCGTGCGAGTGAGGCCCATGAACCGCAGGTGAGTGCGGCCCGGCGGCGCAGCTGTCCCTGTCTGTTGACAGGCTACGCGTCTCCGGCAGCTGAAGCGCAGCCCTCAAAGTCCCCCGCCGCTTGCAGAGGGTTCCTAAGACCAAGTTTCCCAGCTGTGCAGGCGGCGACAGCCGTTGCCGCCGTGGAGGCTGAGCTTAGCTCGGGGTTTCAGGGCTTTCTTGGTGTTCGGCTGAGTAGCTCCGCTTGGTTTGAGCCACTACAGGGAGTGTTTCTCCGCGTCGGCAGGCTGGGAAGTAGCTCGCCGTTGTGCTGGAAGGTGTGGGGCCTTTTCTGGAAAGTTTAGTCTGACATAGCCTTAAGCACTGATCCTTTTGTAGCGAGGAAAAGTTACTTCGGTGAAGATCGGAAAAGTGTGGAGAGGCAAGGTCCTGCTAGGGGTGTAAAACCGGGCTTCTAAAACGTGAAGGCAAGGTGACTGATCTGGAAACTCCAACCCCTTTAGCCTGCTTGAAAGAGAGATGTTGCTGTGTAGTTAATTTGTAACATAAACCTTCCTGGAGGAGCCACTGAGTTCTGAGCTGGTTGCTTAAGCTTGTGATACAAACCAGCCCCACTTACATAGACAGGATTTTCTCAGATGCTCCCTGAGATGTATCAAGGAACGAAACACTGGTGAAATAAGCGTGCAGTATGCATGCTGCAGTTTTAATGGTGCAAATTAAGAACCACATGTAGAAAACGAGCAACTTCTACTGGCAGTGCTCTTCATCCATTCTTCTGGAGTAATGTAAGGCAGTTGAAAAGTATTTCAAAAGCACAGCGATCAAACTCCCATCCTTTCATTTGCTTGATCTGATTCGAGTACTTAAGAAAACATAGTTTGCCAAGTTTGCACATCAGCTGGTAGGTTGTTTTTCAGTGTGGGAGAAATAAACCTTATGAAAATAAAGTCGATGAAAGGAGGAAGGTGAAAATATCACATGTTGGTTTGAAACAGTTGAGGCAATTTGATGGAGGTGAGTGGCTAGAGATCAGGATTGGTGAGTAATCACATCCTCCTGCTTCTCTCACTCCCCAGAGCTTAACATATGGTTCTTACAGATTTTTTAAATTATTCTATATACATACACTTCACTTTTCCTTTGAGGAGCTCTGATACCAAGTAAAATAGCTCTTTAAAATATTGGTAGGAGTTGTTATTTGTAGTGTTTTGGTAGCACAAAGAAGTCTTGCAGACAAGGATCATGATCTACTACGAGACAGACGAGAGAGTGGAAATGGGAAACATAAGGCAGAGGAGAATAGGACTGCTGATTGTGTCACACAGCAAAAGCACCAACTGATAAAGTGTTGTGGCAAAAGACTTTTACAGACATTGACTCTGGGGCTTGTATCTAGAATGCCCATGAAAAGACAACTTGGATGGGGTCGGATCAAAGCACACGTGTTGGAAATGTTGATACAATGGAAAAGAAAGAGCCTAAGAGCAGGGCAGACTTTGCATGATCAACCTTGTCTTTGGCACAGCATGCTGAGTGGCACCAAAAAACAGGTCAATTATGGAAATGTGCAAACTGTGAAGAGCTTTCCAGATGGAATGGTTTATGAGGTAGTGCCTGATGTTCATACAACTTTATCAGGAAGCTGGATTCAGTATAGTGGGATGTCACCTCTAAGTCTTGATGGTTTTCAGAGGCACAATTGGTGTTGGGTGTAGCACCGGGCACTGCAGCCCAGGAACGGTGCTGGGCTGGTGCTCCTCTCCTTCAGACACTGTTGGACTTTGTATTAAATTTTATTGTAAAACTGCAGTGTTGTATGCCCCTTTAAAGGAACTTCCCAATTGGATTTTCATTCTACAGCACTTCTTTTTAAAATCTTTAACATGGTACTGTACAGAGTTATATTTAATTTCATGTGTGTCTCTAAATTTACTTTGGTTGTTCACATCTTAATCATACAATGCAGCTTGTTTCATGAGTCATTTTTAATTAGAGAAGACAGAGTTAATGAATGGTTATTGGTAAGCCTCCTGCATTATGAAGCAGTTGCACTGTGTGGTGTCATAGCACTGCTAATTGTGTAATAAGTCATGAGCATGGATCTTGGAATGAATCATGTGATAGGGGGCTGTTGTGTAAGGATTACTTGCTGTTCTCCAGTAATGAGATGGTAAACTTTAGTGTTTTTTCATCCCCCCTTCAGCTGTGATTTATTTTGAGTCTTTCTGTTCTCTGAATTTACCTGGAAGGATTTAGTTCATTTCAGGGCTATTGTGAAAGTTCTTAAAGTAGTTAACAGCCCAGATTGTGTTACATGAGGTTACACTAGAGGTTTTTTACTTTATCTCTGGATAGCATAATGAGAAGGATGAAATGGCTTTACATGTGTTCCTTTGAAACTAATTGTAAACGTGAGTTTACAAAGTTTGGTTATTTGGTAAAGTTCTATCTATCCTTTGATTTCTTAGACTCACAGAATTAACCAGGTTGGAAAAGACCTTTGAGATCATCGAGTCCAACCTAACACCTTCTAATTAACTAAATCATGGCACTAAATGCCTCATTCAGTCTCCTTTTAAATGCCTCCATTCCCTCTTTCTGTACTGAATTGCAATGGCAGCCTTTCAGTCTGTGCTTATATTTTAATGTGAAGGGGCTAAGTGGTTAGACTCAACGATCTTAAAGGTCTTTTTTAATCAGGATGATTCTGTGGTTATGAAAACCTATCAGGTAGTAAGACTAAGTTTTCTTTATTCAGTAGAAAGCTTCAGGGAAGTGAAGTTAGGCAGTTGGTACATTTTTGCTCTGGCAAGTCAATGGTTTTGCTCACCATTATTTCTGAGGTTCATTTTCCAAGACAGTCACTAGAAATGTTCATTTATTGACTTATAATTTGGAGGACTTGACTGGAGAATCCCCTATCAGGTCCCACAGAATGCAGCTTCTCATCAAGGTCCTGTTGTTCCTCAGAATGGTTGTTTCCTGGGCAGCATGATGGGGTTATAGCAAAGTGTAATCTGCTGCGAGGCACTTTTCATCTCCTGAATGGACGTTGAATGACCGAGTCACTGTCTTTTGCACAGTGTGAGTTGTTTGGGATCCTGTTAAGCCTAACCTAGCCCTAGCTTTCAGTTTTGTGTTGTGTACTGTGTATGCAGAGTCCAAATGAGTGCATTTCTTTGTGTTAATCTCTTCAGAGTGTTTGAAGGAAAATGAGGGTAATCTTTTTGCCTCTGTTTTATGTCCCATTTTCTCTGCATGAAAACTAGAATCCAATTAGAGTTCATGAAGAGCACTTTTATGCTTCTTTTGTCAGTTAAATAAACCCTGAAGTATGCTAAGTAAGAAAAAATGCTTTTATATTTACTAAAGAAAATATCAATTTGATTATTTTAGATCCTATCACTGATTCTTGTGCCCCTGAACTATTTACACCTGATATCTATTCTCCTTGGCTTTTAATTCATGCAGTAATGGAGGAAAACAAGCTTTTTCTTACCTTTTTTTACCTTTTCCACATGTTATTTGCATAAACTATTTTTTTAACTGGGGTCATATGATGTCTTCACCTGAAGAAGATGCAGTTGATGTTTGGGTATGGCTTTGCACTGCAGTGAGTTCTTCCTTGCATTTATCCAGTTCTCTGGGTTTTTTTCAGTGTTTATTTTAATGAGCTGTTTAGACTTTCCCACATCTTTCTTCTTTGCACTATAATGAAATAGAAAATCCAATTTAATTGACTTTTGATTTGATTAATTTTTAGTTCTGCAGGCATGCACTGCTTAGATTTGCTCTCCAAACAGAAGACTGACAGGGATGGCAGAAATGCATGTTACTGGCAAGTGCTCCATGTGATTAAACAATCACAGTGACCACATGAAGGTTCAATAGATGTTATGTTTGATAGTAGGGTGACAGAGAAAATATGTTTTATTGCTTAGAGAAAGCTTTGGTGTGACTCTGGGATTCATTTGGATTAAAAACTATGCCGATGTTGATACTTTAATCCACAGATACGTATTCATTAGACATAACATTGGCCCTCTTAGTTTTGCATTATTACTCCTCTCAGCTATGCTTGAAGTCTATAATTTGTCTGCCTGCAGAACTGGAGTCAGTGTACCTTGGCAAATTTGGGACCAACATATTATCTTTCAGAATAACACCTTGCATAATCCCAGCCATGCTATCAGTAGCAGAGTTTTCAGCAAGTCAGATTAATACAGCAATGCAAAGGACAGAGATATAAAATAAGCTGTTGAACTTCAGAAGGAAAATGTTACTACACAGTTTTTGTAGCAGCAGAAAGAGCTAAACAAGTAAGCAGTGAAGAGACAGCTAAAATCTTAATTTCCATTCTGAATGTTTATAAATGATTTGGGCAGGAGCTTGCTGAATTATGAAAGTTATAATTAACTATACATGCTTTCTAGAATTGAGGAGAGAAGCAGAAGGCATACTTGGGGAATATGTTACAGGATTTGCAGTGCAGAGAAGAAGGAAATTGTGTCTCCTGATGAATTACTGTGCCTAAAGTATGAGTTGCTGTATATATTTTTCATTTCCTTGAATTTATAAATGTAGAGCTGTCTGACAAAATGTGTGCAACATCAGCGTAGCACAGGCAGAGTGAGAATAGATGAAGTAATTACAAGCAAGGACACCCATGGTTGAAGATTTTATTTGTCTCAAGTGCATGATGAAGTTCTTGATGCATTTGTTTCTGAGCACTGATTGTTGCATGTTCCTCTTAAAAGGCTTCCAGAGCAAGAGCAGAAACCTCACTCAAAGCTTAAATATGGTCAAGTGTTGCAATACTCCTACTTTTTGAACTATAGTACCAATGAGGATAAACTGTTTATCAGCAAGATGAGTTTGGTTTGTGATGATAAAACAAATCACAAGCACAATTTCTCTACTGTAAGAAAAAGGAAACGGCTTGAAATTGTCAGGGCAGGTTTAGACTGGTTATTCGGAAAAAAAATCTTTCCTGAAAGAGTGGTGAGGCATTGGAATAGGCTGCCCAGGGATGTGGTGGGGTCAGTGTCCCTGGAGGTGTTCAAGGAAAGTGTGGACATGGTGCTTTGGGATGTGGTTTAATAACCATGGTGGTCTTGGGTTGAAATTGGACTCAATGACCTTAGAGGTCACAGTATCACAGTATCACAGTATCACCAAGGTTGGAAGAGACCTCACAGATCATCAAGTCCAACCCTTCTGTGATTCTGTAAGTTGAGAGATCTCTAAGGATAGTTTAGGCTCTGATGCCCCTGGTTGTATGTTTCTCTGCTTTTATTTGTGTATGAGTTTGAATGCAATAAAAATGTACTTCGATGTTCATATCACAAGAGAAGCTGATTGTTCTGATTGTGACTTCTTCATCTTGCACCATATTTTGTGTCCAAAACTTTGAACCCACTTAATGCCCTCCAGCAGAGTTTGCACTTTGGAAAAGAGGTCCGAGTAGATACGCTTCTCTCCCTGGAAGTAAGGTATGCATGTGTGTGTATGTACAATGACCTTCATCAGTGTGCTACTTCAGTTGTTAGCTTTGGGCCAAAGCATAAAGGGTTAGACTCTTATCTGAGTTATTGGATCATATGGAGTTGATACTAAGAGAACTTGAAATCCAAAATTGAAAATGTTTTTAGCTTTCTAAGGTATTTTGTGATTATTATCTCCTACCCCTTCAAAAGTGACAAACAGCAGTCAGAGTGTAATTCTACAGTATGGTGATGTGACATTCTCAAGTCAAATAGAAGGTGAAATGGTCATAAGCAATACGGAGAAGGCTGAGGTTCTCAATGACTTCTTTGCCTCAGTCTTCACTGCAAAGGCCTCCAGCCACACTCATGGAGTCATGGAAGATAATGACAGGGACTGGAAGGAAGAATTGCCCAACATAAGTGAAGATCACCAAGAGCAAATCATGCCTGACACACCTGGTGGCCTTCTATGCAAAGGTCATAACATTTATCAATGAGGGGTGAGCAGCTGATGCTATTTACCTGGACCTGAGCAAAGCCTTTGATGCTGTCCCACATGACATCCTGATCTCCAGACTTCTGAAACATGGGTTTGATGGGTGGACCACAAGATGGATAGAGAACTGGCTTGATAGCTGCACCCAAAGGGTGGCTGTCAATGGCTCCATGGCCCAGCGGAGGCCAGTGACAAGTGGAGTCCCTCAGGGATCAGTCCTGGGACCAGTCTTGTTTAACATCTTTGTCGGTATCATGGACAGTGGCATTGAGTGACTCTCAGCAAGTTTGCTGCCAACACCAAGCTGTATGGTGTGGCTGACATGCTGGAGGGAAGGGATACATCCAGAGGGACTTTGACAGGCACAGTGAGTCTGCCAGACATGAGAGGGCACAAAGATCTAGTACTTAGTTGTGAGAAAGAAATCTAGAATCTGATCTGTGTTTCTGTACAGGTGAAATGGTCATTGTATGTCTGCATTTTTAAGGTATAGAACTTTGAGAGACAGGAAAGGAGAAAGTGGGTAGGACACAGAGGTGTGCTCGTGCTGAAGGGGCTGTTGTTGCCTAGCTTTGATGGGACCTGACTAGTGCTAGGGTGGGCTCTGCTTCTTAAATATAATAAGAATGTGTGTGATTTAAGCATGAGTACCAATAATAAATGGTGACATAGACATTTGTAATTATGTTAAAATGCCCTCAAAGATTATAGAAGTCTCAGCAGTTGCACTTTGTGGCTGCTGCTGTCTGTAGTTTTGGAATGAAGATGTGATTGAGGTTGCAGTGTCTGCTAGGAAAGATAGATGCTGTGTGTTGTCAGGCTCCTCTAAATGGTATCTATGTGGATCATATATTTGAGAAAGGGATGTAGTGAGCTGTCTTATAAGGCTGCATGCAGACTGTGTGAAAATTTTGGAAAGACCCAAGAGTTTGCTGTTGAAGCAAATGAAGTAAAAAGTTGCTTGCAGCAGAGCATTGACTCTTAACTTGTAAGGACTATAAAAGCAAAAAAATAAAGAACAGCCTACTAGGCTTCCAGAAAAGTCTTGTCTATGGGTGGCAAGAATAAGGAGGTGACAGAAATCTTATAATCAACAGAGTAGCACAGAAGCTGTTTGGTTTTGTTAAGGTTTTAGGTTTCTTTGGCGTTATGGTAATATGTTTTAGGTAAATAGTTCATGCCTGGTTATGTAGGAATGAGATGGAGAGGAAAATGCCCAAGTGATTTGACTTGGTATTTTATGGGTGACACTGCAGATGTAAAGCAGAACAGTTGCTTTCCTGAAGAAACATCTCCTAAGGCGGGGATCAAATGGGCAGCCGTGTTAGGAGCAGGGCCTTTTCTAAAATGAGAAGTTGAAGCCAACACCAGGATGATGGTTGGCTGGGAGTTCGGATGCCACACATTAGGATATTCTAGAAAAACTTATTCTACACTCCCTAGGCTTTTCCACAATGGCAAATGTCAGCAGTGCTGGAAGCAAGCTGAAAGTCAGAGGTACAAGCAGTGGAGAATACCAGCATTGTGGTGATTTGTTTCTCACTTGTGCTCAAACGTGGTCTTTGAACATCAGTGGCTTGCCTTCCTCTTCTTTATATGCCCTTTTGCTCTGTGGTTTGTCTTTGAAACTTTTCCACTTTGAAGCAATGAATTTGAATTTAGGAGTGTGCTATGATCACAGTGCAGCTCTTCTTCGCAAATATATTACAGAGCCAAATGCTCTGTGGTGGGTGCTTCCCCCAGCAAGCCTCTGGGTCAGTATCTTGTAAAGTCCTTTTTCTTGTACCTTCATTTTCTGAATTCTGTTGGGTAAAATCAACAAAAGTAATGAGAATCATTGATTCAGAAAATACTGAGCTCTACATACGTTGCGTGTTCTGAGTGCTGGAACAGGTGCAAATCTAGAAATATTTGCAGGGCTTAAATATTGAAAAGAGGAATTAAATATTTAGTTATGACTCCTTCATAGTATCTTGGGAGTAATAGATTGAAGCTAATAATGGATCAGCTTAGACTTTATTTAAGGAGTTGCTGCTAATGAGATAGTGCAGGCTGTGGAAGAATCTCCCCAGGGGAATGAAAGCCCAGGCAGCTGGCAAAAGCTGATTCCTTTGAAGAAATACAGGAAGCGATCTTGTTTGAGTGGGAAGTTGAAACTAAACTTGGACTACTTGGAAGTGGCTCCTGCACTTGCTGTTCTACTTCTGACCTCCTTTGCAGTGTTTTTTGCTCAGCTTTATATGCAGGAGAGAGCATAAACAGGATATATGGCCTTTAAGTGGATCTTGCTGGGTTTGTGTATAAAGCAAGATGTATCAGGGAGGGAAGGTCCCAGGTGCGGACCTTTATCCTTGTGTCTGTCAGCAGCAAAATGGAGCAAACTGGACCACTACAGTAGAAACTTCAGCAAAATACTGGATTTCTATTATCTGAAGACCTAATGGCTGGGGCTGACAGTTAATCTTGCATAAACAACAAGAGATTGGGAAGACCACGTGTAGCATCTGTTTACATGTGCCTATTTTTCTATGCTATATTCCAAATGCCTCAAAAAAATTTCAAGGCTGTGGGATTTGCTACAATCACAACCTTGTTTCACCTGCTCCCCTCCCCAGCGCTGAAGAATAGAGACCTTTGCATGCCAATGGGGCCAGAGCACAGTGGCAGTGTAAGCACTTGTGGCACTGTGTGATTAAAAAATTTCCTGTCCCACAAACGTTTTAAACTTAAACCTCTAGTTTTAGAATAGCATTTCCTAATTTGTGTATTTCACTGTTATAGAACATGGTCTTCAAGAAAAGCCTGGATGAGGCACTTAGTGACATGGTCTAGTTGACTGGATAGGGCTGGGTGCTAGGTTGGACTGGATGATCTTGGAGGTCTCTTCCAACCTGGTTGATTCTATGATTCTATGTTGCCAGGTTACATACATATGTTACATCACTAAAATGATGACAAGTAAAATACTTCTGCTTTTTAAGAGCTCCCTGGGACTAATAGAGGAAAAGCTAATGAGTCCCTATGTTTTGTAGCTTTCCTAATGAAAGGAAGTGAGATAAAAGTGAGCCTTGTGATTCCCCAGGCTTTGTTCATTTGAAATGAAGACAGTTTTTGAAATAAATGAGATTAGCACTCAGCTGTTTTAACCTAACTGAGCTCTTGGACTTGAAGATGCTTAGAAGTCTGAGCATCTGAAAGGCAGGTATTGTTGGTAAGAACAGCTGACTGAACCGAAGAGCAAAGTCCTCTCTGTCTCGGTAGCTATGAATACAAAGTCAGAGTTATTTATTGAGAGAGATTTGTTCCAAGTTATCTAGCACAAAGAGGGCATACGTGGCACTCGGCATCTTAATTGCTGATGGGCTGAAGCTCTTATTGTTGTGGACTCAGACACTTCAAATATTTGCTCTATTAAGACTCTCCTCCAAAGAGTTTGTTGTAAATGTAAAGTGATGTGAGATACAGAAACCTGGAGTGCACCCCTCAGTTTGAAAGATATTTGCACTTGCATAACTGAAGTAATTTGTAATTCAGTCTAGATTGCTTGTCGTAGGGGGTAGAGAAGTTACTAGCTCAGAAGGTTTGGAGGCAAGATAAAGCCATATTTTACAGCAAGCTAAATTGACAAGCATATATACAAAATAAGTTTACGTTTGTTTAAAATTATATACAATTATTTACAATTTAGAAACAATACAGTAATCCACTCCTTCCTCCCTGGACAAGGAAAGCCCAGAAGGGGCCAATGCCACCTTTTGCTCTCCCCCAGATTGAAAACCAGCAAGATCTCATGTGTTATCAGGTCAGTTAAGGTTAGTATTCAGCCATGCACAGAGGAGCAGTGGAAGAGGTGGAAGGCAGAAGGCAAAGGGAACAGAGTGAGAAATTGTTTATACCCTGCTGTTTTATCCCTCTTAGCAGACCAATGAGAGATACAGACTTTATCATTGGTATTCTTTTACATCCAATGCTCTACTTTATTTACATTCTGCACAGAACTTTTGGGAAAGTCCTGAGTTCTCTTATTGGAATTTCCCAATAAGCCTTATGGGTGGAAACTGAAGCATAGGAAGCTTCATTTAAACATGAGGAGTAATTTTTTCACTGTGAGTGTGACAAAACACTGGAACAGGCTGCCCAGGGTGGTTGTGGAGTCTCCCTCTCGGGGTATTCAAGACCCACCTGGATGCGTTCCTGTGTGATCTGGTATAGGTGATCCTGCTCTGGCAAGGGGGTTGGGCTAGATGATGATTTGAGGTCCCTTCCAGCCCCTGACATTCTGTGATTCTGTTTCTCTCGAGAGAAAAGAACAGCAACCTTATGGATTACTCGAGGAGCTAATAGATCCATGAGGTCATTCAGAATGTTGTGTGTTGTTTTTTTTTCCCTGAATTTCTAATTGGAGGACCCAAAAGTTCAAGGATACCACAGAGAAACAATGTGATTTCTTTGAATTGCCCTTTGCTGTGCACAGGAGGTTAAGTATATACTACTTGTAACTTGAGATAGCAGGAGTAAAAGACTGAATCATAAGAAACAAAATATCCAAAGCAAAATATTGTGTGGACTAAAATCCAGGAATCCCAGAGAAACTTGATAATAGTTAAAACTAAATTCTAGGATGTCATTAAAATCAGCTGGATTGTGCCTGAGGTTATATTTTATATTGCTAACTTTTTTTTTTTAAAGTTAACTGTTGCTGGTGCTTTAAAAAGTTGTGTCTACCCATCAGAACTGATCTGAGTTGTTGAGGGTTAAAGTCTGACTATAGTATTATTAAAAGTGCATATGTAAAAAGCGGGCCAGATAGGTGATTTAGTGTGGTGATCAGTCTATGTGTGTGGCCACCAGTGCGCAGTTTCCCCCCTAAAGCTAATCTCATTTGACAGAAGACAGCACAAGGACACCTGTCACTCATTTCCCAGGAGAGCCTTACGGCTGTAGATTAAACTCCTGCCTTTCACTACTGCTGGTAAAATTTATTCTTCTGGCTAGAGGCATTTAATCTAGGTTGTCCTTCATACAAAACCTGCTATGTGTGTGCTGGTATACAAACTCAGGGAATATTTCTGTTTCATGTGATGTACAAGATTTCCCCTGTTTCTGCATTCTCTGTCACTGGATTTGTTACTCTGCCTTTAGCTGCACTGTGAATAAAGTTCTGGGAGTGTCAGAACCTTCTCATTCAACTATGTACAGAGTTTGCCAACACTTTTTGCAAACTCAGCATCACAAACAGGAGCATGGGTGTCATAAATCTGCAAATGAGCAAATTACTAAGAACAGGCTGATGGTAGAAGACCTTGTGCCTACACAGTGTACTTTATGATGAAACTCTCTTCAAAAGGACCAACTAAATGCACAGTTTCTTTTATCTTACCGAGACACATTACCAATTGTATCCATAGAGTTATGTTTCCTTTAACTTCAATCCTCAGGGCTTTTTTCTGATGTTTTCTACTCTGGCTTCTTGAGGTGAAGTATGAGCCTGGCTGTGAGCCCTCTGGGACTTTTGAATTTTTTGGCTGATGTCAACTGCAGTTGACATCAATAGAAAAGCTTGGTAGAAGTCTTGAAGATAATGAAGATGTGTCGTTCAGAGAAAATGGGCAACAGTAGAAAAGTCTGTAGAGCTCTCCAAAATGAAAAGGCTGCAGCCCAGCTCCTACTGGCTCCCAGAGGATCCACTTAGGAACCACCTCTCAAACTGAGTCTGGAGGACATCTAAGTGCAGTTGTGCCATTGTACAATCTATAGCTGCTAACTTCGAGACTACATCAGTGTAAACCCATTGGCTTCAGACATTGAATTATGGACTTGTAGCCGTATCAATCAACAGCCTGGGATCACCTTGAGCTCAAGGTATACTTGGCTATTGGCCTGCTATGGAGACAACTGATTTTTATATAATGTAATCATATAGTACTGGTTAGGCAAGCCACAGTGAATTCCCAGAGCCTTGTGATTAAATCCAATTGCTTGATCTGTTCTGATTTTTAGCTCTGAGCCAGCATTGTATTGATCTTTATGGAAAAAAAATACTTTATCCCAAATGCTAATGAAGATGTTCTGTATACAGGTTTATGTTTTTAACTGCACCTAGATATGGAAACACTTTTTAAAAAAATGACTTTCTACAAAATGATTCACTAAGCATTGAAGAAGTTAAAACCCACCAAACTCCAGAAAAAAAACTCTTGGTAGGAAAAGAAAAAATATGTGGTGCTTCAGATTGAACCAACCTGCCTTGTCCTGCAGATACAGCAAATAGCAAAGAATGTCTTGTGTATAAGGAGTTTTGAAAGCATATGGTTGAATTGAGCATTTATTTTTTAAGAGTTACTCAAAGGAAAGTGCTCTTGGTCAGTGGGACCTCAGGACAAAGGTACAGTTACTATCTTAGCAAGCTGCAAGAAAAAGACAGGTTCTTCCTGTGACACACTTTGTGCTTACTTTTCAGTTAAATCTGCCTTGAGTTTTCCCAGTCATTAAGCAACCCTCATGCTTTTATTTTGTGACTCCAGAAATCCACCTGGGTAGTAAGCAAGCAGCATGATAAAACAGGAAATCCATCCCATTGTGCCTCAAATGCAAGCAGAAGAACTAGCAGGCACTTTGCTGAAAAGAAAAGCCATTGAGCATGGTTGAGTTGCTTTTACAAGTGCTCAGACAATAGGTTTGAGTAGTTGAAATACAAAATTGCACATCTGCTGTTCAGTATTATCCTTTTCCAATAGCTGTTCCATTAGATGTCTACAGTTAAGTGAATTTCCAAGAGTGTATTTTACAGTTCGTCTTCTCAGTTTTGACACAGAGGTGCTCTGCAGGCAGCTCAGGTAATGCCTGTGTCCTTGTCTGCATGGCCTTGGAGGTTTGCTGAAGTGGTTTGATGAAACAGTCTTTAGGAAAACTGATTGCACTTTCTGTCTTGCCCTTTTTGGCTTTTCCATTCCACCTCCCCACATGAAGCACATCTTGTCTTTTTGTTCTCCCTTGGAGTCATGTCTGATAGGTGTCATGGTAATCACAACTGATTTCCATAGTGTCAATTGAATGCAAAACAATGATATCATTTTCAGATGGCCTCTAGTGTCTGTATGGATTAAAAAAGAAGCTACTGTTTATATAACTGAACCATTCATTGAAGTACCTTACAAGAAGGAACTTGAAGATGAAATTGTAAACAGACCAAACACATTTGATAAGCCTATAATAGCATTATTTTAAAGCTTCCCTGATGTATATTAGAGGTAGCAGTGCTTCTCTATGTCCTTATATAATTGTTATGGTTGGAAAAGACCTCTTAAGATCAACTAGGTCAACCACTGTGCTAAAGCTACCATGACCACTAAACCATGTCCAAAAGTTTGTTTTTTTAACACCTTCAGGGACTGGGACTCCACCACCTCCCTGGGCAGCTTGTTCCAATGCCTGAGCACTCTTTCTGTAAAGAAATTTCTTCAGATATCCAAACTAAACCTCCTATGCAGCAACTTGAGGCCATTTCCTCTCATTCTATTGCTTGATAGAATATTTGTCACTTGCTGCTCTCATCTCTGTGTGGGAGAATCTTCAGCAACTCTGTGTAGGACCTAGTGAGTGACTTAATAAACAAGAGTCATTGAAAGATGCCTTGAAGTCTGGAGATCACACAGTATCACAGTATCATCAGGGTTGGAAGAGACCTCACAGATCATCAAGTCCAACCCTTTACCACAGAGCTCAAGGCTAGACCATGGCACCAAGTGCCACGTCCAACCTTGCCTTGAACAGCCCCAGGGACGGCGACTCCACCACCTCCCTGGGCAGCCCATTCCAGTAGCCAATGACTCTCTCAGTGAAGAACTTTCTCCTCACCTCGAGCCTAAATTTCCCCTGGTGCAGCCTGAGGCTGTGTCCTCTCGTTCTGGTGCTGGCCACCTGAGAGAAGAGAGCAACCTCCTCCTGGCCACAACCACCCCTCAGGTAGTTGTAGACAGCAATAAGGTCTCCCCTGAGCCTCCTCTTCTCCAAGCTAAACAATCCCAGCTCCCTCAGCCTCTCCTCGTAGGGCTGTGCTCAAGGCCTCTCCCCAGCCTCGTCACCCTTCTCTGGACACGCTCAAGCATCTCAATGTCCTTCCTAAACTGGGGGGCCCAGAACTGAACACAGTATTCAAGGAGTGGTCTAACCAGTGCAGAGTGCAGGGGCAGAATGACCTCCCTGCTCCTGCTGACCACACCATTCCTGATGCAGGCCAGGATGCCACTGGCTCTCTTGGCCACCTGGGCACACTGCTGGCTCATGTTCAGGTGGGTATCAATCAGCACCCCCAGATCCCTCTCTGTTTGGCTGCTCTCCAGCCATTCCGACCCCAGCTTGTATCTCTGCATGAGGTTGTTGTGGCCAAAGTGCAGCACCCTGCACTTGGAGGTATTGAATGCCATCCCATTGGACTCTGCCCATCTGTCCAGGTGGTCAAGGTCCCGCTGCAGAGCCCTTCTGCCCTCCAACCCAGTCACATCTGCCCCCAGCTTAGTGTCATCTGCAAACTTGATGCTGCTGAAGTTTGACTATCCATAGTTATGATTTTTACTAGATGCCTGTGGAGGTGCAAAATCTGCTCTGGTCTTTGTCCCAAAAATAATGGAAAGCAGAATAATAATAAATAACTAGAGGAGAAAAGGAGAAAGAACCTTGACACGCTTTGCTGCTTCTTCCATGAAGTTGCTGTGTTTTGATATAGCTGTAGAATGATCTTCGTTTTGGGCAGTTCTTCATAACCAGCATGCCCCTCCTGATGAAGAGAACTTATTAACACTTTGTCCAAGTAAGCCATTTATCAAGTTATCCCATTACAAGAGCAGTGTGCTAGTTCTTTTAAGCAAATCTTGGTACAAATGCTGATATTATTCATACTGAAATAAAATTACAGTATTCTTTTCAGTACTTTTTGCAGCTAGCAAATTTAGCAATAAGAGAGGGTTAATAACTACTGGGCTGATGCATTTCCTGGTGTCTGTGCCAAGGAACTTGCCTGTTTGATCACTTTGTAGTTTGACGAGGGGCCACAGGATCACAAGTTATGAGTTTCCTTCCCTTGTGATCCTAGAGCTTCACGTGGTGTATGAAACAGCAGCATGAACAGCCTGGAGGCTGGCCCCGAATCCTGCTGTGGGAACACATTAGGCTTGGGGGGAAGCAGGCTTTCTTAAATCATCCAAGTGTTAATTGTGAACTAGTTTTGGCAGTCAGCCTGTTTACATTGCCTGTAATGAGGAGGGTGGAATTTGCAGGGAGTAGAGTCCTTGGTTAAGTGGTTGAGGCTCGTGACTGGGCTGAGGTAAGGCTTTTGTAGTTCCTATGGATGCTGGAAGAGCAGATGGTTGCAGCAGGGTTCTCCTGGCCCTGAGCGTTCTCAGAAGGGTAACTAGCACTGCAATACAGCTGTTTACAGCCTGAACTTTTAATTAAGGTGGAATTTGGAATCAAAACATTTTCAAGGAGACTCAGACCCTGTTGAACTGTATTAAATGAGTGCCTGAAAATAACTGGCTTCATGCAAGCAGTTGTTTTTTTTTTAATGAGAACCTCTCATACTCTTTATGAGTACCAAAAATTATTCTCAGCTGTCTCATTTTAAAACAAAGCTTTAGTGTTTGATTCCTGTTAATTCTTTTCACTTCTCTCAGGTTGGCTAATTGAGATACCCAGTCTCAAGTTGTCCTCTCCCTATCCTTTCTCCTCAAAAATGCAATGCAACATTCTGTGCATAAATATTTAACATGATTTTTTTATTGGCTAATGCTTTACAAAGTCTTTCTTTTGAATTTGAAACCTCCATTCTTTAACAATGTTTGTTAACATCTGTGTTAAGACAGTAATTAATGACGGTAGGCTTCTCAGAAGTCTGTGTTCAAACTTTAAATGTTTTAAATCAGTTTTCCGTTATTTAGTTTTTGTAATACAGAGAGCTGGCTAAGGCTGGGAAAGAAGGCACCACTGAGTCACAGAATCACAGAATGACAGAGGTTGGAATGGCCCTCTGGAAATTGTCTGGTCTCAACTCCCTGGTCAGAGTAGGTTCACCTAGAACAGGTTGCACAGGATGGTGTTCAGGTGCATTTGGAATGACTCCAGAGGTGGAGACTGCTACCTCTCTGGTCAGCCTGTTTCAGTGCTCTACCACTCTTGATGTAAAGACCTTCCTCATGTTTAAGAAGGAACTTCCCACATTCAAGTTTGTGGCCACTACCTCTTGTCCTGTTGCTGAACACTGCTGAAAAAAAGACTGGCACCATCCTCCTTACACCCATACTTTAAGTGTTGATAAGAATCCCCCTCAGTCTTCTCTTCTACAGGCTAAAAAGCTCTCTATTTTATTATTTACCCTTGTACATCTCAGTTGTGAAGAAACCCAGATATGAAAGCAAGAATTCTGTCCCAGACTTGCCTGGAGACCTTCAAAACTTCCTAGAGGAAGCAAATTATGAGTTACATTTGAAACATTTTCATAGGCAGATAGACTTGTCGAGGAAGCAGAATCAATAATAGCCTTCCACAGGCTGCATCACTGCAATGCTGAAATCTGTTTCCTACTGGAAAAGATTATCACAGGATCATTGAGGCTGGAAAAGACCTCTGAGATCATTCAGTCTAGCCTATAACCTAACACTATGAATTCAGCTAAACCAAGTAGATCTAGATTCAGTTGTAGAATTGATGCTGTAATTATTACCATTTTTTAAATTAACTTAGAAAATAATATGTTGATTGTGATGGTGTGGGTGTTACCTGCCCTCCCACACTTTGTAGATCACCCAGGCTAGACTCAGCTGGCTCTGGAAATTGAATGAAGCTTATATTTACAGCTTAGCACAATATACAAGCAGATATTTACAGTATATATACACAGAAATATACAAGTGAAAAGGTAAATACAGAAACACAGCTCCCCTCCCAGAAGCCTGAGTCCCCAGGAGGGGCTCCCAACCGCCTTTCCACCTTCTCCCACACCTCTACCTTACCCCAGACATTGCCTTGTGCCCCAAGGAAGAATTAAGGGTTGTCCAGGGGGGTTAGAAAGCAGGTGGATTAATCAGAGAGACGGAAGATGAGGTTAGAGAGAAATGCAGCTCAAAGCCCAGGCTGTCCCTGAATGCCTTGTCTATGTTTTTACTCTTGTTTTCATACATCACAGTAAGCCTATGAGTGAAGTAGATGTCACCATTGTTTCCCTTTCACAGCCTGTGATCTAATCCTTCTCACCAAAACATTCTAGCTAGCTTCAAACTAGCACATTGATATTTAAAGAATCACTATTATCTGCCTGTGTTTTATTAATTCCTGTAGACATGTTTTTGTGGGGTTTGGGGTATTTTTTTGGCTTTTCTTTAGAATTTTTACAGAGTAACTGAATGTGATTAGAGGGTAGCTGCACAGTCAGCTGAGGAATGTAGAACTGGGTCAGCAAGTGCACCATGAGGAAGAAAACGTCATGCTAAAGTCCTAATCTCAGGTCTTCTGTTACTGGAAAGAAGTTTCCCCTGTACATTTGACATTTGTAGTTGGTGCAAACACATACCCAGTGATCACTGAGACTCACACTGTGCAGTGTGGTGCTTTAAAGCCCTCTGCTTTCCTTTGCACCAGTCAGGTGACTTAGCAGATGGTTTTGGATCAGGCATGTCTGTTGGCATTTGGGGAATGAGGATGTGTCTAGTGTATGTGGCAGTCATCTTTTCTGGTTCTCTTCTTCGTGTGAATGTTTTTAATAATACAGATGTTATTCTCAATGTTGTAATTCAAGAGCAGCCTTCTATGACTAACTGTAGTGAAATATCATTTATAGCAAGCAGGTTGATACATGCTGGTTTCTAGACACTAACAAAATTTTGATGATAATTTTGTAACCATTCAGAAGCAGATGAAGTCAAATAGATGTGGGTGCTGCAGAACTGGGCTTGTATTTTCTTCCTGGAATTGTGCTCGGGAAGCAGCAAACCTTTGTGACACTCTGTTGGTAGCAGTACCTGTATCCTGCACTGCTATGATGTATCATGGCTCAAAGAATATGTTGAGTAACTAATTTCTAAGATAGTTTTAAAATACTGAGGTGATGTTGTTCTGTATGAGGAAGGTCTGAAAGATCTGGGTTTGTTCACTGTTGTGAGGAAAAGGCTTATGGGAGACCTTATTGCTGTGTACTGGTACTTAAAGGGTGGCTACCAGGAGGATGGCAGTCACATGGGAAACATAAGTGGCGATGGGTACATCTTACTCCTGGGGAGATTCTGATTGGACTTCAGAAGATTTCTTGTCATGAGAATGATTAGGCATTGGAATCAGCTCCTAAAGGAGGTAGTGGATTCCCCTACACTGGACAGGTTTAAAACTTAGGATGCTGGTCCATCTCATTTCAACTGGACTATTACCTAGAAAGGTTGGACCAGACGGTTCTTGTGGTCCCTTTCGACCTGGCACTCTGTGATTCTGTGAAATATTTAGTGCTATAACGTAGGCTAATTGGGTAAATGGGAACTGCTGCTACTAGGATGCTGGTAAGAGGCTGGGGCATACCTTGTAACATTCTGTTTCAAAGTTCTTTAGAGCCATGTAATTGACTTCCCTGGGCTTTGGATCAGAGTACTTCAAAGTAAGAATAAACCACTTCATTGACTTGCAGAGTCAAACTCCTGAAGCAGGTTTCCCTGAGCTGCTGCTCTGTTTCTAGATGAAGGGATCTAGAGGCAAGCCCAAGTACTTCAACTACATCCCATAGCAATAAATAAACATTGGTCACAACAGTTAAAAAATGAAGTAAAAATGAATTCACTTGATAACTGACTGTGTAAGCAACTTGTTGAGTGGAAATGCGACTGCAAGTGGTTGTGATATGTTTTATTTAACACAATTCTATTTTTTTTCAGGGAGAAAGACCTTAATGCAAAGTTTATTATTTCAATGGACAAAAATAAAACAACAATCATAAACTTAAAGGTAAGCAAAATTTCAGAAATGAAGTCCTAACTGAACAGCTGCCAGAATATGACTGATAAAACAGTAGTGCTCACTGCATTGTAGAGAACATCCTCACTGCTTTTCAAAGTACAGTGTTTCATTACCCCTGTTCCTCAAAGGTATCGTAGTCATGGATTCACAGAATTGTTTAGATTGGAAAGAATCATAGAATCAACGAGGTTGGAAGAGACCTCCAAGATCATCCAGTCCAACCTATCCCCCAGCCCTAGCTAATCAACTAGACCATGTCACTAAGTGCCTCATCCAGGCTTTTCTTGAAGACCTCCAGAGACGGTGCCTCCACCACCTCCTTGGGCAGCCCATTCCAATGCCAATCACTCTCTCTGGGAAGAACTTCCTCCTAACATCCAGCCTAGACCTCCCCCGGCACACCTTGAGACTGTGTCCCCTTGTTCTATTGCTGGTTGCCTGGGAGAAGAGACCAACCCCCACCTGGCTACAAGGGCTTGTTGTGATAAAAGGCAATGGATTTAAGCTTGAGGACCATAGGTTTGAACTGGATATTAGAAAATTTTTACAGTGAAAGTGAGGAGACATTGGAACAGGTTGCCTAGGGCAGTTGTGGATGCCTCCTTCCTGGAGGTGCTCAAGGTTAAGCTGGATAAGGCCTTTGAGCAATCTGGTGTAGTGGAAGGTGTCTTGCCAGTGCCAGAGGGGTTGGAACTAGATGAACAAGGTCCTATTGTGGTATGATGAGAGAGAATGGATTTAAGGTGGAGGAGGGTAGATTTAGGCTGGATATTATAAAGAAAGTTTTTACAGTGAAGGTGGTGAGACACTGGAACAGGTTGCCTAGGGAGATTGCAGATGCCCCCTCCCTCCAGATGTTTAAGGCCAGGTTGGATGAGGCCTTGAGTGACCTGGTGTAGTAGAAGGTGTCCTTGACGGTGGCAGGGAGTTGGAACCAGACGATCTTTAAGGTCCCTTCTAGCTCAAACCATTCTATCATTCTGTGATTTTTTTCACTGCTGCAATAATGGTCTAATTGGTCGCTATAAAATTCTAAATGTGTTTAGGGTTTTGCTAAATCTGTATGCTGATTGTTTATTGTAAAATGTTTTTAATTACTTCATTAGTGTCTATTTCACCAGCTTTTTTTTTTTATCTTCTTTCTCAAAAGGTTCCAGAGGGCAGTACTGGAGACATAGGACGAGAAAGAACAAAGACATTTACCTATGATTTTTCCTATTTCTCAGCAGACAGTAAAAGTCCCAGTTTTGTTTGTCAAGAAACGGTAGGATTTCTCAATGTCAATAATGATTTTTTTTTTCTTTACCCTTTTCCTTGGCTTGAAAGCATTCTGTGAAATTTCTTTCCACTGAGAGTGCTTCTTCTGTAATTCAGAAATTCCCTAGGTGCCTGAGAACTTGAATTTTGGGGTTTGGTTTTTCTCTTAACTTACCTAGCATTGTTAAGTGCTGCGTTTTCTGACACAGCAGGGTAAGTGCCTGCCTTCTAGTTCTCTTGTCTGATACATCTTTTAAGGTCAAGTTAGAATCATAGAATCAGCCAGGTTGGAAGAGACCTCCAAGATCATCCAGTCCAACCTATCCCCCAGCCCTATCCAGTCAACTAGACCTGGCACTAAGTGCCTCATCCAGGCTTTTCTTGAACACCTCCAGGGACGGTGACTCCACCACCTCCCTGGGCAGCCTATTCCAATGGCAAATCACTCTGTCTGTGAAGAACTTCCTCCTAACATCCAGCCTAAAGTGCTTTCTAGAAACAGGCATATAGCTTAAATTCATTTAGAGAGAATCAATCTTCCTATCTCTCTAAAAGTCTTGGTCCATGTTAAAAAGCATTCTTCTTTCTCCTCCCTTGCATCTTCAGTCTAGGAAGGGACAAAACTGCCTTTCTTTCTGCACACTCGGAGCAGAAAATCAAACTCAAAAGCTGTAGGCTTTATTTAAACAAATGGAGAAACCCTTCCTGACCTCACATTTTGTGTGAACATTGAAACTTTTTTGCTATTTCATGTTTCCAAGTAAAGTTATTTGAATGTTTTGCAATTGCTGCCTTCTCTTTTGATTTTGTGGAATTTGGAATGCTGTAAGCTTCAAGTGAGAGCATTTTTTTTGCCTTAAAATAATGTAAGGGTTTACTGAATATGCTGTAAGCCAGTTGGGTGTGTACCTTTTTCATATGTACCTCATCTGTTCTGTAACCTTTAAAATCAAGGATACTGATATAGTTAATTCTAAAACATCTCAAAATTAAAACTACTAATAAGAAAAAATAAATTAAAGCCATTTCAAAATATTTCTGAGAAGAACATGCTTTGCTATTTAATGTAATGGCAATATTTGATAGGGAATTTATACTTCAAATTATTATTTAACCATCACTGTAAGCACTAAGTCCTTTTATTTTTCCTGAAAGCTTCTTTTTTTAGCTCTAGTTCATCTTTTTTCTTCTTTTTCCTGTATTTTTTTCCTTAAAGCTGCTTATTTAGTTATTTTTCATTTCATATTAAACACTGGTTAGTGTTTAATCCAAGCATTGGATTAAGTGTATTTTTAACCTCTCTGGATTGTTTCTTTATGATGTTCATGTAAGTGACATAATTTTTGCTGCATTCTCTTAAGTATTGAGTAGTGTGTATTTATTTGGGCATTGATGTAGAAATATCCTAATTTCTTTAGCACTTTGTCAAATTCAAGAAGTTGTATATTTGAATGCAATGATCAGGACCCTGGGTTTTAGTGGGTATTTTAAAGCAGGTAGTTCAGACCATTTGGCTTTACTAGAACTTTTGCAAATGCTTGAAGCTGAACATGCAGAGAGCTCTTTATTTATTTCAATTCAAACAGCTCTGAGCATGTGTTTGCTGTTGTCCTAACTGATGCTTGAGACTTTGGTTCTGGTTTATGCAGATGCAACAGATGATCCTTGGGTTTGTTCATTCAAATCAGAGTTCTTTTTAATATGACTTGGTTTCAGGAAAATGCATGAAATTCCCAAGGATAACTGGTTACCATCTTAGTTTTTCCTGATAGAGATGAGTATATCTCCATAAACTAGTATTAATGATACAGAAACATGGAGTCATAGAATTGTTGTGGTTGGAAACGACCTCTAAGATCATTGAGTCCAACTGCCTCTGACACGACCATGTCCATTAAACCATGTCACAAAGTGCCATGTCCACATGTTTTTTGAACACATCCAGGGATGGTGACTCCTTCTCCTCCCTGGGCAGCCTGCTCCAATGCCTGACCACTCTTTCAGGAAAGAAATTTTTCCTTATATCCAATCTAAATTTCCCCTGGCACAATTTAAGGCTGTTTCCTCTCATTCTCTAGATGTACATTTGGAAATACCTGCAAAATGTATTATAAATGTATTTATAGAAATTATTCTTAAGCACTGGTTGAGGCTTAGGTTTTTGGCTATTTAATTCTTGGAACCTTCATGAAAGACATCATTGGAATCATCCATGGAAGAGAGTCCATTGTACTTGTTAGGCTGTTGCATTTACAATGAATGTTGTTGTTTTATTCCCAGAATCTGAACCTGATATGAAATAATTCATAGATTCATAGAATAGTTTAGGTTGGAAGGGACCTTAAAGATCACCTAGTGCCAATCGCCTTGCCCTGGGAAGGGACACCTACCACGAGACCAGATTGCTCAAGGCCTCATCCAATGTGGCCTTGAACACCTCCAGGGAGGGTGTATCCATGACCTCCTTGGGCAGCCTGTTTCAGTGTCTCACCACCCACACTGTAAAGAATCACTTCCTAATATCCAATGTAATCAAATGAAGTTTTCTGAAAGCAGACATTTTCAAAGGCAATTCACATGAATGTGAATTGATGCCTAAGTTGTATCCTGAGTGGGTGTCCAGTTTCCACATATAAGTGTTAAATTAAGTTTTCCTTATTTTATGTTTTCTCGTATTGGTGCCATTTTGCCTGTTTTAGAGTGGGTTAGGTTGTGGCAAGATCAGCATAACTTGTCCATGTCAGAAGCTTATAGAAAAAGTAAATTAAAATGCCCATATAAGGATTGCTGCTGCAGCCTTGAGCAATGATTTTGTGGTTTTTTTAAAGCTGTGATATGGTCCTTAGTAATAGGATGATAATAATAAATCCTAAACATGGCTTAGATGTCCATGTTCAATATTCTGCTGTTACAGTGTGCACCACAGCCCCAAACTGCCTCCTTCATCCTTACTCGCATGAATCACTGAAATATTCTGTTTGGAAAGGTCCCTCAGGATCACCAAGTCCAACCCATATCCCTACTCTGCAAGGTGCACCCTAAACTATATCCCCAAGCACCACATCCAAATGACTTTAAACGCATCAAGGGTTGGTGACTCCACTACCTCCCTGGGCAGCCCATTCCAATGCCTGACCGCTCTTGCTGGGGAAAAAAATGTTCCTAATATCCAGTGTAAACCTACCCAATTGCAGCTTGAGTCCACTTCCTCTTCTTCTTTCACTATTTACCTGTGAGAAGAGACCAGCACCAAGCTCTCCACAACCTCCTTTCAGGTGCCTGTAGACAGCCATGAGGTCTCCCCTCAGCCTCCTCTTTTTCACACTAATGATCCCCAGGTCCTTCAGCAGCTCCTAAAAAGATTTGTTTTCCAGGCCCTTCCCCAGCTTCCTTGCCCTTCTATGTCCTTGCTGCAGTACCTCCACATCCCTCTTTTGTAATGAGGTGCCCAGAACTGAGCACTACACTCGAGATGTGGCCTCACCAGAGCAGAGTACAAGGGGACAGTCACCTCCCTGCTTCTGCTAGACACTGCATTTCTAATCCCAGCCAGGATGCCATGGGCTTTCTTTGCCACTCAGGCATACTGCTTGCTCATACTCAGTTGCATGTTGATTACAACCCCCAAATGCTAACTTCTTTCTCAGCCACAAAAATATTGTTTTAAAGAGTGTTGTTTTAGTTGTAATGTGTGCAGCACATTTGAAAACAAAAAGAGTTTTCAAACCATAGGAGTGCAGTTTCAAAACAAGCACTGCACAAGCTATTCTTTTGCCTGTGTTACTAATGTCGTGTTTAATTGGAAGACTTTGTGGTTAAGCTCTTATCAAGTTGCTGCAGAATTTCCAGTTTACTGCACCACTGGCATAGGAAATGGATGTTTTTCATTTGCATTCATCTTGCCATGGAACAAAATGAATCTTGATTGTTGGCAATGGGGTTGCCTAGTGTGCTTTGTTCTTGATTATTGTTTTTCTGCCATTCATATGGAAGAATATAATAAATGTAAGCCTATCTAATACTACATGCCCCATTAGTATGCCTTGTAGATGCAAAACATGCATTAGTATTTGAAAGGTAGAGTGGGAGTAGCAGTTTACTATCAAGCTATTTAGTTTGTGTGTTTGAAAGAGAAACAAATGGATTTTTGACATTTACTGCCCTTTTGTGACAAATCAGTGTCACAGGCATTTGGCTCTGACAAAGTCCCATCCTAACCATGTCTTTTCTTCTAACCTGTGTTTAAGCCTCTGTGTTCAATCACCACTGACTCTTACTGTCCTGTGTATCTACCTGGAATCCCTTTGCAAGGTGTACACATGTTTTCAAAAGGGAAAATGCTCCAAACAGTAGTATATAAAGACTTGGTGCAAATAGTGAGGTAAAAATGTGGATCTAGAGAGAGGAAAAAGAGGGGAAGAAATAAAGGAGCTGTTAGGAGGAAGAAAGGATTCAACTAAGCTTAATACTGTTTTTCAGAGGACAAGTGAAAGTGAAGTAGTGCTTTGGCTTATCTTTACCTCCTTGGAAAGTGTAACTGATTATAGCATTGTAACTCCTTTCTCAAAGGAAGGTCAAAGTATTCCAAAGGCACACTTGCAACTGAACATTAATGATTAAAGAGATCACTGGAAGGGTCTAAAGAACAAGTCTTAAGGGGAGTGGCTGAGAGAACTGGAATTGTTTATTCTGGACAAGGAGAGGCTGAGGGGAGACCTCATTGCTTTCTACATCTCCCTACAAGGAGGTTGTAGTGAGATGGGGGTCAATATCTTATCCCTAGTACCAGGTGATAGGATGAGAGGAAATGGCCTGAAATTGTGCCAGGGAGGTTTAGATTGGACATAGGAAAAAATTCTTTCCTGCAAGAGTGGTCAGGCATTGGAAGAAGCTGCCCGGGGAGGGGGTGCAGTCAGCGTCTCTGGAAGTGTTCATGAAACATGTGGACATGGCACTTTGTGACATGGTTTAATGGGCATGGTCGTGTTAGGTTGACAGTTAGACTTGATGGTCTTGGAGGTCTTTTACAACTGAAACAATTTTATGATTGTGTTCTATGAAGTTGACTTTCAGCAGGATCAGGGAAGTCATTCTGCCCCTGTACTCTGCACTGGTTAGACCACACTTTGAGTACTGTGTTCAGTTCTGGGCCCCCCAGTTTAGGAAGGACATTGAGATGCTTGAGCGTGTCCAGAGAAGGGCGACGAGGCTGGGGAGAGGCCTTGAGCAGAAGCCCTATGAGGAGAGGCTGAGGGAGCTGGGATTGGTTAGCCTGGAGAAGAGGAGGCTCAGGGGTGACCTTATTGCTGTCTACAACTACCTGAGGGGTGGTTGTGGCCAGGAGGAGGTTGCCCTCTTCTCTCAGGTGGCCAGCACCAGAACGAGAGGACACAGCCTCAGGCTGCCCCAGGGGAAATTTAGGCTCGAGGTGAGGAGAAAGTTCTTCACTGAGAGAGTCATTGGACACTGGAATGGGCTGCCCGGGGAGGTGGTGGAGTTGCCGTCCCTGGGGCCGTTCAAGGCAAGGTTGGACGTGGCACTTGGTGCCATGGTCTAGCCTTGAGCTCTGTGGTAAAGGGTTGGACTTGATGATCTGTGAGGTCTCTTCCAACTCAGATGATACTGTGTGAAATACTGTGAAAAACTGTTCAGCACTCCTTTAAAGGAGGAGTAGCATTGTTATACTGCGCATGAACTATCAATACTGAAGTGTACACCTTGGTTAACATACACCACACACATTATGAACTGGTAGCCAAATAACATAAAGCATCTGATAGATTTTTGAAGAATCTGGATTGGGAGACCCAGGTGAATATTTTCATTCAGATCAATGCCACAGCAAATGTTACTTGATACCCTGTGGGGATATAAAAGGAAATGAGAGTGTAATGGTAACAAAAGGTCAGGATTCCATGAGGATTCTTGTGCTAGTTTGAAGCTAGCTAGAATGTTTTGGTGAGAAGAATTAGATTACAGGCTGTGTAAAGGAAACAACAGTGATGTTTACTTCACTTATAGGCTTTCTGAGATGTATGAGAACAAGACCAAAAACATAGATAAGGCAGTCACTGTCTGGGCTTTGTGGGCTGCACCTCTCTCTCTAACCTAACCTGCCCACTAATCCATCTGTTTCCTAAACCCCCTGGCTGACCCTCCAAGCTACCTTGAGCATAAGCCAAAGTCTTGGGTAGGGTAGAGGGGTGGGAGGAAAGGTGGAAGGATGATTGTGAGCCCCTCCTGGAGACTCAGGTTTCTGGGAGGAGAGTTGTGTTTCTGTGTTACTTTTTAACGTCTATATTTTTATATATATAATTGTATATACTGTAAATATCTGCTTGTATATTGTGCTAAGCTGTAAATATAAAGCTTCATTCTATTTCCAGAGCTGCTGAGTCTAGTCTGGGTGATTTTCCAAAGTGTGGGGGGCGGGTAACACCCAAACCACCACAATTCTAGAGCTGGTATTGCAGAGGAAGGTGAAGGGATTTGATGAGAGCTGAAGTTCTTAGGTGAGAACAAATTAACGTTATAGGATGCAGAGTAGGGATTGTTTGCAGTTTGCAAATGTGGAGGGCAAAAAGAAAAGCAGCCAGCTAATGAAGGAGGGTCATCTAACATATAGAAAGCATATTTCCATGTTTGTTAGCCAAAAAAAGCATTGGTATTTAAAAGCCATTTAGGGAGGAAATACACATAACAGACAATCTTCTTACACTTGAAGTAAAAAAAAAAACAAACCAAAACCAAATCCCAACCAACCAGACCCCTTCAAAAACATAAGCCAGGAAACATTTGCTCTTGAGAAGGGGATGGAGAACTGGGGAGAGAGAGAGCTGATGAAGACAAAAAAGTGAGTAGATATTAACAATAGCAGAAAGTGCTTCAAGTAGCTGAAAGCGTTGAAAAAAATTGGAGCTACAGAAAGGAGGTAGAGCTTTTTGGGGTGTCTACATGCCAAATAGACCTCTGACAGAAAAAGAAGCAGAAAATACACTGTTGCAGTGCTGTAAACTAAGTGTGGTAGTAAAATCGAGTGGTTAATTTGAAGTACCAAGTTCCAGTTTGACAGTAAATATACTGATTGATACAAATAGCTGCTGTTGTGGTAGATTATTACTTTATATTTGCCACGCTGGAGTCATTGACTGATGAGAACTTCCACAAGCTCCTGTTGTCCTAAACATCTTTCTTTTGTTTTTAGGTTTTCAAAAATCTTGGTACAGATGTGATTAAATCTGCTTTTGAAGGTTATAATGCTTGTGTTTTTGCATATGGCCAGACTGGATCTGGGAAGTCCTACACCATGATGGGAAATGCGGTGAGTTGTATTTTCACAGAATCATGGAGTATCAAGTTGGAAGGGACCTCAAGGATCATCTGGCCCAACCTTTCTTGGCAAAAGCACACTCTAGACAGAGTGGCTCATCTGTCCATCTGAATCTCAAAAGTGTACAATGTAGAGGAATCCACCACTTCACTTGGGAGGTCATTGCAATGGCTTGTGGTTCTCACTGTGAAAAATTGTCTCCTGGTGTCCATCTGGAATCTCTTCAGGAGTAACTTGAACCTGTTGCTCCTTATCTCTTCCATGTGAATCCTATAAAAAGGGAGTCTCCATCCATTAAATACTGTAACATGGTGAGAAGGTCTCCCCTATGCCATCTTTTCTCAAGGCTGAACAAACCCAGTTCTCCCAGCATTTCCTCATATGGCAGTTTCCTAGTCCTTGGACCATATTTGTGGCCCTTCTTTGGGCCTTTTCCAGCCTGTCTTTCCACATCTTTGTGGAAAGGACCAAAACTGAGTGCAGTAGGAGTAGAACAGTACTGTGGGGTAATGGCTTGTTTATCTCTGCTGCTGCTGCCCTGATTGATGCAACCCAGCATTCTTCTGACATTTCTTGCCATGGGAGCACACTATTTGCTCCTGTTGAGCTTGTTGCCCACCAGCATCCCCAGGTCCCTTTCCACAGATCTGTTCCTCAGCCGTCTAGATCTCAGCCAGTGCCGTGCTCCTGGCTTATGTTTTCTCAGGTGCAAGACCTTAACATCTGTCCTCGTTGAATTTCATGGCCTCCCTGTCAGCCACGGTTTCAGCCACTGTCTTCCTGTAGGATGGCTCTCCCTTTTGAAGCCTTTTGAATTAAACAGCCTTGTGGGTTTCTGGGTCACTCCACTTGCGACATGGTGGCAGTTTGAAAAGGAGCTATTTACAGATGCACCTTCCATGTCTTTCCTGTCATACAGTTCTCCAGACACCACAGAGACCATCAGTGTCTGTGGTAGACAGTGTTTACTGCTTGCCCTACATCAACCATGTTGTTGGTGATTTTGGCTTTTTTGCTTCTGTAGCAGTGCGTTGAAATGATGCTCTTGGCAAGGGCATGCTTTTTATGGAATTATTGTTACTGATCCTGGCAGTATGCTACTGATGCTTCCCCATCTATCATACTTCTAGTAGAAAATTGGAGATTTTTAGAAGCTGTTTCTTTTTACAAGATGTTTTACACTTGGAAGAAGTCTTTAAGTGATACTTTGTTGTGTTGGACACAGAGCAATAGTTTTTGTTCAGTAGTGAAATTTTGCTGATTTTCTAGGCCCATCTTGAGAGAAAATAAGACACTGATTTTGAGAACAGGAGTGATCAGCTCTTTGTGAAGAGATCTGTCTTTTAGACCTTTTGAAAGGTCAGAAGATTAAGCAAGGACTTTGACCACTGTTTAGAGAAGGCTATGAAGTGAGGAGTGGAAACTAGGGATGAGTGTAGCTACATGGAAGTTTCAGCAAAGCATTATGAGATCATACAGTGGTTTTAAGGATTAAGCCCCACAGAGAACTCCGTGGAGACTCTGGAAGAAGAAGATGTGATCTGAGGAATATTTGGCAGTTTGTGAGTAGGAGATGGGAGCACTTTCACACAGGTGCCTCCATGACTGTCCAAGGACAGAAAGAACCCAATAAACAGTTGGGATTGGAGCAGTTTAAAAGGGCTGACTGATGAAGGCTGTTTGCCAGGCAGCCCTCTTACAGGTTGTCAAGGTCCAGAGAACAGAGATTAACAATATCTCTGTCCAGAGGAGCAAGACCTGTTCTTATAGATTTCCATGTTGTGAAATTAAGGTGCAAGTGAGACCATACATCACCACAAAACTATTTATTAAAGGGTAAAGTCGAACAAAACAGAAGGAGAAAGAGAAGGGGAGAGAGAGAACAACAAAGAAAAAGAGAAGAAGCAGGGAAGGAAAAGAGCAGGGATTATATTACCATTAGCCACAGATCAGGGGGAGAGAGAGAGAGAGAGAGACGGGTGTGTGGCCCAGGGATGTTCTGTGGAATTCGTCAGGAGTTGTTCTGTTGGAGGTGCGTGGGTGGAGATGCACTGGTGGAGGTGCACTGTTTGGCAGGCATTGCTCATGTCTTTCTATACAGATTTTTTTAGATCAGTGTCTGGGTGCAGCTCCCCAGCAAATCTTCCTGTGTATTCCTGCATTCCCAGGGATCTGGCGGTGGCACCGGGGAGGGCCTCCGTCCCCTCCCTGTGCTGCTTGCCTGTCCATTCCTCAGACACACATAAGCCTTTTCTCTTCTGGATAGCTGACGTGAGCTGTGAACATCCTGGGCATTCAAGCCAGGCTGAGGTCTGGGAAGTCCCCAAAGGCACTGTCAATTTGCATCCCTGAGCTTTCAGGACAGGTACCTGATCTGAGCCCGGGAGGGTAACAAAGGCAATCTTTATCTTTGTTGATTTACATGGGAGAGACTATGGCAATCTTTATCAAGGGAGAGACAATGCAGTCTTTAGCTTTGTTGATGACCAAGGGAGAGACAATGCAATCTTTAGCTTTGTTGATGACCAAGGGAGAGATGATCTAGACTCTTACACAGGTTTCTTTTTTTAATCTTCTGGGGAGAAAAATGCATCGTGCTTTCTCCCAGCAAAATTGAAAAGGGGAATATTGCCACTTGTCCTGCCTTGGATCACCCTTTTGAAATGTAGTAAGATTGGCCAATTTGTGCCTCCTATAACTTTGGGTAGTAAATTAGCTGTAAATCTTTTTCTTTCAGTTGTCACAGAAGAAGCAGTTTTATATTTAGCTTCAGTAAGGTAAGCAGAATAGAGTTTTGTCGCTAGAAAAGCTCTTATGACCTAGATGTGGATTTCTATTTCAGAAATGTATCAAAGTGACATTTTTATGAGGCTGCCTCACTGTATGTAATGACCGTAATCATCAAGACATTTTGCAAATGAATAGGTGCTGAAGTTTGTTTGACACTATTCAATAGTAAAGGTCTAATCTTCTTGCCTCCATACATAAATACTTTAATCTGCCTTTGTACAGAGAATTTATAAAATATACTCCGCTGCCAAGTTAAATGCTTGAAAATTGATGGGGCTGTCACAGAGACTACAGTGCTATAAGAAAACTTGAATTGGAAATAAATATTCTTCTCTTTTTTATTATTATTCTCTGCTTCTCCTTAAAAAAAAATATATATCAATTCTGTTCTTTCAGTATCTGCAGTTCTTGGCTCTGGAAGGCTTCTTCTGCGATACTGTGTGCAGCAACCATTTCAAGAAATATGTGGACCAGTTAGAATAAGTCTTGAGCAGAGATACTGAAATGATCAGAGATCTATGAAATATGATCCATCAGAAATGTCAAACTTCTGTATGCAGAGAAAGGAAGGCTGTAGAGGAACTATGGAAGTCTTCCAATATGTGAAAGGCTGCTGCAGAAGGGAATAATAATTTGTTCCCTATGTCTAAGGTAGATGGGTTAGAAATAATGCATTTAAATTGCAATAAGGAGTTTTCTGATTAAATACCACAGAAGGCAAGCAGGCGTTTAATGAGAAAATTTAGCTCTTGAGTGATTTGCCTATTTTGGTTCTATAGATTTCCATGACTGGAAACTCTGTAACCCAGGAAAAAAAAGTCCAAAGACATAGCTGATCCTGCCCTGGAGCTATAGCGGGTAAAAAAAGGGAGGAAATGTTTAAATGTAGATTTCAGTGGAGAGTGTACATTCTGTGAGTTGGACAATTTACTGATGGAATATGCTGGAAACTTTGTGTTCTTCCCTTTTCATATTGCTATGGTTGAAGTTACTCAATTACAGCAAATATTTCCTATTTTGAGACTCTCTGCAGTTACTAAATCATGTCAGGCACTAATGCCTTGCCTAAAACTTTGTGATGGATCATTCGTGTTTTTTCCTTAAGCTTCAATTAAAACTATTTAGGTGTTTCAAAGCATGAGATGAAAGACAAATATTTTTTCCCTCTTTATGTGTTTAAGAGTGTGTAAGAATTTCTGACCCTGAACCCTGAAACTTTATCTGGAGGTAGAGATTTGTACATACTGAGAAAGGCTGCTCCTCTGTTCCTAAAGGCAATGATCTCAAAAAGGGCCTGTTTAAGCTGCAGGTTTCCCCCTTTATCTAGGGTGTCAGAGATTTTTTTAGGTTTGTTTTGTTTTAAACCAAGGTGCAAAGGGACACTAGGCATGATAAGAGGAGAGGATAGATTATTGTTTCAGTGATTGAAGCTAGGTTTGAGAATCACAGAGAGATTTTGATTAAGATGAGTAAAACACTGGAAAAGGCAAAAATGTAAGGATAGAGTATGGTTAAAAATAATGATTAAAAAAAACCAAACTGGATGATGAATTGGGAGTTATATCTTAGCAAAGGAAAGAGGATGAGAAGCTCAGGTGGCATCTGGAAAAAGGTTGCTAGGACAGAGAATACTGTCTGAAGAATGAGGATAGAGTGCATCAGTGTGGGAGCAGACTGGAATGATCTTAGACAAAAAGGAATCAGACTATGTGGGAGTAAGAATGGAAAAGAAATCTCTGTCTATGGACCACTTGCTTTGCCAGAGTCTGATGCAGAGCAGTCCATTGTCTTTTCATTTTCCTGCTGAAAGGTACCTGTAGAGTCCCATCAGACAAAATCTCAGATGCTTGGAGTGCCCATTGGATGTGTAGTCTGGTTTGTTCTCATTTGCCTCATTAGAGGCCCCTAACTCTAAGCAAGTGCATTTCTTGCCTCAGCAGTGCATAGAATTAGTCCATTGCATCAAACCTGCAGGCAAATTGCAGCTGAACAGCTGTTTGGTGAGCTATTTCTGAGTATGCAGCTCTGAGGCCAAAGCTCATCTCGGTGTATGTCCTCTCTACTCCTGGAGGCCTTGTTCACTCATTCCAGCTCTGAAGGCATGTTAGCTGCTGAGGTGCTGCAGTGGTAGGGAGCTGCGCTCAGCAGGCCGTCTGCCTAATCAGCCTCAGTGAGAATGGGGCAGCTGGGAGCGGAGACCAGAGCTCCATTGCACTCCGCTCCTCTCTGCTGCTGGGAAAAACCCTGCCTTTGACTTGCTGCCTCACCGCTTAGCTGCACAGGGATCTCCCTGGAGCAAGAGGAAGAGGAGAACTGTGTGCTAATCTCTGGTTGTCTCGGCAGTGTTAGCTGCTGCCTGGCTGTCTGACACGTTTGACATCAGTGGTGAAGCAGCAGCCGTGCTGGGATGAGGTTCAGTTCTCAAGTGCCAGCTTAACTGAGAAAATGACATCCTGCTGCTGCTGGCTGCTGTG
Source organism: Pogoniulus pusillus (assembly GCF_015220805.1). Lineage (NCBI taxonomy): Eukaryota > Metazoa > Chordata > Aves > Piciformes > Lybiidae > Pogoniulus > Pogoniulus pusillus. The sequence goes on along the minus strand of NC_087270.1, from coordinate 21,401,643 downwards.
TTAGCTGAAGTGACAAGCACCCTGTAATGGATACTTGCAGCCCTGCAACAATCTGTAGAGATCTGTGAGAAGGAATGTGGGGTTGTTGTTTTTTTTTTCAGTTTGGTTTATTCAACCAACCAGGGACTTTATGAGTAAAAACTCTCTAATTGCAGACATCAGCATTCAGAAGCTAAATCTAAAATGTAATTTGGCTGCTTTGTGGGATACAGGAAACACAGTTTAAATTTTGTTAGTGCATGCTGATTTGCTGTGTCTTTCCAGACAGAAAGGATTGTAACGTGGGAATTGAGGATTTGAATGAGAATGGCTCAGATATGGCTCTTGTCCCATCCTCTGCAGTTGTTGCCAAGTTCGTAGTGAAATGAGGTAGAAGAAGCTGGAAAAGACAATACTGAGATAAGGCTTTTCATGCCGCTTTCTACCTCAAGCAGTGGGGATTATTAGATCTAAACAAGGGGCAAAATATCTCTCAACAGCAAAGACTGGAGCTAGGATGCATTTTCCAGTGCACACACAGGGATTAGAGTGGCAAGGCAACTTCAGTTAAATAAAGGGCAAAAGAGTATTTCCTGGAAATGTTTGGGGTTTTTTCCCCCCTTTTTTGGATGTTGGAACTCTCAGCTGGTGCTCTGGGGTTTTATCTTGCAAGCTACACAGTGCATGCATATGTGAGTCTTGGAAATAAGAATTGTTGTTGTTGCAGGGTGATGCAGGTCTAATACCTCGAATTTGCGAAGGATTATTCAGCAAAATAAGTGAAAAAACAAAGCGGAATGAGGCATCCTTTCGGACAGAAGTCAGGTAGGTCCTAGCCTCTTAACAGTTTGCTGGTGATCAGACTTGTTCAAACCTCCCTGTTTTAACTTTACCTCCAAGAAAAATGTCTATGTTAGAAACAACTTCCTATGCTTGGCCTCAAACCTAGAACTGATTTTTGTTGGCAGTTACAGTCTAAATTAGCAACATCTCTGTCTCTGTTTTGCTTTATTTAATTGGTAGTGAATGTGCTTTTGCTACTGGATAGCATCTTCCTGATTTTTATGCTATATTTCAGATGATTTTGATGCTTGATTTTTGTTTCCTGTTTTTTATGTTTTACTTCAGGCTGACATTAGGAGATCTCAATCTTGCTAATTTCTATTTCCTTTCTGCTTGCTTTTTTGCCTTTTTTTTTCCTGATGATAACAAGTACACTGTACTCTCTGCCATCTTAAGTCAACTTGGGATCCATTTGTTTCTCCAGGCATCTCGCTTTTGAATGCAGTATTAGGATTGCTTTCTGTTTTTAAAGATTTCTTAATCAGTCTTTGCTTTTCTTATCTTTCTTTTCCTTTCAGTTATCTGGAAATATATAATGAGCGAGTGAGAGACCTTCTTAGGCGGAAGTCATCAAAAACGAATAATTTACGAATACGAGAACATCCAAAGGAGGGCCCATATGTTGAGGGTAAAAATCACTTTCAGTGTTTTGCACTGGGTGTTTTATTACCTTTATGTATTCTCACATGTCTTGTTTATTTGCGTAGGACGTATTTATCTTTTACAATAGAAATGGTGATGGATGCAGTGCTTTCCGTTGATAGAAAAGCACTGATGTGTATCTCCACCGTGTCAGTTTGTATCACAGCCTTGCTTTCCTGATTCTAAGGTTATGATTTATTTTTGTCTGTAAATTTATATGTAGTTTTCATCTGTAGTTTCATAACACTTTTTGAAACTACACCAATTTATTTGTATTTGATTATAACAATTCTTAAACCAATCTGTGCCTCCTCACATTTAAGAATTCGTTGGCTGTGGCTTATAAATCTTTGATATTTAGAGGGAAGGAGCCTATTAAGAGCTAATTGTCTTAATCTGTCTTCTGCCAGGGAAGGTTCATATTTTTTAAGGAATTATTATTATGTTATTCCATTAAACACTTCAGTAAGGTTACATGGGTTTGTCTTAATTTACTGTAAATGTCCAAGAACTCCATTGTCCACACCAGGACTCATTCCTTTCCTAGAGTGGCAGCCAAGTCTGACAGCAGACACTAATTTCAGGAGTACTTTGCAGTACTGAGGCTACTGAACAAATCTTTTTGTGAGGCAAATCTAGTGCAGGTGAGATCATGCTGTAATGCTCTGGTTTTCTTTAGATTTGTCTAAACATTTAGTGCAAAATTACGCTGATGTGGAGGAGCTTATGGATGCAGGAAATCTGAACAGAACGACGGCTGCAACTGGAATGAATGATGTCAGCAGCAGGTCACACGCCATTTTCACAATCAACTTCACTCAGGTAGTGAAACAAACTCCCCTGTCTTTATAAATTCTTGAATGCAAATAGATATACAATCAGCAGGACCAGGCAAGCCATTCTACCCTAGTATTCAGCGCTGGTTAGGCCACATCTGTGTCCAGTTTTGGGCCCCTCAATTGAAGAAAGATGTTGAGGTGCTTGAATGTGTCCAGAGAAGGGCACCAAGGCTGGTGAGGGAGCTGCAGCGCAGCCCTTCGAGGAACATCTGAGGGAGCTGGGATTGTTCTGCCTGGAGAAGAGGAGGCTCAGGGGAGACCTTATTGTTCTCTACAACTACCTGAAGGGAAGTTTTAGCCAGGTGGGGGTTGGTCTCTTGTGCCAGGCACCTAGTGGCAGAACAAGAGGACAGTCTCAAGCTGCACCAGTGCAGGTTTAGGCTAGGTGTTAGGAAGAAGTTCTTAACAGAGAGAGTGATTGGCATTGGAATGGGCTGCCCAGGGAGGTGGTGGAGTCCCTGTCCCTGGAGGTGTTTAAAAGGAGACTGGATGAGGCACTTAGTGCCATGGTTTAGTTGATTAGAAGGTGTTAGGTGATAAATTGGGCTCTATGATCTTAAAGGCCTTTTCCAACATGGTTGATTCTGTGATTCATTTAAAAACTGAGGTTGTCAAATAAGCGAGTGTGGATAGATAACGATGATGATATTGTATGACAGGGAAAGGTAAAAGGGTGAAAACCTCTTTTGAAAATTGTGTATATATTTATCAGAGATTCTAGTCTTCAAAATCTGTGGTGTCATATGTTTACTTGAAATGCATTTACTAGATTTTGAGGAGATAATTACTGGGACTTTAGACTGAATAACAGTGACTAATGCCAGTGTGTTTTGTGCTGCTGCTGTGACAGCATCGAATGAGGCGTATGTTGCGTGACTTCAGCCAGAACTGAGCATGGGCTGCCGTTTACACTGTGAAGGGTTGCTTATCCATATCCAAGACTTGCAAAAAAACTATCTTCTTGACTAAATTATAGACTGTAGAAGTGTTTTCAGCATGTTTTCGTGCTGACTCTTCACCTGTTGCTATTGGAAACCTATTTATATTCCTTGATTTACTGATGGAATAATGGAGAGGTTTCACAAATTTTGTTTAGATACAGTAAACTCCTTTTCCAATGACTCTTCATCATGGTTTTCGAGGGCCTTTTTGGATAATCCACGTGTAGCCTGCTAGGTGAAAAGAGGATAACATAGTGTTGGTTCACTTCCCTGATGGAACTTTGCATGTCTCTCCCCAAAAACACGCACACAAGATCCTGTACACCAGCTGTTCACTAACAATTAATTGCTTATTAAAAGAGGGTGAAAGGCAGTCAGCAAAAAGTTGTGTTGTACTGGTAAAGTAGAAGAAAGTTTGAAACAGGGTTATCTTAAACTGATTTGTATGAATGAAGGTGAAAATTGACAGGAAGCCGCAGTTAAAATTGTATTAAAACTGCAGTAGCTACTTGAACGTGGAGGTAGGAGGAGAAATTGAGTATAAGTGTGTGTGTTGTAACTTAGTGAGAGCTAAATATCAGTATCATCTAAATATCGAATGAGTGCAGCACATGTTCACTGTGTATCATGTAAATACCAATTCACAGCTGTCAGTGCATGTACATAAGTGTCTAGAAAGTTGCAAATCTTGCACTTTAAAGTAGAAACAACTTGCATAGGAGTTCAAAATCCTTTCTGTGACACCTCTAGTACCTCTGTCTTCTGAAGCTCTGCTGTTGTAAAGAAGTTAAGTTCCATCATGACATGAGAAAGGCCACTAAGCTGGATTCAGTAAGGTTGCAGACTTTTGTGGCTTAACATTTTTCTCGCTGTATTTTTTTTTCTTTAGGCTAAATTTGATTCTGAAATGCCATGTGAAACTGTTAGCAAGATTCACTTGGTAGATCTTGCTGGAAGTGAGAGAGCAGATGCCACTGGTGCCACAGGGGTTAGATTAAAGGAAGGAGGAAATATTAACAAGTCTCTAGTTACTCTGGGAAATGTAATTTCTGCCTTAGGTAAGTGTCTGGGTTTTACGCTTGGCTGTTTTGGAGTTGGTTTTTTGGTCATTAAATAACTTTCTGTTTAATTACACTTGCACGAAGAGTGGCCTAATGCATAGCATTTTTCAAAATTCATGAAAATACATAATTGCCTTTTTTTTTCCCCCTTCTTTTTCCCTGCCTCCACACAGCGGATTTATCTCAGGAAGCAACAAACCCTCTTTCAAAGAAGAAACAAGTATTTGTGCCTTACAGAGACTCTGTGTTGACTTGGCTATTAAAAGATAGCCTTGGAGGAAACTCTAAAACAATAATGATTGCCAGTAAGTGTTTTTAAATTACTTTTTTGTATCCTGAACAGTTCATGCTTAATAGGAGTGTCTGTAAATATTTGGATTCCAGATGCTTTGTTAAGGCAGAGTGTTGTTTACACATAGTAATGATTTCTTCCTGTCTGAGTTTACCTACTAATCTGCAGAAGATCTCCAGCAGTAGAATTATATAGGGACTCATTGTGTGTATCACAGAATGTTAAGGGTTGCAAGGGATTTCCAGAGATCATAGGGTCCAACCCCTTGCCAAAGCAGGATCACCTAGGGCAGGCCACACAGGAACACATCCAGGTTGACGTTGAAAGTCTGCGAAGAAGACGACTCTGCCGCCTCTCTGAGCACTCTGCTTCAGTGCTTGGTCACCCTCATGGTAAAGAAGTTTCTTCTCATGTTGAGGTGGAACTTCCTGTGTTCTAGCTTCTATCCATTATCCCGTTACTGGGTGCCACTGGAAAGAGCCTGTTCCCTTCCTCTTGACACCCACCCCTCAAATATTTATAGACATTAATAAGATGTCCTTTCAGTCTTCTCTTCTCTGGCCTAAACAGTCCAGGATCTCTCCGTCTTTCTTCATAGAAGAGATGTTTAAGTCCCTTAATCATCTTTGTAGCTCTTCACTGGACTCTCTCCATCAGATCCCTGTCTTTCTTGAACTGAGGAGCTCCAAACTGGATACAATATTCCAGGTGTGGTGTCACCAGGGCAGAGTAGAGGGAAAGAGAACCTCCCTAGACCTGCTAGACACGCTTTTACTAGTGCACTGAAGGATACTGTTGGCCTTTTTGGCCACAAGGCGCGTTGCTGTCCCATGGATAATTTACTGTGCACTAGGGAGACAGCCTAGTTGTTCAGTAATGTCATGAACAAGAGCAGGCTTGCCTCCTGATTTGGGGAGATTCATTTGCATCTACAGATGGCTATTTAGCTACATGTATTGCTGACTGTTGTATTATATGTGCAACATGGCATCCAGGTAGGGTATGCACAGTCCTTAGACATTCATTTGCAGAAGTAAGACTGTGTCCAGTTTTGGGCCCCTCAATTTGAGAAGGATATTGAGGTACTTGAACGTGTCCAGAGAAGGGCACCCAGGCTGGTGAGGGGCTGGAGCACAGCCCCACGAAGAACGGCTGAGGGAGCTGGGGGTTTTCAGCCTGGAAAAGAGGAGGCTCAGGGCAGACATTATTGCTCTCTACAACTATGTGAAGGGAGGTTTTTGCCAGGTGGAGTTTGGTCTCTTGTGCTGGGCACCCAGTGACATAACAAGAGGACACAACCTCAAACTGTGCCAGTGCAGGTTTAGGCTGGATGTTAGGAAGAATTTTTTCACGGAAAGAAAGATTGCCCATTGGAATAGATTGCTTGGAGAAGTGTGGAGTCACCATCCCTGGAGGTGTTTAAATGGAAACTGGATGAGCACTTAGTGCCATGGTTTAGTTAATTAGAAGGGTTAGCTGATAGGTTGGACTTAGTAATCCTAGAGGTCTTTTCCAAGCTGGTTAATTTTGTGATTCTCTGAAGTAAGGATCATCTAAATATATGTACCTAATTGCTGTCATTTAGTCTGCTTTTTTTTTGACACGTGACAGTGTAATGATAAACTAATCTGACCAGTTAAACTCCAAATAGGAGTTCCTATTTATTTTGACATTTATCTGCATTTCAGGGAGCTCTGGTCTGTGTGGCAAAATGCTCAACCTGGGCCTAGTTAAAGCTTGTATCCCTTTCCACTTATGCCTCTCTTCCCTGGGTTGTAGACTTTGATCCCAGTTAAAAAAAGCTTCTAGGCAATACTGATGTGGGAATCAGTTTGCTTTTCCAAAACTGTGGGGTTTGTTGCATTAGCAGCAGAAACAACTGAGTCTCTTTTGCCATTCAGTGAGGCAAGGCTGTCATTTTTATTTAATCTCTGTTTTGAATGTACACAGTGTTTGAACTTTTTGTCTATGTTTCATTATTTATTATCAGTCATCTTGTAAGCCTGCCTTTATAGTTTCCTTTTTACTTGTATGAAGCTCTGTATGGATCACCTGGTTTAGAAACCTGCTAATAGCATGTATACTTTGGGGTTTTCAACAAAGTGGGATGGGAATTCCATTCCTAAAAAAATTCCAAGGGAGGTCGAGGAGATGTTTAAGAGGAGGATTTTGGACGTTGGAGATGTTAGGCTGTGAAGAGGAGAGCAGCTCGGAAATGTCTCTTACTCTTTCCTGCTCAAACGAAATGCAGTCTTAACTGATGCAGTTCATATTTGGAAGTGATAAGAGAGCAGAATCAAGAGGATAAAATGCATGGGATCAAATTCTCATTATTCAGTCACTTTGTTACAGTCAGATTCTCTGGACAACAATTTCTTTGTTGCATGATTTTGGAGAGGTTTTTTGGAATCCATGCCACTTTTTTTTTTCTTTTTTTTCATTAGGCTGATCATAGTAATACTGGAAGAAGACCTTGCACCAAAGTCTCCTTTGTTTTTCTGGCTATTTAAGCAACATTGTGCTGGCAACTTTTTTCTTGATGCTTTCTTTCAGTGGCATGGTTGAGTAGCTTGTTGGCATTTGGCTTGCTTTGTTTTTTGTCAGAGGTCTTGGGAAGAGACTTTTCAGAAACACAGTGAGCTTTCAGTGCCTGCACTAGTGATTACAGTGCCATCTGCTTTTGCCATCTACTTCTTTATCTCTTACCAAAGTTTCTGCTAGGCAGAACTCTCATGATTGATATTTTCTCCAGCAGTAACTCTACTAGTAAAGTGGCTGAATTGCCTAACAGAGCCTGACAAGCTGTCTGGATGTATTTGGGCTGCCTTTTCTGTAACTAAACACAAAGCAAGCAGGAAGATCATCTCAAACAGTGTTGTCAGAGAAATACTTCCCATTCTGATTTGTCAGGTTTCTGTAGCATGTTGTAACATCCTCCCAGAAAGAATAATGGAGTAGTGGAAAGAAGACAGTTGATAAGGTAGGGAAGTGAACCAGAGGAAGTATAGTCCATTGCCAAGTGCATCTCATCTAATTCCAAGTCTACCACAAAGAGAATATTTATTAATATTGAGAGCATGAAGAAGGGCAAAAATATTTTGGGTACTTGTTTATTTTTTCAGATATTTTCAACATCTGATTTTTCTGTGCCTCTTGTTCAGTTTGATCATCAGGATTTCTGATCCCTCATCGTTTCTGCATGGTGTTGTCTTCTGTATTTCTGCTCATCTATTTGGAAGCAATAGTTACAGTTTTGATTGAGAGCATCTTGCATGTTGTTAGGAAGATTAAGTGAAGGTGCATTAGCATTTTGATTTAAATTCTGCTGTTTTTTCAGGTTAAGTTGGCTGTAAAAATTATACTGGTTTCTCTTGATGTATCAGATGGGTGACAGTTCTGCATGCTGGCAGATGCCAGTAGCTCGCCAGAACAGCTAGATTTCTAGGTTAGAGAAGCTCTTCTCTTGTTTTGTTTTTTTAATGTCTGCTTTTCAATTGGATGCTCTTTACCCTTCAAAACTTGCACTGAACATACTGTGCTTTCACCTGAAAAGACTTTTCTGTTCAGTGAAAAGGGGGCCTGCAGGAAGGCTGGGGAGGGACTGTTTACAATGTCTTCTAATGACAGGAATAGGGGAGATTTAAACTAGATGTTAGGAAGAAGTTATTTACAGTGAGGGTGGTGAAACGCTGGAACAGGTTGCTCAGGGAGGTTGTGGATGCTCCCTCCCTGGAGGTGTTTGAGGCCAGGTTGGATGAGGCTTTGAGCGACCTGTTCTAATGGGAGGTGTCCCTGCCTATGCTGGGGAGGTTGGAACTGGATGATCTTTGAGATCTCTTCCAACCTAAACCATTCAATGATTCCATGATTGCACTGATAGTTATAAAATACTCAGTGTTTCCCCCACTGTTCCTGTAAAAGACTTGCAGAAAGCCTGTCGAGTGTCCTATGGGATGTTTATGCTTACTGGGGAAATGGAAATGTTAAGCAGATTGACAGCAAGATTTCTTTGTAGTGTTTGGTTGTTGGATCTGGTTATTTTAATACGCTATTCTGATGCAGCGTTCACTTAAGCAAAGTGACACGAAAGCAATGAAGCTAGGGTAAAGGGGAGAAAGTTGTAGCCGTACTGGTTAATCTCATGTTTGTGTCTCTTCATTCACACTAAGTTTATCTGACTTCTGAAATGTAAACTAACTTTACTAAACGAAACACATGGTGCTGGATAAACTGTTTCTGATTTTGTCTTCTTAGCAATTTCACCTGCTGATGTCAATTACGGAGAAACTTTAAGTACACTTCGCTATGCAAATAGAGCCAAAAACATCATCAACAAGCCTACTATTAATGAGGATCCTAACGTCAAACTGATCCGTGAGCTGAGAGCTGAAATAGCCCGACTAAAAGCCTTGCTTGCTCAAGGGAATCAGGTTAGCTTTACTTGGAATTTATGTGTAATTTTCTTTGACTTACAACGTCTATTTCTAGAAGGTAACAAGATAATTATCTTTCATTATATTGATTTGAGCAAACAAGCTCTATGAGGCTATGAATGAATATTATTTTCCTGATTGAATCAGTTTCCATATGGCCAGTATATTACTTCTTTTATAACACAAGAGGGGAAAAAATTGTCATCTCAAGGCTCTTAGCTTTCTTTTAATATAATCAGAGCTTGACTGCAGTGTGCTGTGAAACAAGCAGTCACCTCGCAGTAAGGACTTCGAATATCTGCTTTCATGAGATTTTGATTACTCTTTAAACTAGAGCAGGGTAGACTACTGGACATTAGGAAGAAATTTTTTATGGTGAGGATGGTGAGATGCTGGAATGGGATGTCCAGATAAGTTGTGGATGTCTCATTGCCAAAAGTATTAAGAGCAGGCTAGATGAGGCTTTGAGCCACTTGGTCTAGAGGAAGGTGTCACTGGCCATGGGAACTTCAACTTAAGCCATTCTATGATGCTCTGTTCACAGTATTTGAAGTTAAAATTATGTACATTGGTGTTTAAAATAATCCTAAATAATAATAAAAGTCAGCACTTTCATTTCTTAAATTTGATTTTTGTCAGAAATTGTTTTGGGATATTTTGTTGTGTTTACTTTTTTTTTCTTACCAATGTTTACCTCTTACAATTTTAGATCGCCCTCTTGGATTCTCCAACAGCTTTAAGTATGGAAGAAAAGCTTCAGCAGAATGAAGCAAGGGTGAGTTATAACTTCATAAAGGAGATTTTAATTGAATAATAAAACAAAAAGAAATTTCTGGATGCAATAACATTGGTAATTTTCAGGATTTGCTTTTGATACACAAGTAGATTTTCTCCCACCAAACATCATCTTGGTACCTTTTAAAAACAAACCAAAAACCTATGTGTGAACTTATTTCCCTGCTGATTTAAGATAAAATAAGAAGTCTCTTTGATACTAATGGAACAGTTCTATTTAATGAAAATATTGGTTCCTAGGCCAGCTTGTCTTACTAAAAAAAGTACCTTTGTAAACAGAATGGAAGAGAAAGCTGCTGAATCAGAGCACTCAGTATTCACAGTAACAAAGCATTCAGTGTCTAGAAAACACAGTAGAAGGTTTATTGGGAAAATAGTCAACCCTCTTTTTTTTTGACAGAAGGGGTCGGGGTCTTTAAATCTGCTGTGTACAAATACATTCAGTGCTTAATTAGCTGTCGTTCTGGGGAGGGTCTGAGGTCTGGAGATACACTTCATAGTGTGTCTCCCACTAAGTTGTTTTTATAATCTGTCTGAGTGTAGTGTGCAGGTATTGTAAATATACTTAGAGGGTCCAAAAGAATATAGGTACAATGATACACTAGTTTCTCTAATTTGCACCGAGTAGAAGGTGGCCCTTCCTGTGGCAGGGGGGTTGGAATTAGTCTTTAAGATCTCTATACCATTCTAAATCTAAACCATTCTATGAATATGATACCTTTGAAGAATAAGGGCTTCTTGGCTGGTTGAAGTTGTGAGGCTTGCACTGGTCTTGCTTGCAGTCTCCCTTGGAGGCGTGGGTTGTTGGAGTCGCCGTCCCTGGGGCTGTTCAAGGCAAGATTGGACGTGGACTTGGTGCCATGGTCTAGCCTTGAGCTCTGTGATAAAGGGGTTGGACTTGGTGATCTGTGAGGTCTCTTCCAATCCTAATAATACTGTGATACTACTGTGGTGCTGCTTGGACTTCCACAATCAGAGAATGAATGCATTGTTGGGAATCCTGTTTTGACCTAAATAGTTGGTATGATACTTGCACTTTTCGGGACACTCCTTGGTAATGCCAGTCTTAAAGAAATGTTGAAATACTTTTTGGTCAAGCAATACTTGAAAAAATAAACTTCATGACACAAGTGGGCGAAATGTGTATTTTAGTATGAACCATAGCTGCAAAATAGACTCTAGGCATCTTTTTAAGGCAAGTTTCTGCTAGGGTTGCATTTTACACCTCTGTAATATATACAGGAATCCTTACTATGCTGTATTCAACAACTGAATAAGTAATAATGAGCCTTAGGCATAAATGATTTTTTCCCCCCTATTTATATTAGTTTTTAAAAATGTTTTTAGTTGAATCAGAGATGGATAATAATCCTATTAGTATGTGTAGAGTGCTTTTATTTTTGTGCACAAGCCAAAGGTTTTGTTTAAGAGTAACTGAATAATAGAAAATGCTGACTACATGCTAATTAGAGTATGTTATTCATGCTCTGGCAGTAATCACTGCTTGTCCTGCTAGGAAGTGTTGGCCCCTCTGTGTAGGGAGTATATTGAGTATATTTTATCATCTTCCGTCAGGCTCATTAGAAGGTTATGTGATTACTATTCATGATAATTACAATAGACATAATTACTGAATTTTTTTAGTGGATGTGCCTTGGTTATAGCTGTTTTATAATTGAATGAGTACAACAATTAATTTGTTTATTCAGATCTAAAGACTTTATCACCATATTTAAATTATCTGAGAAATGTACAGTAGCTTTCTTTAATTAGTTGATTTATCCTTCTATATAAAACCATATTGTTTCTGAGGAATAAAATGTGCCCTGTTATGGTGATAGACTCATGATAGTCCTTCATGTTTTTCTTTAATCTTTTCAATCATTATTTGTTGGTTTGTTTGTCTAATGTTTCAATTAGCAGCACTAGGAATGATAATGATGCACTGGAAAATATGCTTAACTTTCTTTGCTGAGACCTTGAGATACAGGTAGAGGTGTTAGAAGCTTCTTTAGGTCTCATTTATTCGTTTGGAGATGGTCTGCTAAGGCAAATAAAAATGTAGGCTGTGGATGTCAAATATGGTGATGTCTGGAGGAACTGCATTGAAGACCTTTCTTTTCTACAATGGCTTTATATGACAAGGAGTTAAAGGCACATAGCTGGTTTTGTTTGCTTAGGCTTTTCTTCAGCTTTTCTGTAGTTGAAGTCAAAATAATAAAAGGTTATATACTTTAAAATGTTTTGTATTTACTTCCTGCACAGAAGTCTGGTGATTCATAAAACAAAAGTGCACACACGTGTGTGTGTATGTACATATGTATTTGGTTAACTTGATTTTGATTCCAAGTCAGCCACAGCTTTGAGGTGACCCTGCCTGAAGCACCTGCTATGCATTGCTTTCGAAAATATCTGAAAGGCCCTGAAATGAAAAGAGCCTTTACTGATAGGGAATGTGTGGAAGTTAACTTATAAGATGGATAGCTTGGATGAGTGGGAAAGGCGGGAGAAAACCCAAGCATTCTGACCTCCGTGCTGGGGAAAGTCATGGAGCAGAAATCTTGAGTGCCATCACACGGCACGTGCAGGACAGCCAGGTGATCACACAGGATAGACTCAGCTGGCTGGAAGTTAAGGAATGAATCTTTATATTTACCACTTTAGCACAATTTACAAGCATATATTTACAATATATTACAAATATTTACAGCTATATACAGAAATGTACAAGTTAAAAGTAATACAGAAACACAGTACCCCTCCCAGATATCAGAATCTCCAGGAGGGGCTCCCAACCACCTTTCCACTGGCATCAGGTGACCCGCTTGGTGGATGTGGTCTATCTGGACTTCAGCAAGGCCTTTGACACTGTCCCCCACAGCAAACTGCTGGCTAAGCTGTCAGCCCATGGCTTGGATGGCAACACTCTGTGCTGGGTTAGGAACTGGCTGGAGGGCCAGACCCAGAGAGTGGTGGTGAATGGTGCCACATCCAGCTGGCGGCTGTCACTAGCGGTGTCCCTCAGGGATCAGTGCTGGGCCCCATCCTCTTTAACATCTTCATAGATGATCTGGATGAGGGCATCGAGTCAGTCATCAGCAAGTTTGCAGATGACACGAAACTGGGAGCAGATGTGGCTGGGTTGGAGGGCAGAAGGGCTCTGCAGCGGGACCTTGACCGCCTGGACAGATGGGCAGAGTCCAATGGGATGGGGTTCAATAGCTCCAAGTGCAGGGTGCTGCACTTTGGCCACAACAACCCCATGCAGAGATACAGGCTAGGGTCGGAGTGGCTGGAGAGCAGCCAAACAGAGAGGGATCTGGGGGTGCTGATTGATACCTGCCTGAACATGAGCCAGCAATGTGCCCAGGTGGCCAAGAGAGCCAGTGGCCTCCTGGCCTGCATCAGGAATGGTGTGGTCAGCAGTAGCAGGGAGGTCATTCTGCCCCTGTACTCTGCACTGGTTAGACCGCACCTTGAGTACTGTGTTCAGTTCTGGGCCCCCCAGTTTAGGAGGGACATTGAGATGCTTGAGTGTGTCCAGAGAAGGGCGATGAGGCTGGGGAGAGGCCTTGAGCACAGCCCTACGAGGAGAGGCTGAGGGAGCTGGGATTGTTTAGCCTGGAGAAGAGGAGGCTCAGGGGTGACCTTATTGCTGTCTACAACTACCTGAGGGGTGGTTGTGGCCAGGAGGAGGCTGCTCTCTTCTCTCAGGTGGCCAGCACCAGAACAAGAGGACACAGCCTCAAGCTATGCCAGGGGAAATTTAGGCTCGAGGTGAGGAGAAAGTTCTTCACTGAGAGAGTCACTGGACACTGGAATGGGCTGCCCGGGGAGGTGGTGGAGTCGCCGTCCCTGGGGCTGTTCAAGGCAGGATTGGACGTGGCACTTGGTGCCATGGTCTAGCCTTTAGCTCTGTGGTAAAGGGTTGGACTTGATGATCTATGAGGTCTCTTCCAACCTTGATGATACTGTGATACCTTCTTTCCACCCCCTACTCTTATCCTAGAAACTGCCTTGTGTGCAAGGTGAGTTGGAAGAATTGGCAAGGGGGGGGTAGAAGCAGAATGATTCATTGGGTTACGCAGATCCAGCTAGAAGCCAGGGAGACTCTGGCAGACTCTCCTATCTATGTTTGTGTCCTTGCTTTTATACATCTCAGCAAGCCTATGAGTGAAGTAGAAATCACCATGGTTTTCTTTTCACAGCCTATAATCTAATTTATCTCATTGAAATATTCCAGTTATCCTCAAAGCAGCACATATGGCCAGGTCTAGAGAGTGGTGGTGAATGAAGTTAAATTTGGTCCATAGGGCTCATTTTTGGGGCCAGCTCTCTTCAATAGCTTTATCACTGATCTGGACAAGGGAATTGAGTGCACCCTCAACAAGTTTGCAGGCAAGACCAAGTTGGACAGGAATGTTGATCTGCATGAGGATAGAAAGGCTCTGCAGAGTGAAGTGGACAGGCTGGATGAATGAGCCAAGGCCAGTGGTGCTGAATCCTGCTCTTGGGTCACAACAGTGTTATGCAACGCCCCAGGTTTGGGGAAGTGTGGCTGGAAAGTTGCCCAGCAGAAAACATTCCCAGCAGTGTTGATTGATAGCTGGCTGAAGATGAACCAGAGGTGTGCTCAGGTGACCAAGAAGGCCAGCAGCATCCTGGCCTGTGTTAGAGCGTGGCCAGCCGGGTTATACCCAATGCTCTCCTAGTCTGTAATGCCTTTGCAAGCAGCTGATGACTTCTGTGCAGATTTCCTCCAAGTGTGTGATTTCTGATTTGCAGACAGCTTTGCTCTGATTCTCTCCTGAAGGTTGTCTGTCGGCTTCTTTCTCTGAATGCTGTTCTCTGGGGCTGTTTTAGCCTGGGCATGCCTATTTGTGCTCTAAGAAAGGAGCTATCATCTCAGGACAAGGTTATCAAGCTGTGGCAGTAGACTTTGTAGGTCTGATGAAGCACTTTATGGAATTACACCATTTAATTGAATTTATCTTCCATTAATTGTAGTGGCTATCCCTGTCCTTTGTTTCATTTTACACTATAAATAAGAATTTTGTGGTTTTGTTATTTGTTTCCTTTTTGAGAGGGAGAGATATTGTAGGTGTTGCCACTTACTGCTCTCCTAAATGCCCTTCTAAGTGTTTAAATGTTAAACCTCATAAGGAATTGCACAAATAGTACTCTGAGAATGCATTATCAAGAACTTTAGAACAGATGTAATTTTTTTCCCAATATTTGTTTTCTTTTATAGGTACAAGAACTGACCAAAGAGTGGACAAACAAGTGGAATGAAACTCAAGATATTCTCAAAGTAAGGCAAATAGACATATTTTTCAGCTTGGCCTTTGAACTAGCCTTAGCATTAAACGCCCTCAAAAAGTGACTTTGCCACTGTTCCAAGTTTCCTCCTTCAGCATTTTCCAATAACACAAAATTTTCTCAGTCTTGTTTTGCCTTCTTAGAGAGAATTAGTTTTTGAGGGCTTTTAGCAGTCAATATTTAGGCACAGTGATATTTTAGAGGAAGATTTTAAAGAATATTAATAGAAGTTAGCACAACTCTTTCTTCTCTTCACCGTAGTGACCTCACAATGTGAAACAGCTTGTCTAACAAATCTTTCAATAACTGAATGTTTTCATAGAGCTGAAGACCTGGGGCAGGGACAAACGGATCCCTCATCCCCTTGGTATTTGTGTCTTATCGACAAGACCTTTTGTGTTAACTTAATTTTCTCTGTAGCTGCAGTGCAGAGTGGATAGGCTGGAGCACTGGCCAGCAGGTTCACGTTTCAGTCAAAAATGGCTTGTAAGCCTTGAAAACAACTGTCAATGCTATTTCTGCAGTCAAATCTCCTCCAGTAGGTCTTCGTCAGATGCATCTGAGCTAAGTGTGCTCTGAAGTCCCAAGCGCAGGGATTTGTGCAGCTCATCTGTATAAGCAGGCCATTGTGGTGCTCTTTGTTTGAGTCTGGACAGCTTCTGGATCAGTAAAATCCAAACAGTGTCTCCAGAGTGCATTTGGAGCAGTTAAATCCAATCCTCTCTGGCATACTGTAGACTTAATGCACATCTTCTTGATTTCCATACCAGTGCTTTTGCATGATGCAGGCTGAGGTTTTTGTGTTCTCTGCATGTTTTTTTTGCACACCTGCTCTCTGGTTGTACTGCTGAAGCTTTGTATTTGGCTCACAATTAAGGTTGATAGTCTTGAGGTGGTGTTTTAGGAGGCCACTTTATGATTTTGTATACACATAAAAGCACACATGCACACAGAGGAGCAATTCCTGCAATTTCTTTTTTCCATAACATAAAGTAATCTTATTTTTTTCCAGATGCTTTAACTATTCTGTTAGATAAAAATTGTGAATACAGAGCTTAAGCTTTTGTAACTTGCTGTATAAGCTGGGTGTAAACTTGCTAGGAGTCAAATTCAAATAAGCATTTAGAAGTAACTTTTTAAATTCTCCTTATTGCTGATCTGAAACTTAGCTTTTGTAGTGGATTTTTTTTTCTGTGTGTCAGTTTTTGATCTATTTTTTTAAAGTTCACCACTGTGTCTTTTATCTGACTTCAAATAAGTTGAATGGCTCCATGTTTAAAAAACAAACATGAAGTACAAATAGTGTAGACAACAGAGCAGGATTGGTAACTACCTAGCAGATGGTGTGACAGAATGGACTGTTTAATGTCTGTCTAGATACTGAACTGGGAATTACTGTTTGCATATTTTGCTGAGATGCTATGGGTCCAATTTTACATTATTTCTGTGTTTATTTGTTACTTTGAAGCATCTGTGCATATATAGAACTTTATTCAGCCTATCTTTACCTGAGTCTGGATTGGCAAGTTCATTGTCACATGGAGAATTTGTAATTTTTTTTGCAGTCAAGTATGAAAGTGAACTTGATGCAGCATGTAGGAAGTTTTTAAAGCTTTATGTTGGAAACTCTTGCACAGAAATGACAAAATTGTAGGTGATGGTAGCTGCACAATTCGTGTAAGCAAGGGAAAGGTGCACTTGGGAAATAGCTGCATTTAAAGGACTAGATACAGAAGCTGTAATTCTGCTTTTCTGGTACTGAACTTTTGTTAGTTGTATTTATACAGCTTCTTTACTTGGTCTAGCCTTGGGCACTGTGGTAAAGGGTTGGACTTGATGATCTCTGAGGTCTCTTCCAACCTTGGTGATACTGTGATACTGTGATACTTCTATATGCTGATATTTGAATACATGAGCATAGCTTATCTTTCACTTTGGGGTTAAAAGCAGTTGATAAAATTTTCTTGGCCCCAAAAAACTTTGAGCCGTTACATGGTACAAACCTACTTTTGATGTGCCTGCTGTATTTGAAGGCGTGTGTTGTCATTCTCTCTTGAGATATTTCATTTACTGGCATCTTTTGTAATCTTCTGTGCATGTTCCAGTTTCTTTCTCTATAATCTTTAGCAGCTTTTATATCAATCCTTTAAAAATACACACTCCTTTGAGTAATTCTCTGCTATTTTTTCTTCCCAACTTTCTTGTGAATTCCTTCTCCTCCTTTACTGTTTGTATAGGAGTTGGTTTGACTTTCAGCTTTTGGGTTTTTTTTTATGTATGTCATTTGTACTTAGTATTAAGATACTGAGATGCTCTCCTGTTTTGGTTATAAGGAATTTTAGAGTTACCTTTTTGTTTCATGCTCCTGTCGTGCAGTTCTATTCATACCACTTGCTTTGCATAGAATTATAGAATGGTTTAGGTTGGAAGAGACCTCAAAGATCATCTATTTCCAACCCCCTGCTATAGGCAGGGACATGGCAGAGCTCAACTGATGTCAAAGGATGCAGAGAAATCTGCCATGACAGAATCTGTTAAAGGGCAGGGTGTTTTTTGTGTGTGTATGTATGTCTAATTCTCATTATCGATAGTTTAATAGCTGCTTCAACTGGCATCGTCCTGTTGGATTTAATGACACAGCCTTGCTTCCATCAATATTGCTGATACTACAGCAGCACTTGACCACATTGTGTAAATATGTTATTGAGCACTGTTTATTTGATCTCTTTGTTTTTTCTGCCTTTTAGTTGAGTACTGGTTAATAATCTATTTTTAGGCCTTTACTATCATTGTTTCTATTTGTCAAAGAAAACTGCATGTCTAACTTCAAACCTTAGTGCCTCTATTTTTTTTATAGCTTATTTTTGGCAGAGATTAAATACTGTTATGTTGCCATGATGAATATATACAAACTAATACCCAGCAGTTATTTTGGTGGGCATACTCATCTAGACAGTAGAATTTTCTTTTGTTAGGCATCTTGGCTGTACCAAGTAAAGACACAAGGAAACCAAAACTGCAAGTAATTGTGTTGTTCCTTATAAGGTGCTGATTAGGGTGGCAGAAGCTAATAGATTTTGATTTTATTAATTTCTTTTCCATGCTGTCTTGTATACCCTAGTGAACTCTGTCAAGAACAGTTTGTTATATTCTGCATTAATGCTGCATTTCTCTACGTTTTTTTGCCATTCCAGGTAATTTTAAAACCACAGTTGCTGAGTGGTATTTAAGCACCGTTATCTCAGTTCTTCTGCCTGTAAGGCTGGGCATACCTCACCTTTTTCCTGGCTTACGCCTTTTTGTTGCCTCCTGTTAAGCCTGTCTAGTTTGTCTCCTTTTCTTCTCACTTTTTTTCTGTTCTGCTTCCTTGTCATGCCCTTGCATGATTATTTGTTCTCTTCATCCTTTCATGTCTTTATTTTAACAACCTCAGCCCTCAGGTGGAAAGTGCTCTCAATTAACACCTGCTGCTCTCACATAAAACTCTTATGTATACTAAACCAGTATTTTGATGGCTGTAGGGTGGAGAATTTGTGCAAGCTCTCAGGGTCCTAAGAACCAACCATAGAACTTTAGGAGTACTCATTGCATCTTTAGGATGCTGGGAGTCCATTACCCATGGCATGCACTTGTTATCCTAAAACCAGTACTTGCGCCATTTCACTATTTATTGCCTTTGCTAACCAACAAATCTTCTGTGTTTTGGACCTATTCCATAGTAAGATTGCTAGAACATTAGGAAAATAATGCATAATGATGTTGTCTTGGATCACTGAAAAAAAAGACTGTTGGTTTATTTTTTTTTAATTTAGCAATAGATATATTATGTAAAATTATCTGATGAGCAAAAAATACATTTTGGTATTTAATCATTTGCAATTGTTTGTATCAACCATTTACAATTTATAATTCTTTGTAGCAACCATTTTATCATTGGTTAAACTGGCTATTGGAAAGTTGCCATTATGAAGTTTTCACAAGTCTCTAATCTGGGCTGTCACCTGGCCTTTAGGAAGGACATGAGAGTTTTTAAGACTTCTGGGCACATGCACTTGGAACAGAGATTCTAAAAAGGTTGTATTTACAGCTTGAGTGGAAAGAGAGTTAGAGGAACGGTGAGCATTATATGCAGACTGATGTGTACATGATGCTGTCTTTGAAATGTTCATTTCCAGCTTTGGCATATGTGTGTGTTTGTGTATTTGGCAGGAATAACACTTGTTTCTAAGGAGTTTTCACATATCAGTGAGTATTTTTTGCAAACTTGTTGCTAGTTAGACATGTTGGTGTGGCATTTTGGTTAGAATGTTGCTGGCTGTGTTTGAAGTGTAACTGTACTTTTAATGGGAGACTTCAGTCTGTACTTCCATTTGAACAAATCTTACTTCTTGCTTTGTACTTCTCCCATTTGTAATCTGTGTTAGAGAAAAACTCACTGTGTGCTTTCAGATTTTGTTTCCTTTGTAGAAACTGTGTCTTCTGCTTGAACCTTTAAGAGAGTGGTTTAGAAATCACTGCAAGATGGAAATAGGTTTGCATATATATGGAGCTTGCAGAGAGAATTTTAAGTCCTATCACAGAACCTTAGAGGTTGAAAAAGATCTCCAGAGATTTGAGTCCAACCCCCTTGCCAAGGCAGGAACACCTAGGGTAGTTCAGATAGTAATAGATATTGTTGTTATGGGTATTACTATTACAGGTAGAAACAGATGTTGCTGTTGGATTTGCTTTGGTTGAGAAAAGTTGATAGAATAACAGAGTAACAACTCTGTTCACAGGGATGATTGCTTTCTCGGCAGCTGTTGCCCTCCAACAATTACATGTGTACACTTATCAAACACTTTGTATGGAAAGGAAAAAGGCAGGTTTGCACTAAATAGTCTCTTACTAACATGTTAGGCTTAATAGAGTTCCCTTCACCTGGCTTCTGAATGTTGTGCAGAAGATCACACACACATGATGGGGAGGCTGGAAGTGACCTCTGGAGATCATCTAGTCCAGCCCACTTGCTAAAGCAGAGTAGGTTGCCCAGAACTGCATCCAGGAGGGTTTTGAAAGCTCCCAGAGAAGGAGACTCTACAACATCTCTGGGCAGACTGTTCCATTGCTCTGTTACCCTCAAAGTAAAGATGCTTCTCTGGATGGTTAAGTGAAGTTTTCCATGTTGTAGTTTGTACCTTTTGCCCATTATCTTATCACTGGCCACCACTGAAGAGCTCAGCCCTATCCTCTTGTCCCTCACCATTTTAGCTCTTGATCAGCATTGAAAAGATTCCAGGAAAGTTTTA
Organism: Pogoniulus pusillus; assembly: GCF_015220805.1. Classification (NCBI taxonomy): domain Eukaryota; kingdom Metazoa; phylum Chordata; class Aves; order Piciformes; family Lybiidae; genus Pogoniulus; species Pogoniulus pusillus. Next base: position 21,381,211 of record NC_087270.1, on the reverse strand, counting down.
GCAGAGCTGCTGTTAGTTATTTGTGTTTACCTGTCAGAAATCATGCAATAAATGACAATGGCTTCCCCTTTCTCTAGGAGCCTGTTTAAATGTGGTTTTGGTTTCTTGCACTAGATGTCACTACAGATACAAAAATCAGGTGCTTCTGCATGTTTAATTCAGATCTTCTAAGGCAAAATGATTTTCGGTATCTCTGCTTCCGTTGCTGTTTGAATCCACTAAAACAAATTTATGAGAATGCTGAGATGTTGTGTTAGGAGCAAATCTTGGAGAACCTGAATAACTGTTTTGACAGAGATGCTTCTGAACAACAGTTGAGAGGTAGGATGTGCTGTGAAGTGCTTATATACACGCAAAATTACTGCAATTATTTGGCTGTACATTTTTCAGCTCTCTTTTGCAAATGACTGTATATTTAAAATCACTGACAAACTATGTTAGCCAAAGCCTTTTAAATACATTTATTTTCTTAATTTGTTGTTACTCTAACGTTTTAAGGATATAAAGGAACAATTTCTGGGAGAGCTAGGATCTTTTATTTGACCAGATAATATCATCAAGGAAGCAAGCAGGCTTTTAGACCTACAGATCTTTCAGCAGGCCATTTCTGCTCTTTGCAGTTGAAAAGCCAGTATCAATCACAGACTGACTTAGGTTGGGAGGGACCTCAAGGATCATCCAGTTCCAACCCCCTGCCATAGGCAGGGACACCTCCCAGTAGAACAGGCTGCTCAAGGCCTCATTCAGCCTGGCCTTGAACACCTCCAGGGAGGGAGCAGCTACAACCTCCCTGAGCAACCTTGTTCCAATATCTCACCACCCTCACGGTAAGGAACCCTTTCCTAATATCTAGTTTGAATCTCCCTTCTTCCAGTTTAACCCATTCCTCCTCATCCTGTCATTACATGACCTTGTGAATAGTCCCTCCCCAGCCTTCCTGTAAGCCCCCTTCAGATACTGGAAGGCCACTATAAGGTCTCCCCAAAGTCTTCTCTTCTCCAGGCTGAGGAGCCCCAATTCTTGTAGCCTATCCTCATAGCAGAGGTACTCCAGCTCTCTGATCATCTTTGTGGCCCTCCTCTGGACTCTCTCTAACAGTTCCATGTCCTTCTTGTGTTCAGTGCTCCAGAACTGCACACAATACTCCAGATGGAGACTGACAAGAGCAGAGTAAAGGGGCAGAATCCCCTCCCTTGCCCTGCTGGCCATGCTTCTCTTGATGCAGCCCAGGACATGGTTGCTGTCTGGACTGTACATATACACTGTTGCCTTATGTTGAGCTTTTCATCAACCCAGACCCCCAGGTCCTTTTCCTCAGGGCTGCTCTCCAGCCATTTGCCACCCAGCCTATATCTGTGCTTGGGATTGTACCAACCCAGGTACAGGACTTTACACTTGGCCTTGTTGAATTTCATGATATGCAGCTTCTATTTATAGCTTTCTTTTAACAGTTTTATCTTCATTAATCACTTCTGTAGATCTCTAATTGAATTTCAGTACATTAAAATTTATTAAGTTTACTGATTTTTTTTTCCCCATCGTTTTTGAGAGAGCTGTCTGACAACAAGAGAATGTTTACTGTTCTCGGTCCTTGTACAGTCTTTACCCACAGCTCCTGCCTCCTGAGCAATGACAAGTAATGTCTAGTTTAGCTCTCTGTTTTACTAGGGTTTGTTTTGTAATACCTGGCCTTGGGCATTATTTATTTCCCAAGTGCAGCAGTTACTGGCAGTGGTTGTAGTCCATAATGTCATCTCTTCTGGTTAGAAGATTTAAAGTTGGGATAAATTGTCATTGGTAAATGTCATATAGCTTCCCTCCTCCAAAGCATGTACAGCTGGGCTTTGTGTTCTTTGGGGACTAGTTAAGAATCAGAGATGTGAAAACATAACATTATATCTTTCCCCTCCTTAAATTTATTTATTTATTTAGGGATTTTGTTGCTGTTAAGATACAGTGAATGTGTTTTCATTCCAGGATCTTTATCCGGTTGGCCAGCATACAGATTCCTGCTTTAGAAGTTGAGTTTGGACAGAAGTTGTCCAAACATGATTTGTTTTGCCTTACATAGAGAGCTAGACATGGTTTTCCCATACTGTACTACTAATCAGATACCATTATTAAATGGTGGTTATTACTTTACCTGTGCATTTTCCTTGCATCAGTCTGGTAACTGGGCTCAGCTCAGTGCAAACACAGAAGAAAAAAAATACAATGGAGGTGATTTGCTGCAAAAGCAAGCAAACAGACTTTTTAAGGGCTTGTATGATTGTCCTGAGATGGACACTGTTTTTTTCTTCAGGAGAGCAGCTCTCATTGCTCTTCACTGTAAAGTGTTGGGTTTTTTGTGTGTTTGTTTGTTTTCAGGTTCTTTGTCCATTCTCATCATTGGCTTGCTGTTTCAGAGGAAGCAAAAATACTAAATCAGGAACTGGTGCTGCTGATGTACTGTAGCCCTTTTCCTAATAGAAACACTATTGAAAGGGTCTCAGCCACCTGGGGAGCGCTGAGTGCAGCAGTCAAAAGGAGATTTCAAAAGAAATAGTTGTCTGATTTTAAGTCTGTCTGCCACCTGTGTTCATCTTATTCAGAAACCTCCTTTCTCTCTTCCAGCTTCTTGAGCCGCTTATGATGTCTCTGCAGTGGGTTATCCACTTCTAGCTTTCATTTTATGCTAGAAATTGAATGCTACTAATTGTTTGGGGGGTTTATATTTCATTTTTAAACGTTTTTTTTTTTCCCCTTACTTTAAATCTCCTGGATCATCAGAGGAGCATGGTTGGAGGCCACCATTTTTGAGCTCACCAACCACAAATTAAGGCAGAGTTGAATAATTTGGTTGATCCAGGCTGTGCATTTTAAAGGAGGCCCTCAGGTTTCTAGGAATAACCATGCTCCCAAGTATTTTGCTGCTGTCCTGCTTACAACTGGGGCCCTGCATTTGTAGATTATCCAGGCCATGCTTAGCTTTAATCCATCCCTAGGGCTTGTAGGTGGTTTTCAAATGAAAAGGAGTCAGGCAGAGTGAGTTGCTTTTGAAATCCTTTCTACAGCTCAGATGCCACTTGTTCAACAATTCCTCCTGGGCATTTGATCTGCTTTTCTATTAATTTTCTTGTGGCAGGATGGAGAGCTAAATTGAAAGCAGTGGAAGCTTCTGATTTAGCCTGTAGAAAAAAGGGGAAGAAAATACACCCTGAAAGATGTCTCTTCTAAAAGATCAACAGGGTAGTGAGAAGGAGAAAAGACAGAATGTATATTTCTCATTGGATTTGGTTATGGGCGGGTGAAGAAGCATTCCAACATCAACAGTTCAGACAAGAACATAAATTTATCTTGAGTCACTCACAAAGGAACTGTTTCTAATTGCCCTGTGATTATTGGATGTGAAATACTGGAACCATTTTATTGTGCTGATATTTTTAGCAGTATGTTAGTTTGAGTGCTTGATTCTGGTAGCTTTGAGTACATGGTACTGTTGTGCACCTGACAGTGTCTTAATTGGCAACTCAGCACAATCTTGATTTACATAACCATCCTGCAGGAGAAGTGATGCAGGAGTGATGTGTTTTTTCCTTTGTTTTTCCCAACTACAGAGGGATATTTTAAATGAAATCCACTAAGAGATGTCTTAAACACAGATGGCAGCACACAACTGATGCTGTTGCAATCAGGCTGTGTTCCTGAACAAAGGAAAAGGCAGGTCCAGTTTCTGTCTGCCTTGTGTCTCTTCAGCTTCATTCACTGTATAGTTTTGTTGCTGTGTTATGAGGAACAAGAGAGTGCCAGAAGCCAAACCTATACATCTTCCTCTACTAAACACTTTTATACATTGGTTTGGATTGGAAGGGACCTTAAAGAGCATCTAGTTCCAAGCCTTCTTCCATGGTCTGGGGCACCCCCAACTAGGCCATGTGGCTCAACACCTTATCCAGCCTGGCTTTGAATGCCTCCAGAGAGGGGGCATCCACAACTTCCCTGGGCAACCTATTCTAGTGCCTCACCACCCTTACTGCAAAGAGTTTATTTCTAATATTCAGTCTAAATGTCCCCTCCCTGACCTTCAGTCCGTTCTCCCTCACCCCTGTAAAGGGTCCCTTCCCAGCTTTCTTAGTCCTGAAGTCTGTTTTACTTCCTTGCTTATTGCTGCTTGCTGGTATGCACAGTCCTACTCATTGATGCAATTTCTTTCAGTAGCAGAGGTTACATGTTGACCCTGAGGGAGGGGACTAAGAGATTTAACATAATCTATTACTTTAGATTCATCTGTGCAGAAGTAAAGGTGAATTTTGAGGTAAATAACAAGCAGAGCAGAACTCTAGATGTGTGAAACACTTCTTAATTCTCCCATCCCCCAAGAAAGATAAAAAAAGAAATAGCTTTTAAAATTAATAAATTATTAGCTCTGAGACTGGATTTTTTTTCCCCCGTTACAATTCCATGACTCATTCATCATTCAGCTTTAGCAACAAATAAGGTAGGAGTCCTGTAGATAATAGTCTGGTTCACTGCATTCTCTTGAGTCATTCCCAGAGTACAGCCTATGGAATGAATTATTCACAGGCCCTGTAGAAAATATATGATCATGTAATTAAAGACTGTATTGTAATGCTTAGGGAAGAAGAGGTTGAATTAAGATAGCCTGTTCTCTGTCTTTTGCCCAGGCCCTTTCTCATTTGAGATACCAGCATGAAGAATAGAGAGGGCAGAGTTGCTGTCTCTTAGCTGGAAGGTATAGTACCTCCTGCTAGGAAGGATCACTAATGGCAGGAAAAATCTTGTTCTCTTCCCCAAATATCGGTGCTGCAGTACACAGATTCACTTTTCCTTTGAGACTAATGCATGCTGAGTGTGGTCACACATAGAAAGCTGTGAAGAGGTGAAGCCTGCTCCACTCGAGACTTAGCAAAATGCTGTGCATGCTTCATTTTTTGAAACAGAAGAATAGTTTTCCCTTAAACCCAAGCTAGTGGGGGAAGAAACCAGCCTGCAGCATGGAAAATGGCACCTTTGATGTTTTAAGTTTAGTAAGCCACTGGAAAATAGGATTTTACAGGCTGGTGTCCAGGAAGCTTGAGCAGCCAAGCAGGCACCTCTACATACAATTAGCCAATTCCTGCAGTTCTATTCATGGAATTTTTCACAGATGTCAGTAGTAGGTCTGCCTGACCAAGGCCTATAGTGTCAAAGAGCAGGCAATTCAACTTGTGAAGTTTGTCCTTGTAATTCCAAAAATGAAGGCCACATTTCCTGAAAAAATGACTTAGAATTTGCCAAGGCTTCTGATGGGAACCTTTGCAGTGTAGTGATGCTTTGGGGAACCACTACGGTGTCAGGATTTCTGTGTATTAATAGACAGCTGCAGGTCGGGAATGAACATGTGACCATCAGTTCTGAGGGAGAAGAGAAACGACGAGACATGGAGCAGGTAAGCTGACCTTATGAGACTTAAAACTGCACCTGTAATTCCCTTAGTCTTTAAAGGAATAGCGTCATTAATTTTCCATTGGTTTAGCTTCACAAGCAGTTGCTTATTGAAGCACTTCTGCATCTGCCTGTTTCATTGACATTCATTTCAGAGAGCTATTGATGCCTTTGTGGGCTGCTGCTGGAGCACCTGCACTTTCACAGTAAGCTGTTCACAACAAAACTGCATTTTTCTGATCCTGCTTGTTGCAAATTCTTTAATGGCTTTTACTGATTGATGAGAGTGGTGTAGTGTAACGCTCAAGGAGATGAAGTTTCTTCTCAGTTGTAATTTTCTTTGTGGCTTTGAATAGTAGAAGTTTCTCCCTCTCGTGAAGTGTCTTAACTGTACTAAACTTTTTGTTTTAATTTCACTGAAGCAGACTCAGGCAGCCAGCAGAATGATGTTATTTTTGTCTCACTGACCAAAAGAAGACACTAAGAATTTGTGCCTTATCTAATGTACATATGCATGAGGGAATCAATCAGTACCTCCTTTTATAATTGATGATTATATAACTAACTCCTTGCTTATAAAAGAAGAGTATACTTATTATTTTCCATACCATTTTATTGAAGTCTTAGGATAGTCCAACATGTAGCTCTTTCATGTCCACAGATTAGAAGTCATACAAGTACACACTGATGGTGTGGTCTGTATCTCCTCCTTTCTTACCCTGTTCTCCCAAGTAGCACTGCTGCTTTTGTGGTTGATGATACAAAATTTATTTTGTTGTTCAGAAACTATACTTATGTCAAGATGAACACAGTAAAACGTAGAACAGAAATTTGATACTGTATATGCAGCTTTATAGAGTACAAAAGAAGCTTGCTTAGCAGACACCCACTAGCTGATACCAAACAGCTTTTCCTAGTTAATGTGTGGGCTGTCACTTTAATGGGAATCTCAAATGTTTCAAAGTTGTTTTCTTGCAATAGATTTTTTTTCCCCTGGAATTGCCTTGTCAATCACAATTAGTCACAATTGAATTTCTTTCAGCTGCTTGCTCAGTGTTTTGTCTTGGCTGATCTTTGTGATAAGTATTTTGTAAGGAAGCCAGCCTACAGAGCAAGAAGGGTGTCCATGTAACCAGTTCCCATCCAAGCTAAATAGTCAGCTATGCTTCTCCCTTCACCATCTCAGGAACTATTACTAGTAATCCCAAACCAGATTTCACAATCTTTTGAAATATTTTTTTCTGCTTTCACAGAATCACAGAAATAATCTGGTGGAAAAGACCCTCAGGATCACCAAGTCAAACCAATTAACTCCAAGGTTCACCCTAAACCATATCCCCAAGCACCACATCCAAATGACTTTTAAACACATACCTATATCTTGCTCCTCTCATCCGTATGATCAGTGCTTTGCAATGGGAGTTCCTTATGCATCTTTTAATTCTTTGAATAACTTTGTGAAATCTTTTTACTTTCTAAATCACTGTATCAACAACTTTGCTAATTTGGGCATTTCCAGTGTTTCCTGGCATACATGGCTGCATCCCTAGTATTGGCAGGATTGCTATGGATATGCTAGCTGTCTGGAAAACTGTTGATGAAGTATCTGCCCATCTTCCAGGAGACAATTCAGCATTTAAATGTAAGGCGTGGGTCTGTTCCATCTCTTCAGCATGTAGTCTGGATAGTTTAACCCATCAATGCAAACACAGAAAGCTCTGTGAACATAGTTGTGTTGTTTCCAAATCATTTTACTGACACTATTGCAGGTTTTTCCACTTGATCCATAGCAAGATTGCTTTATTATGCAGAATATTTTTTTCTGGTTCACTTTTATGTATTTTTCCCTCTGAATATGAGGATGTTATTGAGACATAGAGTTTAGAGAGTACTGAGCCCTGGCAATCTAATGTAACCTAATATCCTTCTCTTCCCACTTCAGCCTTTTCAGAAGGAAATAAAAAATCTTGTCAGCATTGACTCATCCAATAGAATCTCCTTAAGGAAAATGTAGGTTCAGTTTGATTTGTTAGGGGTTCAGTTTGATTTGTTTGATGCTAGTGTTTCAAGTTATTCCTCTCTCAGGTGCTGGAACAGCTGCTGATGCTGGAAGCTATTTTAGGTGCCTAATTTACATTTGTTTTCAGTTGGATTTGGCTGTGTGAAGACCTTAAAAACACGGGGTTTGGATGAAATTCTACTGGGGAGTTGGTTTTTTTTTTTGTGGTTTGGGTTTTTGTGTTGGCTTTTTCCCCCTCCCTTTCCAACCTCCTTCCGCATGAGAGATAGAAATCTCATTGTTTTGCAGGAGCTTTTTTAACAAAAGGTTGGCAGCTAAAGGTTTAGGCAACTTCTGACCTAGGAATAGTTCATCCTAGATGAACTGTCTTCACATCTGGAGTTTCTACTCTTGGGGAAATCCAGAAGACATAATTAAGACCAGCTAATCTTCAACATACCAGTGAAGGATTTGCACATCTTCAATATATTGACTTCCGTGGAGCTTTCTGTGTTAAGTAGTTACATTGGATTTCTTTAAGAGTCTGATTTACAGCATCTGGATCAACATTGCTGAAAGATTTGTTCTGAATAGGTTTCATTTAATTCTTGGATTTTCTGTATGGCACGTTTCTCTGAAATAGTATCATCATGCAGGATCTCTTTCCCAAGTCTTTGTTAAAGGTTGGGAGTGTTTTTTTGTTTTCAGTGTTTGGTTTCATTTCCTCTTTGTTCTTATTTTGTGGCTGTGTTCACACAGCAAAAGGAATTCCATTTCAAAACATAAAGAACAGTGTTTCAATTTCTTGTAATTTACAACGGTCCAATGATCCTCAGACCTTAGGTACATGAAGAAGCAGTCTGATGTCATAAGCTTCTTACCGTCCTCCTTCATTTCCATTCCCGAGCTCAGACTGTAGTTTCAGACTTCCAGGTTTGATTGGATAGTGACTTGGTCAGTGTGAGGCTTTGACATTCTGGTGGTAGGCCAAGAAGGGTGCTGACTTGACTGAGGAAAATACCAGATTTTAATCTTTGGTAGAAATGCCTGGGCTCTCCTACTGGTTTGAGGAATAATTGGAATATTTCAATGAGAGAAATTAGATCACTGGTTGTGAAAATGATGAGGTCTGTATAATCCATTGGTTTGCTGAGAGGGATAAAAAGCTAAAATGCAAACAGTCTTCCCTCCCTCTGTCCTGGGATGTTTCCCTATTCACTCTGCTCTGATCTCTCCACTAACAAATAACAATGTAAGGTTTGCTGCTTTGGGGTTTGTTTGCCTGTTTGGGGTGGGAGAAAGGGAGGGAGAAAGAGAGTAGCTTTGAGCCCTTATGGGTAGTTTCTTTGCCCAGGAGGGAGTTTGGATTTCTGTATTATTTCTAATTTGTATATAATTTGTAAATGCTTGTAAATATTGTGTATATATGCTTGTAAATTTTGCTGTGCTGTAAATCTTACTTCCAAACCATCTGAGCTAGTCTGGTAAATTTCAATACTGGTGGTGGGGGGAAGTTCTAGCACACATGTGCTCTCATGCTGTTTTTTTGAGAGGTTGGTTTGTTTTGGTGTGTGTTTTGTTGCGGCTGTTGCTGTTTTCTGTAGAGTTTTCTGGGTGAGGGGTTTTTGGTTAGTGTTGCATTTCTTGGGGGCTTTTTTTGTTTATTTTGTTTCGAGTTGAACGTGGAGGTGTTCACTTTGAAGAAGAATTTCTGGTCAAGGGAAGCAATTAAAATTCCCACACCTAACCATGGGCCTCTTGATTCCTCTAAGGAAAAAGATGAGCTGTCTAGAAGCTTTAAAAGAAAAAAACCAGCCAAGACACTTCATTATGGATTATGACATGTACTTAGTTGTTGGGGGGTTTTTTGTCTCTGTTTGTTTATTTTTCCAGTGGGATCCACCTGTCATTAGTATTTCTGCATCTTCTGTGGTGACAGCTTTTTAATGGGAGCTGTGATAAAACCAGAATTGGAATATTGATATGGCAGTTACTCTGTGATACTCATTTATTTTATGAGTAAATGTTGCAAGGACACTCCGGATTTGACAGTAAAGTGACTGTCACATAACCAGGAATTAGCTGTATTAAAGAAAAGGAGCACATAGGTTTGGTTTTCGGATGTTTGGCTGAGTTGTTAATTGGCCTCTACAGGGAAATACAGCTCCAGTTGTCATTTTTGTTCCTGTTTGTCAGGAAGGCTTTTTTTCCCTTGAGAAGTGCGGCTGATAATGCGGCGAGTAAAAAGTCACACTTTGCGGCAGCTGCAGTGTTGGTGTTTCACATGCCCGGCTGAATTAGGGTAATCCCCTTGCCATTTACCTGCATTTAGAGCCTTTCATTTCATGATCACATTGTGGTCTCTCTCCATCTCTTTTTCTGGTTTCAGTCAATGGAAAGATGGTTGCAAAATCCAACACATTTCAGAGAGGCAGAAGGAAGGAGGCTGTGGTCTGGGCAGCCTTGATTGGTGTCAAAGTTAAGATCAGTGCAGCAGAAAGGCAAAGGAGGATTTTAAGGTTAAAGATTCTTTTAAACCAGAGAAGCTCTATCTTCTTGTATCTCTAACCTGAGGAAATCTGAGACGGTTTTCTGTAAGGAATTTTCTTCTGGCTGATTTCCTTTAATATTACCAATCTCTTTAAGATGTAAGATTTAGGGCAGTCATTAAGACAGTTAATTGAAATGTGCCAGGGAGAGAATTTGGCTATAGTTGCTTTTATGTTTCAATCTCTGTAGTTTTGTCCAAGTATAAGTTGATTTAGATAGGAAATAATTTTTTTTCTCTGTTTTTAGAGTATGTAAGTTTTGAATACCATTGGTTGCTTTTGATAAAGCAATGTTGAGGTTTGTCCTGAATTCAACAGGTAGTATTCAAAGGTCATGAGTTCTTTTTGGTCTTAATCCACCTGTCAACTACTTTTCATTGAGGACATTGTGCATGTTTAAATTCAAGCTGGTTTGTCACTTACCAGCATTTTGAAAAACTACTTTTAATGTGCTCCTGACTGTTAATGGAGGCATTTGAATGAATAGTTCAGACACAAAATCTGCTTTTATTTAAATAGTTAAAAGTAGACTCATCTTTGGTTTGTTTGATTTTGGTTTTTTTTCAAGCAAGGGATCAGGCTGCCCAGGAAGGTGGTAGAGTCACTGTCCCTAGGGGTGTTCATTGAATGCATAGACATGGCACTTGGGGACATGATCTAATGGCCATGGTGGTGTTAGGTTGCTGGACTTGATCTTAAAGGTGATATTTTCAGGTAGGAGCTGGCAAAGCTATACTAATTTACTCTCATTGGCTAAATGGGCCCTAAATATTAAAAATGCTCAGAAGCACAATCTGCCAAGAATGCCATAACCCCCTGGAGTCTAGAGTGCAAGAGACTCCCTCCTTCTGATTTTTTTTCCTGTTCAATTTTAGTTGAACTTATAAAAAATATGATGGGAACTTTACTGTTCAGTCAATACTTGGAAGTCTGTCTTGGCTGTGAAATACAACTTAAGTTTTTTTGTGTTGTGGGTTGGTTTTTTTTTTCTGATTAGATGGGATGTTTGTTTTGGCCTTGGTGTTATGGACTGCTGCCAGATCATAGATTTCTTAGTGTAGGTTGGTTTTAATTAATTAATTTTTAAAGGACACTTCCCTCTGACACAAATAGTACCTGATCCCTTGAATTCTATTTTGGGAATTACACTCCTCTCATTTTGCCCTTTCCCCTTTGTCTGACCTACTCTCTAAATAGATTTTTTTAATGGGTACTTTGATCTTGTTTGGCATTTATGCTTGTGATTTGTTACTGTTTCTAATGAAGATTGAGGTCCTTCTATTATGATACTCAATGCTGTTCTTTAAAACAGTTAAATTACTATCTTAATCTATTGCAACTTACAATGACCCGTTCATTTTTATTTCATTGCTTCAATTGTGAAATAAGCTGTGGTTTCATTAAGTGTAATTAAAGGGCAAAGACATTTCCTGTGTCTCTTCTCCTGGCTTTCAGTCCCTGTACTAGAAATGCTGCAATTGAGAGGATTCTGGTCACTTTTCAGTATATAACATACATAGTTTATGCATATATACAGACCATGTACCACTACAGCTTAGGGGTTTGACCTGCTGGAAAGCAGCTCCATGGAGAAGGACCCTGGAGTCCTGGTGGCCCCACAGCTGTCTCTGGCTTGCTTGTAGTAAGTGCAACTTCCACCCTTCCTCCCTTCCAACCTAGTTTAAAGCATGATTAATGATCCCAGCCAAGTCCTGCGATAAAAACCTCCTTCCACTTGGAGAGAGGTGCACCCCATCTGCTGCCAGCAGACCTGGTCTCAAGGGGCACCCATAGTCAAAGAAGCCAAAATCCTGCTGGAGGCAGCAGTCTCAAAGCCAAGAGTTCAGCTGGTGAGTCCTCCTGGTTCTCTCTAGGTTAGTCCATTCCACAGGGAGGATAGAAGAGAATATCACCTGGGCTCCCACTTCCTTGACCACTTGACCCAAGACCCTGAAGTCCCTATAGCCTTGATTTTTTTTCTTCCAAGGTCATAGTAACCCATCTGGAAGGTTAGCAATGGGTAGTAATCTGTGGGTCGTACCAGGCAGGGAAGCCTTCTTATCACGTCCTTGACCTGGGCCCCTGGTAGACAGCAGACCTCCCTTTGGATGACCTTTAAGATCCCTTCTCACCCAAACTATTATATGATTCTGTGTAGAAGTATCTAGTTGATAAGCAAAGTTTAGTTTCCCCAACAGAGTTTACCAACTTTACAAAGAAAGAGTGTCAACAGTTCTAGTCACTTTGTGATGTACAAGCTAATGTCATTGCTGCCACATTAAAACACCAACTATTTTATGCTTTGAGTACACAAAATCAAATGGATAGTTTTTAAAGAGCATTTTATTCTGTCTTCTTGTGGTATCCTCAACTGTTTTCCTCAGGATCAAAGGGAGCGTATTTTTATTTTTTCCCCAATTTCTGACCTTTTAATAGGATTCCAATATGCATTAAAACTTCATGTAGGTGACAACTTGTATTAGCTGTCACTGACCTAGTGAAACCTAACACATTATTTCTGGGGGAAAAAAGTAAGGTGATTATGCCTTCATCAATTACCAGGGTATAAAAGTAAGATGATTATACCTTCGTCAATTACCAGAAAAGTAGTTTTAAACTCTGTTCTAAAAATTAACTGGAAGAAAAATAGCCTGCTGAAATGTTACCTAGTGGAACTAAACATTTAAATGCAAATGTTAAATTCAGAACTGCTGCACCACCTTGCCTTCATTATGTTGAAGGAGGGGGATTGGAGGGAGCTCAAAACCTTGACTAATACTGCCTCCTGAATGACTTAGATTTACTGGACTAGTGAGGAGACTTTAATTTTAGTAATGTTTTTCCTGTGAGGACTTCTTTAAACTGGCATATTTCTTTCTGCCATATGACTTTCAGAAACAAGAGCAATCATAACTGCCTTCTCCCCTCATGCAGCCTGGCCTTAAACATCTCCAGGGACGTGGCCTCAACCACCTCCCTGGACAACCCATTCCAGGCTCTCGCCACTCTCCTGGAGAAGAACCTCCTCCTTGCATCCAGCCTGAACCTACCTGTGTCCAGCCTTGCTCCATTCCTTCTAGTCCTGACGCTCTCTGATATCCTAAAAAGTTCTAATAAGAACTAAATATGCTGTGCAAGGGGAAAAGGAAGGCACAAGGCTACTGTTGTGACATAGTACACCTGCATGACAGACCAATGAATCTTGGAGAGATCAGGTACATGTTTTGCACAGTAAGTAGTAAATGGGAGTGCTGTTGGTAATGGTGCTGGCAAAATTGCCTATGCTCTGTGAACATGGCATAGAAGTCATCAAGGAATCATTGGTTTGGTTGGAAACATCAAGTCAAACCATTCTCTACCTCTTGTAAGTCTGGTGCTAGCCCATGTCCCTTAACATCACATCTCTGCCACTTTTAAACACTTTGAGGGATGGGAGATTCTACCACCTCCCTGGGAAGCCTGTCCTAGCGATTGAGAACCCTTTCAGTCTAGAAGTTTTTTCTGATATCCAACCTAAATCTCCCCTAGTGCAGCCTGAGGCCATTCCCTCGCATCCTTTCAGTTGTTACTAGGGAGAAGAGACCAACACCTACCTCCCTATCTTCTTCCAGGGAGTTGTAGAGAGTGCAGGTGACCTTGAGAGAGGCTGCATTAATTGCCAGGGTATGATGGCTCTGATCGTATGAAAGGAGATATCTGGACTTCGGCCTGGTATAACCACAGTAAGAAGAATGAATACAACTGCTGTCACTTAATATATCAAAGAATAAGTGCTGGAGAAGGAATAGAATTATTTCAGTTGAATGTCAATAGTGATGCAGAATACACAAATATGAGTTGATAATAAGTTCAACCCAAATATTTGAAAACAGTTTGCATTCTATAATGGATGAGAGCCTGAGTATAATCTGTGAAATTATTCATGATGGTATTTGGGAGCTGTACTTGGTAACATAAGAGGTTACTTTCAGTTTTTTCCCTTCAGGTTGGAACACCACTGCTGGTGTTCTAAGCAGAGCTAAAATCCTGGGAATATTGCTTGAATGACAGAACTAATGAGATAAGGTTTAGGTATTTTTTTAGGGCTTACTGTCAACTTTACTAAATTTTTTAATATGTTTGCCACTTAATCTTGTGAGCACAACTTCAGTAGTTTGCTCTGTTTTCTTCACAATGATTACAAAGCAGTGCGTCTGACAATTCAGAGGAGGAGTCCATCTGTTTGTGTAGATCTTTGCAGAGAATTGTATCTTGAAGTATTCAGATAATTTCTGTAAATAGGCACCTCTCTGAAGTGCATACCTCTTAAATCATGCTACTTCTAATGCATTCAGATACTCACCAAACATTGGGACTGTACCACCCAAGTCATGAGAATAACCTTTGCATTTAGGAGGACAAAAAAATCAAGTAGAGATGGAACTGGTTTACAGTCTATAGTTGGCTTGTGTAAGGATAGTGATCACAGGATGTTAGGGGCTGGAAGATCATTAAGTCCAACTCCCTTGCCAGAGCAGGACCATAGAATATGGCTCAGGTCACACAGGAACGCATGCAGGCAGGTCTTGAAAGCCTCCAGAGAAGGAGACTCCACAACCTCTCTGTACAGCCTGTTCCAATACTCTGTGACCTCTACAGTAAAGAAGTTCTTCCTCATGTTGAGGTGGAACTTCCTGTGCGCTGGTTTGTCCTCATTGCCCCTTGTCCTATAACAGGACACAACTGAGAAGAGTTTGTCCCCTCGCTCTTGACCCTCAGCCCTCAGATGTTTAGAAACATTGATTAAATCCCCTCTAAGTTTTCTCTTCACCAGACCAAACAGCCCCAGGTCCCTCAGCCTCTCCTCACAGGGCAGTGCTCCAGGCCCTTAATTATCTTTGTAGCCCTCCTTGGACTCTCTAGAGTAGATCCCTGTCCCTCTTGAACTGGACAGCCCAAAACTGAAAGCAATATTCCATGTGAGGTCTCACCAGGGCAGAGTAGAGGGGGAGGAGAACCTCCCTTAATCTGCTGGTCACGTTCCTCCTACCTGTGATGGTTTGGGAGTTGCCCTCCCAGACTAGACTCAGACAGCTGAAAGTTAAGGAATGAAGCTATATTTACAGCTTGGCACAATATACGCGCATATAACTGTATATATACCTCAGTTAAAGGTAATACAGAAGCACAATACCCCTCCCAGAAATCAATCAGAGTCCCCAGGAGGGCTTCCAACCCAATTTCCCCTTCCCCATCCCTCTTTCCCTCCCTTCAGAAACAACCAGATCAATGCACGTATATCTCACATGATAAATCTGGAGATCTGAGGTGAGGTGTCAAAAAGATGACAGGGAGGTTAGAGGAAAAAGAGATCAGATAGGTGATATAAGGTACATGTTGTTTTCTTTTCTTTCTTCTCGCAGCTAAGCATTTAATTTCAGTAAAAATATTCCAATTATGTTCAGACCAGCACAGCACTCCAAGGTCCTGTTTGCCTTCTTGGCCACCGGGGCACATTGCTGTTCCGTGGACTCCCAGGTCCCTCTCCACAGGGCTGCTTTCCAGCAGATCACCTCCCAACCACTACTGGTTCAGTTTATTATTCCCTCCCAGGTGCAGGACTCTGCACCTACCCTTGTTGCACCTCATAGAGGTTCCTCTTTGCCCAGCTCTCAGTCTGTCCAAGTGTTGATGAATGGCTGCACAGCCCTCGGGTCTGTCAGCTGAGCCTCCCAATTTGGTATCATCAGCAAACTTGCTGATCAGACTCTGTCCTCTCTTCAGTGTCATCAGTGATGATGTCATACAGGACTAGACCCGGCACTGATCTTGTTGCATAGTTGAGTTTAGAACATCAGCTTTTGTCAGACTTCTGATGTAGTAACAGGTTACTGTTTTGCAAGTATTTGCTCCAAGTATCAAAGAACACTCACTTCATGGGTTTTGCATCAAACTCGAGGCTCCAGCATTTACATGGATTGTGCAGAGTTGCATGCAAGTCAAGGTTCAAGGCCAAAGTTAGAGAGGAGCTTTCACGAAGGAGAGTTACTCTTTACCAGCACCATAAGGAATCAAATGTAATTGGAAACAACATGTCTAAAGCTGATAGGAATTGCATGCTGGAGGATTATCTGTCTTACTTAAGTAGGAAAAATATTCTTCTGTTGAAAGAGAAAAAGTAGAGGGGGAAGCGTGATGATAAACAGTGTCTTTTCATTTGTACTGACAAGCTTTTGTATCTCACAGGGGTGTTTTATTCATGTAGATAAATGCATAAAGGTGATAGAAGAACAATAAAAGCATCACACCCCAGTGACATGTCTGGAATAGTTTGTAACTCTAAAGATAAATTAGGTTTCTGTGGAATGTACAATACATGCATAGCACACAATAAGATGGTGATATTGTGTTGATCTAAGCTCCTCATTATTAGGTAGTTTTGTTAAGGTGTCAAAGCCATATGTTAATAGAGAGAACTGCAGAATGGTTTAGCTTGTGTGTACTTTAGTTGTTTGATGGAAGCTCAGTAATGTATTCAGCTAAACTATTTCTGGTTTTTCTATAAAACCTCACTGATCTATAATTTAACTTGTTTGACTTCATAATGCGTTGACAACCTGCAGCTAAATGCAAAAAGGATTTACAGGTTAACAAATATGAAGTGAAAAATTGTTTGTGCTGGTAAATTGGAGTTTAGTTTCTTTAGCTGTCGAGTTTGTGAGAGAATCTACACAGGCTTTTCCTTGCTAATACAAATTGAATGTGCTGGTTTTTTTTCTTTTTAAAAGTGCCTGTTGTTACTGATCTATAAATCAGTGAACGTAGATAACACTAGAAGTGTTCACAGAATCACAGGATGTCAGGGCTGGAAGGGACCCCAAAAGCTCATCCAATCCAACCTTCCTGCCAGAGCAGGATCACCTAGACCATGTCACATAGGAACACATCCAGATGGGCTTTGAATATCTCCAGAGAGGGAGGCTCCACAACTCCCCCAGGCAGCCTGTTCCAGTGTTCTGTCACCCTCATAGAGAACAAATTCCTTCTCATGTTTACATGAAGATTCCCATGCCTCAGCTTCCACCCATTGCCCCTTGTTCTTTCATTGGACATCACCGAGCAGAGCCTGGCTCCATTCTCATGGTGCTCACCCTTTACATATTCATAAACATGAATGAGGTCACTTCTCAGTCTCCTCCTCTCCAAGCAGCAGAGCCCCAGCTCACTCAGTCCCTCCTGAGATGTTCCACTCCCTGAATGATCTTTGTGGTTTTGCATTGGACTCTCTTAAGCAGTTCTTGAACTGGGGGGGCTCAGAACTGGACACAGTACTCCAAATGCAGCCTCACCAGGGCAGAGTACTGCTGCGTTGCTGCACTGTGGTTGCTGGGTTAGCCTGTGTATAAACCAAGAAGAAAATAGAAGTACTAGATAAAGACAGACAACTGAAACAGTCTTGTAAAGAATTTTTTTCCTCTTGTGTTCTCAGGAATTTCCAGAACTAAAAAATATTCTGCAAATTATAAAGCTAGGGAGATGGTTGGGAGAGGAAATGTCTCTTTAGTGTCTTCTCTATTCTTACCACTTCCTTACGTGGATTTCTTGAAAGGCAGCTCACCCAAAGCAGTAAAAGCAGTAAGGAATCATCAGGTGATTTGTTTTTTATTACAAATTAGAGTTTGAAGTAGTAGTATCTGAAGGATCTTAATGCCTCCCAAAACACAGGAAAAAAGCATTTCAAAAGAAGGTGTCAGTATGAATGCAAAGTGTTTACTTACCTGGATTTTAATCCAAAATAGCTAAAGAGCTGTTGTAAGAATTTCTCTAAGTATGGAATTCACAGGAGTTAAAAGAGATCAAGAACTGGTAACACAAGTTTCTAACATCATTCAAAACACTCTGCTGTGAAATCTGCTCTAGGTGAACCTACTCTGGCAGGGGGGTTGGACTAGGTGGTCTCCCGAGGTCCTCTCTAACCTCTCTCATTCTGTGATTTACTGATAATTTGCATTAAGACAGTAGGACATCTGGGTTTAAATCAAATTTCAAATATTCTCATCCTTTCTGCTGCTATTAAGTTATGCTGGCTCTGATTAAATAACCTCCAGAGATGAACCCACGCACTCTGCATCCATGGTTTTGGAACTATGGAATCACAGGGGGTGGATACCCTGTGCCCTTTTCCACAAGTAATTTGCTTTTCTCACCATTTCTCCAGTTTATTTCTTGCATCTGTGTAAATTAGTGATGTCTGCAGTGTCCTTCTGTTCAACAAGGGCTTGCCTTTTGTTAGTGAATTACTGGTGGATGGTTTTCTTTCCTACTCCTCTAATTCTGTGGTATGCTTGGGTTTGGAAAGAAGCATGTTCTTATGTCTTTGAATTCTGAGCAGTATGGAATTATTTTTTTTCTCCCTGTAGATAGAAAACATTTGTTTACAGTGATTTAAATGGAACACCAAGTGTACTGAATATATAACAGGAGGAAACCCAATTAAGATCCTCCCTTGTGTACAGTTTAAATCTATATGTTTTGTAGAGAGCTTTATGTGAGTGCCAGGCCACTCAGTAT
The DNA here is from genome assembly GCF_015220805.1 of Pogoniulus pusillus. NCBI lineage: Eukaryota > Metazoa > Chordata > Aves > Piciformes > Lybiidae > Pogoniulus > Pogoniulus pusillus. The sequence continues at coordinate 21,362,689 of NC_087270.1, read as the reverse complement.
CCTCAGACTCTTGCGACCCAAGGCTATAACAGCACATTTTCAATCAAACCCAAAGCACCTGTTAGCCTAAGCATCTGCTCTGGTCTAGTCTGCTTAAATATTAATGCAAAGACTTTTGCCATTGAGTACTTTTACCCATAATTCCTTTGATTTGGTATTATGCCACTTTTTTCTTAATTGAAGTTCAGACATCTGAATGTTACACTGGCTAAGTAAATTGCTGTGTTTCCCTGCAAGTGTCTGCTCAGTGTATTCTCAGGACTGGATGCCAACAGCTAACTCTTCAATATTTAAATGAAAGAATTAAGCTTTTGCACTGGAAAGGGTAGCAGAATTCTGTTTGTTGAAAGGGCAGTGTACTAACTGCCTGTACTCTTGGTATGCAGGGCCAGTAGCAACATATGTTTCACTCTGCTGGTGGAATGGTCAGGCAACATTAAAAGTGTCACTTGGGCCTCTCTTCTTTTGTAATTTAACTCAAGGTAAACCTGTGTGGTTCCACTTTTGTGCACGCATTTAAAGAACTATATTTAAAGAAATCCTAGAGTATTCTTTATCATGGGCAGTTCTGTATGAGGAAGAATCTCAAGTACCTTAGACAAAAGTTTTGTTCTGAAAGTACTATAACATCTCAGCTGCAAGCTTCGAGATGCCACCATATCATTTAATAAAGCAAACTTGATCAGTGCAGAAGGAATGAGATATTGCAACAGCTTTTGTGTTGTGTAATGGTTTGGGTTGGAAGGGATCTTAAAGATCACCTAGTTCCAACTCAACCCTCATGGGCAGCGAAACCTTCCACTAGACGCAAGGGTTTGTTCAACATGGCACTGAACAACTCCAGAGAGGAAGCATTCACAACCTCCCTGGGCAACCTGTTCCAGTTCTCATCACCCTTGCTGTAAAGAATTCTTAATATCCAGTCTGAAGGTACTCTCTTCCAGCTTAAAGATACAAGCCCTTGTAGAAAATCCCTCCCCCAGAGCTTTCTAGCAGTCCTCTTCAGGTACTGAAGGCCTCTATAAGGTCTCCCTAGAGCCTTCTTTTCTCTAGGCTGAACAGCCCCAACTCTTGCAGAAGAGTTAGGGAATTAAATATTTATTCTGACTGCTGAGTCAGAGCTGAATTCAAAGAAACCATCATTTACATATACAACGTAATCACCTCATTTTAACTTTGACTCAAGGAAGTGTTTTCTTACCTTTTATCTCAGAATTATTTTCTGAGTTTCTGCTCTTCGGATGAGTCCATTTGTAGTTTCTAAAGAGAAAACCTTTGGGGGTTTTGGGTTTGTTTTTGGTTTTGGTGGTTTTTTTTCCTCATCACACAGTAGAATCATAGAACTGTTTCAGATGGAAAAGACCTCTAAGATCACTGAATCCAGTAATCAACCTAAGACCACTGTGACATCCTCCCTCTGCAACCTGTTCAAATGCCTGACCACTCTTCCAGGAAAGATATTTTTCCTAATATCCCATCTAAACCTCCCCCCTTACAATTTCAGGCCACTGCCTGTCATTCTGTCACCTGATTCTAGGGGCAATGCCTGCCTCACTTCAGCTTTAGAATCATAGAATCAACCAGGTTGGAAGAGACCTCCAAGATCATCCAGTCCAACCTATCACCCAGCCCTAGCCAGTCAACTAGACCAAGGCACTAAGTGCCTCATCCAGGCTTTTCTTGAAGACCTCCAGGGACGGTGCCTCCACCACCTCCCTGGGCAGCCCATTCCAATGCCAATCACTCTCTCTGTGAAGAACTTCCTCCTAACATCCAGCCTATACCTACCCCGGTACAACTTGAGACTGTGTCCCCTTGTTCTGTTGCTGGTTGCCTGGGAGAAGAGGCCACCCCCCACCTGGCTACAACCTCTCTTCAGGTAGTTGTAGACAGCAATGAGGTCACCCCTGAGCCTCCTCTTTTCCAGGCTAAACAACCCCAGCTCCCTCAGCCTCTCCTCATAGGGTTTGTGTTCCAGGCCCTTCAACAGCCTTGTTGCCCTTTCTTTCAGGGAGCTGTAGAGAGCAATGATGTCTTTGCTCAGCCTCCTCTCCTCCAGACTAAATAGCTGTTTATATTAACTGGAGCACTCCTTTGTGGATAATTCTTGGCTTGCTTTATTTTCCACAGTTTATGAAGGCATCTGGAATACTGAGGGAGTATCTGTAGACTTCCCTGTTTAAGGGAAATTGAGGATCCATGTGGTACATTCAGCTTTCTTACAGTGTAACTTGAGGGTTTCATGGATTTTCTGAATTAGTGTTATTTTAATAGGAGCAGTGACCTTTCCTGCTCTTGACATTTGACTTATGGATTCACTGCTTCTTAAAATGGTGTTTGCTCAAATGAAAATGAATCAAATCATGGCTCAAACCTAATCATTTCTCTGCCTTACAATAGCTTACAGACCTTCAATTTATTTCAAAAAGGGTCCCATTTCCTTTAGAAACATCCTTCCTATGTCATCAGGACTGAAAAAGGGGCAATTGGGCTACTTCTTTCCAGCCTTTTTTTCCTTCTCTGTGGGAACAGAAAGTAATAAAGATCTGTAGCCGATTAGGCTTCTGTGATTCTGGTTTGGGGCAAAAGGGCACAGTTTCATAGCTGGAAGCTTCCTCAGAGAAACTTTTTTTAAGTTTAGCAGTTATTCTAGATACTTGATTAAGAGACAGGCTTTTTAGTAAAATGTATCTGAAGATAGAAACTAATTTATGGCCAGTATTAAAAGAAAAAAGAATTCTAGTTAATTGCAGCTCCTGTCTGCTGCGTTTATTCTAATGCCTCCATTAACAGGATGCTTTCTGTATGGGAATGGTAGTCACTTACAAAATAAGGGTTTGGAAACTCAATTAATTTGTGTTCTGTAATTCTAGTTCTGAATAAATAAGCAGCACATCAATTTTAAATTACAATTGCACAAGCTTTATTTCTGAATATAGCAAAAATGTGTTTAAATATTAAAGACTGGAAAATGAAGAAGCATTTTTTTTCTTTGTTCTTAATTATTTGTGAGATATTTTTCTCATCCAGTAGTAATTTCTTTTGCCTCCTGGGATGTTTGTCTCAAGAATCTTGGCAAATGTTTTGTGTATGCTGGGGGAAAAAATATTGTTTAGTTCTTGATAGTGACCCTCAGCAAGTTTTCTGATGATACCAGGCTGGGAAGAGTGTCTGACACACCAAAAGGCTGTGCTGCCATTCAGCCAGACCTGGACAGGGGAATCTAATGAAATTCAGTAAGGGCAGGTGTAAAGTCCTGCATCTGGGGAAGACAACCTCCTTGCCCTCTACTCTGAGGCCACATCTGGAGTACTGTGTCCAGTTCTGGGCTCCCAGTTCAAATGGTACAGAGTCTTGCTGGAGAGGGTACAGAAGAGGATGACAAAGGTGATTAGGGGACTAGAACATCTCCCTTATGAAGAAAGACTGAGAGAAATGTGTCTTTTTAATCTGGGAAAGAGAAGACTGAGGGGGGGATTTCATCAATGCTTATAAATGCTTAAAGGGTGGATGTCAGGAGGACAGGACCAGGCTTTTCTTTGTGACAGGACAAGGCATAATGAGTACAAACTTGAACATGGGAAGTTCCATCTAAACATGAAGAGAATCTTTGATTTAAGGACGATGGAGCTGGACCGAGCTGCCCAGAGAGCTGGTGGAGTCTCCATCTCTGGAGACATTTGGAACTCAACTGGATGTGTTCCTGCATCACCCTCTGTAGGTGAACCTGCCTTGATGGGAGAGTTGGACTTGATGATCTTCAGAGGTTCTTTCCAACCAGTCTCATTCTGTGATTCTACTAGATTTATTGGGCTGAAGGTGCCAGCTGTTGTCTAAATAGCTACCAATCATTAGTGTTTTAAGTCTTAAACCTTGTCATATAGGAATATTATAAATTCTATATGCCAGTAAATGCTGCTTGTTAAATAGTTAGTATTTTGTAGGTATTTTGGTATGGAAATAACTTTTTCACTTAATGATTTAAGCTGTTTTGTTGTGGGGCTTGTGTTTTTTTTTGGCTTTTACAAGGTGACACTTATATCAAGGAATAGCTGGATGCGCTTTGAATGTCAGAGAGCTACAGGGCAACATGAAACACCTTCCTTCCTTCTGAGTGCTGGAAAGCTTTTCATCTATGATGAGAGCAGGATTTCCTTGTTTTCTCTTGGAGTGTCTCTTGTGTGTTGTGTCATCATCCTGCCTTGCCCAGATGTATCCATACTTGGATTTTTTTTTAACAGGATCAATATTGACAATGTTTTACACTCTACAGGGGAATGCAAACCAATGCAGTCTCTCATCATTCAGCTTTGACAAGTCACTGTGCTTGGAAAAACACATATAACAATTTTATCTGAGTTTTCTGGGGGATTGTAAGAAAAACAAAAGTGTAGTGTCCTGGTTGACTCTGCAGAAGGCACTTGGTGTAGTAGATTAAGGCTTATTGGAATATTCTAATAAGAGAAATTGGTACAGAATCTGAATGAGCAAGGCATTGATTGTGAAAAAATAACAAGTAAAGTCTATAGCATTCATTGGTTTGCTTTGAGGTATAAAGAGCCAAAGTAAAAACAAACTGGCTGTTGGGCACTGGATCTGTTCACTGTTCCTTTGCTAATGTTCTCCACTAACCTTGACTGACCAGACAACAGTGAGCTTTGCTGGTTGGTTGCTGTCTGGGGAGAGAGAAAGAGGTGTTGGCTCTTTCTGGGTTTTCTTTGTCCAGAGGGCAAAATTGGATTTCTGTATCATTTCTAAATTGTATATAATTGCAAATACGTGTAAATATATTTTGTGTACATGCTTGTAAATCTAGCTTGCTGTAAAATATACCTTCATCTTACTTCCAAGCCATCTGAGCTGGTCTGCTAAATCTCATTGGGGGGGGGGGGGGGGGGGGGGCAGTTCCCAACCCACCACACTTGGAAAAGGAGTTATCCTGCTGCTGCCAAACCTCCCTTTTTCTGTGTTTGAAAGCACCAGGAGAAAAGTGTGTGCTTTTTCAACACACACAAGTGATGCTTACTGACGTTGCCTCTCCTTCCTAGTTTGTTGGTTTTCCTTGGCTTATGAGGACTTAGCTGCTTTATGTAGACAACCACTTTTAGTTTGAAAGATGGTGTGCGTATGTGTCCACAGTCTCTGTTGCTGTTATCTTCCAGATAGAAGCCAATTGGATTTGGTTTCAACTTGAAAAATAAATTTCATAAATACTGAAACTTATTTCAAAACAGAAATCATTTTTTTTTTAAACCTTTTAAATTGTGTAGTCTGTCTGATCAGTGCTGCATTGCGTGATTCTTCATCCGGGATTGAAGTGTCCCACTTGTAGTCCTGCTGACTGATGCTTCATCCGACAGATGGCTATAAAAGAATTTGGAGGAATTAAAATTACATGCTGCAAACATTTCCCACATTTATTTACTGTTGGCAGCGCTTCTATCCCGTACACTGGGGGATAATGTTTTAAGTGCTTAGGCTTACCAAGTTTTCAGACATTTTGGGAAGTTTATTGTGCAAGGTTCAGTTTATGTAGAGGATTGCCACAGAGTCTTCAGTTTTCTCCTCAGAATTCAGCATGGCTAAGGAAGAGTTTTAGATTCTCATTGCCATAAGAAAGAGTTCTAGATTCTCTTTAGCATTATACAAGGGTGTGTGGTAGCTTGCTTTTAGACAACATTGCTTTGCTATGCTCTCGATTGATCTCCCTTATCTGGTGTAGTTCAGCTGTTTGTCTGGTGTCTTTCAAATAACACCTTCACAAATTTCCCGAACAGAAAGCTTGGAATCCTTCATGGAAATTCAACAGTCACATTCAAAATGTGAAAAAAAAATACTAAAACCTGCTTTATTTTGGCATGCTATTACAGAAAATAAGTTACATTAAACTTGGTTTAGATTGAGAAGGGAGAGTGGTATTTCTTGCATGGCCTAACAAATAGACTTTTATCTTTTACAGGAGCAAACCTTGGCTCTGAGGAAAGAAGGGATAGGTGTTGTGTTAGACTCTGAACTGCCTCATCTAATTGGCATAGATGATGATCTTCTCAGTACTGGTATCATCTTGTACCACTTGAAGGTAAACAGACATCTGTGTTTCTGTAGCCTTTATACTCCATGTGTTTTTTCCCTTGGTAGACAAATTGTGGTGCTAATTTGCTTTCTAAATCTAGGGCTCATTACATTTTGCCACTACAGAGAAAGAAATTTATCACATTTCTGCAGTAAGAAAAGCTTTTAAGAGCTTGCAACTGATTCAGTTATAGTATCTGTTAATTTACTGTTTAGGTTTATCCTGAGGGTCAATTGATTAATCAGGGATAAGTGTTTAATATTCTTACTGTGATGGTTTGGGTGTTACCCACCACACCCCTTACCATTCTTATGAAGTCACACAGGTTAGACTCAGCTGGCTGGAAGTTAAGGAATGAAGCTTTGTATTTCCAGCTTAGCACAATATACAAGCAGATATTTACAATATATCACAAATATATACAGCTATATACAGAAATATACAAGTTAAAGGTAATACAGAAACATAACACCCCTTCCATGAATCAGAGTCCCCAGGAGGGGCTCCCAACCACAATTCCACCTTCTTTCCACCCCTATACCTTATCCCAGAGTATGTCTTATGTGCAAGATGAGTTCAGAGGATCGGCAAGGGGGGTTAGAAGCAGAAGGATTAGTTACGCAGAAGAAGCCCAGGGAGAAGCACAGACTTCGACAGAGACACACACACACACACACACACACTGTTTTATCTATGTTTGTGTTCTTGCTTTTATATGTCTCAGCAAGCCTATTGAGTGAAGTAGACATCATCATTGTTTTCTTTTCACAGCCTATAATCTAATTTTTCTCATTAAAATAATCCAATTAGCCTCAGGCTAGCACATGTACCCAGGTATTATTGGTGTGACATTCATCTTACTGTTGGGCTTGGCTTAGAATCTAAATCTAGATGAATTGTCTCAAAACTGCAAAAGTGGTTCTGCACAGGACAGTTGAAACTTGAATTTGCTGATAATGTTGAATAATGATGACTCTGAAAGCATTCTAAAAATGCCTAAATTTTTCATGTGTGTTTAATCATGTATTTTGCTCAGGTTATTCTCAGAAGGTGGAAGGATAAAGTATGTTAATGGAAGAGGAAGGGAGATTTCAGCTGAAAATAACATGCATTTCTCTCTTAATTAGGAGGGCCAAACACACGTTGGCCGAGAGGATGCTATGACAGAACAGGATATTGGTATGGAATTTGACATGTTTTTTATATTCTTTCTTCAGTTTTGTTTTTTTTACTTCTGACATACCAATATGTGAACAAAGCTTCATTTGGCTTTTTTGCTAGTTTATTTGGAGGTTTGGTTTTGGTCTGTTTGTCTTTTTTGGTGGGGTTGTTTGTTGGGTTTTTCCCTCTTTTTTTATTTGTCTGTATGTTCTGATGTATTTTAATTTTCCAGCTATTTCAGAGTTGATTTGCTTCAGAAAGCATGACTTCTGGAATAGCTTCTGGGCTTAAAATTCATTCATACACTTGCTCCTAATTTCTTTCTTGCTTCTCTTGAAATAGCATCCTGCTTTTCACACAGCACCCATCAGAATTACTGCACAGCCATTCTCTTAACCTTTGTGTGTAATGACAGCATTGTTATGTGTTGTACGTAAAGCAGTCTTTGGACTGTAGATTCGAGTTGAGGAAAAATCTGGGAATTGGTTAAAAGTAGTTAGGCTGCTTCTGCTCATTTTCTTATTTGTTTCTTATCAAAGCAGCTAACTGCCAGACCTGGCCTGCCTTGTCATGTATGCTGCTTGAGGAAACTGCATATGTAAAATCTTAAGCAAGAGACTGAGAGTCAAGTAACTTAGCTGGCTGTATTTTTGCGGCTTGGAAGATGCTGAGATTATAATAAATACACAGATACCACGAAACTAGCAAACTGGTATTGCTTTGTGCTATCAAACAATACAGGTAGAGATAATCATCCCTTAGTTGAAGGAGAAATAGACAGTAGCATAGCTGATGATAAAAGCCTGAATGTCACAGGATATAAGAACCTTATTTCCCCGTTCCTTCAGTTGCATTTTACATCCTGTCTTTTCACTTTTAAGCATAGCTGCTTTGAGGTAATTACTTCCCAGTGAAACTGATCAAAAAACCCTCTTTCTACATGTTTGTAAACTTCTACTTTTCTGATTTCAGAAGGAAAGAAGCACTTGTGAATCAGGTGCCAAATATAGGAGAAAAGAACATGACACCAAAAAAAAACAACAAACCAACTCAACACACATCATTCCAGTACAGTAAAATAAACAGGGTCAACATTGAAGGCATATAGGATGTGGTGAAGGAAGAATACTTTGTCCCGAATATAAAAAGAAAAGATTCTCTTAGATGTGTAATGCAATGTGTATGCAATAAATTAATATCAGCATGCTAATCTTAATAGTTTTTTTAGGAGACTCATCATGTTGTCTTACTTCTTTTTGTTCAGTTCTTCATGGCCTTGATTTGGAAAGTGAGCACTGCATCTTTGAAAATCTCAACGGTACTGTGACACTAATACCACTGAACGGAGCGCAGTGTTCTGTGAACGGTATTCAGATTACAGAGGCCACACACTTAAACCAAGGTATTACCCAGCATAATGTCAGTTTTCATACAGCATCTTTGTTTCTCTCTGGCCACAGCACTAAAAAACATCAGTGTGTAAATAAAGGGGTTATTGTTTAATTAATTTTAATTACATTTCTTCTCACCTGCAGCTGTAAACTATTAGGAGAGCTGAAGTTTGGGGGTTTCTTCCTGTCAAAGAACTGCCATGTGGTAAAAACAAAAGAGAATTCTTTACTGATTTAAGCCACTTAGTAATTTTGAATATGAATTGATAGTTACCATTTGATATCATTCAGAGTTTATACATAAAATGAACTCTGTGCCAGATTGCTTAGATTGCTGAGATAAGAGAAAGATTATTGTTCTCTATGACTAAAATAATGTCACAGACACCTTTCTTCCTCCCTGAGCTTCAGGTTGGTCCTACTTTACGCTCTATTGCCAACTCTTTTTGTATAGGAGGAGATTCAGCTGGAGTATTTGTTCACTGCACCTGTAGGGAAATGACAGATAAAAGTTGGGGCTGACAAAAACAGAAGGGTCAGGGCTAACCTCTATAAAGAAGTTTATAGAATCATAATTTTAATATAAAAGCAAATGAAAAAGCAGCTGGGACAACTGGATCAAAGGTGCATTCTTGTGGCCTGGAAAAGACTGGCTAGCAGGTAGGATAGTGAGTGCTGCGACAGAGGTTTCAGATATTTTATCTTCAGGAGCACCCAGATTATTAGCCTATTTATCAGTGAGCTGAAGGGGCCTGTTTAGAAATGAGGCTGTGACACAGATTAGCTGCTGAAAAACAATCTCACTTTGCATTCCTGGAGAGAAGCTTTTAGGGTGCACTTACCCTGACAAAGGAAGAATGCAGTATTGAACAAGCAAAGTCTTGCATCTTTTCTGTACTCAAACAAGTGCTTCAAAAGTCTGCTTTCAGAAAGTAAGGATTTTTGATGTAGAGAAGGGATGCTGATTTTGTGAGGTGTCTATTTCTTCATGCAAAAGGGGAGGTGTGTGTGCTTTGCTCTGTTACAGATACAGGGGTGGAGTGGAGGAGTGAAACTAAAAGAAAGCCTAATCTCTTTTGTCTTATGTTTGAGTAAATGCCATTGATAAATGCTCAGCAATAGAAACATTGACAGTAATGGCTGTAAACAGTAAGAACTGAGTTTCAGTGAGTCATCTTTATCCTGCTGCATTTCAAAGCCAGTAAAGGTTTCAGAGAATCGCAGAATGTCCGTCTGGAAGGGACCTCAAAGGATCATCCAGTCCAATGCCATTGCAGAGCAGGATCACTTAGACCTGATCACACAGAAACGTGTCCAGTTGGGACACAACCCCTTTAGGCAGCCTGTTCCAGTGTTCTGTCACCCTCATAGTGAAAAAATTCCTCCTCATGTTTCCATGGAACTTCCTATGCCTCAGCTTCCACCCATTGCCCCTTGTCCTGTCACTGGGCATCACCGAGCAGAGCCTGGCTCTGTGCTCATGGCTCTCATCCTTTACATATTTAGCACCATGAATGAGGTCACCTTTTAGTCTCCTGCAAGCAGTAGAGCCCTAGCTCCCTCAGTCTCTTCTCATTGATGCACTTCTAAAGTAAAAGTTTCAGTGATATTTCCCTCTTCCAGGCATATGTAATCACTTGATTTTTGCATGGTGAAGAGTAGAAACACGACTTCTTTCCTCCCAGATTTCCATCTACAGGGATTTGCAACTCCATAGAAGAGGAAATGGTTGCTTAGTTTTTATTAGTGTGTGAAAAATAGCTGCATAAGCTGACCTGTAGATTCTGTAGCTGACCAGACTGGGTCTGGGAGAAAGGTGGCAGCTATGGCATCAAGTGGGCAAAGCTGATGAAACAGCCAGCTTAACGATGCATGCACAACCCATGTATCCAAGCTGTGTTAGCGTTTAGTCTCACAGCGTCAAGTGCCAACCTCCTGTAAATACCCACTTTAGGTACCACTGATTAACTGCTGATAGATCTAAATGTTTCCGTTCGTCATTAGTAACTGTTCATTTGAAAATGTGTGAAGTTTTTAGTCTGCCATCGAGTTTTAGAAGGAGGAGGCACAGTAATTAATTGCTACTTCCTTCTACAGATTGCTTCCAGCATCTGTGAATTCTGCCTAATGTGGCCTTTTCATAGAAATGTAACTTACTACAGTACTTTTTTTATTCTTAAGAATGTATGGAAGGTTTCTAGAGGTAACTAAATTGACATTTGCAATTAGACTTTGTCCTTTATCTTAAGTATATAGAATCATACAATCAACCAGGTTGGAAGAGACCTCCAGGATCAGCCAGTCCAACCTAGCACCCAGCCCTATCCAGTCAACTAGACCATGGCACTAAGTGCCTCATCCAGTCTTTTAATATGTCAACTTAAGTTTTCAGTCTTTTAGACCAAACTGCCAACCCTTCTGTACTTAGCTTCCCACTGCTTGTTTGGTCTTAATGCATTAAAAAAAAAAAAGTTTATTTTATAAATTAGGAGCCTAATTATATATACATTTGTTTGCATAGCTCCAAAATACTGCTCTGTGTACGTGAGAGATGCTTAAATGACATTCAACAGGCATTCTACTTATATATATATATTTTATACTCTCTAATAATTTGTGTGTTGGAGTCAACCAGTTAAATTATGAGAGCAGAACTCCACAAATGATAAAGACTTTTTCACTTAGTTTTTCTTGTTCTTAGTGCTGTCAGTGTATTTGACAAACCTTTTTTTCTTTGCCATTAAGCACTCAGGGAGAATAAGAATTGTTGCTTGCAGTAAACAAATGGAAAGCAAAGCCCATGGCAAACCCAGCTATGTTTCCATGATGACATTTATGCTGTCCATTGCATGCCTGCGTTTTGCTGGAGAGCTGAATTGTAAAGCAACAGAGAGCTGAACCTGATGCTTGGGAGATATTTGACTGCATGGTTTTGTCCAGGGTATTTTTAATTAGGGAGACATTGATGTTAATTCATATCTAAGTTCTGTAAAGTGGGAATTAAGCTAATTTTTAGAGGAGCATTCCTTATTAAGAACATTAATTCTTAGATGGTAAGAATTTGTAGTAAATGGGGATTGTAGCAATGCTTATCAGTGACTAAAGGACAAGGTTCAGGAGGATGGACCAGACTCTTTCAGTGGTGCCCAGCAACATAAGGGACAGAGGGCACAGACTGGAACACAGGAAGTTCCATCCAAACATGAGGAAAAGGTTCTTCACTTTGAGGGTGACAGAGCACTGCAACCTCCAGAGAGGTTATGGAGTCTCCTTCTCTGGAGATAAACAAACTCCACCTGGATGCAGCCCTGGGCAACTTGCTTTGAGTAAATCTGTTTTAGCAGGAAGTTTGGACTAGGTAGTCTGTAGAAGTCCTTTCCACCCTGTGCCATTCAGTAACAGTCTTAAGAGCAGATATTTTTTCATACTGTGAGTATAATGGAGTCTTTCTTCTGTTAAAAAATGTCTCATAATGAACATAATGACCAAGTGCTTGATTCTGTAGTGCTTAACCTGGAAGAGTTCCATGTTATGACACTAGTGAGACATGACTGACAATATGCTTCTCAGTAGGAAAATATTAATCTTGATGCCATTGTCTTTGAAATATTATAAGAATTGCCCAGAATCTCTTTGTGACCTGCACCTTAGCTGATTAAATACAACAATGGATGTGCATTGAGCAGTATGAGTTACTCTAGGCTCTCGCCTCTATTTGCTAGAAAAATCTAATAACTGCACTTTGAATGATGTTGTTCTACAAAGAGAAGGAAACTGTAAATGAGAGTACAAATTCTGGAAATTTGGAGTTTTCATTGCAGGTGGATTCAAACCTGACTACGATCAGTAGTAGATGGACACCTTTGTTCTCATGGATCTATGGACATTCCTACCTGGTACCTACTGGTGGTTTCTGAAGCAGCGCTGTTGAAGAGTGTATAGATCAGACTGAGGCAGCTGCTTCCACTGCTGCTTCTTCCTATATTTAGCCTTTTTAGTATGAACATGACTGACCTTTGTATGTGTGAACATGTGTGGTTTAGTTTTTAAAGTAGGAAGAGGGAGGAATTAAATGTACACATGGGTTAACATAGCTGTGACTGTGCATTGTCGTGCACTAAGATTGCCAAAATGTTTTTGTTTTCTTCTTGCTTACTGGAAGTCTTTGTTTATGTGTTGCCTGTCTGAAAAATTACATGGCATTTTCAGGTACAGGATGTTGTCAGTGAATGCTGTGTGTTTTTCTCATCAGGTGCTGTTATATTACTTGGAAGAACCAATATGTTTCGCTTTAACCACCCCAAAGAAGCTGCTAAGCTAAGGGAGAAAAGAAAGGTGAAATTACATCAGCGTTCAGTACATTTAAAACCTTCTCAGAATGTGCTTGCTAAGATAGACATACCTTGACTGTTGTAGAGTGCTTTTAAATTTGCTTCTCGTACTTCAGTTAATATTTCATCAAAACAAATGAAGTGAGAGTTTGTAAGCACGTCAGTGTTTGTCTAACGCATCCATTCTGTGGTCTGTTGTTAGAGTGGGCTGCTGCCTTCCTTCAGCTTGTCAATGACAGATCTTTCAAAGTCGTGTGAGAACCTGTCAGCGGTGATGCTTTATAACCCAGGGTGAGTAGAGTCTAAGATGCAGTTGTTAAAATTCCAACTCTTCTTCATTGTGTGTTCCAAACAGCAGGAATAGGCAATAGTCTGTTCTGAGTTCATGCTTGTTAAACACTGGGCTTCTGAATGGAGCCATATCTTCTCAGAAATGTTATTTGAACTGGTCCCTACTAGAAAATGGGGTGAAGAGACACTGAGAAGCTTTTCATGCTCCTAAAACTTGCTTCTGCCTGAGATTTCTCTAGTCAAGATGCAAGACGTGCAAAGAAAGTTGTAGCAGGTGGAGTCCAGCAGAAAACATTTGCATTATGGCCAAGACAGTTCTGCACAAGAGTGAAATGGTAAATTTTACATTTATACTTTCTTCAGAATTACAAGTAAACTGTTATTCCTCAGAAAAGATGCATTGGAAACTGAAAATAACATTTTCTTGACTTGGTATAATACCAGTGCAAGCATTAAAAGTCTGGGAAATGAATGTCTGATATTCTCACCTATACCTCTTGGTAGGTAGCAAAGTTAGGACGAGGAAAACAGTTTTATTATACAGTTACCAGGACATAGACTGTTTGTTATAGAGAAGCTGGGTTTGATGTTTTTTACCATTGTTCTTACGATGACTTACAGAGAATTGATGGTGTTTTGAGCTACGTTTTTTTTCCCCAGTAGCTAGCGCCTGTGTTTTGAATTGAGTGAGAAATGAGGCACTCTAACCACCTATGTGCTTTTGAAAAATTGGCTGTAAATTGAATGATAGGCTTGGATAGTGCAGCATTATTCCTGAGTTTTGCTGTGGGCTTGCTTTTTATCCATTAGAATTCGGAAAATTGGACAGGTAATAATAACTGCAAGTTAAACAATGTCTTAAACACAGTCAGTATGTGTAATAACACTGCTTAAAACGTGGCTGTTAGTCTTTTGCTACTGAGCTACCTACAGAGATCCTTACTTACAGGTTGTAAGTTAGTTGCTGGTAAATTACATCTCTTTTTTTCCACTTAAAGATGAGAGGCTCAAAAATTACATGTTTATTTTTCAACTTCCTTAGCTTTTCAAATAGTTCAATCTGAAAACTTGTAGTGACAGTTGCTAGTGTTACATTTGTGTGGCCTGGGGAAAGTTCCTGTTGCTGCTACCTCTGCTTATTGATGAACTACTGTGGGCTTTTCCTTGACTAATAATGTTAGACTGCTACAATCCTGTTATGAGTAATTGCATTATACTGCACAGTGTTGACCTTGACTTTGCAGTCAGCGTAGGGTAGCACAGATTGTTTCAGCATTGCCTCAGCTTAGTCTACGAGATTTGCAGCAAAATATAATGGCAAAAAAAGCTCCACTTGAGCTGAGGCTTAAGAATCATTTCCCTGCCCAAGGAGTTCATATTTTCTTCAGATAATGCCAAATTATGTCTTACAGAGAGGGGCTTTCCCATACCTCTTATTAAAAAAAAATACTTTTTTTAGAGAGAGAGGAAGTCTGGGGAGTTACTTGATTCATGCAGGAGATTGCAGCAATTTTTTTCTTTTTTCCCTGATACATTTTGTGGATCCTCTTTTTTCCCTTATCAGTTCTTCAAACCTCTTCCCTTGCTTTCCTGGAAATGGATGTGGTGGTTTGGCCCTTACTGGAAGCCGCATGCCCACCAAAGCCATTCTATCACTCTCCTCCTTAGATGGACTGGGGAGAGGAAAAATAGAACAAAAGGCCCATGAATCAAGAAAGAAGCAATTTATTAGGATGCAAAGCAAAAGCTAAGGCCATGCATGGAAGCAGAGCAAACAGAGATGTTATTCTCTGTTTCCCCTCAGCAGATGATGTTCTCCCACTCCCCAGGAAGCAGAGCTCCAAGACATGTAGCGCCTGCTCTGGAGCACAGATACCATCAACAAGTGTCCTCACACTTCCTTCTTTCACTTAGCTTTTATGTCTGAGCTGACATCGTATGACATGGAATACCCTTTTGGTTGGTTTGGGTCAGCTGGCCTGGCCGTGTCCCCTCCCAGGATCCTGCCCATCCCTCAGCCTACTGTTGAGGGGGAGAATGCTGGAAAAGCACAGCCTTGGTGCTAGGATCAGCAGTAGCCAAAACACCCAGCTGCAGCACTGCACAGTACAGCACTAGAAAGATGCTCTCCAGCTCAGCCAAACCCAGTGCAATCAGACAGGAGGAATGTTATCAATGTATGCAGCTGTTACTAGAAATGCTGCCTTTTTCCCCTTCTAGCACTTCTTGTCACTTCTGGTTTCCCCTCTCGGGTGTGATTACAGGAGTACTGTTGCTGTTAAAATTGAGGATAGGGTTGGGTGAAATACTCTTCATTCTTCTGAACACTGTCACGTCTGAAGTTTATTAGACTGTAAAGTAGGAGCAGAGGGTTAATTATTGATATTTTTCTGCCAGCCTGCATTCATTTAATTCTTGTGCACTGGCTTGTGCTTAAGACTTAGATTACAGGAGGGATGCAGGTCTGCATGACTGTCACTTGTTTGTGAGCAGAAAGCCCTGTCTAAGGTTGTTTCATAGTCACTGTTATGTGCATTTTTTTTCTTAAGCATGAAAGTTTATGAATTATGGAATAGCTTGGGTTGGAAGGAACCTTAAAGGTCATCTAGTTCAGCTCCCCTGCAGTGACCAGCAACATGTTCAAATAGAGCAGTTTGGTCAGAGCCCCATCCAGCCTGAATGTTTCCAGGAATGAGGCACCTCCCACCAATCTGGGCAACCTGTGTGAGAGCTTCACCAGCCTCATAAAAAATGTCTTGTATCTTGTATCAGTCTCCCTCTTCTAGTCTGAAACCCTTATGCCTTGTCCTGTCACAGCAGGCTGTGCTAAGAAGTTTGTCCTTATCTTTCTTACAGACCCTCTTCAGGTACTGCAAGGCCACAATATGGTCTCCCTGGATCCTTCTCCAGGCTGAAAAACCCCAAGTCTCCCAGCCTATTTTTGTAGGAGAGGGATTCCAGCCCTCTGATCATTTTTATGCCCTCCTCTAGACCCTCAGGTCCATGTGGGGTCTCAGGAGAGTGAAGTACAGGGAAGAATCACTTCCCTTGACCTGCTGGCCATGCTTCTTTTGATGCAGCCTAGAATGTGGTTGGCCTTCTGGACTGCAAGTGCGTATTGCCAGCTCATGTCCAGTTTCTCATCCATCAATACCTACAAGGCCCCCTCGGCAGGTGTTGCTCTTTGTCCTGTCATCCCTCAATGTGCTGATTCCAAGGACTATCCAGACCCAGACATGGAACTTTTTTGAACCTCATGATGTTCTCTTGTGTCCACTTTCTCGGGCTTGCTCAGCTCCCTCTGGAAGCATCCTGTGCCTAGGGTGTGTCAGCCACATCACTCAGACCAGCAGATGGTCTGAGATCTGCAAACCAGCTGATGGTGCACTCAACCCCACTCTCCATGTCATGAAGGTTATTAAGTGGCATTGGCCCCAGTGCTTCCATATTCATAATTTAAACTCTTACCTCTACCCTTAGTTACTGTAACTATGTTTATAACAATAGATATCATACCCAATCAAATGCATTGCCCATGCAGTGGGCACTAAGCAAATAAAACCAAACCAAACTACTAAACCAAAAAGAAAACAACCACCAAAAAAACCCAAACCAAACTAAACTAAAAACCACCACCCAAAAAGTATCAAAGTGAGATGTGACTGTTATTACAATTTTTGTGAGTGCTGCAAAGATAAGGTGGGCTCTGAAGTTTTCACTGCAGTTTAACTGAGCCCAGGTTTTTAAAATCAGTAGAGGAAAGCATCTTCCATAATTGATGCATCTTTATGGACAGCAATTTGGCAACAGAAGCTTTTCAGCTTAGGCTGGAGTTCCGTGACGATTTGAAATCTATTTGTGTTGATGCTAACACTGCTTTATTTCCATCTCATCCTTTATGACAGCACTGGGGTTTTCTGATCATGTGACAAGATTGTCTCAAAGACAAAATTCTATTACTTTAAGGAGAACAGGCAGCTGGGGCAAATGGAAGGTAAAGAAAAGAGTACATTTTGAATAATGCAGACACCAAGCATTTAAGCCTTAGTAATAATTCAAAGCCAATGGCATCATGTTTGTGAAGAGTTGGATGACCTGCAGAATGCTTGAGATTCACATTTTCTATTAGGGATGCTGCTCAGCAAGTACAGGGTTTCTTCTGCTGAGTGGTGACTATGTTCAGCCCGCCTAAAACATCCCATCCACTAAGTCTGATGTCTGGATATCAAAAGAAGGGGAATTGTACCCAAGGTGTTGAGTGCCAGCATCTTGCATCCTGGAGAGGTGCAGATGAAAAAGAAAGTCCAAGATTAAATTTGGTTTGGATGATTTTTGATATTTTGGTCATTTATATCAGGAGCTATGTATGATTTGGTCTTTTTGGAGTGACCCTTTAGTACAACAGATTGTTGGATCAATTTCTCAGGACTTCATGATATGCTGCCCACCAGCAATGTAGACTTGAATTGAGAAACTGACCCCCTGGGGCTTTTCTGCAGCTTCTCTAGCTCTAGAGCATTCTGCCTACTGTTAGTGCAGCACTTTCAGGACCACCTTTTTTTCTAGTATGTGTTGTTAACCTGAAGACTGGTAGGTAAATTTGCAGTTTCTGTAGGATGCAATAAGCAGCTTATAGCATATAGCATTTTGAGCAATCAGTGGCAGTGTGGGGTCTTGCCTTCAGTTGTTGTGAAGAGCAGTTGAATGCTGGGTGTTGCTTTCTGAATCTGCATCTTTCCCATGTGAAAATTGGTGTTCTCCTTAACTGTGTTTTCAGATGGGTGGTCTCTGTGTGAGGGGTTTGTTATGGGTGTATGTGTTTTTCCTTTGGCTGTTGAGTTCCCATGTGCAGAGATAGCTGTATAAAATTTTGGCTTAACATGCAAAATTCTTTGTTCTGCTTGTTCCTAGTCTTTGTCTTTAATCAAGTTTCATGCAACACTGCTTCAGATAATAAGATTTGGATGAAATAGAATTTTGCACATGGACTTACTCTGGAAATTTCATTTGTGAACCTTTTGTAAGCTACGTTATACTATAAATCTAAAACCACTCATGAGAAACCTTGGTCGTGTCATGGATTTAGCATGGGGGCTTTTTCTTCTTTGTTGTTTGCTTGGTTTGGGGGTTTGGTTTTGTTTTTTAATTAATCTCATAAATCAGGCTACTGAATGGCATTGTAACATCTTTGTAGTCCTGCCAGTACTCAGTCTTTCCTAACAGATGTAGTACCAGATCTCACTTTTGTGCTGTATAAATTAAGCTATTGTGGTGGTGTGCTAGCAGAGCTGACTTTGTTTCTCTGCAGCTTATCTGCACTGCTCTTATCACTCTCTATTCCACATTTTCCAGGAAAATGCTGTCTATTTAATTCAACACTGATCAGATTAAGTTCCTTTATGCTAGATCTACAAAAGAAGAAAGTGGATTCTAGCCTGTAATATCTGTATGCTTCCTTCTTTTTAATTTCAGGCTAATATTTTTTTCCTATTCACAGTGGTGCTCATGTTAATAAAGGGAGAAGAGGTTGTGTGCAGAAGGTTTGTTTGATTTTGTGGTTTGTTTTTTTTGTTACAGGTAGACTAAACTGGAAAACAGTTTTCATCCTTGCATCTGTTCTTTGTAAAACCAGCAGTGGTTTCTCGTGGACAATGCATTTTTTTTTCTGGTGATGCTGATCTTTTGGGTTTTTTTTTGTACTAGTTTCTTAAAGAAGCAAGATTTCAGCAGTCATTTGCTTCCTGCCCTACCTCCTCAGATTCTCTCCTTTCCTGCAATAAATTTGGGCCCACAACCAGTTTGAAGCAAATATTGCAGAGGCACTGTCTCAAAAGTGGTGAATTCCTAAATATATTGGGAAAAAAAGCAGCCAGCTAAGGAAGACAGACAGGTCTCCAGGGAGACTTTATAGCAATATTTCAGTACCCAAAAGGGGAGGGATGTTTTACAAGGGTTTGTAGTGATGGAAGAGGAAATGGCTTTAAGCTGGAAGAGGGCAGATTTAGTTTGGGCATTAGGAAGAAATTCTTTAGGGTGATGTTGTACAGTGGATGTACAGTGATGTACACTGGAACAGGTTGCCCAGGATGGATGTTCCCTCCTTGAAGGTGTTCATGGCCAGGTTGGGTGAAGCCTTGAGCAACCTGGTCTAGTGGAAGATGTACTTGCTCATGAGAGTGGGGTTAGAACTAGATGATCTTTAAGGTCCCTTCCAACCCAACCCGTTCTACGATTCTGTGTTCATCATTAGCCCTGCAGAAATAAAGGCAGTTGTGGAACACTTCTGGTATGGAATAGAGACACTATGAACAAACCTCATGGTAGGAGAGCTTTTAGTGGAGCTCAGCTTAGGCACCACTGAATCTACATAGCAGCAAAACACCAAGCTGTATTACCCCTTCTTGTAGGAGCGTTTCCTTGTCTAAAATGCATTGAACATGTGTTTTAAACTATCTGGTTGTAGTGTAATGATGAGTACAGTGGCATTTGTCAGCCAAGCCCCAGGTAGCAAGTAGTAACTTACTTTAGTAGGTTGCCCAAGGAGGTGGTGGAATCACTGTCCCTGGACATGTACAGGAAACATGTGGAGATTGCTTAATAGCCATGGTGGTTTTAAGTTGATGGTTGAGCTCAATAATCTTGGAAGACTTTTCCAAGTGAAACAGTTCTGTGATTTTCTGGACTAACAGCTCTGAATTCCAGAGATAGATTGTAGCCAAAAGCCAGGCTTTTGAGACATGGCTTAGAAAAAAAAGGAGGGGGAGGGGAAGCTTTAGGTAACTCTTGAATTAATCTTTGGCTTTCATTCTTCTTGTAAGTCTGCTCTTTGTTCTCTTTCAGTACTTTGAATTTTGCATTGCTGCTACAGAAACTGTGATCAGATTAAAAATTCCAAGTTGTTATCATTTTGCCTTGTGCTTTAATGTTGAGATTGTGCCTACCCAGCTGTAGCCTTAACACAAACACGAAGGGACTCTTGGTGAGGCAGTTACCTGAAAGCTCTGAATGTCTGGTGATGTGTAGAAACCCCTACCTTTGCTAAGCTCTTACGAAATCTAGGAGACATCTTTTAAAGGAATTTGTGAGAAATAGGGCCAAATAGAATTTGTTACATTAGCCTTTCTCCGGTGTTGCAACTGTTAGATGCTTCTTGAGCGTGTAGGGGTCAAAGTCCATTTAAATTTCTTTACAAATATTAGATCTCTATCGGTGTCTTTGTTGTGTGTTCCAAGAGCAGTGCCTTTTTTGTCGTATACTTTTGTGTGAGATTAGAAAAAATAATAAAAATAACTTGACATTTAAAAGTACTGTCTGTGTAATCATGGACATGACACCTGAGTCTGCAGTTTCTGCGGCATGTGAAGATAACTCATGGCTCAGTCGTGTGTTTCTTCGGTGTTTGGACACTGTCTCACGAACCTGCAAACTGCTTAAGGCCTGAAATAACTGCATGCTTGTGTATTTGCTTAAATGTTTCAGTTGATCTATAGATTCTCTATGCTTTAAAAATACCTGTTTTGAAAATTTTCCTTCAAAAATGTAAATCCTTCACAGGAAATTAAGATAAAGAATTGTGAAGAGCTGATAATCACAAATGACATAAAATGCTCTCCCATTCACAACTATATAAGGCCTCACCTGGAGTACTGTGTCCAGTTCTGGGCACCCCAGTTCAAGAAGGATAAGGAACTGTTGGAGAAAGTCCAACACAGGGCTGCCAACATACTCAGGGGACTGGAACATCTCTCACATGAGCAAAGGCTGAGTAGAGCTGGGGCTGGTTAGCTTAGAGAAGAGGAGGCTGAGAGGGGATCTTATTAATGCTTACATCTAAGCAGTGGTATCAGGAGAATGGAACTGTACTCTTCTCAGTGGTCCCCAGTGGCAGAACAAGAGGTGATGAACATAAACTTGAGCACAGAAAGTTCCATCTAAGCCTGATAAGGAAATTCTTTACTTTGAGGGTGGCAGAGCACTGGACCAGGCTGTCTAGAGAGTTGGTGGTGTTTCCATCTCTGGAAACTTTCAGGGCCCACCTGAATATGTTCCTGTGTGATCTACTTCAGGTGAATTTGCCTTGGCTGCAAGGTTGGGCTTGATGCTGTTCAGAGATCCCTTCCAACCCCTACCATTCTGTGATTCTGTGTCAAACTGATTCCATTAAAATCTCCAAATATTTTGGATAAAAAGGTTTGAATGGTGTTCTGTGCTTAGATATTGTGCTTCCCAGAAATTTGATGTTTTTCAGCTCCTTGGACTACATTATTGTAGTATCTGAGTTGTTTTGCTTTAGAGGAAAAGGAAGAACTGCAAGGGTGCAGTAGCAGAGTTAGGTAGCTCTTAGTTAGTGGCCAAGTTAAACTGTAGGAAGAGGAACATCCATTTACCTATCACTGGCATTGAAAAACCTGCTTAGAAGGACTAATTATTTAAAATTTATTCTGGAGTTGTAATATGATGAGCAAAATATTACTATCAGTTCCTTTCTTAATCAATTGCTCTGTTTCCCCCTGCCTCCCATGGCAGTCTTTTTCCTGTAAAAGGACCCATCTGTCTAAGGTAGAGAAAATCACTTTCTATATATTGATTGCCCTGACTGCATGTATTTAACTGGCTGAGGCTGTGCCAATCATTTTGCTGTCTTGTTTAACTTTACTGGTTTAATTATTTTTTTCTTTCCTCCAGAAATGGAATTCTTTACTATGAGGATGGCAGAATACTGGAACAGGTTGCCCAGGGAGGTGATGGGAGTCCCATCTCTGGAGATACTCAAGATTGGCTTGATGGGGCTCTGAGCAACCTGATCTAGTTGGGAATGTCCCTGCTTGCTGCAGCCAGGGGTTGGACTAGATGACCTTTAAAGGTCTCTTCCAACTCGAAACCTATGAATTCATTTACTTCTCTGTACTTGTGTCAGACAGCATGATATCTCATTTGTAACCCTAACAAAGGAAATGCTTTCTGTTATTGCATGGGGCTTTTTAAACAGCTTTTGGTTCCCACCATTGTTTTAATTCTTCTAAACAGTAGATCTTCCTACTTTTGGTGATACTTAGGAAATAATAACTGGTTTTTTTTTGTTTTAAATTAGGTTAGAGTTTGAGAGACAACAACGAGAGGAGCTTGAAAAGTTAGAAAGCAAAAGGTAACAGTATTCTTTGTGGTGTTTACATGTATGTGTGTATATATACACGTTGCAGACTCATTGAAGTAATTCATTTGGAATGATGGCATTAAACAACAAACAAGAGGATTCTGATATAATTTTATTTTGTCATCTCCAAAGATTTTGGTTGTTTGTTTTTTTCTTGAACTGCTCATTCTTATTAACTAGTAACAGATAGGCAAGCTGAATTGTTCCTGACTATGATCATTAGCAAAGAAAATGTCAAGCATAAAGACAGGAGGAGGGAGGTTCTTCTCCTCCTCTACGCCTGGAATACTCTGTCCAATTTTGGGCTCCCAAGTTCAGGAGAAGCAGGGACCTGCTGGAGAGAGTCCAGCAGAGAGCCATGAGGATGACTGAGGCACTTGACCATCTCCTCTACTGGGAGCCCTGGGGCTGTTCAGTCTGGAGAAGACTGAGAGGAGATCTGATCAATGTGTACAAATATCTGGGGGGGGGGTGGGGGGTGTCAAGTGGGTGGGGCCAATCTCTTTTCAGTGGTCAGCAGCAGTAAGACTAGGAGCAGCAGTTACAAACTGTAACATAGAAGGTTTCACCTCAACATGAGGAGAAACTTCTTTACAGTGAGGATGACAGAGCCCTGGAGCAGGCTGCCCAGAGAGGTTGCAGAGTCTCCTTCTCTGGAGACTTTGAAACCCTGCCTGGATGCATTTCTGTGCAAATTACCCTAGGGGATCTTGCTTGGCAAGGGGGGATGGAGTCAGTGATTTCTAGAGGTCCCTTCCAATCTCTAAGGTTCTGTGATTCTGTGGGTAGAGTAGATGATACAAATGTAATACACGAGTTGATTTAAAAGATGATAAATTAGATTATGTAGATATTTTTAAATGGTTGACTTTAGATTGAATTTTGATTAGAAAAGTTCATATTATAAACTCTGTGTCTCAAAACTGTAATGCTGGTATGGTCATGGCAATCATAGAAACATTATTTCAAAATCAGTTTGATGTACAAAAGAAAGTAATGTTGTTAGCTGGCAAACTGAGCTGACTATTCTGGCTTATCATACCTGCTAAAATTTTAGAAGTAACAACTCTCTCTTTGTTAGATATCACAGTATTGATTAGATTCATAAGTTAGGAGACACTTTCTGCCGTCTCAGCTTTAAACTGCTTGCTCCCTTTCAAAAGAGTTGTTTATGTAGTTGGACTAAATGAAGTAAACTAAGAAAAAAACCCCTGAGAGTCTGAAGCATCAGATGATGTTACTCTGAGTCACTGATATTTATCCTCTTTGTTATGCAGATAGGATTTGAATTCAGATTGCACGGAAGTTGTGTCTGTGCTTTAATTTACCTGATTTTTCTTCTGAAGTAACCAACGGATTTCCAAGTTGTCTCTAAGTGTATTCAGATGACTGTGCTCAGGGAATAATGGTGATTTTCAGGTCTCAGTCTGTCCTCATTTGCAGTGGTCTAGAACTTCTAAAAGAGAGATTGTACAGGACGTAACTTTCTCTCTCAAACATGTCTGTTCCTAATCTTACAGTTCTGTTTATCAGTGGTTCAGTTGGGTTCACCTAAAGAGACTGTTTTAATTCACTTGTTGGCTTAAATTTGCTGAGATAGACTTCTAATCAAGTCCTCACACAAGTTTTTGTGTATGAGAATATACCTATAAAAATATATATTCTTCACTGTGTGCATGGATGTGTTCTATCAGTATTATTATTGGATTTAATAGAACAAAATCATGGAATCATAGGGCTTAGACATCTAAGATCATCAAGTCCAACTGTTCCATTCAGACACAGTCCATAGTATCCAGAGTCACATTCAAGTAGTCTTTTCCTTCAGGAAGTTAAATTCTGCAAGCAGTTCCTATCTCTGTAATAGACCAGGCCCAAAAAAGTCTGATTTTCTACTGACGTAAGTGCTAAATAACTCATTTTCCTGTAACTTCATATATCCATAATGAATCCTGGTGAGACCTCATCTTGAATACTGTGTTCAGTTTTGGGCTCACCAGTTGAAGAGTGGCAGGGATCTGCTGGAAAGCGTCCAGCGGAGGGCTATGAGGATGATTAGGGGACTGACTGAAGGGCATGGCTTATGAGGAGAGGCTGAGGGACCCGGAACATTTTAGTCTGGAGAAGAGAAGACTGAGAGGAGTTTTAATAAATGTTTATAAGCATCTGAGGGCTGGTCATGAGCAGGGGGACAGGCTCTGCTCACTTGCTCCCTGGGATAGGACAAGGAGCAGTGGGTGTAAGTTGCATCACAAGAGGTTCCACCTCAACACAAGGGAGAACTTCTTTACTGTAAGGATCACAGAGCACTTGATCAGGCTCCCCAGAGAGGTTTTGGAGTCTCCTTCCCTGGAGACTTTCAAGGCCTGTCTAGACGCATTCCTTTGTGATTGATGTTAGATTGTGTGGTCCTGCTCTGGCAGGAGAGGTTGGACTGGATGATCTCCTTGGGTCCATTACAACCCCTAATAGCCTGTGAATCTCTTTACCATTTCATGCATTGAGCAATTAAAAGATTCTAGCCTGTGGCAAAAGAAAACTGTTGTAAAAATAGACTGTTATACAGCAAAGTTTTTATCCAAACCTTTTGAACCTCTAAGGAGTATGCGGGGGTTTTTTTGGGAGGTGGTGAAAAAAGGAAAAATGAAAAGATATATTTCATGTGAGTGTTTTACTGTAGGAAACAAATAGAAGAGATGGAAGAAAAGCAGAGATCTGACAAAGCAGAACTTGTGAGAATGCAGCAAGAAGTAGAGTCCCGGCGCAAAGAGACAGAAATAGTGCAGCTGCAAATTCGAAAACAGGAAGAGAGTCTGAAAGAGAGGAGTGTTCACATCGAGAGCAGGTTGAAGGATTTGCTGGCTGAAAAAGAAAAGTTTGAAGAGGAGAGATTACGGGAGCAACAGGAGATAGAGCTTCAAAAAAAAAAGCAGCAGGAAGAAATCTTTTCCCGAGTCAAAGAGGAGTTGCAGCGACTACAAGAACTTAATCACAATGAAAAAGCAGAGAAAATGCAGATTTTTCGTGAACTAGAGAGGCTTAAGAAGGAAAAAGATGAGCAGTATATTAAGTTGGAATCAGAAAAGAAAAGACTCGAAGAGCAGGAAAGGGAGCAGGTGATGCTCGTGGCGCATTTAGAAGAACAGCTTCGAGAGAAGCACATCATGATAGAGCTCCTTAAGAGAGGGGATGTACAAAGAGTTGAGGAAGAGAAAAGAGATCTTGAAGATATTAGAGAATCTTTTTTGAAAGTCAAGGAGGCCCGATCTGAAGGTGATGAAAACAGTGAGGAATTAGACAAGGCACAGCACCACTTCCTAGAGTTTAAAAGGAAGCAGCTAGAACAGCTGACTCTTTTGGAAAAAGATTTAGTTCAGCAAATGGATCACCTAGAAAAGGAAATAGCAGATGAAAAAAGAGCTCTGGAACGCTTAAAATTTGCAGATGAAGAGCATTTAAATCTGAAGAGAAAGGATGAAAATGTTGTGGATGCTGTTCTCAAAGCTGAAGAGGTTGACAGGATAAATCGAGCAGAGTACAGGCTCCAATCTAAAGTACGCCAGCTTGGGTACCTGAAGAGTAATCATTTGCCAGCTCTGCTGGAAGAAAAACAAAGAGCCTCTGAAGTCCTTGCTAGGGGCTTGTTAGGGTTAGATAATACTCTCTATCAAATAGAGAAAGAAATGGAAGAAAAGGAAGAGCAGCTTGCTCAGTATAGAGCTAGCACAAATCAGCTGCAGCAGCTTCAAGAAACTTTTGAATTCACAGCCAATGTAGCTCGTCAGGAAGAAAAGGTTCGGAAAAAAGAAAAAGAAATCCTTGCATCAAGGGAAAAACAGCAGAGAGAAGCACTGGAGCAAGCTGTTGCAAAGTTAGAGAGGAGGCACTCTGCTCTACAACGACGTTCAACGATAGACTTTGAAATCGAAGAGCAGAAGCAGAAGCTTGCCACCTTGCACAACAGCTGCAGCGAACAGGCAGGTCTGCAGGCCAGTCTAGAAGCTGAGCAGAAAGCCCTTGAACAAGATCGAGAGCGGTAAGTGCTGTGGCAACTGCCATTTGTCAGAAACCTCTCCACTGATAGGGAACCACTTTACACCTTAAATGTTGAGAGAACTGCTTATTCTGTGTTCCAGTATTTCACGTTCTCTATGAGTTTTGAGTAGTTTACTCAGAACTGAAATTCTCTGCTGCTTTTTAAAAGAATTTGAGCTCACTCATTCATTCTGTCATGCTACTTACTGCCCCCCCCTCCCCCCCCCCCAACAGGAGAGTATCTACATCAGCCATGGCAGTACTCTAAAATCTTTTCTCTACTTAGAAAGCTCAACCAACCTCATGTTGTGCCCTCACAAAAAACACGTACTAACAGCATGTTTTTTCTTTTAGAATGTTAATATGTAGCATTTTGTGTCTTTATAACTAACGAGCTTAGATGTTTGTTGAAGATTTGGAGGCTGATTATTGCAGCAGCCCGCCAACTATCTCTCTCAGCAGATGATGCACTGAACACTTCTGGTATTCAAAGTGTTTGATTTGTTGTTGTTAATTTCAAGGATAAATAAACTAGATCAGATATGTATCTATGCAGCTTTGATGGTGTTTTTTAAGCTTACTGGAAAATTTAGAGAGGCTGTAGTATAGCCCTATATGCTGACAAAGCCTTTTAGGTACAGAAATGACATCATCACTTAGACTATCTGGCAATGTGACATTCAGCCTAAGTAAGGAAGGCTCAGAGAAAAGTGACTGAGGTAAGAAAGCATCTTTCCTGTTGGATTTTTGCTCAGGCCAAAAATAAAACAACTAGTATTCATGCATTTAATCCATGCAGCACGGAAAAGAATTGCCATTTTAAGAAATGCAATTAGATTTGCTGATAGTAGAGCTTTGAAACCTGTAACGATTAGTGAAACAGTGGAGAGTTTCTCTCTTGAATTTGTCATTTGTATTTTTAGTATTCCATTAAATTGTCTGGCTCTTCTTTCATGAGCCCTTCAAACAGATGCCTGAATAGAAGAAAAAAAAACCAAACCCAATGCAACCAACAAAGAAACAAACAAAAAAAATACAAACCATAAACTTGCCTCTAGCCAAACTGAAAAAACTCTCCTGTGTCCTTTTCCTTTTAAACCGTTAGCAGAAGATAATAGTTCCATTTTATACCCTGTGCAGAGGTCTCTTTTTCAACATTTAGAGCTACATGGTGTGAATTTTTGTGTGGATATCAACATTATTTTTCATAATTATCCTGAACATAAATCTCATTTTCTACACTAAGTGTCTTGGCTTGACTCAAGCCATCTCTAAACAACTAGAAGTTCCGACAAAAATTGGACAGCTTACTCAGCCCTCAAGAAATTGCTGGGTTGTGTGATAAGTGAAAAAAATTATCAGCTATGGGACTAAAGTTTGGAAAAGATACCAAGGAAGTGAAAAAGTCTTTTTTTTTTTTCCTTGTCTTTTTAACGTTCACTTTAAAGCCTTCTTGCACAAATTAAATAAAACTCTGAAGTCTTCCAGTGAATCACCCAAGGGTCTGTGTAATTAAATTTGGAATGTTTTTATGAATGTTCAGGCAGAAGAAAATCTGAAGATAGCATGTTGAATGCTTCAGGCTACTTACTGCTTTTGTGTTTGAGTTTACACTTCATGGGACACAATATCTTGGGTCCTATAATAAACCTATGAATTGTGTATATTATTGTTATCTAGATAAACAAGAAGAACATTGATGTGAACTAGAGGACACCATCATATAGTGCTGATGTCCTCTGGTTCGCATCAGTATTAGTTCTCTGAGAGTGTTTAAAAGCAGTATTCATTTGAAATGCTCTGTGAACATTAAGGTCATTTTAACCAGTTACAATGTTTGGGGTTTTATTTCCAGTTTGAATGATCCTAGAATCATAGAATGGTGTAGGTTGGAAGAGACCTTAAAGATCATCTAGTTTTAGCCCACTCAACCATGGGTGGGGACCCCTACCACTAGACCTCATGGCCCTGTCCAACCTGGACTTGAGCACCTCCAGAGAGAGGCCATCCACAACCTGCCTGGGAAACCTTTTCCAGTGTGTCCCCAACTTTACTGTAAAGAATTTCTTCCTAAAATCCAGTGTAAGTCTACCTTCCTCTAGCTTAAATCCATTCTCCCTTGTCCTTTCACTACTTTTTACAAAGTCACTAGCCAGCTTTCTTGTAGCCTCTGATCAGGTACTGGAAGGCTTCTATAAGGTACCCCAAGAGCCTTCTCTTCTCCAGGCTGAACTGCAGCCGCTCTCACAGCCCATCCCCACAGGGGAGGTACTCCAGTCCTCCGACTATCTTTGTGGCCCTCCTCTGGACCCACTCCAGCAGTTCAATGCCCTTCTTGTGTTGGGGGCCCTGGAGTCAGATGCAGCACCCTAGGTGGAATCTCATGATGTCAGAGTAGAGTGGGTGAATAGTCTCACTTGTCCTGCTGGTTCACACTTCTTTTTGAAGTTACTATGTAAACTCAAATTCTTTCAGCTACAGGAATGACCTTTAAAACAATAAGTTAAAAGTTATACTGGAGGAATTCATGCATATTTTTCTTCACTGGTGAAGCTTTGTGGCAATATAATGAACATAAAGCAATATTAAAGTCATGTTTGAGACAACACGAGGTATTGCTCACAAGTGGTGAGGTGTAGTTTAGGGTATTTACTGGTAGATGCATCACACATCCAAATAAATTTACAACTATAGGAAGTAATATCTTTTGATGGTAGGATGTTTACAAATCAGAAGATAAGCTTTATCCTTTAATATAATCCTTTAATACAATTTTGGAGTTTTTTGTGGTCCATTGATTTTCCATAGATGCAAACACTCTCCTATATCCATCAGCCATCTCCCATCCATTTTCTCTCAGGATGCAAAACTGTTTTGCTGCTCATTGAAAGAATGAAGGAGATGGCTTCTGGCAATGCTGCAAAAATTGTTCTGAAGTTGAAATAACTGTTCAGCCTGCTCTACTCCAGCCTAAGCCTCAGCATTTGACATCTCTTTAATTTTCCAGTTTAACCTCCAGGATGGAATAAAGGAGTCATAGCATTGTACTTCAATTTTGATACAGACAAATGTAGGATAAGTGGTAGAATTTCAACTTTGCATAGTTTCCTCTGCTTTTGGAGCAGTTTTTGTTCTTTAATTTTCAAGTAGCCTCTAGGAAAACCACGCTCTCTGGAGACAAAAAGTCATAATGAAAATGGGGAAGATTCTTACTGCATTACTAATCTGATCTTGTATTACTAATCTAATCTCAGCCACATTGCAAGTGAAAGTGTGTTCTGCAGGTTACTGTATCACAGTTTAACTTGAGTAAGTGAGAAATGGTGTCAGATTTGCCTCTTAGATGCAATGACTCAGGCGTTTTCCATCAAAACCGTGGTATCTACTTTTACATATTCTGTTCTAGGTATAAAACTGGCTGGTATTAAATTTACTTGTTAAGGGAAGTGAGGTTTCTCTTTCAAAAGTTGACTTATTAGGTATATATGGTGCAAAAAAGGCATGTTTTATGATATAACTAACAGAGTAACTGGAAAAATAAGATTTATAGGTATAGTATACAATTCAAAGATTTTGTTATGGCTACTTTTTGCCATGGCATTGGTTTAGGTTTTCTTTGGGGTTTTTTGTGTGCATAGTGCTGTATGGTCAGCTTTTAATTTTTTTTTTCCATTAATTCAGTTACTTGATACTGGAAACTAATAACTGAGGTCATTTGTAGAGTTCTGTAATGAGGAAAGGTTATTCAAGTGATCCTCCTAGATAGGTTGACTTATGAATGAATATTTAAGATATTGAGTTGCATTGGAAGTGGCTGAAGTTTGTTCTCCTAGCTAAACAACTATGAATACCCATAACCTTACATATGTGTATCCCAGTGTAAGTGCAATACTTTGCATAAGAACTGTGTGAATCAACTCTAAAAGGAAATTACATGTTAAGATCTCTTTATAGCTTGGACCAGGAAATTCAACAGCTGAAGCAAAAAATATATGAGGGTGATAGTGGCCAGAAAGGAAATCAGGGAGCAGCAGAAGAGAGGCTCTCCCATACCACTTCCCATACCAGCCCAACAAAGCCACAGCCGCCCACTGCTCCATTGGTTGATGATAGGTGGGTAACCTGCACTTGTGCAATTTTTTGGGAGGAATACAAACAAAGCTGTTGAAAATGAGTATTTTGAAAGATCATTCTGCCAGTACTGGTTTTCAGGTAAATATTTACTTGCACTTAAAGACCAGTCTGGAAATAAAATTAATTTGCTGTATTTGACTTTAACCAGTAGCCTAACCTAGTGCTCCTGTGCAATTTGTTTTGGAATATAGAGAGTTGGAAAATTGTAGGCTAAGATGTATTTAAATTGTTTCTGTGTTTATGTTTACTTGTGTATATTCCACTGCTTGATATATGCTTAAAGCAACATAGTAAATGAAACTGTCTTAAACCTTTTTTAAAGGGGTGGCTGCTTGGTATCACTTAATCTTCTGCGTCTCTGTTCTTTTTACATGCAGTTGTTACTATCGGCTTTCAGAACTTGCTTTCTGTGGGATGACCAAACCCTTGTTAGCTCAAGTTACTGCAATCACAGATAATAAAAAGGACACATGAGTAACTAAAGATGCAACCCCAGCTTTCTGTTCCTTTGTAATTGCTCTTACCCTCACTGCCACTTACATGCAGAGCTGCACCTAGAGTGGTGGCTTTCCTGGGGTCCTGCATGCTGTGTAATTGTGATAATAGGCAAAAGTTAACAACTTCTTAAGTGAACATTTGCTTTAAAAGTCCATGTTCCTTAAGGAGGGATAAAACTGACCTAACATGAAGCCCACCAGTTAAGAGTTCTACATTACTTAGGACTCATAAGCATTTTAAAGACCCTTTAGCTTGTCTTGATTTGTATCTAAGAATATACTTTCCCTTCCTCTTTCTGTATCTTGAAGGATAAATGCCTTTATTGAACAAGAAGTGCAGAGAAGGCTCCAGAATATTCATCACAAAGCTGAGGATAATGATGTTAGCCTGTCTTGGTCTTCAGAAAGTTTAAAGGTGAGCAGAGATGGGTAAAAATGCACCATGTGTAACCACTCATTTGGTTTTGTTGTTCGACAACGTTTACCTTTTACTATATTTGCTTAATTTTAATTGGCAAAAAAACTTAAATAGTAAACCAGAGATATCAGTTTTAGATTTTGATTCTCCTCCCCCCCTGCCTCCTCCTGCTAATGACTGCATTATATTATTTTTTTTCTTTGCATTTTAAGTAATTATCAGTAGGAGAGGAGTTAATCTTGGCTGTTAAAAAGAATGTCTCCTCGTATCAATACTTCCAAATGAACTGAAAACCAGGAGGCACTTTTAAAAATAAATGCATGTACCCTTTTTGTTCTTAGGATAATGAAAGACTTAATAATGGCACTCTTCAACGCAAGCTGAAGTATGAGGTAGGTCATAATTTGTCAAAATGAAATTATGGCATGCCCTGTAATTAAATTTCTTAATGTTTAGCTGCATAATTAGGATTCTGGATTCACAGCAAGATTAAAAGGTAGCAGGGGCTGCAATGCATTTTTCCATCACTTGAAATTCAGGTGATCTTTTTCGGATCTGGTTTAGCTTTCTCCTTGTTTGGAAGGTGTGGTTATTTTGGATCTGTCTTCTTTCTTACATCATCATTGTTAATTTGGAACAGTATCCCTTTCCTGATTTTTAGAGGATAAAAGCAGTCAATGAGGAGATACTGTGTGAATTCAGGATACCACTTCTCCCAAAGAACTACTGTGACAGTGACCATAATATCAACAAGTAGCATGGGAGAGCTTGTCTGTGTCATGAGGGATGTATGCATATGTTTTTCAGCTGACGCTTAGACTCCTCCCGTCATTTTTTGCTTGAAATATAGTTAATTATTATGGTGAGTAAATCCTAAATCCCTCCATAGATTTTAATTTCAGCAGTAGGAGGGCTGCAGAACCTCTACTTTGGGTATTTTTTTATTTTTACACTTGGTTTCAAGCATGTTTAACTTTTTATGGAACCTTGGATAGTACAGGATTGCTTCTTTTGTTTGTGGGAATAAAGGACTTAGAAATTTCTGCATCACCCTTTGGCTTCTCTGTGGTTTTCGAGTGAAGCAAATTTAAAGCAAGCGAAATGGATACTGTATAAAGATAAATCATTGGTGGGCTGGGAAGATCAACCATTCCTGAATCAGACCTCCATCACTTCTTTGGAACTTCTCTCTCTAATTTGAGACATTGTGCAATGATTGTACAGATTCTGAATGATTTTACAAACTGAATCAAACCCAATCTTCAGCTGAAGAAATGTTCAGATTAGGTGGTTTTAAAGATGTTTCTGTTTTCTTCTTTTGGAATTTTTAACAGAAAAGTCAACAGTGGCAGCCACGTTATGGCTTTCCATTTATGTCTAAAGATGGCAATTGTGCCTCTAATTTGTGCAGAGAAAACACAGGAGTAAAAGACCATAAAAGACAGAAGGAATATACAGAGATGTGGGATTTATTTTCCAGTTCTGGAAGACTCTCCTCCTCTTTTACATCAGAGAAAATATTTGAGAATGAAAGAAATTCAGAACAGGAGGGCTTTGCTCCTCATTGTGGCATTGAAAGTTTTTTAATGCTCTCTGAAAATACTAATACTTTAAGAACTAAGAATATTCCTCATCAGAATGTTTTATCCACTTCTTTACAAAGTCATGACTTAAATAATGTACCTCATTCGCTCTTCAAGGTTGAACATTTCAATCATTTTGATGATAAAATAACTACATCTCTAGATTGTGACAGCTTAAGAACTGAATCTGCTTGTTCCCACTTGAAACAGCTGTCTGCTGCAGGATCCTTAATGGGTGTTAATGAGCAAGCTGGCTTTAACAGCATATCCTTTTCTCAGCCTAATGCATATTCTGAAATAATGACTTGCAAAGAAAGCAGACCATGTAAGACAGTGCATCCAACAACTGAAGACCACTCTAGTACTTCTCAGCTTCCAACACAAAAAGCCTCAGCTTTTACTTCTTTTAAGTCAGTATCTTCTCATTTGGATTCAAGCCCAGAACACACCTATAGTTTGGGATATCTTTTCAGTAAGCTTTCCTGCTTTTACAAAGATACCAGTAGTCAGCTGCTCAACAGTACAATCATTTCTAAACAAATCAAGGAGTTGGGAAGTTTGTGTGAGAGAAACGAGAAGTGTGCACAAGCGGTGTCATTAATAAAACACCTGCCCTTTGTAAGGAACTTGCAAATAAATGTATTCTTCAAGTCCGACACAAATCAGGACACCTCCCACTCTGCTGCTGATGCCACAGCTCTCTCTCAAAATGTCACTGAGGTTGATTCCCCTGTGCAAGAGGCCATCACAATGTGTGTGAGCACAGAAGTGTCTGATGCCTGCGAAAGAAAGCCCTCTGAAGGAGCTGCATGCTGTTGTGAAGATGAAGAGCTGGAAAACAGTCTTGTGTTAAGCCAGAAATTTGTAGATTTTCCCAATGTCTTTTTGAAGCTTCAGGTCTGTTCTCTGGAAAAAGTGCTGGAAATTTTTACCTGTTTCTTACCTCAGATTTGTATTAGAATGGAGGAGTTGAAAGGTGTATATTGGCTCGCTGTTGGCAGTTGCAAAAAACCTGATCCAGAACCTGCTTGCTTGCTTTTGTTCAGCTCTGTTCTGTATGTTGTCATTTCATCAGCAGAGCAAGATGTCTGCCAGAGTTCCCTGACAATGTTTCAAGAGGTTCCCATCCTCAATATCAAAGAGATTCAAGTTGGCTTTGCTGGACAGAGTCTTAGTCTTCTGTTCCCTGCTGAAGATGGTTGGCTCACAATATTTACCTATAACAAACACTTCACTCAAAGAATTTGCCATGACATAATGAGCCTTTTGATTTCTACACCAGATGATGCTGTGTATTTCACTCACCGGCTCTTGCGAGACGATTTGATGCAGATTTCACTTGACTGGACATCAGAAGTGAACGACATTGTATTTTCAAACGGAGTACGATTGTTCTGCAAATTCACAGCTGAATTAGCTGATCTGGTTTACTTACTCCATGAAAATATGGGAAGTGTTAAACCATCATTAGGTGACATTCAAGTACTGCTGTATACCTCAGTGAAAGTAGCCTATGCTAAGCGAACCATGTATAGATCTTTAGTTCTTACAACTACTCACATAGGTCTCTTAAGAGAAAGTAATGTCTTTTACTCAGCAGCTTCATGCCAACAGTTTGACAGCCTTCAGTTACACAGTTTAAATGATATCCGATGCGTGGTTTTGCCAGACAAAGAGAATCCCACAAAAATTGAGCTTGTGTTTTCTAGAAGGTGCAACATTGGATCTGATTCAGGAATTGGTTTTTCTAAATACTGTGAAAAAGAAAGAAGTCCTCAGCTGACAGTCATCCCATCAAGTCTCCAAAGCAGTTTGCATATCCCTTCAGAAATCTGGGTATTAACATTCAGTTCAAGTCAAGAAGCTATTTGGCTAATTATGCATCTGACTAGGTGCTGAAGTCCAAATAGATAAGTTCAAAACAAGAGGATAGTTAATACTGATAATCTATCTTCCTTTCTTCCTTCCTTCTCAATAAGCAAAAGAGTCCTGTGAGCCTGTAAGAGCATGCCATAGGGTGCGTACACTCATCATAGCAAAAATCAGTGTTAGTGGAGTGCTTGCTTTTTGTGGGTCTCCAATGTACCATACGTACATTTCCTTGGAAACAGGAGGAAATTAAGTAATTCTCTTACGGGGTAGGTGGATCAGAACTGTGATTACAGCTGTGTCTTCCCATCTCCGTTTTGGCTGTGCTTTTTGGCTCACTTCATCTACTATCTATCTTCACTAATGTCTCCTCCATTCCTTCTTAATTACCTTTTTCTTAATCTTTCTGTGTATCTTTGTTTTTCAGGCTTCTCATTTGATTCCAGTGCTTCAAACATCTGCAGTGCTTTTTTTAAATCTTATAGTCACCATATGGTCTTAATACTAAGGGTGCTTACAGCTTTTATACTTGAAATTTTGGAAATAATAGCATTGACAATTCTCTTTGTAGTTAAGGGTCATTGCATTCTTGCATTAAAGGTTGCCACAAATGCAAACGGGGTTGGTTAGCTTATTCCAAGTGCATTGTCTGCATTACCAGAAATAGATGGATTTGCCGTATCTCTTTTCCCCTGGGTTTGCCCCTTTGCCCAGGGATAAGGGAGTGTAAGGTACATAGAAGCAGTGAAACAGAACAAGAAAAATGCAGAGAACATCCAATATGCTTTTCAGAGTTCCCTCTCCTTTCCTTTTATTGTAGGAATGCAATGGAGGACTTGACGCAATTAGTATTTATTTGGTCCAAGTAGTTGTACTCAATAAGTCATTGCCATGGGTTGAATTTGAATTTGATGCTGTTATTCAAAACCGTCCTACCTCGTGCCAGCTTAAAAATGGTACTGCAGCCAGAACAAAGTATTACAGGGCTTGAAGTTCAGCTTGTAACATGAGAAGCTCCCTGTGCTGGTTGCTGCTTTTGGGTTCTGAGCTTTGGCTGTTGGCTTTTTTCCACAGGGATGGCAGTGATATGGGTGGGAGTTGGGTAGCTTCCTGGGTTTGCTTTTCTGTTTTCTGCTGGTTGGGTGTTTTTTCTGTATTTCACTGTCCTTTTCTTCAGGTAGGCTTAGCTAAGGTAATTGTGTATTATGATTATGTTACTTTATATTAAACTTGTATCTCACGATCTCAACACAAAGTTTTTATGTGTTCCTTTCCCCTCACTTCTCTGTCGGGGGGAAGCAGGCAGGTCAACCCATTTAACCCATATTCCTTCGATGAGACTGTTTAAGAGAAACATGTTTTGGAAAGGGACCTGGTCTTAAAGGGTGTGAACAGATACTTGTTGTCCTTTAAATAGCATTTTGACCTTTGGTGTTGCCACTCTACCTGTGGTAGGGCAAACATTTTGGGATTTTTCATCTGTGTATTTTTTGTGCTGTAAAATGGATAGTTTGCAGCTGAGTATCTTGCCTGACAGATGAAGCTTAACTCGAGTTTTCTTCATGTCATATGCCTGATCTAACTTTCTTTTCTTTTTTTTTTCTCTCTCGTGCTTACTTACTAATGAGGTTGCTGCTGCTGTGAGATTGCATCTCTTACAATCTCTTTGCATTCTAAAATATGATGGAGCTCTTGGATGTTGGCAAAGGATTTCTCTTAGTCAGGGCTTGCCTTCAGCTTAGTACAAGGTTATTCTTTACCTATTACCCTGTCAGATGTTGAAGTAATAAGCAATCTGTTGCTTCCCATCTTTTGTTTCTTCTCTTCTAAAGGGAGCTGAATACCTTTTGAATCTTGTAGCTTGAATGTGCCATCTGCCTTGTTTGAGGAAGATAGTCCTTGGCAGATAGAACAGTGGTGTCTAATCTGAAATTCTAAATTCTCTAAGCCTATTGCCAAGGGAGGTGCAATCTTCTACTAGACAGAGTTAGACTTCAGTCTCTCTACTAGTATGAGAACATTTCCGATTTGTTCATGCCATATGTTTAGACAGGATAATGTAACTCATGTGGGATTTAAAAAGAAGTAACTTGCATTTGGATGGAGAAGTTGTCTGGAAGGGTGAACGCTGATTTAGATACAAGTTTTTTAGCATAACAAAACTTTCTACTGTCCTAAGGAACTCCAAAGATGAGCAAAATATGTCACTCCTCATAGGTATGGTTGTTTAGGTTTTTTTTGGTGTTTAGGGTTTTGTTTTATTGTGTTTTTTTTCTTCAAGAACAACTAAAAAAGGCAAATACAAATTACTTACAGAACATGGAGGAAACAGACTAGTTTGGGGCTGGAGCATAACCTGGT
Organism: Pogoniulus pusillus; assembly: GCF_015220805.1. Lineage (NCBI taxonomy): Eukaryota > Metazoa > Chordata > Aves > Piciformes > Lybiidae > Pogoniulus > Pogoniulus pusillus. The sequence goes on along the minus strand of NC_087270.1, from coordinate 21,325,391 downwards.
GTCAGTCCAGGTTAGAGGTGGCTCCCTCACTGACAGTTAATGTTGAGTGACACAGTCTGGGAGGATTGTCTTTTTACAAGGAGTCACATGGGAAAGACAGGGGGCAATGAACACAAGTTATTCCTGGGGAGATTCTGATGGGACTCCAGAAGAAAATATGTTACCATGAGAACAGTTAGACATTGAAATCACCTCCCAGGGGAGATAGTGGATTCCTCTACACTGGCCAGTTTTAAAGACTCAGCTTGACAAGGTGCTGGGCCAGCTCATTTAACAACTTGCCTAGAATGGTTGGGCCAAATGATCCTTGAGGTCCCTTCCAACCTGCTATTCTGTGATTCTTTGTCCTGTTCAAAGCTGTTAAAGAATGACAATTTCTGCAGCTGCTTCCTTTGCAGATTATACCCCAAAGTTATATGTTTGTACATAGTCTATTGCTGATAACATGAGTCTCTTTTTTTGTCTTTGTTTTCAGACCTAACTCAATAAATATTCTGCATTTTAATAAAAAATACTTCACAGCAATATCTCCTATTCTACTGTAAATTAAACATAACATAATGATGGATGCTTATGAATATCAAAGCATTATTTAATGTAGTAGGGTGCATTTTTCACAACATTTTGTGTTTGAGATTATTTTCCTCTCTGACTATTGAGTATTTGTAATAGTTCTCTGAAAATGACTGCCAATAAATTACATGTTGACAGAGGTGGCTGTAAGAGTGACTTTATGGGTCTATTGTTCTTTTAAAGCAGATTATGTTGTTGGCAAGGCAGTGAACTCCTCTTTCCTCCAAGGAAAGAATTGCTTGCATTTCTATGCTCCAGAAATGAGTTTCAGTTGAAAAACCAGTAACTTAGAACTGAAAGAAGGACAAAAAGGAGAGGAGACTGCACTTGTTCTGTAAACATGTCCATAAAGGTCACTAGAAGTGTTTTTCTGTTTCAATACAAACATGTTTCTGTTTTCACCAAAATAAGAAGTTTGTGGAAAGCACCTAGATAAAGTCAGTTAATTGAACCTGTTATTTTAGTTAAAGTTAATACACTTTCATCTGGAGGTAGTGTTGATCAAAACTGGAGAAACTTAACCAAGCAACAGGTCTCACAGCAGCTCCTAAGGGATTGCAAACGAGTGTTGAGAATACAGCAACTGTAGAAATGATGGATAGCATCACTAAATGCAAACATGTAACATGGCCTTAATTTTCAAGTGATATTTTTTCAGTCTTTTTTGTTATTGTGAAATTTTATTTGTCATGGTGCTGTTAGTTCTCTGAGCACAAGTTCATTAAGCTTTTCAGATCAAATGCATGCAACTGAGAAAGGGCTTCCTTAAAAAGACAGTTTCTGTACTTATTCACTGTAAATGCTTATGCTGGCTTTGGACACAGCAAAGCATTCATATTTTCAGTTGTAAAAACATGTTATTTTTGACATAACTTCAGAGCTGCAGGTTCTGTCTGGCTGTTAGTCAGAGGAATGTGCTGTCATTACAAATACCTTTTTAAAGCATTTTGTCCATACCATGCAAACTTATCCTAGTTGAGGTTTCTGTTAATTGGATATTATTTAAAGAAAATACTAGGACAGTGTTCTGGCAGTCGATTGCTGTATTAGCAACACCTTATTTAATAGTAAAAATACTTTGGATTTTTAACATTTAAGAATTTCCTGGATTAGCTTGAGCCACTGCAGCTTTCCTTGATCTTGTAAACAGGTTTGTTACATAAAGACATAGAAAAAATATGGCTGACTGTGAAGACTTGATTCATATATTCAGGGATATAAAATTAAGTTACTAAGAAGTTTTCTGCCTTTCTAGTTTTCAGTTTTCTAAGCTGAAAATGCCTGTTCAAAGAGCACTGATTTTCAAGACACTACACCTCAAATATTTGGTGCCTAACCAAATGGTAGGGCTTGAATATAAAAGGAGACCCACTTTATTTTTAATTAATTCCTTAAGTTTTTTATGGAATTTCTGCTTTCTCTATGCTGTCTTTCCCTGCTCCTCTGGCCAAGAACATTTTCTTGTGTTTAGTGAAGTTATTTTCTTTTTTTCCTTATGTAGTGATTTTGGTTTTCCTTTGTTCTCCCTGTTTGGTATGCACATGAAAGCGGATGGTCTGTCGTTCACTGGGAGCAAATCCAGACGACTTTAAGGACCCCATTAAAATTAGTATTCCACGCTATGTCCTGTGTGGGCAGGGAAAGGATGAACACTATGAGTTTGAAATAAAGGTAAGTGCTTTGCAGTTCTTCTTCTTCATGTTTGAAGTCTCTATGCAGTCGTTGCTTGCATTTGTACAGCAGTAGCATCGTAGTACCAGTAATAATCAAAGAGCCATTAAGGTTGGAATAGACCTTTAAGATCATCAAGTCCAGGCATAACCCAGCTACCATGATCACTAAACAGTATCCTGAAGTGCCACATCTACCTGCATCTTGAACACCTCCAGGGACGTGACTCCATCACCTCTCTGGGGCACCCTGTTCCAATACCTGACTACTCTTCCAATAAAGATTTTTTTTTTCCTTGTATCCAATCAAAAGCAAACACTTTTTTGGTTGCAACCAGATAGTTCCTGTTCTGATCTGTCCATCCATCGGTGTTCACTGCGACAGCACAACAGTGAAGGTGGAAATGGCAGCTAGAAGTGTTTAGCAGATTTTCATCTTACTGGCCCTAGTGAAAAGTAGATTTTGTTCCACTGACTACAATTTTTGGCTGTCTTTGCATTGTCTAAATGGCCTCAGTACTGCTAAATAAGGAGTTGTGAGGAAGCATACACAATACAGAACACTACAAAGACAGGTATTTCCAAGGATCTATTGGTATAAATGGTGGTCAGACACTTGAGGTGAGCAGTTCCAGATCCAGTGTCAAATAATTAAGCTGAAAGTGTTGCAGAAATGAGGATTAAGTGCATATTTATTATAGAAAAGCCCTGCATTGAAGGGCAAGTGTCGCACATAGAAAATTATTAGACTCAAAATACCTATAATAACAAAACCATAATTTTTTGTGTTGTTTCAGACCTTCTTTGTTGTTCTCCCTCTCTGCATTTCTAAAGGTCTTGCTTCTCCAGACTGTTCTCTGCTTCCTCTCTGTGCCAGTTTGAAGCTAGCTAGGATGTTTTGGTGAGAAGAACTAGATTACAGGCTGTGAAAGGAAAACAATGGTGATGTTTACTTCACTCATAGGCTTGCTGACATGTATGAGAACAAGAGTGTAAATATAGATAAGACAAATGCTCTCTGTCCAGGCTGTGGGCTGCATTTCTCTCTCTAACCTAATCTGCCATCTCTCTGATTAATCTACCTGCTTCCTAACTCCCCTGGCTGACCCTCCAGTCTTCCTTGGGCACAAGGCAATGTCTGGGGTAAGGTAGAAAGGGGTGGGACAAGGTGGAAGGGCAGTTGAGAGCCCCTCCTGGGGCCTTAGGTTTCTGGGAGGGCTGTTGTGTGTCTGTATTACCTTTTCACTTGCATATTTCTGTATATAACTGTATATACTGTAAATATCTGCTTGTATATTGTGCTAAGCTGTAAATTAATTCAAATTTCCAGAGCCAGCTGAGTCTAGTCTGGGTGATTTACAAAGTGTGGGGGGCAGGTAACACCCAAACCATCACACCCTCATTCTAGTGGCTTCCCCAGTTGATCTTCTGTGAAGAAATGCTGGAAAAATTGCATATTCATTCTGGTACTAAGCCAGTGTTTTTTCAAAGCACCATGTGATGCCTAATTGGAAATGTGCTCTCAGTGCTTGTGGACATGTAGAATAACTGATACACATGGCATCAGAGACAGAATTGGCAGCGTTCTTTGCTGAATGTGCTGCCAGATGCTTTGTTAGCTGGTGTAAATTGGAGTAGGGAGCTGCCCTCACGGCATGCAGAACCGGTTTTGAACCATGCTCACACTTTCTTTTACAAAGGCCTTTATTAAGGTGGGCAATCTTAGCTCTGTTTGAGCTAATTAAATTTTCCTTTCAAAACATATTACACAATTTGGGGATTAAATACTTGCTTTTGCCTTTTGAACTGTGAATTTGCTGGGGCCGGTGAAAGCCCAGAGCCATAGAAATGCTAAGAGTAAGCCTCTTGAACTGGGGGATGGGGTCAGGGAGCAGTGTGTTCCCCTGGAAATTCCTGAAGAATTAGTTCAGGACCTGCTGAGCCATCTGGACACCCACAAGTCCATGGGACCAGATGCCATGGTCTAGCCTTGAGCTCTGTGGTAAAGGGTTGGACTTGATGATCTGTGAGGTCTCTTCCAACCCTAATGATACTGTGATACTGTGATACTGTGTGATACAAACCTTCTCCAAGGACTGTTCTGGCCACCAACTATTTTGGCACATGGGATTTACTAAACTTGGGTAATGATTAGTGAATGTAAATACAGTACAAAGTTTTCTTTCTCTTTTTAGTGTTGTGGAAACAGGGAATTGATGTGGCAGAGTCAGGAATTATAAAAATAGAATTATTTTATTTTCCTGGAACCCTCCCCCCAAACTATATACAAAAATTAGTTTGGTCTATTTACAGATTCAGTTCAGTTGAGAATTTCTTCAAAAAGGATCTTATAGATAATTTTAGAAATTTAGGAAGTCAGAAAAAGGCTAAGCTATAAACACAGCTTTACCCCACTATCAATCAGGCTGAGCAGAAGATTAAGGGAACAGCAGATCTTATTCATGGAGGTATTTGACAATGGTCCCTTGCTGGATTCTCCTGCAGAAGCAGCCTTCTGACACTGCAGGCAGTGTCCAATAGTATAGATCCACGTGGCAGAAGCCCAAGGCAATTGGCAGAGTCTCCAAACTCAGAAATGTCTTGAGCGCTTCTTCCATGAATGGGATGATCATAGAATGATGCTGCCTTTGCAGCAGCAGGCAAGAACCCAAACTGCACAGCCAGGAAGTTGGCTGCTGATATGGTCCAAGAGGGGCTGATCCAGATGCCTCTGATAGCTCCCTTAAAGGACCCAGGACTTGCCAAGCCTGTGAGTTTGCACAAAATGGAACCATCCAAAAGCAGGAACATTGTAAAACTGAAAGCCATACAAAAAGGTAGGAGCTGTCCAAAAGCAGGGATGGTCCAGTCACGGCAGGAACCTGTCCTGTTGGGCACTCTGTCAGGAGCTCTTTCAAGACAGGAACTCTCAAGGTGGGAACCTTTTCACCTTCTCCCTTGCTCTGTTTATCCTTTTCTAAACAAAGTGTCCATTTACCATTTTATACTGGGCGCAAAAACCCAGCCAACCACCAGCCCAATTGCAGCATGGGCTTCCACACAGGTCAGCACACACGCGGGAAAGTGCCTCTTGCTCTTGCCCCTCAATCCCACAGGGTGGGGGAGGGAAAGCAGTTTTTGCACCTTCTCCCATTCAAACCCTTGGGGCGGGGGGAGAAGGAAGGAGTTTGAGGTACTTGGAACAGTAAGTTGATAGATTTCCTTTTCAAGTATTCTCCATTCATCCTGTTACAAATTATGCAAAATTAATAATTATATTGATTTTGATGTCCAGGCAAAGATTGTTAATAACTATGAACACAGTTTATTAACTTTATATCTCTCCAGAAAATGTATTTACAAGGTTCAAAACAAACAGTTTGGATATTTATACACACAGGGAACAGGGAAATCTAGCACACTTTAAGAAGTAACTGGCAGATGCAAGCATACTGGAAGAGAAGGTTCTTGCGGTTAATTATACCAATTATCCACTAGATGGACTCAAGAAGCTTCTTTCTCTTTATGGCAGAAGGCAAGTAGTGAATTACAAGAGGCTTTAAGTATTTACTCACAAAAATTATCTCCTGACTTGTGAGGCTAGCTACAGATTCAGGCAGTATCCACTTTCAGAGAATTCTGTTACTGTCTTGACAGCTGCTGAGACTTCTGATTCCTCCCAGGGTGCCTGGGAAAGGAGGCAAACTGTCTCTGACGTGGTCCTGGCTTCTCTGGATGATCTATGTTTCCCTTTTAGGGCTTCTTGTCTTGGCAGGGGTAGGCAGGGTGTCTTGCAATGTGCAGTCTTAGCACAGTGTCACACTGGCTATGCAGGCCAGTCATGTGGAGGCATTTAGAGCCTGTTCCTGGTAAACTCAAGGCAGGCAGTTTTAAGGAAGTTCACGATGCACTGGGGCAGTGAGCAATGGCAGGAGGCACTAGCAAGCAGCAAGCAAGCACAAGTACAATGGCAGAGCACGCTGTGTTACCTGCTCATTTCTTTTTATCAATACAGCCCAAGATTAATGAGCCTTTAAATATAGATCAGTCAATCAGAATGGCAATTAGCCAAGCTTGACCATATTAGGTGAAGCCAGGGCTTTTATTTTCATTTCCCATGGTTGCTTCAACCAGCACAGAAGGAGAGGGAGCAGGGAAACATGTCTGGCCAAGCCAGAGTCCTTAGACTCAGTAGGTCCAGGTCCTTTATCCTCTTTCTCACAATTGCGTCTCCCTATAGGAGGAGAGAGAGGAGAAAAACATGTCTGGGCAAGCCAGGACATGAATAAGCTTATTTTGGCCTATCCAGGCCTACAATGACACATCTCTAAAGCCCAGGTAAGCAACTTAATATGAAAGGAGAGTCAAAGACTATGTGCAGGAAGACGTAGACTAACCTGGAAGGAAGTGTGATAGAAGAAAAGGGTAGGATTCATAACAGCTAGGAATAGGGGGATAAATATATATAGGAGAGGCATATTAAACCAGGCTCCAGCAATTCCAGTGCCTGTATTTGGTGTCTGTGAGGAGCAAAGCTTGCAAACCGAACCTCAGGAATGGCCTGAAATGAGCAGCTGCTGTGGCTGCGAGACATGTACATGGTACGGCTATTATCTTCCACCATGCTTGTCCATACTATCTTTTTCTCCTGTGCCGTTCCTAGGCTGTCTCTAAAATTAAACTCCTGTTTAAATAGCAGCTTTGGTAAAGTTCAAAACAAAGACATGGATGACAGGGAGGGTAGGGAATAGGCTATTACTTGAATAATTGTGTTCCATTGCTGCCAACTTCCCCAAAGCTCTAAGTATTGCTATGGTAGCTCCTGTGGACCTTAGTTTGTCTGTCTTTGGGATGTTTGGCACAGTCCTTCCTCTGCACAAGTCAATGAACTGTTTATGCTTTTTCTTTTGCCTCCAGGTCTCTGTAGCTCACAGTGGGCTGTTTTTGCTGTGGTCAGGACTTGGCTCTAAGCTACAATCCACAGACCTTCTATACACTTTTGTATTTGAAGTGTTTTCCCTGTAGAGCTCCTGGCTCTACTTTGATATGTATTAATCTTCAGCTGGTGCTACAGTTATTCTGTGAGAAATCAGGAGACATGGAGCAGGGCTTTTTTTTCCTTTTCTTTAAAAAAACGGGGGTTTGGTGTTAGGAAGGCAGGAAGACAGGGCAGCACCACATCTCTGCCTCTTTTAAACACCTTCAGGGATGGGGATTCAGCCACCTCCCTGGGCAGCCTGTTCCAGTGGTTGAAATCCATTTCAGGGAAGACTTTTCCTCTAATACCCAATCCAAATGTCCCCTGGAGCAACTTGAGGCCATTCCTCTCATCCTATCAGTTGTGACTTAAAAGAAGAGGCCAACACCCACCTCACTACAGTCTACTTTCAGGTTTTGCTGCATACAAGAACAAATGCAACAAATTTCTCTACAAAAAAAAAAAAAAATTAAAAAAAAATATATTTATATTTATTTATTTTGTTGTTGCATACAGTACTAAAGATTATGTCCTTTGTATGCTAGAAGAAAGAAAGTCAATTCTGCTTTTCTTGGCAGGAACACTATCAGTTCTTAAGTCTCTTCAACCCTAACATATCATCCAAAAATATTTTCCATGATCTTGTCCATCTAGGCAAATATAACATTTGGGAACAGGCCAGCAGGATGGTCTGTCCACTCAGGTGTTTCTGATGGCTGCAGACCATATTTTAAGATGTTGAATCCTACAAAAACCTATTGGACAGAATTCAAATTAGAAACACACGCATGCTTTTATTAGAGTTAAGAAAGCACCTTCTCCTCTTGCAGGAGGAGCTGATGCTGAGCTGTTTATGCTGGCCTGCTGTGAAGGATTCAGAATATGTTTCCAAAAAAAAAAACCCTTCCATTTAAGCAACAGTTCTATATGCTGTCTTTAAAGATGTCATGACTTAATGACAGTTGTAACTTAATCAGATCTAAACATATTTATGTTAAAGCTGAATTAGAATACCAGAAAAATCTTGTATGTCCCCCTTCCTTTCATGTTATCATATGCAGAACATTCAGACAGGGCTGTACTGGAAACACTGTGGGGAGAGTTTTTGCATGGGTAAGATCATTGGCATCTGTTTGCAGACAGAACCAACATGGATGGCAGCGGTAGCAGCAAGGGGAGTAGGGAAGGGGCAACTTCAGGTCCTGTAATGGCACATGAGGTCTCCTGAGAGCAGGTGATGGAAGCAAAGCCTGGAATCAAGCACAGTCCTGTAGGGGCTCCTCTGACAAGAGAAAAAAAACTGTAGACAAGCCTTTTCATTCAGCTTTCCCTCACTGTTCTGCGTTCTCTCATTTTAGTTATCCTGTTTGATGGGTTTTCAAAACTGCCTTTTTCTTGTGTTTCAAAGCCTTTCATTCATCTCCACAGGAAGAAATCCAGGCAGATGTACCCCAAAGCAGTGCTTTTTTCCAGGTCCTGTCACACTTCTGTTAAGCCAAATGATGTGATATGCTCAATATGTCTATGTGTCTAAGTTTCATTCTGAGCTCAGTGAACTGGTGCAGAATCGGAGTGAAGCAGAAGCATCACTCTCTGAATTACTTCCTAAAAAAATTATGCCTGTCCCATATATACCTATATTAGAGGAAAGAAAAAGCCCTCATCTATATCAGGTTAATAACCTAAATAGCAAATAAAAAAGATGCCACAATGAATTTCGAGGCACCTTTTAATTTTTCAAGTGCTGTATTCATAGGGAGCATGAAGAACAGTTTCAGCAAGGTCCACTTGGAGAAATATGAATTTTCACGAAGCCTGTAGACAGTTTAACCAGCTTAGATAACTATGGTGGGCATTTTCTGTTATTCTAACTGCAATTCTGTTATTTCTAACTGCTTCAGAATCCAGTGGAACTTTTCATTTTTATTGCTTGCCCTCACACCCCTCTTGTTTTTACACCTGTTTATGAGACAGATAGGGAACAAACTCAGTCACATGCTCCCCTATGAAGAGAGACTGAGAGATCTGGGGCTGTTGAGCCTTGAGAAGGCTGAGAAGGGAGTCAGATCAATGTCTATAAATATCAGAGGGGTGGGTGTCAAGTGGATGGAGCCAAACTCTTTTTGGTGGTGCAAAATAATAATAGAAGGAACAATAGCTAAAACCTTAAACATAAAAGCTTCGCCTCAACATGAGCAGAAACTTCTTTACAGAGAGGGTGACGCAGCCTTGGAACAGGCTGCCCAGAGAGGTTGTGGAGTCTCCTTCTCTGGAGACTTTCAAACTCTTCTGGATGCATTCCTGTGTGGACTGCCCTAAGGGATCCTGCTTTTGGCAGGAATGTTGAACTCAGTGATCTCTGGAGGTCACTTCTAACTCCTAACATTCTACATTCTGTGATTCTGTTCTTTACAGTGAGATCAATTGAAAAAGTCTGTTAGGTTGTTTTCTGTCAGTCATCCTGAGAAGAAAAGCTGAGGAGACAGGACTGTAATAACTCCTTTCAAATTTGTAGGTTTTACATAGGAAATTGTGCACTTGAGTGGGAAAACAAAGCCAAACCCAAACCAACCCACAATTCTCAGGCAGGTTGAAGGTCACATAAATGCCCAGATAAGAAGCATTTACTTTTTTTATTACTAAGACAATGTTTTTAGTTGCTATATTAGTAAATTCCAAGTAGAAATAGTGCTTTTCAAATTTGCTTGACTTGTTATTGTACAAAAGGTCTACATGTGTCCCCATGCATACAGTCTGGCATCTAGCGCTTTTTTTTAATGAAGGAAAAGAGTCCCAGCCCAGAATGTTTGGATCAGCTGTAGGAGCAAAAAGCCAGATCTGGAAATGCTATTGCCATGCCAGCTGTGCTGTAATTCTCCTCTTTATATGAGTGGAATTCGATCCTGTCAGCCCTAATAACATTCTTGCTGAGCTTTGGGGACCGCTTAAGATTTTGTTTAGCTTTGAAATGAATTTTCCAATAATATTAGCAGTAACAACAATACAATTTTGCAACACATTACCTGATAGTCTCACTGCAAGAATTAGAGAAGTAAACAAAGAGGATGACAGAGACCAAGTCAGGGTAAGTGAAGCCACCAGGGAATACTCTAGAGAAAATCCTTCAGTTCTTGGGCAATATGGATAGATGACTTAGTGGTTTTATTTCTTCTCTGTCCCTGACAACTTGGTTTTTAAACTTCATCCCACCTTGGTACCACTCTATCACCTAGGCAGGTGTCAGATGCACAGCCAGCAGCATCCCTGGCAAGCAGACATCCATGATCTTTCTGAAGCTGGGTAGCTGGAAGAGTCCTGGATGCCTTGAGTTAGATAGCTCCCCTAAAGATATGCTACTGTGATAACCCTAGGGGGGGAAAGAGAGGTTGCTTTTGAATAAAGATCTGTGCAAATGCAATCATCACAGCAAAATGTCATGACTCAGAAATATTAAAATACAAAATTAAAGGGAAAAGTGTGCAGGAATGAGTAGCATCTTTGTTTTACGGTTATCTGTTGCACTCAAAATCTACTTGAACACTGAAATCAGAAAGCCCTTTACTGCTAAAGGAATTATTCACAAGTCAAATGGTTAGTGGTGATCACTGTAACATGAACATATCGCTATGTTCATATTTTGGTTTCTAAAACACTTTCCCGCTTTCCTTGTTCTGTATACAACAGCAAAGGCAGCAAGCAGGGCAGGGTGGGCAAAGGATGAGTTTGTTACAAGCACGAGGTAGCAGTTATCAAGAGTGGTGCTAGTCTGGTTGCTGGTTTTACTGCTTGGGTTTATTTTTCTCTTACTTTACTATCTTGACAACTTTATAACTTCCTGATATGTTCAGTAGTGAGGAATCTTTTTGTTCATTTAAGGAGTCACTTTAAGATGAAAAAGCCTTTATCTTTGAAATGTGTTTTGTGAAAGTGCTTATTTTTGATCTTCATGCATAAAATCATAGCTAGGTGGAGGTAATATCACATATTAGCCTTGTTGGATTGAAAAAGCAACAGTCTTTTAGGCTTGGGCAAAGCCAGCGGGCTTTCTCCAGCCCTAATCGTTGATGTAGAATAATGTTCACCTCTCCCTGCAACATTGCTTCTTGGTAGCCTTGGATCACCAGAGCTACAGAAAAAAGACTTCTTGTGAAATCAAAGGCTTCAGTCATGGCACTTTTTACTCAGAAATTTCTTTCACCTAATCTAAGACAGTGAAAAAAATTATTTATCTGATTTTTTTGTTGGCTCCTCAGTTCCAGTGAAGATTCTGTGAATAGCTGGTGGTAACATTGGCATGCTCTTCCTCTTTGCTCCTGTTGCTGTACTTTCATCACAGGAGTAATTCTCTTGACTTGAATGAGTCTTCTCCTATAAATAGGATGTTCATAAATACAGGCACTTCAGGACATGGCTAGTGGCCATGGTGATGTTAGGCTGATGGTTGGACTTAGTGATCTTGGAAGTCTTTTCCAACTCAATTCTATGATTCTGTGATACTGTCCTGGTGACACAGACTGAAACTCCTTTAAAGGAATATCTTCTACTGAAAGCTGACATCTATAAGTTTTTACCCTATGAATTGGAGCCCCATTCTATATGGTAATGAATTCTATGTGTACAAGAAATGTATATTTACTGACTGCGTATTTCTACATTTATCTATCTCCAGCAGCTGAGTGAGAAAGCTGAGGAGGGACTTTTTACAAGGGCTTGCAGTGATAGGACGAGGGGCAATGGATTTAAAGTGGAAGAGAGTAGATTTAGACTGGATATTAGAAAGACATTCTTTCCAGTGAGGGTGGTGAGACACTGGAACAGGTTGTCTAGGGAGGTTGTGGCTGCCTCCTTCCTGGAGGTGTTCAAGGCCAGGCTGGACAAGGTTTTGAGCAACATGTTTTAGTGGAAGGTGTCCCTGCCAGTCGCAGGGGTGTTGGAACTAGTTAATATTTAAGGTGCCTTGCATTCAAACCATTCTATGATTCTGTGTATACGTGTGTGTATGAATATACAGTTCTGTGAATGTATAGAGAGATTATGTACCACTTGTGCTGGGGGTTGCTCATTCATTAGTGCAACACCCCCTGATTGCTATGCTGAGAGCTGCAACATAGCTGTACTAAAGAGTGACTGGGAATTGGGATATTTTTAATCTGTTTACAGCTTTGTTAAACCTCTCCAGAATAAGGAATTAATGCATTTGGTTCTCTTGCTTTGCAGTCACTTCTCTTTGTTAAATACAGTTCTTTCATTGTGATAAAAGAAAAACTAAGGAAATCAGTAACAGCTTATGAATTTAAGGGAACAAAGAGGTGCCTCTTTCAGTCTTGATAGGCTGGCACACGCTATGCTTTTTAGCATTGTCCATTGTGTGGTTTTACTTCTGTTTGTTCTTTTCCTATTGTGTGACACAGATAACAGTGCTGGATGAGACATGGACAGTGTTCAGGCGCTACAGTCGCTTTCGAGAAATGCATAAGACTTTAAAACTCAAGTACCCAGAGGTAAGTTTGGGTAAAACTTCTTTTGCAGGAAAGACTGGAGGTAGAGACTTGAAAAGAGATTCTTTGAAAGATGATCACTCAAAAGGAGGAGATTTGAGACAGCTAGCGTGGCTTCACCAAAGGCCAGTCCTTCCTGATCAGCCTAGTGGATTTGTATAGTGGAGTGACTACATCAGTGGACAAGGGAAGCACTTTTGATATTATCATTCATAGCATCCTTCTCTTTAAATTGGATAAATGGGAATTTGATGGGTGAACTGTTTGGTGGATGATGAATTAGCTGGTTGCATCCAGAGGATAATGATCAGTGACTCAACGTCCAGCTGGTGATCAGTGACAAGTGGTGTCTGTCAGGAGCCCATACTGGACCAGTGCTATTTAATATCTTCATCCATGACATAGACAGTGGTGTCAAGTGCACCCTCAGCAAGTTTGCAGATGACACCAAGCTGGGTGACGTGGTTGACACCCAAGGGACAGAGTGCCTTCTGGAGGGAGCTAGACAAGCTCGAGCAGTGCATCCATTAGAATGTCATGAGGTTCAACAAGGTCTTGCACATGGGTCAAGGCAATGCCTAGTATTAACACCAGGGATTGAGAGTTCAGTGGAGGACTTGCAAGCACTGGCGGATGAAAAGCTGGACATGAGCTGGTCATGTGCCCTCACAGCCCAGAAGGTCAGGTGCACCTCGGACTGCATCAAAAGAGGCATGGCTAGCAGATTGAGAGACATGATCCAGCACCTCTGCTCTACTCTGTTGAGGACTGGAGCTCTGTGTCCAGCTCTGGAGTCCTCAGCACGGCCAGTCTAAAGGAGGGTCATCAAAAATTATCAGACAGCTGGAACACAACTTCTATGAAAGCAGGCTGGGATTGCTGAGGCTGTTCGGCCTGGAGAAAGCTCCTTATTGTGGCTTTCCAGTACTTAAATGGGGCTTGTAAGAAAGATGGCAACAGTCTTTTTAGTAGGGCCTGTTGAAATAGAACAAGGAGTAATGGCTTGAAACTAGCAAAGTGTAGCTTGAGACAAGATACAAGGAAGAAATGTTTTACAAGGAGGATAATGAAGCACTGACACAGTTTGCCCAGAGACATGGTAGAAACCCCATCCCCGGAATCATTCCTGGGCAAGTTGGACAGGGGATCGTAGCAACCTGCTCTAGTTGAACACGTCCCTGCTCACTGCAGAGAGGTTGGACTAGATGGCATTAAAGAGAGATGTTCTCTGGAATGCATCCAGAGAAGTTGGTGAGAGGCCTGGAACACAGCCCTATGAGGAGAGGCTGAGAGCTGGGGTTGTTTAGCCTGGAGGAAGCTCAGGGGTGACCTTATTGCTGTCTACAGCTACCTGAAGGGAGGCTGTAGCCAGGTAGGAGTTGGTCTCTTCTCCCAGACAACCAAAAATAGAACAAGGGGACACAGTCTCAAGTTGTGCTGGGGGAGGTATAGGCTGGATGTTAGGAGGAAGTTCTTCACAGAGGGAGTGATTGGCATTGGAATGGGCTGCCCAGGGAGGTGGCGGAGTTGCCATCTCTGGAAGTGTTCAACACAAAAGACTGGATGAGGCACTTAGTGCCATGGTCTAGTTGCTTGGATAGGGCTGGGCGATAGGTTGGACTGGATGATCTTGGAGGTCTCTTCCAACCTGGTTGATTTTGTGATTCTGTGACTTTTAAAGATACTTTCCAACCCAAACCATTCTGTGATTTCTCTCAGCAGTATGCTTCTGGTAAGCTTGGCAAGCCCTTCAGTATTTTAAAGCTCCAAGGCTGCTAGGGACTGGATGAGTGTTTCAGGGAAAATGTGACTCCAATTGTTCCCTCCAGGCATTCATTCCCTTTCCTGCTGACTGCTGGTGGTCCCTGGAGGCTGCTGTTTGTTCATTGCGAGGTACTTGCAGTCAGATCATGTCATCCTGACAACTCCTCATTTATAAAAGAAGTGTTGTTCTACGGATACCCTTTTGTAATAGTGGCTTCCAGGTTTCTGCAAAATGGAAAATTGATCTTTCTGACCACCTTGGAGACTCTGGGTATTCAGGATATGAGGAGCTGTGCCTGACGGAGCTTTAGTTCATTGGCAGGAGTGCTTTTAGAATTACAGTTCTTGGTTTCTACATCTAACTTTTAATTATTAACATTTTGCTTCCTTTCTACTCATTCCCTCGGATGCTTGCAGAAATATATGAACTAGATCATTCAAGCAGTGGAAGTGATCCTGAATTGAGAGTTAGCACAAATGAGGAAATCCTAAGCAATATATTAAAAATAATATTTTCAAGAGAGATGCAGTAGTGTGAAAAATTCTTCTTGGTCTTCATTGATGTTGCTGTACCCTTCTCCATCAGTTTTGAAAGATCATGGAGAATGGGGGAAGTGCATGAGGACTTGAGGAAATCCAGTGTCACTGCAGTCTTCAGAAAGGGCAAGAAGGAAGACCTGGGCAACTACAGACCAGTCAGCTTCACCTCCGTCCCTGGAAAGGTTTGTTCTGGAGGCCATCTCTAAGCACATGAAAGAAAAGAAGGTTATCAGGAGTAGCCAACATGGATTTACTAAGAGGAAATCATGCTTGGCTGATCCGATAGCCTCCTACAAAAACATAACCAAATGGATAGGTGAAAAGATAGTAGGTGGGTATCATTTACCTTGACTTCAGCAAGGCTTTCAGTACTATCTCCCATAACATTTTTATAGGTCATCTCAAGGAAAGTGGAGTAGATGATCGGACTGTCAGCCAGATTGAAAACTAGCTCAGCAGCAGAGTTCAGAGGGTTGTGATCAGCAGCACAGAGTTGAGTTGGAGGCCTGTGGTCAGTAGTGTACCTCAGTATTGGCCCCATTTGGTGCAATATCTTCATTAATGACCTAGATGAGGGGATAGAACATACCCACAGCAAGTTTGCTGACACACCTGAAGGTTGTGCTGCTGTCCAACAAGATCTGGACATGCTAGAGAGCTGGGTGAACATCATGAAGTTCAAGAAATACAAGTGTATAGACCTGCACCTGGTGAGAACTGCAGACACCAACAGAGATTAGGGGTTGTCTTGCTGGAAAGCAGCTCCAAAATGAAAGACTTCAGAGTCCCAGTGGGTAGTAAGTTCACCATGGGACAGCAATGTGCCCTTGTGGCAAGAGGGCCAATGGCATCCTGGGGTGCATCAAGAAAAGCGTGGCCAGCAGGTCTAGGGAAATTCTCTTCCCTATTTACTCTGATCTGGTGAAACCACACCTAGAATACTGTATCCAGGTTTTTGGGGAGTTTTGGGCTCCCTGCTTCAAGAGAGACATGGACCTGTTGGAGAGAGTCAAACAGGGAGCTATGAAGATGACTGGGGAACTTCAACATTTCTCCTATAAAGAAAGACTGAGAAATCTGGGGCTGTTTAGACATGAGAAGAGTGAGATGGGATCTTTTTAACATCTGTAAATATCTGAGGTGCAGATGTGAAGATGAAGATGATGATCTCTTTTCAGTGTTGCTCAATGACAAGGCAAGGAGCAGTGGGTACAAGCTAGAAAACAGGAGGTTCTACCTCAAAAGGAGGAGACACTTCTTTATGGTGAGGGTGATGGAACACTGGAACAGGCTGCCCAGAGAGGTAGTGGAGTCTCCTTCTCTGGAGACTTTCAAAACCCACCTGGATGCGTTCCTATGTGGCTTGCCTAAGGTCATCATGCTTTGGCAGGGTAATTGGAGTCATTGATCTCTAGAAGTTGCCTCCTTCTCCCAATATTCTGTGATTCTGTGACTGATTGAGCATTAGGAGACCGTGAATTTTAATGGGTAAAATATGTAGATCTGTGGGTTTTGGAGATTCTGGGATTTAAGATCATTTTCACTCCAAAAGATTATGTAAAACAGGAACAAAACATCTAGAGAAAAGTTTGGTTAAAAATTCAAAGACAAAAAAGAAAGAATCAATGCAATGTTTTGGTTTTTTTTTCCGATTGTCAGAAACATCTTAAAGGTAAAAATGAGTTTTGAGTAGAAAACAGAAATGTTCTCTTTCCACAAACTATTTAAAAATGTTGCTTCTTACTGAGCATTTGTATCATATTATTTTTAATTTGAATTAATTGCCGTTTTCTCTGGGATGTTGGGGTTATAGTCTGTCAGCAGGGTATGTTAATTGCATCTAACTCTGGAAAACCAGAGAGGCAGTCATTCAGCTGAATAGAAAAGGGCCATCTGAGCACCTCTGCAGCCATTAAGGAAAGTATGCCAGAGTTCCTCATTGGTCCTGACGATACATGGAGGAACAGTTTAGTTTGGCTTTTGCGGTTCTGTCAGAGGAGGGCAACTTCTTGATTCTATGTAGTAATAAGAAACAGGAGGAATGCGGTCTTCTGAAATTCACTACTAAAGTACCCTGTCTGCTGCAGCCTAACATTGCCTTTTTGAATCAAGTATCTTGGGGTGTGTCAAGAGAAGTGTGGCTGACAGGTCTAGGGAGATTCTTCTCCCCTCTACTCTGTCCTAATGAGATCACACCTGGAATACTGTGTCAAATTTTGGGCGCTCCCCATTTCCAGAAAGACAGGGACCTGCTGGAGAGAGTCCAGTGGTGAGCCACTGGGATGACTGGGGGCCTTGAACATCTCCCCTACGAAGAGAGAGATTGAGAGCCCTGGGGCTGTTCGGTCTAGGGAAGAGAAGACTGAGAACCTTGGGACTGTTCAGTCTACTAGACTGAAAGGAGATCTGATCAATGTGTATGAATATTTGAGGGCTGAGTGTCAAGTGCCTGTGTCTTTTCAGCAGCAGTAAGACAAGGTGCAACAGCTACAAACTAGAACAGAGAAGGTTTCACCTCAACGTGAGGAGAAACTTCCTTACAACGAGGGTGACAGAGCCCTGGAACAGGCTGTCCAGAGAGGTTGCAGAGTCTCCTTCTCTGGAGGCTTTCAAACCTGCCTGGATGCATTCCTGTGCAAACTACCCTGGGTGATCCTTGCTTTGCAGAGGAGTTGACTTGGTGATCTCTGGGGTCTGTTCCAACCTCTAAGGTTCTGTGATTATCAGAGGGTAAGAGCACATGGTGATGGACGGAACACATTGTGTTGTGCTCTGTAGTAAAGATTTGACATCTGCTCTATTTGAAGGGATTTAATTATCAGTGTTACGTGTGGAAATGGTTGATGCTTTTCCGTATTTTTACCTTCATTTAAAAGAGCCTTCATTTATGCTAATTTTGGATTAGTTTTGCAAGGTGAGTAGGAGTTCAGTTTGTTTGGTAAATTGAGAATCATCTATCTACTGCTAAGTCATCTGTCATTGACCTAATTTAGGATTCACCATGATGCTAAAAGTGCATTTTAATACCAAACTTGGCAAAGTTGTGTCCTTAGTGACGGTGTATTATTGCAAAGAAACTTGATCCTGGAAAGTAATGCTATCAGAATCCATCAGAGTGGAATTTTATTTTGCATAGTTCACCTTCCAACTCTAAATTAATATTTATAATGAACAGCAAAAATACTGGGGACGTGTTTAATGTATGAGTGTCCTGCTTTCAGAAGTGAACTTTACAGCTCATTAGTTGCTCAGCTCTGAGTTACTACATCAGTATTTTAATAATTTGCTGACCTTGCATTTTGTGTTGCTGTCACTGAATCCCCGAAGGAACATATTGGCAATTGGATTTATTAGGAAGGTAAAAAAAAAAAAAAAAAAGGAGAGATGCAAAAAAGAGGGGGCAAAAATGTGCTTCTCTTTCAGAAGCAGAAACTGTCTGATGTCTTCCGCTCTTCCAGTATGCCATATATTTTATATACCTGCAGATGTCTTCTGATATAATTAAGTGGCTGCTGACAAGAGGGTATCTAATTCACATGTGTCACATGCAAATTTTGAAAGGCTGAAGAAGCTGCAGCAGGGTGAGATTGTGCTAGTGGCAGTTAAGTACCGAGCATTTAATGGTGCCTGGGTTATTTTTGGGTCTCTGTGATTGTCATTTACCCAGCTTCAGCTTTCTTAGGTTGCTAGGTGGTTAATGACTCTCTTACTGGTTTTGGAATTTTAATTAAGACCTTACTTGGCTTTCAGGTGCAGCAGTCTCTGTCAGGAATATACTTTTTGTTTGTCATTAATCAGGAACAGAATCAAGTGGACTCTTTAATGGCAAAGTGAGAACTTTGAGCATGGGATTCTCCTTTTTCCTGCCCCTCCTTCTTGACCTTTTCTTATTAGTTCATGGCTTTGAGCGACTACCGCAGTGCTGATTTCTACAGAAAAGCCTCCCTTCCTGATACTCATCTTGTTCTGAGGGAAAACTCACTCTACCATCTCAGTTACTTTAGCAAATTTGAACAATGCACAGTTGAGACAGCCAGTGCTTCCCTCATAGAATCATAGAATCAACCAGTTTGGAAGAGACCTACCTCCAAGATGGTCCAGTCCAACCTATCACCCAGCCCTATCCAATCAACTAGACCCTGGCACTGAGTGCCTCATCCAGTCTTTTGTTTTGAACACTTCCAGGGATGGCAATTCCACCACCTCCCTGGGCAGCCCATTCCAATGCCAATCACTCTCTCTGTGAAGAACTTCCTCCTAACATCCAGCCCGTATCTCCCCAGGCACAACTTGAGACTGTCCCCTTGTTCTGTTGCTGGTTGCAACTTTGTCTTTTCTCTCTTTCCAAAGAGAGCAGAGGAACAGTTGTCTATTTGTCTTTCTCAAGTCCAACCCAGGGTTTATGAAATCCCTTCTTCATAGAGGATTCCTTAATTCCCACTTTAATCCAGGTATCTAAGACAGATTTTCTGGGGCTTTCACTGTAGACTCTGTCACTGGAGCTCTCTCTCAATCTTACTGAAACTTCCTTCCATATGCTTAAAATCCTGTACATGGTATTAAAGGAAGCACCTACTATTGAGGCATTTTTATTACTAATAGTGTTTTTTGCCTTAAAATATTAACAAATCCATGGAGAACTGTCAGTGGGAAGCTAAAATGTATGCTTTATAGATTCATTTATGGAGATACAGACTTATATAGGCAAAATTTCTGCCAGAGTGCCAAAGCTTGCAGTTTATTTAACAAAATGTAATAATTTGGAGATTTGCATTTGATGTATGGAGGTCTGTAGATAAATACATATTTTTGTCTTTCACAATCTAAAGCACAAAAGGATTGGATTTAACTTTTAAATTATCTTAGGTCATAATTGAGTCAGTTTCCTCTGCTGCCACTCTGGTTTTTATCATCTTACATGGCTGAATGGATGCATGACATCTCTATCTGAAATAGCAGCAAGGTCTACATCAACATCAACTTCAAATTCAAGTCAGTTCCCAGGTTATCTGCCCCTACCTCGATCTATTGTTCCCACCAGGGAGATGAGTGTGCACAATACAGTGCAGTTAATGGATCATTATCATGGATCTGAGAAGTTAGAATTAGAGGCTATTGCTTGGGTGACAGTTCTTCAGATGCCTTAAGTATTGTTCAGTAAAGACTCTGTTCTATAACCATTAGGTCTTCTTCTCTGGAGACTTTGAAGACCCATCTGGGTGTGCTCCTGTGCGACCTGAGCTAGATTCTATGGTCCTGCACTGGCAGGGGGGTTGGACTCGATCTATATGGAGGTCCCTTCCAACCCATAGCATCCTGTGAAATGCTGCCTGGTTTTCTTTTAAGTATAGTGTTGTGAGGGAAAGTCATCAGTAACATCATTAAGAGTTATATATTCTTTTTATTTCTGTAGATGATATCCTCTGCTTATCAGACACATCCTTTTTTGGCAGCATTTTGTTCTGTTTGAGTGAACTCGAGGCTCTTGGCAGCTTGGTTTTTATTTCTTTTAATAATCAAGAATATGCATTTCTGCTTTGGTTTTATACAATGAAAATCATTATAGGAACAATTTTGAGTATAACAACCTTACAACAAACACCAAGAATGCATGAGCAGTCTGAAAGCTTTTTTGTTGTTGTTCTCTAGAAACTCTATATTTTGGCACAAATTAAAATGAAAACAGTTGGTGACATTGATGTGCTTGTAAACAGAAAATGCCATGGTGTGTATTAAAATTATACCTGTGACATAATTATAAGTATAGAATCATAGAATCAACCAGGTTGGAAGAGACCTCCAAGATCATACAGTCCAACCTATCACCCAGCCCTCTCCAGTCAAGTAAACCATGGCACTAAGTGCCTCATCCAGGCTTTTCTTGAACACCTGCAGGGATGGCAACTGCACCACCTCCCTGGGCAGCCCATTCCAATGATAAATCACTCTCTCTGTGAAGAACTTCCTCCTAACATCCAACCTAGACCTCCTCCAACACAACCTAAGACTGTGTCCCCCTGTTCTGTTGCTGGTTGCCTGGCAGAAGAGACCAACCTCCACCTGGCTACAACCTCCCTTCAGGTAGTTGTAGACAGCAGTGAGGTAACCATGCTGGTGAAAGCCAAGTATAAGCCAAAGTGAAACCCACCACAAAAGCATTTGGAAAATACTTTCTAAAATAGAAATCCTAAACTAATGGTACATCTCAGTTTTTGCTTTCTCTCCTGGAGTTTTACTAGCCTTAATAATCTACCTTTCCATAAATACTGAACAAAAAATAAAGTAGCAATTTCTAGAGTACACACCAATGTGTCAATCTTATCACAGGCATGTGATTGTAGCCCTCACCTTTGTTCAGCACAAATGACAGCAATTAGGGTATAGATAAGAATATGAATATTTAAGTTGGCACCTCTAACAGCCAGGAAGTATCACAGGATCACCAAGGTTGGAAGAGACCTCATAGATCATCAAGTCCAACCCTTTACCACAGAGCTCAAGGCTAGACCATGGCACCAAGTGCCACGTCCAATCCTGCCTTGAACAGCTCCAGGGACGGCGACTCCACCACCTCCCAGGGCAGCCCATTCCAGTGTCCAATGACTCTCTCAGGGAAGAACTTTCTCCTCACCTCGAGCCTAAATTTCCCCTGGCACAGCCTGAGGCTGTGTCCTCTTGTTCTGGTGCTGGCCACCTGAGAGAAGAGAGCAACCTCCTCCTGGCTGCAACCACCCCTCAGGTAGCTGCAGACAGCAATAAGGTCTCCCCTGAGCCTCCTCTTCTCCAGGCTGAACAATCCCAGCTCCCTCAGCCTCTCCTCGTAGGGCTGTGCTCAAGGCCTCTCACCAGCCTCATCGCCCTTCTCTGGACACACACAAAGGAAGCAATATTGTGTCACATACATGTTTCCAGCTCCCATTCCTAATTATGTGATGTTCAAACCACTCACTTCCTCATCAACTTTGGTTTGCCATTTGCTAAAGAAGTGATTTAAGATGTAGATCTTTAAATGCTTGTCTGTCCTTTCTTTCTACAGTGTGGAACTTTTGGCTGCTGTTGTTTTAAAAGAAACATTAGGACTTTGCTCAGTACAGCAGTCTACAACTGAGCAGAAGCTTTTCCCAGAAGTGTGAAAAACATTGCTGCTAATCATGTCATGCAGTTCAGTGTGCTTTTGATAATGGGGAAGAATATTTATTCCATGTGGCCCCTCTGAATTCATAGTTGCTTACCAGGACTGGAGCAACTGAGACACAGCAAACCCCCCTGGCATATTTGCTTCCTGCATAATATGCAATTCCCAGTTTATTTTGAGTAGGAAAATGAATTCAGTGTGTGCATTTCCTGTTGTAAATCTGGATGGGTAAGAGCCTTGAGAGAGCCCAGCATTGGAACTAATTTGTGGTGGTTGTTGGTTTGGCTGCTAGATTTGTGCAAGAAGATTTTGTTGGCATGGTACAAGCAATTCTTGGGAAACAGTTTAGCTCTGTCTCTCCTCCTTCTCCTTCCTCCCTCCTGTGTTTTTGTTGATGATGACCCTTGGGGCTTTTTACAGCTGTCCTGAGCAGCTACCGAAATCTATGAATTTCCAGATGGTTCTCTGGGAAAATACCTTGAGCTGTATAGATTTGCCTGATAAATTCAGCACAAGACAAGATTAACCTGCAGGCAGATTCCAGATTTCATCGATTGTGCTGTGCAAAAGTGTTATGCATTAGTAATGTAGAAGTAGATTAAAAA
This sequence comes from Pogoniulus pusillus, assembly GCF_015220805.1. Classification (NCBI taxonomy): domain Eukaryota; kingdom Metazoa; phylum Chordata; class Aves; order Piciformes; family Lybiidae; genus Pogoniulus; species Pogoniulus pusillus. Next base: position 21,302,628 of record NC_087270.1, on the reverse strand, counting down.
GAGGCATTTAGAGAGGAGTGAGTCCTTTGTCTCATCATTCACAAACCATTTGATAGAATAATTGCTTTGATTGTTTGATAATCTGCTTTTCAAGGCTCTGCTCAGTTATCTAGTGAATTAGCCTGATATCATAGGATCACAGAAACATTCAAGTTGGAAAAGCCCCTCAGGATCACCAAGTCCAACTGTTATTCCTACTCTATAAGGTGCGTCCTAAATCATATCCCCAGGCACCACATCCAAATGACTTTTAAACACATCCAGGGTTGGTGACTCCACTACCTCCCTGGGCAGCTCATTCCAATGTCTGACCACTCTTGCTGGGAATTTTTTTTTCTTAATATCTGGTTTGAACCTACCCATTCACAGCTTGAGGCCATTCCCTCTTGTTCAGCCACTGTTTACCTGTGGAAAGATGATGTTGTGAGAAGATTCATGTTGTTTTATCAGTAAAAAAGTTTCAGATGAGTAATAACAATCTGCAAGAGAGGAATGCCCCTAGACAATGTGGCTTGTTGCTGAGATCCAGCCACTCCTTAGCTGCCCCTGACTGTCTGTAGGCTTGGGGAATGTCTTAAGCTACAGTGCTGAGTCTTGGTTTTCTTTCTGCTTAGTGAAAGGCAGAGGGGATTCTTGGAGCTTTTGATGTCTTTTTTCTTTTTTTAATGATTGCCTTGCTTTGGAGGACTTTTTAAGACTTGTGCCTTATTAATCATTAGCTGCTACTGACAGTCTCAGTGTCTTCTAAGGATTTTGTGAAGAACAACTTGTTCTTACTGTGTTGGTAAGGGATACGCTGCTAGACTAAGTAGACTTTTCAAGTACAATCCTTTGGTTTCATTTGATTTAGGATATGATGACTGAGGTCTAACTCCGTTTTTTGTGGAAACACCCAGGTTAATTTTAAACAAATAACATAAATAGCAACAAAACCTGTCTGGTTCCAACTGTGTTGCCTGTTGCCTTTTTCCCTCATGTGCTTAGACAATATTATTGACACAACTGCAGATAGGAAACTGTTGTGATGAGCATTATTCACTGTCTAATCTGGAGAATTATACCAAGCTTCTCTTGAGCTTCACATGGCAGCTTTCCAACAGGACATTGCAGAGTTGTCATCTCTTTGGAACCACTGAGAGAACAAACAGGGAAACACAAGTTGTGGGTTTTGCAGTGCAGTAATAATATTTAGCTGTTTATTTTTGTCTTACTATATTAAGCAAATGAATGACTTATGTAAATGGGATTGAGATACTGGTGACTCTCAGCTGACAGAGGCCTCATTTAGATAAGACCCATACAGTCTGTAGGGAAGGAAAGATCCTGAAAGAGCTCTGTGTCAACAGTTGTGACATGTTTTAATATACATTTGTGGCTTAGAGTTTATCTAGCTGCACTGGAAGTCTCAAAAACTGATATGTGTTTTATACTGAGCTGCATACCTTGCCATTCATGCTTTTTAGGGTGTAAAGGTTAAATTGAAGCATTGTTCCTTGTCTTCATAGGCCTAGTTTGCCTTCACTATATAGAGATAAATGCCTTCATGTTCCATTTTAGAACATCCAAGGTGAATCCCACCCTAAATTTTCCACTGGGGGATTATACACAGCTGCCAGGGAGCAGCAGGATGGTGGGTGTTCCACAAGGGAAGACAAGCCAAGAGCTAAGAGTGGCTATAGCACATGTCACAGTGGGGTCCTATGTGGCCTGGGCACAGATCAACAGTAGCTGAACAGGGTCAATATGGTGTGGCCTTGTGGTCAGGACAGCCAATGGCATGCTGGGGTGCATAAAGAATGGTGTATCAAGCAGGTCTAGGGAGGTTCTTCTCCCCCTCTATTCTGCTCTACTGAGACTACACCTGGAATACTGTGTCAAATTTTTAGCTGCCCAGTTCAAAAGAGACAGGGAAATTCCGGAGAGAGTCTAGTGGAGAGCCACAAGTCTGATTTGGGGACTTGAGCATCTTCCCTACAAAGAGAGACTGAGAGCCCTGGGGCTGTTCAGCCTGGAGGAGACTGAGAGATCTGATCCACCTGTACAAATATGAGGGGTGAGTGTCAAATGCCCAGGGCCAATCTCTTTTGTGTGGTCAGCAGCAATATGACAAGGAACAACAGCTACAAACTAGAACATAAAAGGTTTCACCTCAACGTGATGAGAAACTTCTTCAAAGTGAGGGTGATGGAGCCCTGGAACAGGCTGCCCAGAGAGGTTGCAGAGTCTCCTCCTCTGGATGCATTCCTGTGTGAACTACCCTAGAGGATCCTGCTTGGCAAGGGTTGATGATCTCTGGAGGTCCCTTCCAACATCTAATATTCTGTGATTCTGTGATATCAACCACTCTGGTTGATATTCAGTTACCAGCCAGCAAGGTGAAGTGACAAGTCAGGTGTGCAATAGAGGGCAGTGACTAGTGAAACCAGTAGAAAGCCATTAAGTGTAGCTGCAGTGCTCTGTTGTAAATATCCCCCTCTTTAACATGTTAGGTTGGATAAATTATGAATTTGCTGTAAAAAAAAACCAACAAATAAAAAACCAAACAACCAACTAAACCCAGAAGCAACCTTATGGTTAGCATTGTTACAATCTGCAAGAGACATCTTCTTGTCTAAGGGTCTTATATAGGTACTAGTTGATCATGGTGCTGCTAATGAGCTTTCAGGCTCCGTGTAGTGAAAATAATATTGTTTCTTAGTTAAAAATAGGCTGTCCTCAGAAGAAAGGCAGAAGACAAATTTCTCAGACTTGACCAGCAGTTTCTAAAAGCCTTGTATTGGCAGTGAGGTCTTCCTGTAAAGCTCCCAGGATCTGTTCTTCACTGCTGTCTTTTACCATCTGTCTCTGCAACACAGAGCATGCAGAAAGCTACATCTTGCACAAGAGTATTGGCTGCCCTGCTACAGAGCCCAAAGCAAGAGTACCAACCAGTAAAATTTATTAGTCATCTCTGCATGACAAAAATCAATAAGATACAATCTCTTGTGGTTTGATATGAAAATAAACGTAAAGAAGTATTGACTCTCAGCAAAAATATTGAGCTGCAGGTGTATAATTGGAAGTGTCAAGAGGAGAAGACTGAAAGTAGAGAAGACTGGAAGTAGAGGATGTTGTCCAGTCTATTCTAGGGTGCATTTCAGAATCAAAGCCAGGTATAATAGTGCAGGGGGCAAGCTGTCTGGTCATGTCTGAAAAACAGAATTCCTTGTGGGGATGCTGATGACCTGAGCATGAGTGAGATGAAAAGGCAGACTTCTCAGGATTGCTAAACTTGGGGAGCCAGCATTAAAATAACCAATTAATTTGTGGTTGCCTACGAAGGTTTATGATGCTGAGAATGATAAGAAACAATCAAAGCTAGAGTTCTTTTTGGCCAGTTTCTCCTGTATTAAATTGTCTTATTGTTTGTTATGGTTGTAGCTGCTACTGGGTATTAATGATATTTGAATGATTTGTGCTGTGCAGTTGTTACAGCTTTAAGGCAATGCCTGATTTATCCAGAGAATTCAAATGTAGGGGATAAACAGTTGTAGGGATTAGACACAGACTAATGCAACATATGTTTATCCAGTTCCATTGGACTGCTGAATAGCTGACATTTTGCAGCACAAGCTTGTTTCTCTTTCTGGCTGTATTCTGCTTGCTTCTGGCTTCTCTGCTCTACCTGTGACTTTGCATGCTGCCTGACTGAGCTGCTTGCTTGGGTTTGCAAAGGTACCGGGGCAGATAGAGACTGTACTGGCTGTGCAGTCCTTTGAACTCTTTTGTCTAGTTGAACTGTAAATATATGTAAATACAGCTCGTACATCTAAATTGCCTTTTATACATAGTTAACTTTTGTCAACACAACTCAATTTAACTTTCAAAATCCTGAGGAAGTGTAGTAAATTTACTCTGGAGGGTAAACTTGCAATTTGTTGGGTGGCAAAGCCAAACCACAGCAGCAGATGCTGTCCACAGCGCAGGCACTCCGAGATTGCGTGAGTATTTTCAGTGAAATGCTTCAGATTCCTCTCAAACTGAACTCTTCATGTCCTACTCTCATTATGGTGTCTTCAGAGAAAAAAAAATTGCAGCAAAGCTATGGCAGTATTTTAAATTACTCACTGTATAGTCAATATTTTGATACTGAAATCAGGGAATAAGTAAAAGCATTTTAGCATTGAGTTAGTATTTTTTTAGTAGTACCCATAGTGTTAAAGTAATTGTGTGCCACTCTATTGCAGGGTTTTTTTGGCCTATGTAGAGTAGCATCATTTCCATTGTACATGTAGGCTCTTCTGTGCTTTAACTCATCCTAAGAATGCTGTTTTAAAAAAAAAAGGTCATTAGTACTGGTTGTGATCTTTTAGCTTAGCCTTTATTTCCCAGGTTACTAAAACTTGTGTATGTAGCAGCACAGAATCATAGGATTGTTTCAGCTGGAAAAGACCTCTAAGGTTATGGAGTCCAACCATCAGCCTCGTACCACTGTGCCATGTTCTTACATGTCTTGAACACCTCCAGGGGCAGTGACTCTACCACCTCCCTTAGCAGCCTGTTCCAATGCCTGCCCACTCTATCCAGAAAGATTTTTTTTTTCCCAATATCCAACCTTAACCTCCCCTGGCACAATTCCAGGCCATTTCATTGGCCAAGAAGGCCAATGGGATCTTGATGTTCATCAAGCAAAGTATGGCCAGCAGGTATAGGGACATTGTCCTTCCCCCTCTACTCTGCCCTGGTGAGATCTCACTGGTCATGTTGTGTTCAGCTTTGGGCTCCCCAGTTCAGGAGGGACAGGGATCTTGGCAAGAGTCCAAGGGAGGGCTACAAAAATTATTTAGTGCCTGGAGCACTGCCCTGAGAGAAGAGACTGAGGGACCTGGGGCTGTTTGGTCTGATGAAGAGAAGACTTAGAGGGGATGTAATTGATGTTTATAAATCTCTGAGGGCTAGGGGCCAAGAGAAAGGGGACAAAACTCTTCTCAGTTGTGCCCTTTGGTAGGTCAAAGGGCCCTGGGGATAAACTACAGCACAGGAAGTTCCACCTCAACATGAGGAAGAATTTTACTGTAAACATCACAGAGCCCTGGAAAAAGCTGCCCAGAGAGGTTGTGGAGTCTCCTTCTCTGGAGACTTTCAAGCCCTCTCTGGATGCATTTCTGTGTGACCTGATGCTACTCTGGCCAGGGGGGAGTTGAACTTGATGATCTCTGGAGGTTTCTTCCAACCCCTAACATCCTGTGATCCTGTGATTTCCTCTTGTCCTATCAGCTGATACTAGGTAAAAGGAAACACTGAGAAGAGTCTGGCCCTGTCTTCCTGGCACCCCCTGTATAGATATTTATCAGCGTTAGTTAGATTCCCCCCTTAGCCTCCCGTTCTGCAAGGTAAAGAGCCCAGCTCTTGCAGCCCTTCCTCATGAGAGAGATGTTCCAGTGCCCTCATCACCTCAGCGGCCCTGCGCTGGTCTCTCTCCAGTAGTTCTTTGTCCTTCTTGAGCTGAGGTGTCCAGAGTGGAATCACAGAACATTTTATAATGCCTGTAGGACTAGACATTAGTGAAAATTTATCTATAACCTATGTGGCTATCAATCACTCTTACTGTTGGAGGAGGGACTAAGCTTCCTGTTTGCCTCCTTGAGCTGCATTTTCTCTGGGTTTATAATTTTAAATCACTCAGAAAGCTACCTAACTACTTTTTGTAATCTGTTTGGTTTGTTGTGAGAGTCACTGCTATATATATATATATATATATATATAACAAATGAAACCTGGAGGCATCCTGGGTGTTCATTTGCAGGTGTATTTCTCTGTGACAGATGTTCTGTAAGACCCTGAGATCGGCCATTAATTTTGAGTAGTCAGGAAGGCATCCATCTAGTCAGCAGCAGAAATTACTGCTCCTCTTTGATGAGTTTTCATTATTAGCATTTCTCAAAGGCAAAGGTGGCTGAAATTTATAGCACCAGTTATCCACAGGAGGCAAGAATGTTTCATAGATGCTGCCAGCTATCACTGAGATGAGCTTGCATGCAACAAGCAAATCTTTTTGCATATTGCTGTGAAAACTGCTAGGGTGAATTCTCCTCTCTGAAGCTATTCTCATTGCTTCAGTCAAATGGTATTGTCACCCCTTGGTGTGCAGTTGAAGTGGCCTGATACCCAACATGGCATCAACAGCAGCGTAACGAGTGGGGTGAGGCTGCACCCAGCCACGATGAAGATGGTGTCTACTGCGTGGCCCACATTGTGCTAAAGATGCTTCCTCTACCTTGCTAGAAATCCCAGGGGGAATATAATGAATCAAATCCCAAATAACTTTTGAAAAGAAAATAAACTCTGCAGAGAGCACCAGAAATTTGCCTTTTCACCTTTTTTTTCTTTTGAGAAGTGAGATTGGAGGCATAAATTGATGAAGACTGATTAAGGTGGTGATCGTTGGAGACATGACCTTCCAAACCCAACAGTTGTTGCCATTTACTTAAAGAAATAGTCAAGCACCATGACCTGGAAGAAAACAACCCAAAGTTTGGTTTGCAAAATCATGAGCTAAAAGCATAGAGAATATGTCTTAAACTCATTCATAGACTCTCTAGGTCAGCAGGTTACCCTAGTGCTAGACCATGGTCTGCCATGTGGTACTGGAGAATTCTGTCACAGGGCATGGGATAGAGGAACATAGGAGCAAAATCAAAGTTAGAAGGAGATGGTGTGTTACCATTTCTTCCTGCTTGTTTTCCAGATGCATCCGCAACTCATATTTCATTATTTGGCACTTCAGGACGTGGTTTAATGACTGTAGCGGTCTTAGGCTGAGGTTGGACTTGATGATCTTGAAGGTCTCTTTCCTTCAAAACAATTCTATGATTCTATGGTTTGTGTTGGTTTTTAACTGGCTTATGTGTGAGATAATTACATCCTTTGATTGGCATATGCTGTTTCCTCACCATCTTATTCTACCTTTCTACAGCCTAAATAGAGGACTTAAAATACTTTCTTTGCCATTTGGGCAGCTTTTTGTCCCTCTTTCTTTGGATGTTAATCCTGTGCTAGGCAGGTTTATATTTATAAAGATGCCTTGGCTATATTAGTTTCCAGTTTTCATAAGAGAGATTAAAATCCCAAAGCTGCATAATTTTCTGGAACTGTGCAAGGTTTGCATGAACTTTGCTATATCCTATCGCTCATTTTTATAGTTATTCTGTATTTAAACACCACCCCACTGCTTATAATGAACAAAACAATGAAGTAATTTGTCAAATACTATATTGACTATCATTTATGGCTCCATTTCACTATGTTAGTATTTGGACTGGTCTAGAAATTGCTTTAAGGAGATGAAAAACACCCCTCTAATGCTAAGTAACTTCTTTGGCTGAAGTTAATTTGATTTTTTCTCAGCAGCAGGAGGCAGACTAAATGCAGTTAAAATGAGATAAACAGTGGCCTTCACATCTTACCATAGCCCCAGAAATGCATACTGAGTCTAGGTCAGCCTGCTTGTTTAAGAGAAACTTGGATATGTGAATTCTGAAACTTTTTGGTAATCTCAGAGGACTGTTTGATAGGCAAGTGGGCACAATTCAAAGATAGTGAGGCACAGTTAGGGAAATGCAGAAGAAAAAGCTTTGGTGTCTAAGCCTACTTGGCAATTTTGAATTGTCAGAGGGAGGTTTCAAGAGATGAATTCCCTTTTTGTGTTCATATCCCTCTTCAGTGACAGATGAAGCTGAAATGGTCTTTTTGGAAACAGATATGCCTGTCTGAGGAAAGTAACTGACAAGCATGTCAGGAAGATAAAGTTCAAAGAGAGTTACTCAGAATTAGAGACAGCAGAGCTGTGGAGACTTGTGCACCCTGAGAAGCTGCTCATGTGTTGGTGAATCCATAGAAGATGCTCTGAGGGTTTAGAGCATGCAGACTTTGAGAGGATTTGCAGCAGAACTGCCTGTATTTCTGGGAGGAGATGTAAGTGCTGGCACTTTTTTTGGCACATCTTAGTGCCAGTATTGCAGGGGAATGGTGTAGCGGTGCCTAGTTACACATAGGTGATGCTCTAGAGAGAGATAAGCAGGAAAAAGGCAAGGAATTGTAGCTAGCCTGAGGACAGCAGGGAATTTGCCTGGCAGGTTAACCCAAGTAGTGTGTCCAGTACACTCTGGCCTCAATGGAGTGTGTTCTGGAGGAGCCTGGTTAAGAAGGCTGCCTGCACTAGAGGCCGGGAGTTGCTCCTGCCAGCCAACAAATGCAAAGGTTAAGGCAGTTCTGTGGACAGAGAAATCTTTGGCACAGAGCAAAAAAAATGGGGAACAGGAAGAGAAGATTATTCTCATGTATGTGGGCTAAACCAGCTTCCTCTTGGAGAAAAGTTGTGGCATAAACTGTATTGAGCCTATCTCAGAAGAAAAAACAAATACCAACCAGTCCAAAACTCCAGTAGGTCATTCTGCAGTTCGGTGTCTCTTGTTTTTGTCAAAGGGATATATTTAGGATTTTTCAGAGTGAATTCCTTTAAGGGAGGAGGATGTTGCTTGTTTCTTTGTGCGTGTTTGAGTGAGATCCACGCATTGCAGACTGTAAGAGAGAGAAAAATAGAAAGCTGGAAGACTGCAGCTTTGATCTGCAAGTAGCTGAGGAGACAGCAGGGATGACCCTCAGGTCTCAGCAACACTACAAAGAGTTGAGGAACTGATTGGCTGGAGCAGAGCTCACTTTCTTCAAGGCCAGTGATGGATGGATAGGATTAGGCTGATGTCAGGGACCGTTTGCAGGGACTCATAGAATTGTAGGATGGCAGGGGTTGGAAGGGACCTCTGGAGATCTAGCCCAACCCCTCTGCCAGAGCAGGTTCACTCAGGTCAGGTTGCACAGGAACACATCCAGGCAGGTTTTGTAAGACTCTATATGGCATGGAACAACCCTTTGGTCAGTTTGGATTGCCTCACCCAGCTGTGTCCCCTCCCAAGATCCTCCCCATCCCTTAGCCTACTATTGAAGGGGAAAATGCTAGAAAAGCACAGCCTTGGTGCTTGGCTTAGCAGTAGCCAAAATACTGATGTATTATCAACACAGCTACATCATGAGAAAGATGCTCTGGGTATAATTAGCTCCAACTCAGCCAAACCAAATACATGTTTTTAAAAGGAGACTAAGTTTAGAATTTTATTCACTCAAATTTGGGAAAGCCTCCTCTGAGTTTGAGCTCTGAAGATGTGACTTAAATGGTTTTAAAGTTAATTTGCTGGCTTCTTATGTAGTGGGTAGTGCATGTTCAAATAACTAATCTTTGATCTCAGATTGTTTTCTCAGGATTCATAGAGCAACATTTAGTCTGTTCATCAAGTGTTAACTTCCCCCCTTTGCCTAAGGCTCTCTTATGCAATGGTAAAGTGTCAGTGGTTTGCTGCAGACTAAATACTAATAAAAATGTAGGTATTCAGCTCTTTTTTTGTTTTCCTTGTTGTCAAATCCCTAAATATTTAGTGTGAATTCCTACTTAAAAATACAGCCTTTGTCCATTTTCTTCAGGTTCTGAGAGTCTTGGTACATCTTGAGAACTTGAGGCTTAAGTTACTTTGTTTAAACTTCAAAAACTAAAAGTAGGGCAGATTTTTTTCTTTCATTACTCACTGCAAAATCAAATCAGGTGCAGCCATGTTGGCTGCAGAACTGTGCCACATTCTTCTCTTTGATTTTTCTCATCTGTGACAGAGATTTCTGGTACAAAGGATCAAAAGTCAGACGTGCCTTTTGAAAAATGAGAAAATTCAGGTTGTAAAAGTAACGGGAGAGTTAAAGATGACTGACTTTTTAACTTAATAGTTAGCATTTCCTTAATTTCCTTTTTCCCCCTTTTTCCCCCCATTTAAATATATCAAAACATTGAAGTACAAAGAGAATTTGAGATGAAAGATTAAAGTTGACTCAGCTTCCATCAATGTCTGCCCTGTTTTTCTTCTTGGGAATAAAAAAAAAAAGAAGAAGAAGAAGAAAATCTTTTCCCATATTATAGGCACTAAAACATTGATTTTTACCCCCCAGAAATAATGAGACGTTTCAGTCCTGTAGGCTTGCGGATTTTTGCTTGATGTTGGAAAATGATGCCTTTTTTTCCCCCTTCTTCTTCCTAATGTTTAGGAAGCATAACACTTTGAGCAATTTTATGCTTCAGAAGTGATAAGCCTACATGACTGCACTATGTGGCATTTTCCTTTGGTCCACTATATTAAAACACCATCTTGAAAAGTACTGTGCAAGACTATTTGTTAACATGGTTATATTCCACTCTACTGTGCCATATAACACCTGAGCTAAATGAAATCCTAGGAAGCTTCAGTTGGTGTCAGTGAAGAGTCTCCAACTGAATATAATAACATTTCAAAGGTGGTCTTTCATTTCTAGTTGCTTCATGTTCTAAAAGTCCTGAAAAGAGAGTGCAGTCTGTCTCAGACAGAGCTTTTCATGGTGTTGCAGCCCTCATTTGCGCTCTTTTGGCTTCCAACAGACCAGCATCTCTTCTTGGGGATCAGTAGTTGCAGGCTGTGAAGGTGTATGGTTTCCCTGTCAGAGAGGTTTTGTTAGGTATATGCTGCTTCCAGAAGCAGGTAACCCTTCAGGACAATGTCTTGTGTAGAAGATAAAATAGGTGACTAAAATAGAGCCAGTTACCATTCTGCCACCTGTGTGAAACACCTGCCAATGACCTTGTTCAAACCAATCACCTGGCTGAAATGGGACAGAAGGGTGGGAATTCATTAAGTTGTTCAAGGTTTACTAGAATAGTGTTAGCTAGGTATGAAACACCTTCCCCTTGAGGGCTGAACCTTAGTACTGTCTGAACTTGATCATGCTAATTTCACAGATACTGTATCACAGAATGCCAGGTTGGATGGCACCCCAAGGTTCATCTGCTCCAAACTTTCTAGGTGATAGTCCAGTTGAATCCATTACTTCCTGTGGGAGGTGATTCCAATGTCTTAGGTGTTCTCATGGTGAAAAATTTTCTTATGGAGTCCAGTCAGAATCTCCCCAGGAATAACTTGTTCCCACTGCCCCTTGTCTTCTCCATGTGACTGCTTGTAAAAACAGAGTCTCCATATTTCTGGTAGCCACCTTTTATGTACTGGTACATGGTAAAATGTAAGTTTTACCTAAGTCTTCTTTTACCCACAGTCTTCTCTTCTTAAGGCTGAGCAAAACCAGTTCTCTAGGCCTTTCCTCATATGGCAGAGCTTCCATCCCTCTGGTGATTCCCCTGGCCCTTTTCTGGACACTTTCCAGCTTGTCCACATCTCTTTTGTACAGCAGGGACCAAAACTACATGTGCTGTTCCAGATGTGGCTTGACAAGCACTGAATAGAGTGGGACAGTGACTTCTTTATCTCTGCTGGTGATGCTCACGTTGATGCAACCCAGCATCCTGCTGGCTTTCTTAGCCACTGCAGCACACTGTTCACTCATGTTGAGCTTGTTGTCCACCAAGATCCCAGGTCCCTTTTCACAGGGCTGCTCCCTAGCCAGGTGGATCCCATCTGAGCTGCACTCCTGGGTTATGTATTCCCATGTCCAAGACTCTACTTTTGTCCTTGATGAATTTCATAAGGTTCTTGCTAGCCCAGTCCTTCAGCCTCTCCAGGTTTTCCTGGAGGATGGCTCTCCCTTCTGGAGCATCAACCTCCCCACTCATTTTGGTGTCATCTGCAAACTTCATCAGTGTGCTCTTGATTCCAACATCCAGATTACTTGCGAAGGTAGTAAACAGCATTGGGTGCAGTATCGCTCCCCAGTTTGTTAAGTGTCCTTTCTTACAGATAAAGTTGCTGGGTCACAGCCAAACAGCATACCCCCAAGTAATAAAAGACCCAGAAACCAAGCACAGCTTTTATTTATTGTAAAGAAATTAGGGAGTAAATTGCAAATGACTGTTTGCCTCTCCCTAAGACTGCTACTGCCTAGCAACATTTACCAGATAGGATAAACATAATTAACTGTAAAAAGCTTAATGTCTAAAAGATATCAGGATTGCTGATGTGCAGTCTGGAGGTGTCTCTGTGCTATTTAAAAGTGTTATCTGGTTTTGCATTGGAGTCTAAGTATTCTCGGCCTCGCTCGTGATGTGAGCCTCTGTGTCTGTGCACACTCCTCTGGATATAAATGGCATTTGTATTGCAGCCATGCTGTAATTTAGTAGGGAAATGCTTCTGCAGCCAAAATAAAAACTAGAAATCTTGCACACTACATACAGAAGCTTCTCAGGAAATCATTCAAGCTCTTTCTTCTTGTCATGCTGGGGAATATGCCTCTTAATTTCCCCTGACAGAAAACACATCACCTCATCAACAGCCCTAGAAAATGACAAAGCATCCCCACTGAAAAAGACTGACTGCCAAATGCATTCATTGCCACTGCAGCAAGGGGGACAGAGAGAGGAGGATGGGTTTGCTTCAGAAATGTCAGGAAAGTGGAATAATTTACCCTGCTACCCATCAAGTCCAAGGGTTGTGTCTTGTATGGCCACAGAATGTTCATCCCGTAGTCATGGTGTGACCCTTGAAGAATGAATTTGAGCCAGAAGGCACACAAGTGTATAAAAGAATAATTTATCCTCCTGAACCTGCTTAGAGTGAAATTCTTTTAGTCTTTGAACCAAAGCAAACGCTTCGGTGCAAAATCTGCACCTGCAGATCTTTTACCTGTCATAGAACAACTGTGGCTCAGTCTCACACAAAGTTACCATGCAGCTTCTTAAAGGTGTTGTAGCACTACTAGGAACAGAATTTCCTGAAATTTACTACTGCAATTTGACTTAAGATACTTTAAATAAGTCTCATTCCTTTTTAGTTGTTGCATTTCTGAACCGCACACAGTCAGAGCCTGTATGTCAAATGATACATCAGAACAGAAAATCTTTATAGGCAGTTTCTGTCATAACTTCTGTCTTTTGTTCACTGTATTTGTATTGCTGAGCTTTTAAAAGTGTTTAACTTTTCTGTAAGCCTGAATTACAATGAGATGAGAGAATTGTATTGTCACTGCGTATTTGTGGAACTCCTTCACCAACCTTTCCCCTCTTCCCCCCCATACTGAAGGAATAACTTTGTCACTGTGTCTTCCAGTGGTGATCTCGATAAGCACACTACCTCTGGTAAATACTTTAATGTTGTCTTTTTGTCTAACTGGACCAGCTTCCCATCACAGTGCAATTGCACTCTCAAATATTTTGTATTTATTCACGTTACTGAATGAGTGCTTCTAGTTTTCATGATGCAGAGATAATGTTCTGCCTGTGAACTGGGTGGAAGCTGGTGCTCTGAGATGTCTGCAAGAGCATTCAGGCAGCCTGATGCTCAAGACTGTCTCTGTCATTTTGATAGGGGTTAGATTATTGACATATCATGGGGCAGAATGTATTGGAATCATTGAAGGCTTCCAAGAGCTGCTGAAGGGATGGTGAAATCTACAACTGGAGGGTTTTCTGTTATGTAGCTGGGTAGTCATCTGTTGTGTGACAAAAATGGTGTCAATTATTTATTTCAGAGACAGATATCTGTCAATCATTTGACTTAAAGAGGAGCCAGGGGACCCTTGAGGAAGAGTGAGACACAGAAATGTTCCAGCAGGCACAAGATTATGAGCCTTCTGCATCCAGCCCTGTAGAGATGGTGACTGTAGTAGAATGGTCTAGGTCGGAAGGGACCGCCAAAGATCGCAAGATGTGAGGGGTTGGAAGGGACCTCCACAGATCAAGTCCAACCTGCCTGCCAGAGCAGCACCATAAAGTCTAGCTCAGGTTACACAGGAATGCATGAAAGTCTCCAGAGAAGGAAAGTCCCACAACCTCTCTGGGCAGTGTGTTCCAGTGCTCTGTGACCCTTACAGTAAAGAAGTTCTTCCTCATGTTGAGATGGAACTTCCTGTGCTGTAGTTTATTCCTGTTGCCCCTTGACCTACCAAAGGGCACAACTGAGAGGAGTTTGTCCCCTCTCTCTTGGCTCCTAGCCCTCAGAGGTTTAAACATTGATTACATGCCCTCTAAGTGTTCTCTTCACCAGACCAAACAGCCCCAGGTCCCTCAGCCTCTCCTCACAGGGCAGTGCTCCAGCCCCTTAATCATCTTTGTAGCCCTCCCTTGGACTCTCTCCAGTAGATCCCCGTCCCTCTTGAACTGAGAAGCGCAAAACTGAACACAGTATTCCTGGTGAGGTATCACCAGGGCAGAGTAGAGAGAAAGGAGAATCTCCCTTGATCTGTTGGCTATGCTCCTATTGATGCACCCCAGGATCCCATTTGCCTTCTTGGCCACAAGGGCACATTGCTGTCACCTAGTCTAACTCCCTGGTCAAGGTAATATACCTTCCAGAGGATGCAGAGTTACATACATGTATGTACAGGTATATTCTGTACATACACCTGTATTATATAAGCAGTGCACATCTGTGTGCCACATACAGGTTGGCACATCTGCATTACAAAGGTTTTATTAGATGTAGTTCTCAAAATCCAAGCAATTCCGATCAGGTCTTGAGCAGCAGTGGAATGATGGCTTTTATTTAGCTACATGTCATGACTTTGAATGTCTCAGAGCCAAGTTTACCAGTTGAGTTCTTTCTCTTGCATATTAAATTCTTGACTGTAATAACAGGCTTTGTTGCCTTGGTTTCAGTGATTTGTGCTTTGTAGTTACTTGGGAGTTAAGAAATGCTGAAATTATGTGAGTAGCTACTTGGGTTTGAAGGATTTTGTCAAAACTCTGTCTAGAAAACACAACTTTTTGTTCTTCTAAGATTTTACCTAGAAGTTGGTCCAGATGATCTTTTGAGGTCATTTCCAACTTGAGCTATTCTATGTATCCTGGAATCTAATGGGTCAGGTCTCATGTTTAATTTCTTCTAATCTTAAAAAACAGGTTGATGAAAGCTGAGAGACTGCACCAGAAACATATCTCTATATGTGACCTGTTTCTTTGTGGGTTTGTGGATATAAGCTACAGTTAGTAGTGCTGTAATTGCATCAGGACAAGGTATTATAACAATTGAACTTCTGGACTCGTCAGGTTTTTTTGCTCTTAGTCTTCTTCACTAATCATAACCTTAAAAAGTCACAAGATTTTTTTATAGAATATAAAATTTAATATTGCCCATAACTAAGTTTTGTGGGATCAGTCCCCAAATACCTGTTAAAATCATACTTAGCTTAGGTATAAACCATTTCTGATTTTAGCTGAATACCTTGCTTTGACCTCAAACATCTGAGGATGTTGTAGCAGTAGGGGTTTATTTATTTGTGCAAATTGTTTTTTTTAAGAGATGCTATTTTAAAATGCTATGAAAGTATTAGCTAATAAATACAAAACCCAATCTTCTTAAGGCCAGAAGGGCATTATGATGGTAGTTGTTTTGTCTTGCACGTTTCTAGCAGTGATGTGGTGCTGTGCTATTTAATAAAATAGCATTTCTACAGGGCTGGGATTTTCAAGTCCTTGAAAATATTAGCAGTTATAATCCTGTATAGGTTAAGGAGTAATGCAATGAAAATAAGTCCCAAGGATATAATTATAGAATTCTGTTTGGTTATGGACTGCCAACTTGAAGAAGCAGGCACATTGAGAAGAATACAGTTGGAGAAATTTGAGGGATGTAATTGAGGCTTGCTGCGAGACTGATGCAGAGCAGACATCTCTTCTGTCTCCTCTGGTTCCCTATGTCACTTCATACTGCTCATTTGAAGATGCCTAGGCGTTTCTTTAATGCTATCCAGTTTGGATTCAAACCAGAGAATGGGAATAAATAATTTGTGTTACAGAATTCCACTGTATTTTAAAGATGTGGTTGAGGCCCCATCCCTGGAGGTGTTTAAGGCCAGGCTGGATGGGGCTCTGGCCAGCCTGATCTAGGGTGGGGTGTCCCTACCCATGGCGGGGGACTTGGAACTAGGTGATCCTTGTGGTCCCTTCCAACCCTGACTGATTCCATGTTTACATTCAGTGTTAATAGTGAATCTTCTCTTTTAATTCAGTATATCGGTCCTCCTTGTAACTAGTCATACATTCTCTACAGTTCTGGATGTGCAGATATATAAGAAAATGGTGCCTCTTGTTTGTTATGTCCATATCACCACATAGCCAGAGGAGTTAGTGCAGCAGGCATTTTCATACAGGGCTTTTGCCTGCAAAGCAGCTCCAGCAATACCAGTGTGAGGTTGCATAGGTTTGTCTTGTATAGCAAGGCCAAGGAGAAATAGTTTTTGATGTGCCTTTGAGTGTAAACACAACCTATATGGAGAGGACTTGCATTCTTGTGCATCGCTACCAGCCTTAGTGTCTTAGCAGGCCAAGTCCTTTGGTGCTTGTTATACACTCTCGAGTCTTTTTGTGTTTCCCAGATACAGCTGACTGGGCTTTGTTCAAGTGTCTTATTGGCGTTCAAGAAAGGAAGAAAGTTCCCTTGCTCTCTTCCTTACCAGTGTAACTTGCCACAGTTTCTACAGAATGAAAATTAAATGAAAAGACAGCTTTGAACACCCCTGTGAAAGAAGTCTTATAAGGACAGATCTGCATAGCTGCTTTGAGGAGTTCTGCTGCTGCCATGATTATAAATTTCGGTGTGATGTGTGAGATTTTGCATGCTCATGTGAATTCTCTTCAGAAATTAGAGCTGTCAGCTTCCAGCATAGACACTCATTTGGATGTGATGGAGCTACAACTCAAGAAGTCCCATTTCTCATTATCTTAACTACCATCACAGCATATGTGCATGGTTTTCACAGAAAGTTAGGGACCTTGAAAGATCATCCAGTCCAACCCTCCTGCCAGAGCAGGACCACCTCTAACAAATCACACAGGAATGCAGCCAGGTGAGCCTTGAATATCTCCAGAGAGGGAGACTCCACAACCCCCTGGGCAGCCTTTTCCAGTGCTCTGTCACCCTCACAGTGGAAGAAGTTTTTCCTTACATTTACATGAAGCCTCCTATGCCTCAACTTCCACCCATTGCCCCTTGTCCTGTCATTGGGTATCACCAAGCGGGGCCTGGCTCCATCCTGTTGGTGCTCAGCCTTTACATATTTGTAAGCATGAATGACAACACCTGTTAGCCTGGTTTAGCCTGTTTGTGCTGCAAAGGAGGAAGCCATAGACAAGGCAAAATGCAATGTCCCTCAGGTCTGACTCAAGTGTCATCTGGAGTCCAGCAATGCATCTTCCACAGCATAATGTAAGTGATGAGTTTGAGATCCAATGATCTGCTGTTTATGATCCTCTATAAGAAAAGACAAACAGATGACATGATGGTACAGATGGAGACCACAGGATTTAAAAGACTAAATTCAAACTTTTAAAATACCCACAATTTTAAAGAGGTCTTTCTTACTTGGGGCCATGGTATGAAATTCAGCTTGTGACTTTGTAGTCTTTATGTGAGCAAACAGCAGCAGTCTGATTCCTTTGCATTCTGCCTCTCATTTATGTCAGAATGTGTTTTTATCTTAGCAGTGCTACAGACCAGATAGTAATAGCATCAGCAGCAACATGTAATCTGGTATTTGCTAGTAGCGTGCAGTGTAGCTCATGAATATTTGCCATTTTCTTCTTCACACTTGCTTCATAGTTTAAAGAGAATTTTCTCATTTCAACTTGTCACTTCTGATGCCGTTTTGTCCTTTAATGTCTTCCAGCTTGCCTCTTTAGAATTCCCTCCGAAGAAGCTCTTTGGAAACAAGGATGAACGAGTGATTGCAGAACGACGGAGTCACTTAGAGGTGATGCCAAGTTTTTAACAGGCTTTTCTGGTGCATTTTGGTGGAATGCTCTGCTTGACCAGCAAAGCCATTCCCACGTGGTCAAAGTTGAATAGCCTGCTTCTAACTGTGAAGTTCCTTACTGCCTCATTTAACACAGGAGATGGCAGCAGTAGATTGCAAAGTAATGATACAGGTCTTAAAAAAAAGGAATTAATCCTGGTCTAGGGGAAAAAAAGGCAGCTCCCTAGAGATATTCATAGGAGGTACATTTATTTAAGGGGAAAGGTTGTGGATGAGGTAAGTGCTCACTCTAGACAGATGGTCTCTGTACAAGACAACTAAACAAATACTGCTGCTTTAAATGCAATGTTTTGACTAAAGATTAACTATTTTATCATAGTTGTTCTATCCAAAGATCTCACAACAGACGGAAAGTGGTATTTAGGCATCTTTGAGCTCTATTTTGTAACTCAGCTTTCTGAGTGTTTGGTCTTTTGGGTTTTAAAGTTAATTTTATTATATCAGGTTGTGGGTTTTTGCTTGTTCTGCAGAGCAACGTGGATGGCATAGTTTTGCCTCCTACCCTACCTGAGGTCTTTATGGTTCTGTGTTAATGAATGCATTATTGCAGGCCAGGGGCAGGAGGTGGGGTTTGTGGGAAGAGGAAGAGGTGTGAACAAAGATTAAACCACACGCTCCACACCTGTATTCTTGCCATACAAAGATTATCTTCTCATGCTAGTCATTAAGAATTAAATTCTTTATGGAGCTAAAGCAGCATTAAGTGGAGATTTAGAAAAATGAATATAAAAGTAGATTGCTTCCAACTCGAATCTTTTCTTGCGTTTGAAAATTTCTTTAGGTATTTCACCTTTTCTTTGATCTACCAACAAAACATCCTCCTACTGACTTGATGTGAGGCTGTCTTACATGTACCACTGTAATGTAATCTACTTTTTTTCGTTTCATGTGCTCTCTAGAGGGCATAAAGGCATGGCCACAGCTTTATCTAGTGCTCAATTTGCATATTTTTGTACCAGTAAGAAATTTAATCCCTTAATCTTTCTGACCTTTCATTGATTTACTAACGGATTTTATTGTAATGTTCCTAAATGTTTAAACTTCTGTGTGTAGTGGTGCTTTGATCACACAGCTCTCCCTGTAGCCAGTTTTTAGCTTAATGTGAAATTGGATGTATTTTAACTAAAAGAAGTCAGTAAAATTGGAGAGAGGCCAGGGGAGAGCCATGAGGATGATTTGGGGACTTGAGCATCTTCCCTATGAAGAGAGACTGAGAGCCCTGGGGCTGTTTAATGTGGAGAAGAGAAGCCTGAGAATAGATCTGATCAATGGGTGCAAATATCTGAGGGGTGGGTGTCAAGTGGATGGGGCCAATCTCTTTTCATTGGTCTGCAGCAATAAGACAAGGAGCAACAGCTACAAACTGGAACATAGAAGGTTTCACCTCAACATGAGGAGAAACTTCTTTATAGTTCTGGGGAGGTTCTTCTCCCCTTCTACTCTGCCCTGATGAGACCACACCTGGAATACTGTGTCAGATTTTGGGCTCCCCAATTCAGGAGAGACAGTGACCTGCTGGAAAGAGTCCAGTGGAGAGCCATAAGGATGACTGGGGGACTTGAGCATCTTCCCTACAAAGAGAGACTGAGAGCCCTGGGGCTGCTTAGTTTGGAGAAGACTGAGAGGAGATCTGATCAATGTGTACAAATATCTGAGAGGCGGGTGTCATGTGCCTGGGACAAATCTCTCTTCAGTGGTCAGCAGCATTAAGACAAGGAGGAACAGCTACAAATCAGAACATGGAAGATTCTACCTCAACATGAGGAGAAATTTCTTTACGGTGAGGGTGACAGGACACTGGAACAGTGTTGCCCAGAGAGGTTGTGGAGTCTCTTGAGACTTTCAAACCCTGCCTGGATGTGGTCCTGTGCAAACTACCCTAGGGCATCCTGCTTAGCAGGGGTTTGGACTTGATGGTCTGTGGACATCCCTTCCAACCTCTAATACTCTGTGATTCTGTGATTTTACAAACATAATAATAAGACTTTATTGGGAGTGTAGTGATGAGATGAGTAACAGTTCCAAACTGAAAGAGGAGAAACAGTTCCAAATTGGAACAGGCAGCCCAGGGAAGTTGTGGATGCCCTATTGCTCAAGGCCACGTTGGACTGGGCTTTTTGAGCAACCTGGTCTAGTGGAAGGTGTCCCTGCCCATGGCAGGGTGAGTTGGAACTTGATGATCTTTAAGGCCCCTTCCAACCCAAACCATTCTATGATTCTATGGTATGACCACTGTTCACATGAATAAGGTTTTGTCAAATGTGACACTTGGCCATGCCACTCAGTAATCCTGGCAAGTCGCTCAGAGTTGGAGAAACTGAAGGTCCCCTGTGGCTAAGAGAACATTAGATAAAGAGGCCAAGCAGCCAAGCAAATGTTACCATCCTTGCCATGAGTAATTTGATGCAACAAGGTGAACAAAGCCACTTTATGTCTGGGTGTTTTAATCGTGGTATTTTCTTTACCCTGTGCATTTTGAAGTGGTCTGCTCTGGCGTTGCCAATAGCTGCAGAGTTTCAGCTAACATAGCCACAGCCTCCTTGGTGAAGAGAAAGAGAAATAAACTAAGTAGTAATGGTTTACAAAGTGAAGTAAAGCTTTGGGGGCTCAAAGTACATCTTGAGTTATACTGGGAAAGTGTTTGGCAGGCAGAAAAAGTGTGGTAGTGGAAGATGGCACAGGCACTAGTTCTATTTAAAATCCTGGCTGGGTACTGCCTTATGGCTTTCAATCTCACGTGAACCTTGGTGAACCTTGAGCAAGCTTTAGCAGGCTAACTGGAAAGTAGTAAATGAACAATTGCATCTGTAAGGGATGTGGGTTTGTGGTCTCCTGGCCACAGCACATTTCTCACATGAGAAATCAATCAGCTAAAAGGTGAGAACCTTAGCCTAGAGAGAAAACATGGCTTGTATGCAGCTGGCTTTGACACATGATCCTCTACCTTGACTTGGCGGAAACCCTTTGCAATCCCTTTCAAGCCTTACAGGCTATGTGATGCTGTAGCTGTGATACAGTCTAAAGGTTGATTTGATTGTTTCATGTGGTTATTCAGGAGGTAATGAGCTAATACCACATTTGGAGAAAAACAAAGCACAGCTTCCAGGCTAACAAAAAGAGTACATTCTTACCAATGCCCAAGCTGACCTTAAAAGACTAAAAGTAGATTACAGCCTGACAAGTATCAGTCTCATAAGTGCTCTGAACAAATATTCTGTATTGTAAGGTCACTAGTAGAGCTGTCACAACAAAGGCATTTTTCTTCCAGTTTCTATGTTAGGTATTTATATGTCCTTGTCTTGGTTTTACTGGGACAGAGTTCTGGGATAGAATCCCAGGCCAGCGATGGGCTGCAGGCCATTAGCAACTCAGAGTCAGCCAGCACAGATGACTAGAGTTGGCCACAGGTGTATCCCAGCCCATGAATGTCACATTCACTATAAAGGGGGAAGTTTGCTGAGGAGGGCTTCCTGCTTGGGCTCATCCCCTCTGTGCTGCTCTGCCACCAAGGCCTTCATTCCTGCTGCACAATTGGCTGGCCTAAGTATAACCATGTATGCCTCGTACTGACATGGCTACCAGTTTGGCTCTTTCATTATGTCCAGTTTCATTCCATCCTGTAGTCTTCTCTCCTTTTCCTGATTCCTCGTCATTGCTGGGGCAAGCTTGTCAGGTGATAGAGTAACTGCCAGAGTTTGGCCCCAGACTGGTTAGGGGACACTTCGACTACTGTTTCCAGTTCTGGGCCCCTCAATTTAAGAAGGGTGTTGAGGTGCTTGAGCATGTCCAGAGAAGGGCAACAAGGCTGGTGAGGGGGCCAGAGCATGGCCATAGGAGGAGAGGCTGAGGGAGCTGGGGGTGTGCAGTCTGGAGAAGAGGAGGCTTAGGGGAGACCTTATTACTCTCTACAACTACCTGAAGGGAGATTGTAGCCAGGTGGAGGTTGGTCTCTTCTGCTAGGCAACCAGTGACAGAACAAGAGGACACAGTCTCAAGCTGTGCCAGGGCAGGTTTAGGCTGGATGTCAGAAAGAAATTTCTCACAGAAAGAGTGATTGGCATTGGAATGGGCTGCCCAGGGAGGTGGTGGAGTCCCTGTTCCTGGAGGTGTTGGAAAGGAGACTGGATGAGGCACTTAGTGCCATGGTTTGGTTAATTAGAAGGTTTTAGGTGATAGATTGGGCTCTATGATCTTGAGGGTCTTTCCCAAATTGGTTATTCAGTGCTGAATAAGCTGTGGCTGCACCTTGGTTTTCATGGACTCTCTGGATTGAAGCAGAATACTATAGCTTAGGCTAGTCCAGTGCTTTCTACAGGTCATCTGTGAGCAGCAGTAGTTTCTTCTTTTTCCTTCCATTAGTATTACTTTTCATTTTGCATTGGGCACAAACCAGTTCAAAGTTAAATGCACACCTGCATGAAGAACAAAACAACTTAGGCTGTTATTTCAGTCAAGCAGCCTGACTAGACTATTTGCAGGAATTAGCAGCTGGGTACTGAAATAGCCTCGCGGGCTCTTTCCTTACATCAAAACTAGATCGCAGCCCTCACTCTGATCTGAGAAAATGAAACAGGCTGGGAGTCACTGCAGGAGCAAAATCATTCTTCCAATGAACTAAACTTACAGCAATCAAGAGAGCTGCTGCTTGTGCAGATATCTAAATTGTTATATTTTTTGAGTCACTTTGGCTTTAGTCAGAGAAATTTTCTTTGTGATTAAATACAAAAAGGTTTGTCCAAAGCATCCTTTGCTGGAAACTTTAGGAAGATAGCTTTTGCTACACATCATCTCTTGGATTCTTGCCACAATAGGAGAAGTACCGAGGAGAGCAGAGGGATTTGTGGTACCTTCCAAGGCAAGTAGAATCAAAGATCCCAGCTGGAGCATTTACTTTAGGGTTGTCACATCAACATATTTCAGCTTGAGATTAGAAGTGTGCATATTTCCTCATAATAGAGGTTAAGTTTCTTAGGATCATAGAATCGTTAAGATTGGAAAAGACCTTGAAGATCAAGTCCAGCTGTCAACCCAACACTACCACGACCATTCATGCTATGAAGAGCCATGTCTACATGTTTTTTGAACACCTCCAGGGATGGTGACTCCACCACTTCCCTGGGCAGCCTGTTCCAAGGCTTGATCACTCTTTCAGTAAAGATTTTATTTTTTTCCCCCAGTATCCAGTTTAAACCTGCCCTGGTGCAACTTCAGGCCATTTCCTTGTGTTCTATCACTAGCTACTTGAGAGAAGAGACCAAGAGATTCCAAGAGACTTGGAGAAAGAGATGCCAGAGAGCCCCAGATTGTGCAGATTGTGGTTTAAAATCACATAAATTACAAAGTTGATGCTCTAGTGTGGTTTTGGACAGGCAGGATCCACAGATTGAGGCCAATTGTGTGAGGTTTAACAAGGCCAAGCACTTGGTCCTGCAGTTGGGTCACAACAATCCCATGTAACACTATAGGCTTGGGGCAGGGTGGCTGGAAATCTGCCCTGGAGGAAAGGACCTGGGGGTGCTGGCTGAACATGAGCCATCAGCATGCTCAGTAGCCAAGAAGGCCAACAGCATCCTGGCCTGGATCAGAAGCAGTGTGGCCAGCAGGAAGAGGGAAATGTTCATGACCTGGCTGAGGCCACACCTCAAATACTGGGATCAGTTTTGGGCCCCTCACTACAAGAAGGACACTGAGGTAGCTGGAGCATGTCCAGAGAAAGACAACAAAGCTGGCAAAAGGTTTGGAGAACACATCTGGTAAGGAGCACTGAGGGAACTGGGGCTGTTCAGTCTGGAGAAGAGGAGGCTGAGGGGAGACTTCATTGCAATCTGCAACTCCCTGAAAGGAGGATGTAGTGAGGTGGGGGTTGGTCTCTTCCCCCTAGTGTCAGGTGATACAGTAAGAGGAAATGACCTGAAATTATGCCAGGGGAGACTTAGGCTGTGTATTAGAAAAGATTTCCTTACTGAAAGAGTGGTCAGGCATTGGAATAGGTTGCCCAGGAAGGTGACAGTCACCATCTCTGGAGGTGTTTGAGAAACTTGTGGACTTGGCAATTTGGGACATGCTTTAATGGCCATGGTGGTGTTAAGTTGATAGTTGGATTGGATGATCTTAGAGGTTTCTTCCAAATGAAGCAATTTTATGATTCTATATGGAATTGCAATGTGAACACCTTCTCTTTGGTGTTTCTGGGTGTAGTATAAATTCTTTTGAGCAGTATCTTACATTTCGGAAGAGGTCTGGAGAAGCACCATGCAAATTTGCACAAAGGTTTTGCCTGTACATCTTAAGAGAAAACACCTACATTGTATTTAAAATTGCCTATCCAAAATGCCCTCTTGCAATGTATTAATTTAGTAGTATTACATCAGGGGCCTGTTGCAGGGCAAAACTCTTAATTAATTGTTTTGCAGTCTAAAGGCTGCAGAAGTGAAGTAATTTCACTTCAGAGCCAACCTTGCCTGATTAAATCCCCCTTGAATGAAACAGCCAAGAAGTCTTTTGATTACAGTTAATGGATAGAATTTAGTGTGTGTCTATCCTTTCATGCAATTAGAAATCAGCAGATAAAGATCCTTTTTTAAATGAAATCAGGTGATCTATGTTCCTTTTTATTATTATTTGTAAGCAAGAGGTTTTTTAGAAGAATGGCATGTCGCAAGTTCTCCTGAAATCCCAGCTCCTGTGGATACTGCATTCCTGTGTTACATCCTTCCCCTCATTGTTTTTCTCGGACTCAGCTTTGTTGTTGTGATGGAGATGATGATTATTAGCCTTATTTTCCCAGCCAGAAAAAGTGACAGGTGTCTAAGGTGACACTGCATGCTGAGCCATGTTTCTCGACTCCTTGGTCAGAAGCCTTGCAGTCATGGATCTATTACATGGGTATGTAGTGACAGGACGAGTGGCAATGGTTTTAAAGTAGGGCAGGATGGATTTAGGTTGGACATTAGAAGGATGTTCTTTACAGTGAGGATAGTGAAATACTGGAACAGGTTGCCCAGAGAGGTGGTGGAGGGCCCCATCCCTGGAGACATTCAAGGTCAGACGTGATGGGATCTTGAGCAGCCTGATCTAGTTGAAGATGACCCTGCTCCCTGCAGGGGGGCTGGACAAGATGACCTTCAAGAGACCCTTCCACCCAACACGTTCTATGATTTTATGATCAGTCACCAATGTCCTTCAAAACAGCCACAACTGTTATGCTGCCAAAATGCCAGTAGGTTGTTGCTTAAAGGAAAACAAAAACTCTGCAAAGCCTCAGTCTGTCTCTGTCTCCGTTCCCAATTTTCTGTTCCCTACTCCCACTGCTGTGTTTGAGGCTTTGGGGCTGTTCAGTCTGGAGAGGAGAAGGCTCTGAGGTGACCTTATTGTGACCTTTCAGTATCTTAAGAGGGTCTACAAGAAAGCTGGTGAGGGACTTTTCAGGGTGTCAGGGAGTGACAGGAGGAAATGGAACAAAGCTAAAAATGGGTAGATTCAGACTGGATGTTAGGAAGAAGTTCTTCACCATGAAGGTGGTGAGACCCTGGAACAAGTTGGCCAGAGAGGTTGTGGAAATCCCATCCCTGGAGGTGTTTAAGGCCAGGCTGGATGAGGCTCTTGACAGCCTCACACAATGTGAGGTGTCCCTGCCCATGGCAAGGGGGTTGGAATTAGATGATCCTTGTGGTCTCTTCCAATCCTAACTAATTCTATGGCCAGTAACTTGTGGCCAGTAAAGGAGAGGAACAAGCAAAATCTCTGAGCAGGGATGCCCCAAGAGACAGCTCAGCAGTATCTTGTGTTTTAGTTTGCTGCTACTGACAGGATTCAGGGAATGAAAGAGAATCTGTAGCAGTACGGTGAAGTGAGCCTAGCAGAGGTTTTGTTGGAGCACATTCATCTTCCTGGCATTGTCTCTTTGCTTCTTTTGAGTTTTTTTCTTGGTACTTTGAACGTCTTTAAGAGATAGACATGCTCAATTTATTTAAAATTAATAGCACAATTGGCCTTAACCTCCTCACTTGCTGGTGTCTGCTGATGAGGTTTTCAATGATAGGTGTTAAGGCAAGAAGCAGAAATAAATCTTGTATGAACTGCATAATTCAGTTCTGCTCTCAAATCTGTGATACTGGCTGGGGAAAGTGCCGGAGGCACTGAACTGGCTGAGGTATTACTGTTACTTATGGACAAAATTAAGCTTCCAAAATAAGAGTGTTTAATTTAAAAGCCAGATATTTTGTGCTTTTGTTTGTAACTGGTATCAGCACTGGAGGTGATCATTTCTAGGGTTTTTTGGGGTGTAGGTATCTAAAGATAGCCACCGTGACTGTCCTCTCGAGCTTCTGCTGGCTCCAAAGATCTGATCTTTGAGGAAGATATGAAAACATGCAAATAGCCTCTCCTTGAACTTAAATTCGTTCTTGTTATTTGGCTGGTTCAGAATGAACACCTCCCTAGCTACGCTGCAGTAAAAAAAAGCTGAGAAAAAAATGAATCTCAAAATATTTGTCAACACATTTGGGCAAACAGAATGCCTGAGTGTCTGAGACCTCATTTCTTGAGGTTTCCCTTGCAGTCATGAGGGCAGAAACATTTTAATGAGCTTTTAGATGATTCGTCATTTGAATATTTAGTGTAAACTTCACTGGCCTTTGTTTCACAGACCCATTCTTTAATATGTTTAAGTGAAACACCCTTCTTTGTGCAACTTACAGCTGAACTAATATTTGGAGTGCAAAAACTTTGTCAGGTGGGGTTAGGTTTAGCATTGATTGGGTTTTGGTGGTTTTTATCTCACGATTGATGCCAGTCACAAAGACCTTTCAATGCTGTGGAATATATGTTGATTCAAAGTGACTGTTAAAAGGAAATTAATAGACTCTGGTATCAGCTTATAGCAACATCCCAAATACCAGAGCTTTTTAAGAGAAGCTTTAAAGCCAGGTGCTCACCAGCCTGTCTCTTGCAGGACTGAATGTAGGCTTCTAACAGTGGGGTTGTAAATACTCTTCTTAGAAGCATCTCAGTGAGATGGACTTCAGAAAACATCCAGAATAAATTTCATAATAATGAAAAGATAAAAGAAAATAGTTTTTTTCTTTGTTACAGAGAGGCAGACACACGAGATAGGAGTGCTAATGCAAAAGCAAACCACTGCAAATGTCAGTGGCTGATAGAATCATAGAATCATATAACAATAGGGGTTGGAAAGAAATTCTGAAGATCAAGTCCAATCCTCCTGCCAAAGCAGGATCACCTAGGGCAGGTCACACAGGAACACATCCAAAATGAGTCTTTAAAGCCTCTAGAGAAGGAGGCTCCACAAACTCTCTGGGCAGTCAGTTCTGGTACTCTGCCACCCTTACAGTAAAGAAATTTCTTCTCGTGTTGAGGTGGAACTTCCTGTGCTCCAGTTTGCATTCATTGCCCCTCCTCCTATTACTGGGCTCCACTGAAAAGAGACTGACGCTTTTTCTCAACACCCACCCTTCAGATGTTTATAAACATTAATATAATGCCCTCTCAGTCTTCTCTTCTCCAGACTGAACAGCCCCAGGTCTGTCAGCCTTTCATCACCAGGCAGATGTTCCAGTCCTTTATTCATTCTTGTAGCTCTCAGTTGGACACTTGCTTGTCCATCTCTGTCCCACTTGAACTGGGGAGCCCAGAATTTGGTACAATATTCTAGATGTGGTTACACCAGGGCAGAGTAGAGGGGGAGGAGAATGTCCCTTGATCTGTTGGCCACATTCTTATGCACCTCAGGATGCCATTGCCTGCTCTCCACAAGGGCACATCGGTGTCTCATGGATGACTTATTGTTCACCAGGACTCCAAGGCCCTTCTCCATGGAGTTGCTTTTGAGCAGGTCAAACTCTTAATCTGTACTGAGAAGAAAATCTTTTCACGAAAGATTGTTTCATACCCATAGTTTGAACTGCAGAATGAGGCATCTTGGAGTGATGCTTTCAATTTCCTACCGGGGAAAAAAGGATGCAGTGGGAACACAGAAGGATAGAGGCATCAACAAAGAGAGCATCTGTGATTTGGCTGTATTGTGGGCTGTATCAGCTTTATGAAATCCATATCAAGGATCACTTTCTAGATGTACTTAGGCTGTATGAAATCCATACCAAGGATCACGTTCTAGATGTACTTAGGCTGCACCAAGTGCATTGGAGAACTAAAATAGCTGCTTTTAGCAGCAACACTAAGATCTTGCCTTGTCTGCAGACAGTAAGACTTTGCAGTGATCCATCTGAGAGCATCTGAACACGTCAGGTTCCCAGGCTTCAGTGCATCATTGGCACTGGCTTCTCTGGCACCAAGGCACCTGGCTTTCCTTCTTTGATGTGGCAGCCCTCAAAGAGGAGCTGCAGCAGCTCTCAGCAGTTGAAACATGTAAATTTTTTTCTGGTTGTTGCTGCTTCTCAAGCGAGGTATGTTGACTTCAAAAAGTGAATGAAATTAATTTTGCTTATTGATTACAGTCACTAAATATAAGAAATTAGGACTGCATGCATCAGCAGTTGATCCCACACCAATAAAATGCTACTTTGATTAAATACCATGAACTCTCAGCCAAACCCACAGCAGCTGGAAGATGTTATTCTTGTAATAGCAGTGGATGATAAAGATGGTTGTTTAGAAGGAGTGAAAGCCTGGGTACGTTTTCTGAATGAGTTCATTTTAAACTCTAATACAACAGGATGCAAAAGGAAGAATAAGCATAAGCAGCCCCTCGGTCTCACTTGTTCAGACTCAGTATATTACTCAAGGCTGGGTCTGAAACCCTGTTTTGCAGAGTTTGCTAGAGGTAACTTCATATACGTGTCCCTCTCCAATAATTTTAGTGTTGCCTTCTTTTAGGTGTGTAACTTCAGATTTATGCCTCAAAGCCTGAGTCTTTTGTGCTTTTTATTGCCATTACAAGAAATTTCAGAGTATCAAGAAATAATTATGATTTAGTAAGTTCAGAATATGGGAGAGAATATAGTTTGAGCTTCAATTCAGCTCCACATCCTAATGTGTTTTGCTGTCAGTTCAGAATAAATTTCCCAGCACCCCCCTACAAATCAGGTTTTGAAGTGGTTTATCTTTATTGCTCCCCAGTAATGGCTCTGCACATTCAGATGTGAGCAGATGAATAAAGGGAGCACTCAACCAAGGACGCTGGCTTGAACTTGTGCTATCCATTTTCAAAGCAAGTGTATCAGTCATCCTCCAGCATCTGATTTCACCAAAGGAAGCAGAGGGTGATGCATGTCAAGTGCTTTGGTAGCTCTTTGCCAAGGCCACTCCAGCAGACGACAGGCTGCTACTGCTGGCCCGGGGATGCATGGTAAATTCAGCCCTGGTGTTCTTGCTGAAAGGATTTTGACAGGACTTGTTTGGACTTGTGCACCAAAGAAATGACTGGTTTCCTTCACTAGACAGGTGTCATTTGATCTTTTTTGAACATGACCATTCAGTCCCCAAAGAAGCCTCATGCTGATAGAGAACTTGTAAATCATAGCCCTTGCTGCCTTTTTCTGGCTTTTTCCTTTCCTTCCAGCCTGCAATTGGAGCTACTTGAAGCCATTGAAAATAAGCTTTTAGCATGCAGGGGCATTGTAAGAAATAGTAAGTCCTGTGGATTTTAAATTTATTTCAGCTAGAATAAGATTTTAATTTGGAATGTAGACTGACTTCAGAACTTAATTCAATTGATGCAGCGTAAGAGTAATTCAACATAATGTGCTCATGCCATTAGACTTCCACAGAAAAATGCTCTAAATAGCTGTAATGAATAGTTTGGATTCTGAAAACCTGGGAGAGCAATTTCACCTTGAATCATAAGTGGCATCTCTCAGAATGCTTGTACATTAGGAAAATTCAAAAAGATGTATGAATTCAAGTAAACCCAGTACCACCCCGAGGAAAATTAAATTTTAGTGGCACTCAAACACTTTGGAGATGCAGTGGTAGAATCTGCATTGCACTGTGCATAAAAAACATAGGGAGAGTTTCCCAAGGGACTACAAATTTAACTCCTGTTTCTTTTTAATTGAGTCTAGATGCTTAAAGAGCTTGATTCTTACCTGTGTAGCTCCAAAGTCACTTAGGAAACTCTAAACATGCCCAAAGGAGTGGTGTGTATGGTATTGCCTCTTCTCTTTTTCTCTTGAGTTCACCCCCACTGTAGACTGCTGCAGTGTTAGTGCCACTACAGTTTCCATATTTCAGTTTAACAGCCCAAGCAAAAGCAAAGTCTAAATTTGCTAGGTAAAATTTGCTATAGAAGTAAAATTCTGGTTTTATCGACCAAGCATTTACAGCTGTAATGACTTTTGAGAGCTGTATAGCTGAATTTGTTCACTAACAAAAGAGTTGAGTTACATTTTTGGTAAGTGCTTTCAATTTCCTTTCATAGAATCATAGAATGGTTTGGGTTGGAAGGGACCTTAAAGATCATCATTACAACGCCCCTGCCATGGTCAGGGACCACCTCCCATGTGACCAGGTTGCTCAAGGCCCTGTCCAACCTGGCCTTGAACACCTCTAGGAAGGGGGCATCCACAGCCTCCCTGCACAGCCTGTTCCAGTGTCTCACCACCCTCACTGTAAAGAATTTCTTTCTAATATCCAGTCTAAATCTACCCTCTTCCAGCTTAAGGCCATTCCCTCTTACCTAGCTGTCATGGGCTGGGCCATCCACTAGACAGATTTCATTAACCCCTTTTGTTTCCCAAAGGTGAAAAGAAAGGGAATGAAGGAGAGAGGCTTACAGATTGGAAAACTAAACCTGCTTTAACAAATAATGAAAATAATAATATAGATAGAGGTTTAATATCCAACCAAACCCCCAGTGGCAGTCACATCAGCACTGCTGCTGTGGGCAGGCACTGGAGGAAATCCCAGACTGTACCTGGTAGCAGATAGGAACAGTATTCAGGAGTGGATTCAGAAACACTTGAATCTGGAGCAGAGCCATCCTTAGAATCCAGCCATTGAAGAAGAGACCTTAAATCTTGTAATCTCTCAGCTCTGCCCTGAACGTTATATATGTGGAATGGGATCTCTTGTTGGTCACTTTGGTGTCACCTGTCCCCACAGGTGTGACCACTTACTTTACAGCACCCCCACGTGGTACACAAGATTTAGCAGTGACCTTGGTCTGCACAGTCTAAGCAAGAACCTTTCTGCATAACTACAAGCATCAAACATTATCACTGCTGGAATCATACAATCAACCAGGGTGGAAGAGACCTCCAAGATCATCCAGTCCAACCGAGCACCCAGCCCTGTCCAATCAACTACACTATGGCACTAAGTGCCTCATCCAGTCTTTTCTTCAACACCTCCAGGGACAGTGCCTCCACCACCTCCCTGGGCAGCCCATTCCAATGCCAATCACTCTTTCTGGGAAGAACTTCCTCCTAACATCCAGCCTATACTTCCCCCGGCACAACTTGAGACTGTGTCCCCTTATTCTGTTGCTGGTTGCCTGGGAGAAGAGACCAACCCTACCTGGCTACAGCTTCCTTTCAGGTAGTTGCAGGCAGGCTGCAAAACCAAGCTGTTGGCTCCAGCAAGTGCAGTGACTTAGGAGAAACATGGCTGAATCACTGAAGCGAATCAGCTCTGTTGTAATTCAAACCAAGACACTACCACCTTAAACTTGTTTGCTGGGAGTTATGTATGTCTATGACAGTCTAATTGATGTTTACTAATAAGTTATAAATCCCCCCCAACAAACACAATCTAGCATAATTTGCCATGCTTGTGTTATGGAGGACTGGAAACAGGCTGCCCAGAGGGGTTGTGAAGTCTCCTTCTCTGGAGATTTTCAAGACCTGAGTGACCTGAGCTAGATTCTATGGTCCTGTTCTGACAGGGAAGTTGGACTCGATCTGTGGAGGTCCCTTCCACCCCCTAACATCCTCTGATCCTGTGATAATTTCTGTTAAGGGAAACCCTTGCACCCCAGTTCCTGGGGAACCATTGCCAGTCTACAGCACAGGCAGCTGACTCTCAGCACTTTGCTCCCTGCTGTAGCTGTGCCTGGCTGCCACTTCCCTGGCAGTACTGGTTGCCGTCATGGCAGGCTTGCTTTCCTCTATTGCTAGCCTTTGTTCAGGCAAAAGCTGAAGTTTAATGTAGGTGTGCTTTGGGAGAGCCAGCAATGTGCATGGCTGTGTGTCAAAATTGCTAGTGTGCAAAGTGGAGTTGTATGCATACTGTACTTTGCCCTGGTGAGGCCACATCTGGAGTATTGTGTCCAGTTCTGGGCTCCCCAGTTCAAGAGAGGCACAGATATACTAGAGAGGTTCCAATAGAGAGCTGTGAGGATGATGAAGAGGCTGGATTATCTGTCTGGTGAGAAAAGGCTGAAAGACCTGGGGCTGCTGAGTCTGGAAAAGAGAAGACTGAGAGGAGATCTTATTAATGTTTATAAATATCTGAAAGGTGGATGTCAAGAAGGGGAGAGGCTTTGTTCAGTGGTATCCTGTGATAGCACAAGGGACACTGGATCCAAGCTGGAGCACAGGAAGTTCCACCTTGCCATAAGGAAAACCTTTATTGTGAGGGTGACAGAACCCTGGAGCAGGCTGTGCAGAGTGGTTGTGGAGTCTCCTCTGGACACTTTCAAGAGGCTGTCTGGAAGCATTCTTGTATGACCTGCCCTAGGTGATCCTGCTTTGGCAGGGGATTGATCTGAACTTCAGAGTTCCTTTCCAGCCCCTACCATTGCATGATGCCATACATGTAAGACAAGCAAACAGAAGATAAGGTGATACTCACTGGGAAGTTCTTGGGTTGGTTTTTGTTTGGAGGTTTTTTAGTTATTTTTTTCAGTGAGTGCTAGGCCTTATCTGTAAACAGCCTTGCTTCTGATTAGGCTTAATCAAAGTCAACAGGAAGGAGTTGATTAAAATGAGTCAGGCCTTTATTCTTGGTTTATGTAATGTGAAACCAATTGACCCAGCCTTAAGCCTAATTAAGTTTGAAGCACCTCCACACCCCCAACATTATGACTAGCAGAGCGGTGATTTCACGCAAGGAAAGTGTGTCCAGCAGGTCTAGAGAGATTCTCACAGAACCTTAGAGGTTGGAAGGGACCTCCAGAGACCATTGAGTTCAACCCTCTGGCCAAGCAGGATCCTCTGGGGTAGTTCACACAGGAACACATCCAGAGAAGGAGACTCCACAACCTCTCTGGGCAGCCTCTTTAAGGGCTTCATCACCCTCACTGTAAAGAAGTTTCCCCTCATGTTGAGGTGAAACCTTCTGTGTTCCAGTTTGTAGCTGTTGCTCCTTTTCTTGTTGTTGTGGACCACAAAAAAAGAGATTGGCCCCATCCACTTGACACTCACCCCTCAGATATTTGTACACATTGATCAGATCTCCTCTCAGGCTTCTCCAAACGAAACAGCCCCAGGATCCTCGGCCTCTCTTCGTAGGGGAGATGCTCAAGTTCCCCAGTCACCCTCGTGGCATTCCACTGGACTCTTTCCAGCAGGTCCCTGTCTCTCCTGAGCTGAGGAGCCCAAAATTTGACACAGTATTCCAAGTGTGGTCTTACTAGGACCGAGTAGAAGGGGAGAAGAACCTCCCTAGATCTGCTGGCCACACTTTTCCTGATGCACCTCAGGATGCCATTGGCTCTCTTGGCCACAAGGGCACATTGCTGGCCCATGCAGAACTTGCTGTCCACCAAGACTCCCAGGTCTTTCTCCGCAGAGCTGCTTTCCAGCAGGGCAACCCCCAGCCTGTACTGGTGCCTGTTGTTCTTCCTCCTCAGATGCAGGACCCTGCACTTGTCTTTATTGAACTTCATGTGATTTGCCTTCATCCAGCACTCAAGACTGTCCAGATCTTGCAAAATATGTCCAAGTGTTGGGAAAAAGAATGGAAGCTTCATGGTTTTGTTGGTTTGGGTTGTTTTTTTTATATAAAAATGAGGCAAAATAAGGAAGAGAAAACCCCACAGAAAGACCTAAATGTTTCTGAGCTAGTTCTATGTGGTGAGCAGAGAATTGATGCTAATCTTTACTGACTGGAGGTGAAAATACTAGTCATATTCTGTGTGTGGTCCCTAGTCCTCTCAAGCTGCCGTATGCTCCAAAGCAGTGCCACCCTGTGTTTTAGATTCTTGCTATCTGCCAATTTGGTGTCATATACTGAAATATAATAAACCCAGAGATGTATCTGAAAGGTTTTAGAGAGCTATCAGAGCATTATGATGGCAATTACTCATTCTTAATTAGTCAGTTCTTACCTCAGGTGACCCCCAGGGGAAGGAGAGATGGTTTCAGCAGCAGGCACAGGGCAGAAGCTTAACTGTGGTGAACTGAATTGCAACATGGAAGGTTGAACTATACTTACAGACCATGAGAGGAGCCTGTTGGGACCACTGCCTGTACAAGACACGTTGATTTGGACCACTTGAATGCCCTTGGCCGTGTAATGTTGGAATATTTGGCATAAGAGAATCTGACCCCTTGGAATTCAGTTCATGAAGAAACTTTCTGTGTTGTGGCTGAGGGTTTTTCTTGTTCCCCCGACCTGTTCCAGATAATCCAGTCCTGTGTGATGTTTGAGGTGTGGCATGTGCCCCAGGTGAGGCAGGCAGAGGGGACATAGTTTGCAGCCTTTTTCCTAAGGGATGTTGTCTTCTGCACTCAAGTGGTACCACAGGCTGCTACCCCAGCTTATGTTCTTGTACAGCATGTTCATTCCCTCTGACTTTTGCACTGGGAAGGAATCACAAGGAAGAAGTGGATGCAATATGAAGTTTGATTGTTATTGTTCTTGGGAGGATGTATGAGCTCTCCTTGTCAGGTTCTGTATATAGCAGCACTCCAGACAGGCCTTTTTACCATCCTGGAGTCTCTGTGGGGCACTGTGGCCTGTTAGTGCCGTTTAAGGTGAGGGGTTCTGCTTGTCAGTAGGGACTGTAGTTAGTGACAATAGCTGGCCTTTCTGCAGTAGTTCTTACTGGAAAATCCACCCTGGAGGTAATTATTTTTTTTTTCTTGTCAAGAATGGTAAGGTCCAAAATAGAGAAAACTGGTTAATTTGGGAAAGAATCCTCAAATGTTCATTTTCCTTTGTGTATGCCCAACCATTTCTCTCTGGGAGACAAAGGCAGGAGAGACACTCTCATTTCTGCATCACTGCACTGTGTTGTCTTCTGAGCAGATCCTCAGATTCATGATTACTGACAGGAATTGAATCATGTTCCTGTCTGGTTGTTTTGGACCGGAGTCTTCCTCTGGAAGATCTTACTTTACAAATCTCTAACTGCAGTAGAATGTGGGTTTTCAGAGTCAGGGAGTATGCTTCAGTCTGTCTCCTTTTTTTTTTTAAGTAATCAGATTCCTATCTTATAGAAAACAGCTGCTGGTACCTGCATATGCTCTGCTCTATGAATAATTTGAATCAAGATTTGATTTAAAGCTTGCAGCACTTAAGACTCGTCAACAAAATAATTATGTGATTGGTGCTGAGAGAAACTACTAAAGGCAGAGAGGAACCAGTGCTAGAAGTTAGAGGAGCCAAGCTGATTAGTCCTGCCTCTGCCACCCATGACTTTCTGTGTGACCTTGAGGTAAAGCTTTTGACTGTCACATTGATGTGTAGGTGTTGAAAGGGTGGCATTGTTTCAAAGAAAAGAAGCTATTGTTTGAAGAAATCCCTGAAGCCTTGTAAGGTCCTGTCTTAATAAGGTTTGTGGTGCTTTCAAGTCCTTTAATTATTAGCAGGTGATATTTTATAATGCTAATAGTAAAGTGTTATGTTCAAAGAATTTAAAGTGCTGACTCTTTGGAGGCAGGTGGTAGAAACAGCACTAGGAGAGAGAAAGGTCGAAGTTTCTTCACTTTGTGGAAGCAGCAGAGTCAATGAGCTTTTAAACACACCACAGCTGAATTTAAAAACATGAAATAAAAATCCCATTCTTGCTAAGCTCTGCCGTTGGTCTCTGAGGCTGGTACTGTTTGCAATGGATTATGAGAACAATGTCATTGAACTGAATTCCTCTTTAATGTGCCACAATTGAAAGGGCGATAAGAATACTTCCACATTCCAGAAAGCTTTTTTGGTTGTGAGAACTTTAATAACTCTAAGTTATGGATTTATATTAAAATGTATAAAATGATGTGAAGGAGTGCAAAAATCATTAGCACGACTTTGCTGTGCTGATGGATGGAGCACGAGATGAGCACTGGCCTACTGCTAAAAAGGTGAACCCTATTAAAATGATTTTTAATAAGCTTTTAAAGTGGTTGCCATTTTGCTCTTCACATAATTAAAAGGGAGGGAAAGCTACTCAGACTCTTAAGTAAAGGAAAACCTTTGAGCCTTTTGACTCTTTCTCTGGTCTCGTTTGATGTTCAAACACTTGCAGTGCTAAGTTAAAACCTGCAGGTGTGGCTACCACAAATCCTAAGTCCAAGACTGTAAAGGTTGTAGTGCATTCTAGGAGGACAAAACCACTGTTTTGCCTGGTTGGGACTCTGTGTTTTCAGCCTGGCCTTCTGCCTCCATTCTGATGTTGCAGAATGTGTGTTTAGGTTGAGCAAGCAACACAACTGATGTGTGAGTTACAGCTGTGTCACAGTTCCAGGGTCCTGAGCTCTCACACCCAGGTGTTTGCAGATGTACAATTGGGCTATTTTCAGGCAAACCAGCAATGTACCTGGCTGAACACTTTCAGCAGAATGAAAGCTCCTAAATGTGTTTGGAAGAGGCTAAATAATCCAGAACAAATGGCTAGAGTTTTGAAAGGCTAACAAATCAACGTGGATAATAAACCCAAGACTTTTGTAACACTTGTAGCACTTACCTAGTTTTTTCTTTCCCAGTTAATCATGCTAATGTAGGATTGCTATAATATAGTGCTTTCCTCACTAGATACAATGATTGAGATGCTATGCTGGGCTAGGGCTGATCCCTCCCCCAGTGAAATAAATTCACTACAACTCAGAATTTTGGAAAGTCAGGGGGGAAATGAAATTGTGTTTTTGTAAAGTTTAAACTAAATATAGTAGTATAAAAAGAATGAACTACTACAGAAAATATAATAACCTTAAGGAAGATGGGGAAGGGATCAAATGGCAGTAAAGCAGCAGCAGCAGCCAAAACAGTGTCAGGGGAAGATAGCAGCAGGTGCAGCAGAAGCAGCAAGGGGAAGGTACAAGCTGTGCTTCCAGACATAAAGCTCTTGATGCTCCCATGAAATTATATTAACTTCTCCACTGTTGCCATTGTATGGCCTATCCCTAGAATATTCACCTCTCCACCCAGAGCTTCCACTTCTGAGTTTTTCTGTTCCTTTTTTTTTTTATGTCTGACCTAGAAATCTTAGCTCAAACAGCCACAGATGCCATCACTAACGGATGGAAGTTACAGCACTGATTGGTACAAAATTTGGAGGTGTTTCCATGAAGGTACCCTGAGCTGGCTAGTTGCTGCTGTGAAAATGGCTCGTTTCAAAGGAGCACATCAAATGGTACCAGAGTGCTTCCCCCACCTAGTTTGAACTCATCACAAGTAACACTATTCTGTAAACAGAAAAGTGATGTCTGTTGCTGGAAATTGATTTAATAGAAAAGCTTTGAAAATAGCTTATCTCCTGCTCACCAAGTCATGGCACAGGAGATCCTTTCATCTAGTCTTGCTCCCATTCCAGCAGATTGCAGTGGCTTTGTGTATTGTAACCAAGTCTGTGACAAGTCCCTTCTGAATCTCTAGCAAAGTCTTTTTTCCATCATCTCTAACACTTGATGTTGTCATACACCTTTCCTAGCTTACTGTGACCCTCTCCCTGAACTTGGGAAGCACCTTTCCATGCACTATTAATCATAGAATAGAATCATAGAATCACTGAGTTTGGAAAAGACTCCTGGGCTCATCAAGTCCAGCTCTGCCAAGGTCATCCATAAACCATATTCCCAAGCATTACATCTAAACAACCTTTAAACACATCCAGAGGTGGCGAATGAACCACCTCCCAGGGCAGCCCATTCCAATGCCTGACCACTCTTGCTGGGAAAAAATGTTTTCTACTATCCAGTCTAAACCTACCCAGTTGCAGTTTGAGGCTATTCCTTTTTGTTCTGTCACAATTTACCTGTGAAA
Source organism: Pogoniulus pusillus (assembly GCF_015220805.1). Classification (NCBI taxonomy): domain Eukaryota; kingdom Metazoa; phylum Chordata; class Aves; order Piciformes; family Lybiidae; genus Pogoniulus; species Pogoniulus pusillus. The sequence goes on along the minus strand of NC_087270.1, from coordinate 21,264,717 downwards.
AGAGACCAACACTACCTTCTCTACAGCATCCTTTCAGGTAGTCACAGGCAGCGATGAGGTATCTCCTCAGCCTTCTCTTCAGTGTCAACAGCCCCAGCTCCTTCAGTCCCTCTTCAGAGGATTTATTCTCCAGGCCCTTCCCCAGCTTTGTTGCCCTCCTCTGCACTTTCTTCAGCTTTCTCTTGTACTGATGTGCCCAGAACTGGACATAATACTGAGATGTGGCACTCTTCCTTTTTTCCTACTGCTTCCTTCCACTTTTGTTGTCCACATTGCCACCAGCATGATAGAGGAACCTTCCCCTTGCCTGCCTAGCCACAGCTCTTTACTCAAGGCATATGCTTGTGGTGTGAGCAAACACTTGTGCCATCAATTGCTGTTTCCCTTGCTATGGGACTTCACTCCTAGCCAGCATATCTGGGCAGAGCAGCCTTTATTTTATTGGAGCAACAGCTTCTGTGTGTCAAGGGCACATCAGTTGTGTGCTATGCTAACACATCAGCATTACAAACAAGGGCAAATGCAGATATGGGATTTGAAAGGCGGCTAATTTGCTCAGAGGTGGCGGTTGAAGAACACATAATGCCAAGCCATATGGCTGGAAATCTTCATACAAAATAAATTCCATTAAAATCTGGTAGGGTCTGCTTGTTGCCATTTTCCCAAGGTCCTTTTTCATGTTAAAAGTGGGGAAATAAGTATACCTGCTGTTTCTAGCGTGTCAGATGCTTACAGCAGAGGGATTTTCTTGCTCTGCCTTTAGAGCTATCATGCCAAAACAATGACTAATGGCTGCACAGGAAAAGCATGACAGGCAATTATCTGGCCATACATACCAAGGTGAATGCCACAGGTCTTGTGTAATGTCTCCAGTGAGAAATTTTGATATCTTTGAGTTTTCTGTAGCCATAAACTGGAATTACTGCATTAACTTTTCAGCACAGTGCTAAAATTCTAACAGGATTCTGTGTTTTACATTTAGTTTTCTGCTATATTCCTCCTTCAGGCATTGCTGGATTTGGACTTTCTTTAAAGGACTCTTTATGAACTGATTATGACAAATGTTGATGTGACATCTGTTGCTCACTTCTTAGTCTGTTGGAATTCATCTCAAAGGCATTTTTTTGATGTTTGAGGATTTTTAAATGAACATTAATACAACCTGTGGGGTAGCTGAATAAAAAAAGAAGATTCACTGAGCCTGACAAGAGACTAGCATTTGCCAGCTGCTTTGTATTGTTGCTGGGTTTTTTCTGTTATGGTAGGGGTTGTGATGTTAATGCAACTGGTTTCCAAGGCATTTAACTAGATAACAAACTACTATGCTATGGAGGAAGTCTCCTTGAGAAGAGACTGAATAATTAGGACTTCTCTCAAAAATAGAACCACTTCCATGATACAAAAGCTGCTGCCTTCCAGTAACTAAACTTTGTGAACTTCAGAGATTGTGCCTTTCCGTTCTGCAGTTGTATTTCCTACTCCATTCCGGATTTGATGAATACTTTCTCAAGCTGTCATTTTCTGTGGTCAGTCTGTTAGCAGAGCAATGGAGTTTATCCCTGTGTGCCAGAGAAGATGTCCCTTACAGCTATTTAGGTGACGTTGAGTACTTCTTTAGCTCCAGTTAGATCAACATTTTACTTTGTTTCATGAAGCAGTTATAAGTGGGATTTACTGTGCTTGTGAAAACTAACCCTGTGATAATGTACACCTGTCACAGTTTCTCTAGGTGATTGCAAGTCAGACAGCAGTTGGTGAACATAAACTCTGGGGAGGAAGAATGCTTCTTATTTGTAAGACTTGAAAAAGAAAGCTTTAGAGGGCATGTTAGTGAGAAGATGCTGGTAGGTTCTGAGATAATATGGAAGTGCAGATGGCCTTGATCAAAACAAATCCATTTGGATGCAAAGATTGTGGAGGCTTGATGAGAGAAAGATTTCTGAAGTCCTTTTGTGTCCATATGTAGTGACATTCCCTTGGAATAGACTGGAAGTTTGCACCTGCTACTGTGTTTGGTAATGCTAGACAGCAGTATCAGCAGGTCATGATAAGCAGGGAGCGTTCCATGGCTACAGAGTAAACCAGCAAGCATTGCTCAGCACAGAACAAAATCTTTACTAAGCTTGGCAAGGGAAGAAAGTGGAAAATACTTCATTTCTGCCTTTCCTGAGCTTAATACAGAGCACCTGCCCTATTAGGAGAGGCTGAGGGACCTGGGGCTTTTTATTCTGCTGAAGAGAAGACTTAGAGAGGATGTAGTCAATGTCTCTAAATATCTGAGGGCTGGGGGTCAAGAGGGAGGGGATAAACTCTTCTCAATTGTGCCCTGTGATAGGACAAGGGGTAATGGGTATAAACTACAGCACAGGAAGTTCCACCTCAACATGAGGAAGAACTCCTTTAATATAAGGGTGAAAGAGCACTGGAGCAGGCTGCCCAGAGAGGTTGTGGAGTCTCCTTCTCCGGGGACTTTCAGGCCCTGTCTGGATGCATTCCTGTGTGACCCAAGCTAGATTCTATGGTCCTGCTATGGCAAGGGGGTTGGACTCCCTTGATCTGTGAGGAGGTCCTTTCCAACCCCTAACATCCAGTGATTTCACTAGACCTGTATGGGTGGATTTAAATGCCTGTGGTTATAAATAACACTTTTCACAGTCTATGGAGATCTTGTTTGTTTGTTTGTTTTAAATGCTGACGTTCCTTTAATTGTTTAAAGTGGTTGTAATCAATGGGATCAAGTAAAAGTTAGGACCTTTTGCATTTTGTTCCACAGAAATACCTCAGGAGCTTTTTCTCTGCGATGCTGAGCTCTCCATCGTCTCCCCTGCACCTGGACAAAGTGGGGCTGACTCTGTCAAAGCACACCATCTGCGAATTCTCTCCCTTCTTCAGGAAAGGCGTTTTTGACTACAGCAGCCATGGAACTAGCTAACTTTTGGGCCAGGTCCCTTCTCCTGCCAAAGGAACCTAGCTGAAGTGGTGCCTTCACTTTTGCAGTCCAAGAGAAGTGGGAAGAAGAAAAGAAAATATCTTCCTTCATACCTGGGAAGTTGCATCTAACCAACTCCATTAAAGACAGTTGCTCCCTGACGCTAGCCTGAATCTGTTACCAGCTCTCATAGTAGTACCTGCATTTTCCTGGCATGGGGAATATAGGCTTTCTATTTTTGTTTTTTTTTTCCTTAAGTTCCTCTGTTCATACTGTATAAAGATTCTGACTCTCGTGCTGAGGTTGGATCCGCTCCTTAGCAGGAGTGCTTCCTTCCCATTTGCTCAGACAATGTGCTCTGGTGCTGCAAGAGCATCTCGTGTTTACCATGGTGGAGTGTCATACTGACAGAGGGTTTCTGAGCAGCCTTTTGGTTTCTGTTCAAGCTGTTCCTTAAAGAATACTTCCTCTTTGGTTTCCTTATGGCTTACTGTGGCATTTAAGGCAATGCTCATACTCAGCTGTCTTTTCTTTTTTCCCTCCCAGGCACACATTTTAAGTATTTGATTGTAAAATTGTATAGTTTTCCTCAGAAGAATGAATAGGCCTGGATAACTGGAACGTTTACAAAAACATATGCAGCCGAAAGAATATCATTTACAGCCTGTAAAAGTCTTCCACGCTTGGTTGTTTTGAAGCAGGAGGAATCACTTGCCATTAATTAAGCATGAGAGGAAGCAATAGCTGCTGAAGGATGGGGGTCAGTCTCTGTGCAGATCTGCTAATTACCCAGACTGTAAGTGGATGCCGTTGCACTGTACAGAGCTCCTATCTATGCACAAAGTTAATGCAAAGTGCTGTGTTTTTATATTTTAATTATCTGTTTCATGCTAGCATAATGCTGTAAAACCTGAGTTTTACTTGCATTGGTTAAAACTGACAGGATTTGACTAGCAGTACTTTGAAATTACTCAGGACTTGCTCAGACTTTCATATGTGTATATACAGCTTGAGCTCACACTGCTGCAGATCCAAAAAAGCCCCAATGCGTACACCCTGACTAGGATTGGGTACATGTACACCTTGCTGTATGAAAATCAGAACTTTCAGATGTTAAAATGTGTAATGAAAGGTAAGTTCTGTGTGCTACTTGTTAGGAGTTTGAAGCGTTATTTGTCTGTTGCCGTCATTGACCATCGTTAGGTCTTGGTAATCAAACTGTTTTGATGTTTTAGAAAGCTGTTATTAAAGGTAAATTAGCAACACTGGTGACATTTTTACTTCCTGACCTCAACTGCAGGAGCACTAAAGGCTTTTTTTCCCCCCACATTTAGTGTGATGTATAAAGATAATTGGGCTCTGTTACAAAGCCTAACCTGCCTCAAGAGGCATTTTAATTAAAAAAGAAAGAAAAAGAAGGGGAAAAAGGAAGTCAGAATGGATTGTTTAACTTTTGAGAGCATTTTTAAAATCATTTTGATTCGTTTCAATGAGAACAAAGGTTAGGTTAACATCTTCAACCAACCCCAGCTCTGCTGTCAGCTGGGTAGATGTTAGTGTCTTTGGCTGTATCTGACCTCTTGATTCCCAAACTGGTTTTGCACTGTATCCCAGCTGCTTCCAGTCTCCCTCATGCACTTCTGCACTGGAGTATCAACTGCATCTCTGCTTCCTCACTGACAGAGACATGACCTCGTGGTCTTTCCAGTGCCATGTACCTATTTTGCACGTCTCTGATCTTTCCCAGGGCCTTTCTGTGTATGTATCATCCCCCTGAGCCACCTTCTCCCTTTCCTTCTTCAGCCTGCCATTTGGCCTTGCTTGTGATTCATGACTCAGAAAGAGGACATTGTGTGCTTGGTGGTTTTCTATGGAGACATGAGTACTGGAGTTTGATATTGCTGGAAAACAAGTAGCTTCACTTGTCTGTATTATGCTGATGCTCTTGTGTGTGCTCCAGGAGTAGAATTTGGGCATGGTGTTGTTGATTTTCATATTTGACCCTAAATCTGACTTCAAGTTCACCATGGGACAGCAATGTGCCCTTGTGACCAAGAGGGTCAATGGCATTCAGGGGTGCATTAAGAAAAGTGTATCCAGCAGGTCTAGGGAGGTTCTCATCCCCTTCTATTCTGCCCTGGTGAGACCACACCTGGACACCTGTGTTCAGTTTTGGGCTCCCTATTTCAAGAGAGGGATCTGCTGGGGAGAGTCCAACAGAGAGCTGTGAGGATGACTGGGGGAATTGAGCATCTTCTCTATGAAGAAAGACTGAGAGACCTGGGGCTGCTTAGTCTTGAGAAGGAAAGGCTGAGAGGGAATCTTACCAACATCTATAAATATCTGAGAGATAGGTGTCAAAATGAAGATTCCAGTGTCTTTTCTGTGGTGCCCACTGGTAGGATGAGGGACAATGGGTACAAACTAGAACACAAGAGGATCCACCTCAACACAAGGAGACACTCTTTTATGGTGAGGGTGATAAGGCACTGAAGCAGGCTGTCCAGAGAGTTTGTGAAGTCTCCTTCTCTGGAGAATTTTAAGACCCACCTGGATCTGTTCTTGCATGACCTGGCCTAAGTGATCCTGCTTTGGTAGGGGGGTTGGACTCGATGATCTCTGCAGGTCCCTTCCAACTCTTAACATTCTGTGATTCAAAACCAGGGAGCCTTTTCTATTTCTCTTTCTCCCTTGGCCTGCTCCCCCTTCTACCTCATTGCACATGTGGAATAATAATCAATGCCTCAGGGTTTTAAAAAGGGAGTTTTACATAAGTAGAGCATGATTTCCTATGTGCCACTTGCATCAAAGCACCCTGGCAGCATCCAGCAAGCTGCCATATCTGCTGTACAAACCCAGTTCCTGCAGATGTCCTACCTGGGAACATGCATGGCACCACTGGTGGTTTCTCATGGCAAGCAGCGCAGAGCCTGATGAACAAAACTTCATCGTGCCGCATGGCAAGTGCCAGTCTGTGAGGAAGGCTGAGTGTGTAGAGCTGCCAGAGGTAAGTGCTGTGTTGTGTCTCAAGTTGGGTTGGGAGAGCCCCATTTAAGGAAAACAAAACTGTAGGCAGAGCTGAGTAAAAAATATGAATGTTGGTGTTTTTCAGATGAATTTAGAGAGATGGCTTGTGGACAGTTGCAGTCAGGGAGGAGCAGATGCTGTGGCGGTGTAAAGCTGCCAATAAGGTGGCTAATTTATGTTGGCTAGTGTACCTGCCCTGCGGCGTTAAACGTGTGCCTCGCAAAGCACAAAGTAGAGGCCGATTACTCATTCCATTTAAAGTGCCATCAAGTTAAAAGCCTGCAGAAATGCAAGTGTAAGCATGCTATTAGGACCGCAGCCCCTGGCTACCAGCTTTCCCCACCTTCTTATCTATCCTGCAGTGGTATCTAGAGTTGAATCAATGACTGCCAGCTCAGGCTAGACCAAGAGCATCTTTTAGTAACTTCATCAGTAAAGAATCTGATGGTTCTTTCTAACCTACGGTCTTTAAACCCAGCCTTGCTATGAAGCTTTCGATAGAAGCTGAGCTGCATGTCAAAATGATAAGCTGTTTTCGAGGTGTTCCAATTATATTGCTGTGAAGATGTCCCCAGGCTCTAAAGTTCTACATGGAGTGTTGGTTGGCTGTTTGGTTAGTTGGTTTCTTTCTCCCCCCAAAAAACCCTCACTTAGAAAAACATTGTGAAAGTTCTTGCAGGACTGGTACATGTAGCTGAGTTTTCAAAGAGTCTCTGTAATTGGGCAAGTTCTTAAGTGAAACCTTAACTTCTGTACCAGGACCATTTGTATTTCAAGCAGTGTGTATATTTACCTGTTTTGCTATACTGAGTGCCGTTGTTCTTACCTATGCAGCTGAGGTTGTGCCTCCACTGAAGCCACCAGCCACTTGGCTCATATCTTTGCTAACCCTATAACAGTTTTTCATCAACAGGGATGCCCAGCAAAGGCCAAAAGGCACACCAGAGATGGTGGTGGGCTATTGTTCCTGTGTGACAGCTTGATCAAGATGCAAAAAACCTTTTGGCAAAGCCTTTTTTGTTGATTTTGACTCTCTACTCCTTTAACTTGGATGTGCTTTTCATCCAAACATGCAGCTTCGCAAAGGAAAAAAAAAATAGAGCAGCCCCCAAAGCCTTACTGCTAAGTGGCTTCTGGCAGTTCCCTCACTCCATGAACTGCCAGTCCCAAGAGGCTGCAATGTCAGTTATAGAATTGCTCCAGGCTGTGGACGTTGTTCACTTGGACTTTAGTAAAGCATTTGACAGTGTTCTCCCACACTGTTCTTGACAACTGGCTGCTTATGGCTTGGATGGGTGGATGCTGTCAAACTGATCCAAATGGATGCATGTCACAGATGTTGTGTGGGGGTCTAGCCTTGAGTTGGGACAAATGTGCTCTCTGGTTAAGACAAGTAGCAAAATATGGCAGCTCAGAAGGCTTTGGTGTGCATCACATGATGGATGGCCTTGCCCCCTTGCCTGTTCATCCTGAAGAAGAGAAGGTTCTGAGGAGAGCTTATAGCAGCTTTCCAGTACCTGAAGTGGGACTTCAAGGAGGAGGGACTTTCTACCAGGACTTGCAGTGATAGGATGAGGAGGAATGTATGGAGGCTGGGAGAGGGTAGATTTAGACTGGAGATTAGGAAGAAGTTCTTTACAGGTGAGATACTGGAACAGGTTGCCCGGGGAGGTTGTGGATGTCCCCTCCCTGGAGGTGTTCAAAGCCAGGTTGGACATGGAGGTTCTCCTTCCCCTCTGCTCTGCCCTGGTGAGGCCTCATCTGGAATATTGTGTCCAGTTCTGAGCCCCTCAACTCAAGAAGGACATGGAGCTGCTTGAGAGAGTCCAGCGCAGAGCCACTAAAATGATAAAGGCAGTTGAATATCCTTCTTATGAGAGGAGGCTGAGGGAGCTGGGGCTCTAGCTTGGAGAGGAAATGACTAAAGTGTGACCTGTTTGTGCTTACAAATACGTAAGGGGCAAGTGCCAGGAGGAGGGAGCCAGCCTCTTCTCTGTGATGCCCAGGACAAGGGACAATGGGTGGAAGTTGAGACATAGAAGGCTCTATGTGAACCTGAGGAAGAGTTTTTTTCACTGTGAGGGTGACAGAACGCTGGAACCAGCTGCCCAGGGAAGTTATGGAGTCTTCCTCTCTGGAAATGTTCAGGAACCACCTGGATTCATTCCAGTGTTAACCTGCTCTAGATGATCCTGCTCTAGATGATCCTGCTCTGGCAGGGGGGCTGGACCAGAGGATCTTTGAAGGTCCCTTCCAGCCCTTGACATTCTATGATTCTATGATCGAGCAGCCTGGTCTAGTGGAAGGTGTCCCTGGAAGTGTGTGGCAGCGTGTTGAGTGCAAGGGTTGGGGGGGGCAGGCAGGATCTTTAATTTTTGAGATTGAGTTTTAAAAGGAGCGTTGGGGGCAGAAGCCTTATTGAGGAATCGCATGCATGTTTGTCAAATCGGAGGCAAGATTTTAGAGGCAAGTGTTTTAGCTTTGTATCTCAGGGAAAAAAAAGTCAGCAGCAGCATAGGAAGCTTTGTCTCTGTTTTCTTCTTTATGACTTGGTTTACCTTGTAAACAGTGACATTTTTCTCTGCTGTTCCAGTGGCAGCTGGAGTGTCAGCCCCCCTGTAGCACAGCTGGTTTCCTCGCACAGAGTTTCAGCAGCATTTTTCTGCCGCTGTTGCTTTTCAGAAATTGGTCTTAGAAAAAAGAAGTAGGTGTGTGAAAGAAGTCTATAGGCTTTCATCAAAGTCCTCCTCGCTTTCCTTTGACAGCTTATTCTGTCTTCTCACCACAGTCCTGTCCGAATCGCCTGCTCGCATTCTTCCTAAGTTTTCAATTATCTCCCTTCTGTTTTCTTGGTTTACAGATGGCTTAGAGGAATGTACTGGGAAGAGGAAGGAAAGAAAACCTTCTATTATTTGAAAAGCATTAGTTATCATCTTCTGATCTAGCAAAGTGGAACATGAGTTTTTGATCCTTCCCCATATTTTCAACTTCCAAGTCTTCAAAGGTCTCACATGCTACAGCTTTTTGGAGCCTTATTGTTCCTTTTCATGATCATTCCTACCTTCTTCTCCATTGTAATTAACATTTGACATGAGCCTTTCTTCAAACAGTGTGTTTTAGAAGTAGGAGCCTTCTACTTAATGATACATCTCTGCTTAGGTCAGTAGGTCTTTGTGGGACTCTGCCTTTTGTCACCATTCTTGCCCAAGAGTGTATTTTCTTCACGTTGCTGCTGTGGTAATCTGTTTTTCTCTTAAGAGATCAGAGACTGCAAATGGGGATTTAGTCACATGCTGCAAAAATCAATGTTCTTGCTTTTTTGACTGTTGTGAATTACATCAGGAAGGAGAAGCTCAAAATGATAGAGGAAATTATTATTATTATTATTATTATTATTATTATTATTATTGTTATTGTTATTGTTGTTGCAATTGTTATTATGGTGACTGAGTGTTTTTCAGGACTTCTGCATCACACTTGTCTTTTAATCTGGAACTGAAACTGCATATCATAGATTCAGAGAATCATTTTGGTTGGAAAAGACCTTTAGTATCATCAAGTCCAACCATTCTCTAACTCTACCAAGTCTGATTCTAGACTATGTCCCTCAGCAACACATCTCTGCTTCTTTTCAACACCTTCAGGGATGGGAGTTTAAACACCTCCCTGGGTAGCCTGTTCCAGTGCTTGAGAATCTTTTCAGTCAAGAAACTTCTAATGTCCAACCTAAACTTACCCTGGTGCAACTTGAGGCTATTTTCTGTCATCCTATAACTTGTTACTATTCAGGGGAGAAGAGACCACCCCCACCTCATTCTAAACTCCTTGCAGGTAGATGTAGAGAGATCACATATCAAATAATTGCCATTCCACTGAATTCAACAGGAGCCAAGATAATGGACTACTGCTGAAAAAAACAAGCCCTAGCACACTGCCATCCGTAACCACCTCCAATTCTCATTGTTTTAGTAGCAGAGCAACATGGGAAGAGTGCTGGATAATGTAGGGGCAATGCAGTGCTCTGAAAGGTTAGCATAAGAATGTGTGAGCAATTAAGACATGTAACTCATTTTGCCCTGTATTCCAAACTGTCTGGTTCTGAGCCTGGGAGTGTTCATTAGTGCAGTCTGGATAAAAGAAATTGCCAGTCCTGGGAAGTGCCTGCAGGAGGCATGGCAGACACCCTCTGTGTTCTCACACGAAGAGGTTGCTCAACAGCATGTGAAATCAGTCTTGGACAAGCTTCCAAGCTGCCTGAGTGTATTGATTATGGCACCTGTTTTCAGAAGCAGGTGCTCAGGTTTATGTGTCCAGATGAAGTTACCTCTTAACATCTTAATTATAGGCCAGACTTTTCTGTTGTGTGAATAGCATTGGGTGTTGCTAGGAAAGGCAATGGAGAGTGGAAGTATGCAGGGAAAGTAAAAAACAAACAAAGAAAAAATAACCAACCCAAAGCCAATCAAAGAAACTCAGGTACTGTTTCTAAAAACAGGTTATCACAAATGTCTTAATCTCTGTGAATAGTAACATTTGTGTAGCATTATCCTACTGATGGAACTAGGATTGCTCAAATGTGGTGAGGCAACCAGTCGGGGCTGTCCAGCCTGGACAAAAGACAGCATTGAGGAGACCTTATTGCAGCATTCCAGTACCTGAAGGGGAGCTGGAAGAAAGCTGGGGAGAGACTTTATTTAGAAGAGTTTGTTGTGATAGGATGAGGGAGAATGGATGAAGCTTGAGGAGGGTAGATTTAGACTGGATTATTAGAAATTGTTCACGATGAAGGTGGTGAGACCCTGGAACAGATTGCCCAGGAAGGTTGTGGATGCCCCTGTTCTCTGTGGAGGTGTTCAAGGCCAGGTTGGACCTGGTCTAGTGGAAGGTGTCGCTCATAGTGGGAGGAGTGGAACGAGATGATCTTTAAGGTCCCTTCCAACCCAAACTGTTCTATGAAATCTCTCAGCACAGCTCAGCTCTTAAGAAGAGATCACTTCCACCATTCTCTTGTAATGGTGGAGCAAAGGTTTAGTGTGTCAGTGAGGAATACTGAAGGCCTCCAGGTCTTAACTGAGTTTCTGTTAGGGTCTACTGGCAATGTGTATTTGTGTGGAATAAGTTAAGGGTGGCATTTGAAAGTCATACTGAGTAGTCTGGCCTTTAAATTCAGGATGAAATTTTACAGGACAAGTTTTGGTCTGCTTTATTAGCACTCATGTAGCATCCTGCATGCTGCAGGACAAAAGGATTGCATATAATAATTTTCCCTGCGTCATTACAAAAGCTGTTGTAGTACCTTTCCAGCAAGAACTTGACCAGGCTGGTAAATGAGACTGCCTCCATGGTATTCTGGAAAATCAGTGAGAACACCTACAGGATGGCCAAGGGATCAGGCCCAGACAGCATGGGTTTAGGAAGGGCAGGTCCTGCCTGACCAACCTGGTCTCCTTTTGTGATCAGGTTATCCACCTAGTGAATGTGGAGAAGGCTGTGGGTGTAGTCTACTTGGACTTCAGCAAGGCCTTTGACACTGTCTGCCACAACAAACTCCTGGCAAAGCTGACAGCTTGTGGCTTGGACAGATTCACTCTGTGCTGGGTCAAGAACTGGCTGGAGGGCAGAGCCCAGAGAGTGGTGGTGAATGGTGCCACATCCAGTTGGCAGCTGGCACTAGTGGTGGTCCCCCAGGGATCAGTGCTGGATCCAGTCCTGTTTCAATATCTTTATTGATGATCTGGGTTGAGCCCTCCATCAGTAAGTTTGCAGACGACACCAAGCTAGGAGCAGGTGTTGGTCTGTTGGAAGGTAGGAGAGCCCTGCAGAGGGACCTGGACAGGCTGGATGGGCAGAGGCCAGTAGGATGAGATTTAACAAGGCAGAGTTCTACACTTTGGCCACAACAACCCCAAGCAGTGCTACAGACTGGGGACAGAGTGGCTGGAGAGCAGCTAGGCAGAAAAGAATTTGGGAGTGCTGGTAGATAGTAGCTGAACATTAACCAGCAGTGTGCCCAAGAGAGCCAATGGCATCCTGACCTGGAACAGGAACAATGTGGCCAGTAAGAAAAGGGAGGTTATTCTGCCCCTGTACTCAGCACTGGTCAGGCCACATCTTGAGTACTGTGTCCAGTTGTGGGCCACTCATTTCAAGAAAGATGTTGAGGTGCTGGAACATGTCCAGAGAAGGGCAATGAAGCTGGTGGGAGGCCTGGAGCACAGCCCTGTGAGGAGAGGCTGAGGGAGCTGGGGTTGTTTAGCCTGGAGAAGAGGAGGCTCAGGGGAGACCTCATTGCTGTCTACAACTACCTGAAGGGAGGCTGTAGCCAGGTGGGGGTTGGCCTCTTCTGCCAGGCAACCAGCAACAGAACAAGGGGACACAGTCTCAAGTTCTGGGAGAGGTCTAGGCTGGATGTTAGGAGGAAGTTCTTCACAGGGGATTGATTGGCATTGGAATGGGCTGCCCAGGGAGGAGGTGAAGTCACCATTCCTGGAGGTGTTCAAGAAAAGACTGGATGAGGCACTTAGTGCCATGGTCTAGCTGATTGCATAGATTGTACTGGATGATCTTGGAGGGCTCTTCTGACTTGGTTGATTCTATTATTCTATGAACAGGTCTTGACTGAGTTCTGAGATTTATTTTACCTAGGGAAGAAGAGCTGAGCTGTGGTTATTGAGGCTGCACAGAGTTCTGCTGGAAATTTCATGGTCAGTATCCCTCTCCTTGGAGATGAATTGAACTTCAGATGACTGCTTTGTTTGTGAGCCTGTCTGCACTTAGGCCGATGCTCACTGTTTGGGTGGAAGCTTTACTTTCTGTGCTACCTTCCCATTCAAAATGCAGGAAACTAGTGGTAGCAAGAGACAGAGACAAAGAAAGGTGCTTGGGCACACGAAAGACAAATCTAGCACCGCTTCTATAAGCTGACCTGCCTGAGGAAGCTCAGCACTCACTAATTGCTTCTTATGACTTCCCAAAAGTGTGGCAAAGGAACTGCTCCGTGGTTTTTGAGAGGGTTTCCAATGAAGGTCAGTTCTCCTGATTCCTTTCCCCAGGTGCTTTTGGGAGGAAATCATGTTTCAGTTGCAGTTGTTCTGGAGATTAAATGCACATGTTGCGTTGATCCCTTTTCATTCCCTTGGTGTAATTTGTTTCCCGTCCCCTTACTTATTACCTGAGATGTGGAGGGGAAAAAAAACACAAACAAGAAAACCAACCTGAAGTACCCATTTGTTTTTGTGTTTCCTCCCTGTTCCTCCATCTCTATGATGCACAAACCCCTCTGTTTTCACCTTCACATAGAAATGCACCTTCAAGGACAATTTTACACTCTGGTTGGTCTCCAGGTAACCTGAATTTTTCATTCCCTTATTATTAAGCTGAGGGTTGTAACTGAAACTGACCTCTCATCCCTTTTCAAATTAACCCCTTGGTGCAAAATGTCAAGGATTTCCCAGCTCTATCAAGGGGGAGTCATTGAAGCTGCGACCCGACTGGCACTAAAGGGTTAACCCATTAGCCACTATTTAATATCCCCAGCTTTAATCTACAGGCTCACAGCTCACACTGTGACTTACTAACCCTGCCACAAAACTGCCCCAGAACTGGTGTTATTAGGTCTTTTATTTGGGGATAGGCTTGGGAGAAAAACCAAACAACTTCACAGCTATAAAGGAAAACTAATAAAGGGCCTGGGATTGGAAACTGGCAGTAATTAGAGGGAAGCACATCCCATGCTAAGTAGCCTTAGGGCAAAAACAACTCTTAATTGTAGAATTTCTAATCTCAGTGCAGCTGCACTGGGATGGTGCCTGTGGTATCTGGGACACCACAAGGGCTGGAGTGGACTGGGCAGAACGACCTGGAGTGTGAGGGCTGTCTGGTTTGGCCAGACTGTCCTGCAAACCTCCTAGCTCCAGGCACATTTTCCCCTGGCAGATGGTCCAGCTGCATGACAGCATGTCTGTGGGACCGCTGGGACAAGCGTGGGCACTGCTCTTGGTAAGGGCACGTGGACATTGCAGAGAGCCATGCCAGGACATGAGAGTGGAGGGGGGCTCCAAGGTATCCCCCTCCCCCCCTCTGCCTCCCTTGCTCCCAGTGCTGGAGTTGTTGACAGATGGTTTGCATGTTTGAGAAATCAAAGGCAGGATTTGTGCAGATGTGCAGGGCACCCTGGAGAGCCCCTCCTCACCCGTAATAGCTCAGGTAATGGGAACAGACCAGGAGGAAACAAAATGAGCTTTCTATCTCCCTCCGTCACCAAATGCTCCTTCTCCATCTTGTGTGGGGTGGGAGCAAGAGCCCTGGCCAGATGAGGAAGAGGAGCACCCCAAGGATGTGGACATCCCTGGGATGAGTGCTACCCACTCCTTCTCCCAGCTCTGCACAGTGATCTGGCTCATTCCCTTCACCGCTCAGAGATGTGCTGGGAAGACAGCATTGTTGTCTGGCCACACAAACCACACAGTTGTTCAAAAGACAAAATGTGAATGTGACGGAACAGAGTGAGTTTGGATTTGAGGAGGATGGTAAAGCTGTGGAGCTGAGGGCATTGGTTGGCAGTTGATTAAGTATTAGAGTCAGCAGTGTGCCCAGGTGGCCAAGAAACCTGAAGATTGGATTAGAAGTATGGTGGTCAGCAGAGACAGGGAGGTAATCATTCCCTGTGCTCAGCACTGGTGAGGCCACACCTCGAGTATTGTGTTCAGTTCTGGGCCCCTCACTATGGGAAGAACATTGAGATGCTGAAGCCTGTCCAGAGAAGGGCAACGAGGCTGGTGGAGGGCCTGGAGCACCTGGGCTACAGGGTGAATCTGAGTGAGCTAGGGTTGTTCGGAAGCGGAGGCTGAGGGAAGACTACATTGCTCTCTACACTACCTGAAGGGAGGTTAGAGCAAGGAGTGGGCAGCTTCTTCTTGGTGTTAAGCAACAGAAAATGGTTTCAAGCTGAGCCAAAGGAGGTTCAGGCTGGATGCTAGGAAATATTTCTTCACAGAGAGGGTTCTCAAACATTGGAGTGGTCTGCCCAGAACAGTGGTGGAGTGACTGTCCCTGGAAGTGTCCAAGCAGCATGTGGACCTAGCTCTTAGAGACATAGTTTAGTGTTGATGCTTCCATGCTGGGTTGAAGATTGGACTGGATGACCTTTGAGGTCTCTTCCAACCAGATGTTTTCTGTGAACCTGTGATTAGGATTTTGGAGAAGTGGGCTGAAAAATATGTGTACATGCATTGTTTCTTCCTTGGTGAAACACTGCTTGCAAACAATTCTCAGGTCTGTAAGGCTGGAGACTGGCAGTCTTGCCTTATGTGATTCAGAACGTGCTCTTTCCCTCTTACTGGCTCCTGGTTTCTCTTCTCCAGGAGTGCTCAATGTGATATTGCAGCAATTTCTCCCAGCAGATCTGATAGTCCATCTCTGCTGCAGAGGCTCTAGGAGGTACTTGCTGAAGGAGAGCACAGTCCCAGTCCCACCAGTTCTGTGAGTGCACTGAATTAGGATATTGGTTATTAAATCCAGCTACGCAAATTACCATTTACATCATTACAGACACCGTAAATCTGTCTCTACTGAGCCACCATTTTTTTGGTGATGATCTCAGTATTTACATAAAAACTGCAGCACACAAGGTAAATTATATATTCCAACCTGCACTTTTTTTTTTTTGCCCAGCATCTGCAAATGCAGAATAAATTATTTTCTCCTCCTCGAGCAACAGTAATCATAAGCAATGTGTAGAAACATTCATAATGGTGGTCTCACATGAAAGCTACTTCTTTTCCCCTCTGTAACCTGCTGTAATTACAGTATACATCAATTCCACCATAGGTAGGTACAGCAGGCTTCTCCCCCCGCTTTTCCTCATGCAATTTTAATGACTTATCCCTGCTTAGAGTACAACAGTTTAAATTAAAAAATTAAAAATTTAGCAGCAGATTGTTTCCCTGACAACATCAATGGCAACTTTTAATTCCCTCCTGTGTCATGTGTAAATAAATACCTACAGTTGCTGATACTGGTGAGATAATGTGCCTGGGGCTAATTGTGCCATTACAAATATTTTGGGCCTGAGCTTGATAACGTGGGTCCTGGTAGTTAAATATGTGTGAACTGAACTGACTCAACCTGCTTGCTTCTCACCAGCATATCGGTGAAACCCTTCGTGGCTGGCCTACGTGGACATCGTGAAGCAGCTGAGCTATACTGGGTGGCATCACTTCTTCTACTGGCAGCCCAAGGGAAGAGGACCAGGTAGGACCATGGAAGGTGCAGAGCAGATCTTTCCAGTTTTCATTAGCCCCACGAATGTCTCTTTCTGGGGACGAGTTGTAGTTGTGAGGCATCCCAGACTCTTACCACATACAGTGTATTCAAAGGAGGACCTGTAGGAGCTTTGCCTTAGGAAGCCCTGGCCAAAGATGGTGGGCTTGGCTCTGTGATTTATTAGCTGGTCCAGAAGGACAAGTGGGAGTGCCCTACGGTCATGCCTGGAGTCTGTGGCGCTGCAGAGCAGCGCTGCAGTCATGTCCTGCTCACCTCCCCATGGTCTGACGGAGGCCAGCAGTACCTTTGACTCTACAAGTTACTGAGTCATCGATAGACATCGAGATAGAAAAGATGAGGTGAGAAGATGCCAAGCTCTTTGATCTAATCCTGATATCTTGCCCTGTGGCTTAAGTTTACAGTCTCCCTGGTCTGTAAGATAGTCTGCCTCAGCTCTTGTCTTTGTCCTGCCAAGCACTGAGCTCATCTCTACTGGAAAAAGTTCTCTTAAGTCCCAGCATGAGCATTGCTCTTAGGCTCAGGCCTCCTGATTTAGGCTGTGAAGAGCTCTGGCCAGGCTAAGTGCTGCTGTGCCTCTCAAAGCAGCTGAAGGTGAAGCAAGCAGATTCCTCGTTGCTGCTCCTTTGATCTCCCGGTTGAGCCTTGCTGGGTTTTGGCTTGGCACAGTCTCTCAGACTAGTGGCAAATGAATTCTTTTAGCAGTGCCACAGTGCCAGCTTTGACTGTGAATAGAGTGAAACGTTTTAAAGCACAGGCTAGACTTAGATAAGATTTCTTATCTCCACTTGCCATGGACTTTCACAGCTCATTAAGCGGGTAGTGCATCGAGGTAAAATTTAAGGCTTGGTGCTGCTAGAGCTAATGCCGAATCTAGCGTCAGGAAAATCTGGAGGTCAGACTGTGTTCAGCTCCCCCTGCTGATAAGCTGCTGGCTTATCTTCTCTAAGGTTTATGCAGGTCAGTTGAATGCTGCAACCAGCACAACATTTGCAAATTTGTTTGAACCCTCTGGTAGGTAGGTAGGGCTGTGGTCACAGAATCACCGTGTGATAGGGGTTTTGGAAGGGACCTGTGAAGATCATCTATTCCAATCCCTCCTCACCAGAGCAAGCTGCACTGGATGGTGTGCAGGCAGGTTTTGAATGACTCCAGAGATAGAGACTCCACCACCTCTCTGAGCAGCCTGGGTCCTGATTGCATCAGGGGAAAAACATTCTCAGCAGGGCTTCTGAGACTGGCTCAGGCCCTCGACTTGTGCTTGCTGCTGGGGCTTAGTTGAAGTCGGTGGCACTACAATGTTTTATGGAGTTTGGGGCACTCACTGTGGGGAAATATAATCCTGAAAACAGCATATTTTAGAGGATGAAATTTCAGCAGAGCAGAGTGTTGCTCCTGCAGGGCTCTTAGCTGGGAAATGGGCTGCCATGAGGCACCTAATAAAGCTTGGGGCAGCGTGCTGTGATGTGCCATGATGGAGAGGAGAAAAAGCAGACATAAAGGGAGAAGTAATGAGAGAAAAAAGGCTTGAAAACCAGACCATCATGGTTCGAGTCACACTAAAGAGATTATTTGGTTGTGAATAACAGGGTCAGCAATTCTGTATCTCACTTGAAGAAGCATGCACTGCCCCATTACAGCAAGCACTACTTGTAGCTTGTTGGATTTAGTGCAGAAAAATGATGTTACACATAGTCAGCTCTGGTCCATCTCAGTAATTAATGTGAGTGCAATTAATCTGAGTGGAGATGACACCTTTTGTCAGCAACAGGTAATCCTTTCTAGCAAAGGTAAAGATGAGCGAGCTGTTGAAAGGCAAATCATTAGCAACATTCCTCTGTGAGCACAAGGTTTGTCTCCGTAACAAGTTACATCCTCGATGAACTAAATGCACAGAGTAACAAAACAAGAAAAATCCTTTCATGAGCTTCTGAAGCCATTTGTGCTGGTTGAAAGGAAATCTCTCCTTTGTATACGTTGATATTCCTTAAATGAGATGCTTTGCAGGTCCCTGGGGTATAGCTCATCTCACAAAGAGATGTGGGAATTAAAGGAAGGATGCAATTTGTGAGGCAATCGTGTTGTTTGAACGTGGACTGGCTACGAGAGCCTTTGCTCAGATTTAGCACATTCAGGCACGTTTATATCTACTATTTCTCGCCAGTGTCTCCATCAGAAGTATGGCTCCCAATTGGATGCCACACAGGATGTGGCATTAGACTTCTTCCCATGGCCCAGCCAACCAGCGCTGCCTGCGACTGTCTGGGGACCTCTGCAGAAATGTCAGCTAGCAATAAAAGTTCTGCAAACAAGCATTGTGCCATCGCCTTACCTCCTCTGCTGCTGCTCGCAGGTGCACAGTCGTGTACGCAGCTGGAAAATGGATGTCACGAGCTCCTGCAGCTCCTCTCTTGCTCTTAGGTCAGCCTAATGTTTTTCTGGGCACCCTATCTCATGTGGAATTTGAGATACCAGATTGAAAGGCT
This sequence comes from Pogoniulus pusillus, assembly GCF_015220805.1. NCBI lineage: Eukaryota > Metazoa > Chordata > Aves > Piciformes > Lybiidae > Pogoniulus > Pogoniulus pusillus. The sequence goes on along the minus strand of NC_087270.1, from coordinate 21,245,994 downwards.
GGAAAGAGACTGTTTACAGAGGCCTGCAGTGACAGGACGAAGGGCAATGGCTTCAAACTGCAGGAGAGCACATTTAGATTGGATGTGAGGAACAACTAGTCACAACAAGGGTAGTGGAACACTGGAACAGGTTGCCTGGTGAGGTGGTTGAAGCCCCATCCCTGGAGATATTCAGAGTGGGGCTCAACAGGGCTCTGGGCAGCCTGATCTAGTTGAGGATGTCCCCTCTTACTGCAGAGGGGGTTTGATGTTATGACTGATTCTATGATGCTTTGATGGATTCTGTGACTGATTCTATGAAAACAGGAGACTGAACCATTGGTGGTATCCTTTCTCAAGAGATGCTTTTCAGACTGGAACACCTGCAGCTTGTATCTCATTCCCTTTAGACTGAAAAATCATAGAATCGTGAATGTTAGCAAAGACCTCTAAGATTATTGAGTCCAACCATCAAGCCAACACCACCATGGCCATTAAACCATGTCTGTAAGTGGCACGTCTACGTGGTTTTTTAATACCTGCAGTCTGTTCCAATGCCTGACCACTGTTTCAGTGAAGAAATTTTTCCTAATACACAATCTAAACCTGCCCTGGTGCAACTTGAGGCCATTTCTTCTTGTCCTATCACTTGATAATAGGGAGGAGAGACCAATGCCCCACCTCACTACAGTCTCCATTCTGGGAGTTGTCAAGATGAACCTCCTCTTCTCCAGACTAAACAATCACAGTTCTCTCAGCTGCTCCTCACCAAACCTGTTCTCCAGGCTCACCACAAGCTTCATTGCCCTTTTGTGGACCCACTCCAGCACCTCTATGTCTCTCTTGTAGTGAGGGTCCACAAACTGAACTCAGGATTTGAGGTACGGCCTCACCAATGCCCAGTACAGGGTCACAATCACTTCCCTACTCCAGCTGGCCACACTATTGCTGATTCAGGCCAGGATGCTCTTATCCTTCTTGGCCACCTGGGCACACTGCTGATGTATGTTCAGTGGGCTGTCAACCAGCACCCCAAGGTCCCTTTCTGCTGGGCAACTTTGCAGCCACTGTTCCCCAAGCCTGTAGTGTTTTCGGCAGTTGTTGTGGCCCAAGTGCCAGACCCAGTGCTTAGCCTTGTTCAGTCTCTTACAGTTGACCTCATCCCATCAATCCACCCTGTCCAGGTCCTCTGCAGAGCCTTCATACCCTCAAACAGATCAACACTCCCACCTGATTTAATGTCATCTGCAAACCTACTGGAGATTCACTTGATCCCTTCATCCAGGCCACTGCTAAAGATGCGCACTCAGGATGGACCATTCTGGCACTGAAGTCAGACTGACAACTCCATAGTTCACTGAATCCTCCTCCTGGCCCTTCTTGTAGATGGGCATCACATTTGCTGTCCCCCAGAAATCTGGGATCTCTCCTGTTTACAAGAGCTGCTGATAGATGATGAGGAGTGGCTCGGCAGGCATTATTTACCATTTCTGTCCTCATTTTTGTAAATGATTACTAACTTTCTGTATGCATTTATTTACTGTCATTTCCTTAATTTTAACATGGAAAAGCCTATACATCTGCTCAGCTTCTGTCTTGTCTGCTATGTAATTAATCATCATCTACTCAGGGTGCCATATAGATTGCCCCATGGCATAGATTGCTTTGTACCTCACAGGTTTTCCCAAGTGGAAATGCCTTCCCTGAATGCCCTGAAGGAAATGAGCTATGGATTTGCCCTACCTGTGTGGAATGCAGAAGATTAAATCCAGAAGACTTCCCAGCACTGCCATCATATGGGCAGAGATGTGAGAGCACGGCTCACGGCATGGGAGCAGGATGAAACAGCAATTAGCACATTGGCGACAGCCTTGCAAGGGAGGTGAGAATTAATAGAGTAGTTGCATCAGGGACTGGAGAGCAGACCACGTCTGTCTGCTGCTCTGCAGCACCACCTGGAAAGGCGTCTTGGACAGGAGAAAGCCTTGGATTAAACCTTTCTTCCATTAAGCAAGTGCTTAGATGAGCTTTGGTACCTCTTTCATGCCTGAACGTGATGCTGCTCCTGACCGAGGGCTACCTATCTGGTGCACATCATGCACCTGGCACGAAGTTTTCAGGCAGTGCAGTGTTTTGGTTGCAAGCTGACTTAGCCTCTTTTTTTGAGCCCTGTCAGCAGCTGGTGCTATGCAGATCTGATATCCAGTGCTGCTTTGCATGGAGATGCTTCCTCCCTTTTGAAGTAGTCTTAGGAAGGCAGTGTGCTCCAGAGATGAAGGGTACTGTGGGCACACCCATACATTTTACTTGTCTTAACTCATCTGATCTTTTAATCGTTCATTACCCAGTTGGGAGCAACTTCAAAGTACCATTTCTCAGCAAGACACATTCACCCCTATCACTTGAATATGCCCAAAGCCAGTTTCCTGCAGGACTTAACTTCTTCTTTAAAATGTATAATATTTCAAAGTTGCTTTATGATTAGACCAGGATCACTAGCAGTCACGATCCAAAGGGCATATTTTTTCCTAAGGCAGAGTGCAGGCATAAAGGGCTCAGCTGCAGAAGGCCTCCAGGTGCTCTGCTGCTCCACATAAAAGAATAATAATGGATGTTTTCATTAATAGAAGTGCAGACCATAGCTTATGCACTCCTAATCCTGGAGCAATTAAATGACCAGAGAGAAGGATGATTCATATCAACTGACTGTGCTCAAAAAGCTCATTCCCTGTATGTTTGAGTGTGTTTCTAATAATGAATTAGCTTTGTTGTATCTTGTAAATAATTTATTTTGCTTTTTTAAAAAGCTGCTTTCTGGGGAGCAAAAAATATTAATCACTCTATTTGGTTGTCATGGTCTATACTACAGGCTAAAGTTGACTAGAGAGCATTCAAAAGGCATAGCATGAGGTCTTGCAGAAGAGCATCTGTGAGGGCAATGGAGCACTGGAGCAGGCTGCCCAGAGAGCTTGAGGAGTCTCCTTCTCTGGAGACTTTCAAACCTGCCTGGATATGTTTTTGTGTGGCCACTGCTAGGTGTTCCTGCTTTGGCAGTGGGCTTGGGCTCAGCAATGTCCAGAGGTCCCTTCCAAACCCTACATTGCTGGAAAAGACAGTTGTAATGGTTTGAGCCAAGTCATATATGTGCATAACCTACACCTGAGCAGTGCTTGCTGCATGACATGGGAGTTGCTGGGATTTGTGAGGCTCACAGGATCACAGAACTTTAGAGGTTGGAAGGAACCTCCAGAGATGATCGAGTCCAAACCCCTGCCAAGCAGGATGGCCTAAGGTAGTTCACACAGGAATGCATCCAGGCAGGTTTTTAAAGTCTCCAGAGAAGGAGACTCCACAACCTCTCTGGGCAGCCTGGTCCAGGGCTTTGTCACCCTCACCGTAAAGAAGTTTCTCCTCATGTTGAGATGAAACCTTCTGTGTTCCAGTACATAGCCCTTGTTCCTTATCTCATTGCTGCAGAGCACCATTTGTAAAGTTCCTTTTACCAGGGGCGGGGTGGAGGGCCCTGGTTCCAATTTCTGTTCAGGGACATGGTGTGTGCTCCTCTAAGAGTTTGGTGGGGTATTGTCCTTTAGCTTGTTTTTTGTCACCTGTCTCTGTTGGTGTAATCTGGGGCACTTTTTTGGGGCACTTTTTTGGGGCACTGAGGCACTTTAAGGCAAGGTTGGACGTGGCACTTGGTGCCATGGTCTAGCCTTGAGCTCTGTGGTAAAGGGTTGGACTTGATGATCTGTGAGGTCTCTTCCAACCCTGATGATACTATGATACTATGATATTCCTGCAGTGGAGTAGTAACTCATTTCTGTATCTCAACTAAAATCCTCTACCTTCCTTCAAGTGTTCCCTGTCAGTGGGGGGAAAGAGGGGGGCAAGATTGTATTGAATCCCCATAACACTGCAAGGGGAGGGTGTTCTGCCTATGAGCAGACATAGCTTTGTACGGCTTTGGTGCTGTGAGCTCCTCTGTGCATCTCATGGTGCTGGGGCGGTGATACGAGGGGAATTCTTCACTGCTAAATGATGGTCAGCTTTCATCCAAAAGCATTTTGTTAGTGTGATGGTTCTGAGTGTCATGGAGGGTGGCAAAGCCCCTGAAAGGTCCCCGTGTCATGTAGGTTACAGTGTCTCACATTGTAAGCCAGAAGCATCGTAAAACCAAAACAATCTTCTGGTCCCATGAGAAGTTTCCTCCCTAGGGAAGATAAAAGGTAAACATCGGCCTTGTTTTCCAGCTTTCGGCCTTGGTTCTCATGCACACTGACCACCTGCTGATGGGCCGAACTTTGGGTGGTCCTACAGGTTGTTTTAGTAAGAGCTGTCCAGTTATACAGGTTGATTATAACTTTGTACCAATCTGTAAATATATGGTAAAAATTGTCAGAGCTGGTGAGCACAGCTCTTTGGAATGTTATAAATGGTGTGTCTGCCTGCATCGGGGTACGCTGTACGCTGCTGTATGCTCTACGCTGCTGTATGCTGCTGTATGCTGTACGCTGCTGTATGCTGTACGCTGCTGTATGCTGTACGCTGCTGTATGCTGTGCGCTGCTGTATGCTGTGCGCTGCTGTATGCTCTACGCTGCTGTATGCTGTACGCTGCTGTATGCTGTACGCTGCTGTATGCTGTGCGCTGCTGTATGCTGTGCGCTGCTGTATGCTCTACGCTGCTGTATGCTGTGCGCTGCTGTATGCTGTACGCTGCTGTATGCTGTACGCTGCTGTATGCTGTGTGCTGCTGTATGCTCTACGCTGCTGTATGCTGTACGCTGCTGTATGCTGTGCGCTGCTGTATGCTGTGCGCTGCTGTATGCTCTGCGCTGCTGTATGCTCTGCGCTGCTGTATGCTGTACGCTGCTGTATGCTGTACGCTGCTGTATGCTCTACGCTGCTGTATGCTCTACGCTGCTGTATGCTGTACGCTGCTGTATGCTCTACGCTGCTGTATGCTGTACGCTGCTGTATGCTGTACACTGCTGTATGCTCTACGCTGCGAGCTACCAACCTACCAGCTACCAAGCCAGCCGCCTGCCTGCGGCCCGTTCCGACCCATCAGCCTGCTCCAGCACGCTCGCCTGTTTTGCCCTCAGCCCGGTGTCAGACTGCTGACGCCCGATCCTCAGAGGCCGAGGGCCTGCTTGGGCCCGATCCTGGCCGGGGAAAGGGACAACGCCCTAGTGGTGCTCCGAAACCCTGCTAAGCTGCTGACTGTGAGTGGACTGATGAACTCTAAAAATCAAGACTGAACAACTTCAAAGACTCAAAGAACTCTTTAAAGAACCATAGACTCTCTTTTATTTACCATTCTCTGAAATGTTGCTCTGGGCTTATCAAAGAATTGGTGTGGGTAACTCGGTGCTCGGGAGGGGATCTTGGCACTTTAGCACTAAATCACTTGTCCTTCACAAGCCAGCCTCGCCTGTTTTCCCCATGAATTTCCCGTGAAACTGCCTTCCACCACACTGAGGCTAGGTGCCTTTAAGGACCACAAAGTTACAGACCTCCAGAGGTCCAGAGCATCCAGGAGGTGGACCAGAAAAGGTATTTCATGTCTGTAAGTCCTGCATCCCTGTAAGACTGGCTGCAGGATCAGTTTTCTTCCCTTCTCTCTCTCTCTCTCTCCTCCTGGGAGGATGTGCAGGCTCTTTTCTGGATGCATTCCTGTGTGACCTGGTATAGGTGATGCTGCTCTGCAGGGGTGTTGGACTGGATGAGCTTTTGAGGTCCCTTCCAGCCTCTGGCATGCTGTGATCTCATGCTGTGATCTCCTGTGTGTCACGGAAGGTAGTTTGGGAGGTTGTGGGGAAAATACGCGAAGGCTCACCTGTGGATTTTCAAGTGATTTATTGCTCAAACACGGAGATCCCCTCCCGAACTAAACTCCCCACGTGAGTTCTTTTAGGATGGAAGTTGTAGAATAACAGTTCAGAAAATAGCAGATAAAGGAGAGTCTGTGGTTTCTTTAGAGTTGTTTTGAGTCTTTAAAGTGACTCAGTCTTTAGGTGAGGAGTTCTTTCTTTGGTTTACTCACGATTCAGCAGTTCAGATTAGCAGGATTCGAAGTTTGGGCGGTGTCCCTTTGCTCGTCAGGATCGGGCCCAAGCAGGTTTCAGGCCTCTGTGAGTCCCTCGTCGGGCAGGGCTGATCAGGAACGTGAGGTCACCGGAGCAGAAGCGAGGCAGGCAGGCAGGCTAGCGAGCGAGCAGGCAGGAGCAGGTACCAGCAAGCTCCCGATCCAGGAAGGCACACCATTCTATAATGTTCAAAAGAGGTGTGACCCACCAGCCCAGGCTACTTTATGTTATTCTTACAGATTGGCACAAATTATCATTAACCCATATAATTGGACAATTTTTACCAAAACAACTTCTAAGACCACCTCAAGCTCGGCCCACAGCAGTTGTTTGTTGAGTGGTCATCATATCTGAGAATTCAAACCTTTTTCCAAAACATAGCCATGCTTATGTCTTTCGTTTCTCTGAGAGAGAGATTCTCTCAAGGCCTGTACGTCTGCTGGTACAGCAGCTACGTCAGTGCAAGCAGATAGGAAATATTGTTTTGACTTTTTCGATGGAAGGCCTCTGAGCCACAATTTTGTGTATAAATGAAAATTCTGCAATAGGGCAAAAGGGCTCTGCTCCCTTCCATGACACTGTGGAGCAGGGAGGCCTGGCCAGCCTCGGCAGTGCTGCCAGCCAGGCCTGGAGCGGCTTAGCTGGGGCCTGGAGCTGCTGAGTCAAATGTTAACTGCGTCACTGTGGTGTGGTGTGGGCGTGGAGAGGCCTGGTGGGGAGGAGGTGGGGGGCATGTGAAGGCCTGGGTGTGCTGGTCTGAGCCAGTTCTGGGCCCCTCAATTCAAGAGAGATGTTGAGGTGCTGGAATGTGTCCAGAGAAGGGTGACAAAGCTGGTGAGGGGCCTGGAACACAAACCCTATGAGGAGAGGCTGAGGGAGCTGGGGGATGTTTAGCCTGGAGAAGAGGAGGCTCAGGGGTGACCTCATTGCTGTCTACAACTACCTGAAGGGACATTGTAGCCAGATGGGGGTTGGCCTCTTCTCACAGGCAACCAGCAACAGAACAAGGGGACACAGTCTCAATTGTGCCGGGGTAGGTACAGGCTGGATGTTAGGAGGAAGTTCTTGCCAGAGAGAGTGATTTCCCATTGGAATGGGCTGCCCAGGGAGGTGGTGGAGTCACCATTCCTGGAGATGTTCAAGAAAGCCTGCATGAGGCACTTAGTGCCATGGTCTAGTTGACTGGCTAGGGCTGGGTGCTAGGTTGGACTGGATGATCTTGGAGGTCTCTTCCAACCTGATTGATTCTATGATTCTATGATATGATTCTGTGAAGGGAGGTTTGTGTGAAGCTTTGGCCTAAGTGAAGTGTGGCAGAGATTGTGGGGGATGGAGGAACTTCCTCCCCCAAATTAAAATCTACCAGAGCGGCTCAGATGGCTTGGAAGCAAGATAAAGCTGTGTTTACAGCAAGGCTGGGTTTACAAGCACATGTACACAATAGATTTACTTGTATTTACAATTACATACAATGGAGAAATAACACAGGAGTCCAAATTCCCTCCCAGACAAAGAAGCCCAGAAGGGGCCAAGGCCACCCTCTCTCTTTCTCCCAGACAGAAAACAGCCAGCAAGGCTTATTTCATCTCTGTTAGCCAAGGTTATCGGAACAGATTGGAGAGAGAAGTGAAGGGATCCAGCACTCAGAAGCAGAGAGGGGCAGAATTATTTACACTTTGTCCTTTTGTCCCTTTTATCAAACCAGTGAACGATCACAGAATCAGTCAGGGTTGGAAGGGACCACAAGCATCATCTAGCTCCAACCCCCCTGCCATGGGCAGGGACACCCTGCCCTAGATCAGGCTGGCCAGAGCCTCGACGATACAGACTTTGTCATTAGTTTCTTTTTACCACCAGTGATCTAACTTCTCTCATTAGAATATTCCAACGAGCCTTAAACCAGCTCAGAGATGTACTGTGTATTTTGTGGATTTGATATGCTTCTGCACTGCTGTATGTAATTATGTAGCTGTAAATAGCATTTCCATTTAAACTTCCCAATCCTATTCAATCCTGGGTGTGAAACGTTTCACCCCCTTGCATAAGAGGCAAAAGAGCATCTGTCTCACTTTAAGACAGTTGTTCTGTTGGTTTGTTTCTTTTTCTTTAGTCCTCATGACTTAAGAAAAATTGGTCACCAACGTGCCTCTGCAGGTTCAAATAACCAACTGTGATGGTTTGGGTGTTCCCTGCCCCCCCACACTTTAGAAGTCACCCAGACTAATCTCAGCCAGCTCTGGGAATATAAATGAAGCTATTTATTTACAGCCAGCACTATATACAAGCAGATATTTACAATATATACAGTTATATACAGAAACATACAAGGTAAAAGTAATACAGAAACACAACTCCCCTCCCAGAAACCTGAGTCCCCAGGAGGGGCTCCCAACCACCCCTGTACCTTCCCCCTGCCCCTCTCAACCTTACCCCAGTCCTAAGGAAGAATGGAGGTTCAGCCAAGAGGTTAAGAAGCAAAGGTGAGTGGCAGGTGAGGTTAGGGAGATGCAGCTCAGTCAAAGCCCAGCCCGAGAGTGCCAAAGATGGCCAGAGTGTTATCTAATGTTTTCATTTCTTCAGCAAGACTCTGAGGGGAGCAGACATCACCATTGTTTTCTTTTCACAGCCTATGATCTACTTTTTCTCACCAAAACATTCTAGCCTGCTTCAAACTAGCACAGCAAGCCAAAGAACTCCAGCTGACTTAACGTGTATCTCATGATTTATATCAGGGCTGACTCGCCAATTTATACCACTTGAAAGATCGACTTGACTAACCTGTAGCATTTATACACTACCCTTCAGATGTGGATTGAAAAGCCCTTTCAGATGTGAAATTCTGTCCCTCGTGATGTACTCGTGATAGATCGTTGCTCTGAGTTTCAGCTAATTCAGGCTGGTTTTTTCCTGTGGTGATTTTTCTTCATTCTGCCTCGCTGCTCCATGAGCAATGGGCTGTACATGCACGTGGCTCTCACTGGGATCTACAGAGCTCTACCACGTCCAGTGATTTCACCACAAAATTATCTGGCTGGGGGTTTCACCTACCCAAAAGTTCATCTGGAGAAAAGAACTGACAACCGAGAGCTGATAGGAAGAAAACCTGGCAAGGAAATCCCCCAGGAAGCAGAGCAGCCCCCTCCCACCCCCCAGTATTCCCCAGCTGAATTAGTTCATAAATCTTAGAGAATATACCCAGCTTGGGACAGAACAAGAGTGCCTTTCTTCAGCTAGCTTTAAAAAGTGGTCTTTGAGTAGAATTGTTTAGGTTGGAAAAGACCTTTAAGATTGCCAAGTCCAACTGCTAACTCAGCACAGCCAAGTCTGTCACTAAACTATGTCACTAACCACTACATTTACAGGTAATAAAGCCAAATTGCTTCAAGATAGCCTGCAAGAAGGCTATAGTGAGGAGGGGGTCAGTCTCTTTTCCCAAGTAATTAGCCATAGAATGAGACAAAATGGCCTCACTTTGTGTCAGGGGAAGTTTAGATTGGATATTAGGAAAAATTCCATTACCAAGAGAGCTGTCAGGCATTGGAACAGACTGCCCCGAAGGGGGGGGGTGGGTTGGGCATGGTGGTATTGGGTTGGCACTTGGACTTGATGATCTTAGAGGTCTTTTCTAACCTTAATGATTATATAGATAGAAATAAAATATTATTTGCAAGAAGAATCTGGGGAACTACTGCTGGTAGGTGGCAGAAGATGGTGTGGGATTCACCTTATCTTCTCTATGAGCTACGTCTCTGGGCTGAGATGAGGAGTGGGCTCCATGGTCATGGACATTTGAAGGATCCATGAATGTACAAGCAGCTGGTATTGGTGAAAGACTCCCTCTGCTCCTCTTCAGCCAGTGTAGTGGTAGGGTAGGCAGTGTCTTCCCGATGCCTCAGAGCCTTTTGGCTGGAAGCACACAGAATTCACCTTTTGCCTTGATTGGGCCAGACTAAATCAAACTGCACAACTCCCCCAGCCCCCCTTCTTTTATTGTCCCTGTCTTCATAAATTCTAAAGATAGCTTCCAGCTGGCCCAGGAAGGCTTGGAAGTGAGCAAACCCAAGCCCACAGCTAAATCCCTGGCCAGACTCTTGGTGTGGAATCACATAGCTCTCCTTTCCTCTCTTGGTCAGAAATAGCAGGCCTAATTTTTCACTGGGAGATAACGTATAGGTCAGACAAACTCACAGCAGCAGTAAGAACTAAGCAATACTCCCCAGAAATCTCATTGCTCTATGGTAAGTATAGCACAGATTGCTTGTACATGGGTGTTGGCATCTCTGACTGGCATTTCTGATGCCATGTGGAGGAAATGTCCCTCCTGCATGGCTGTGAGCTGATGGTAGTTCGGCAGAGCTCCCTTGCCAAAAACTGTCGTATTTTGCTGTGCATTACCAGCCCCAGCATAGTCACTCTGTGCACCCCCAACACAGTAAAGGGTTCAGTAATCCCCGGATGTGTGACCCTCTCTTTGCAACACTGAGCCTCGTTCCCCTTCAGCTTTTCCCCACTCCCTAGAGTTCTCTAGTTCTTTCCATGTGATGCTATGAGCCACCTCCTTATTGATAAAGCCTCTGACTTGCAGTTCATATCTTTCTTCCCTGTGGATGTGTCTGTCGAGGAAGCCCTCCACCTGACCCTCAAGCACCCCAGATAGTGGAGCTGCCAAGGGATTTAGGCAGCAAGGCTCTGAGATCTTGGAAGTATGAAATAGGTTTGTCAGCTTTCAAGAGTATGCCTAGAATTCGCCCAGCTCAGAGCACGTGGAAAATTCCACCTGGTTTATGAGAACATGCATTTAAGAAGCAAAGCCCTGGGTGCATGCACGTGTGAAGACGCTGCTGGTGCTCCCAGGGCGCGGTGATGGTGTGTGTGTGCGCTTCACCACGGCACTGCAAGCCTATTAATGGCCACGCCGGCAAAAGGGAGTTGCATGCGGAGGGAGGTTTCCCAGGAGCATGAGGAGGTTTCCACTGCAGCTGAAGGTGAGTCCCAGCCCTAATCAGCTGCACTCACTGCCCACACCCACCTGGCAAACTCAGCCTAGGATGTGCTCGGGGGGAAGGGGTGATATTAATTTCATGTGGGAGCATAATTAGAGCAGATTCAGTCTGCTACATTAACTTGGGAGAGTGCTCTGATTACCTCCTCAACCTCCTCCTGGAAGAGAGCACAAGGCAGAGATGGCAGGAACTGGGCAAATATCCCTTTGTCTGCTGAGATGAAGTTGGGATTTGCCCACACAGCCGGGATGAACAACATAGCTGTCCAAATCACAGTAGAGAAAGCAGCAGAGGGAGTGGCACAGCTGCAGGAAAGATGGGAGCAGAAGAGCTTTGAAGGCTGAAGTTCTCCTCTCAGGAAATGAATGGGATGAGAATAAAGGATGCAATCAGTGAGCTGATGAGGCACAGAAGTTTATAAATTCCTTAGACTTAGGAAAATTTACCTGAACCTATTAAGATGCGGCAGGTTTCCCTCACAGGGACCACATGAATGGAAGTGTGATTGACAGCACAGCCAAGCCTATCACTTAAAAGCATGAAAATTAGGCGAGGCTGCCTCTTGAAAGACCATGCAAATGACTCTGAGGCAAGAAAAAGAGGGATATGTCTATGCAGACAGAATGAATGCCAAAGCAGTGCTATTACCTGCAAGAATGGTAAAAAGGCTTTGCTGTCCTGCTGCAAAGAAAGTGCCATGGTTGGTACCTGCCTCATCACACAGGCCTTGGTGCTGGCAGGCTTGCAGAGGAGTGTGAATGTGTGCAGCTTAATATTGCCTAATGATCTGGTCCAAAACCTGACAGCTCTATTGAGATGTTCTGAATCCCTTCTTCACCCTGTAGACAGCAGCCAAGATTCCTCACAGCTGTGCTGCCCACATTGCTCACTTCCAGGACTGCAACTCAGTCCTTGCTCTGTGCAGCAGGACAGCAGGACTGTAAATTACTGTGGTGGCAATCACACTGCCAGGACTGGAAGCCATTGCAGACATTGATGTTTTCTCCTGTTCTGTTGTACCAGCTGTGCTTTCTGTAGATTATTCTCTCCCTCTCCTCTTTTTTTCTTTAAATGTCTTAGATCAGCTCACTCTGGCAGTATGTACATTTAAATTAAAAAAAAAAAAGCTGTGGAATTAGTGTCAAGAGCATTAGCCACACTTTCATGAGAAGACCATTAACACACACAGTGAGGAAGCCAGCATGGGGATTGATAAAAATCAGTAGTCAGAGAGCTCAAGAGGGAAAGGCTTAATTAGCCTGTGAGGTTTTTCCTTTAAAATTCTTTTTAAAATTAGAGATCTTCTCTGGCAGTTTATTATGGGCTCTTAAATTACTTTAATTCAGGAGCTTAAGAATTTGACCTAAATCTTGTCCTTGTTATGCCTTGGAGAGGTTGCAGGATTAAGTGCAGGTAAGCCTGGAAACCAAAGCCAAATCATCCAAGAAATTGACCCAACTCCAAAACCAACGTGGTCAGAGCCTCCTCCCTTGCAGAAATAGAGAGGCTTTGCTGCCAGCTTCTTGGTTTTGGACCAGGACTTCTGACAGAAGGCTTTGCTCCTCTGCATAGCTAAGCCTGCTGTGGAAAAACAAGTTAAAAATAAGACTAGAGGCTGCTTTTTCAGGTTTACACATTGAAGGCAATTTAACTGGAGGCTGCAGATGGGAGGGCAAATTGTTTAGCCTCTCTCCTGAGAAATTCCTTTAAGGAATGCTGCAAACCTTTAGGTGGGTGCTTGCTATCCCTTTGGGCAGCTGGCAAATAGTTTTAATTTTAAGAGTTCTATGTTGTGAGGGTGAAAGTAACACTCCTCCCTGGAGTGCAAGGCAGCTGAACTTGTGCCTGAAGCACCGAACGCCACCCAGTGGGACGGAGAATGAGCACACACCTCGAGGCTCGGGGTACCCAAGATGCCAGCAGTGTTCTCCTTCTCATTTTGTGTGCGTGTGCAGGAGTTACTTACTTACCCAAGCTGCCCTCCAATTTGATTCAGTCAGATAATGGCCCTGAAATTCAAACAAGGGATATGAATTTTTGCTTGCTATGCATCGTCAGGTGCTGTTTCTTTACTATGTTTGTGTTTCCAATGCAGCATGGAACAACCAGAGGAACCACTCAGTCTTTCCCCCTTGCCAGAGGCTGATGGCAAAACATGCCTTAAATATACAACTGGAAGACCTGGAAGTGCCAAAACGTGTCCAGAGAAGGGCCATGAGGATGATGAGAGGGCTGGAGCACCTCTCCTATGAGAACAAGCTGAGAGTGTTGGGGTTGTTCACTCTGGAGAAGAAAAGACTTTGAGAAGACCTTATTGTGTCCTTCCAATGTCTGAAGAAGATCTACAAGAAATCTGGTGAGGGACTTTTTATGGTGTTGGGTAGTGATAGGACTAGAACTATGCAAAAATAAATAAATAGTCACTGCTTCATCTTTCAGGGCTGCAAGATCACTTGCATGGGCCATTTTGCTAGTCTCAAGCTCCTGGCACAGCACACAACCATGTGAGTTAAGGTGAAATGCAAGCTTGTTTTGCTGGGTATGGTCTGCTTATATAAGGCTTTGCCATCCAGTAAGCTCTGGGAGTGTAACTTGGATGAGGTTTGTGCTTTATTCTAGCACAGGATCCAAGCTAGAGAAGGGTAGATTTAGATTAGATGTTAGAAAGAAGTTCTTCACCATGAGAGTGGTGAGATGCTGGCACACGTTGCCCAGGGAGGAGATGGAAGCTTCATCCCTGGAAGTTTTTAAGGCCAGTTTAGATGTGGCTCTGAGCAACCTGATCTAGTGGAGGGTGTCTCTGCCCATGGCAGGGGGGATTGGAACTAGATGATTCTTGGGGTCTTCCAACCCTGACAATTCTGTGATTCTGTGAAGTTCCTGAAGGCTGGGTGAGGAGAAATGCAAAAGTGAGAGATGTTTTGCCTGTTGACTTGTCTCATCCCAAAGCAATCTTAGTCTGCAGTCTGTAGACTTGCCTTGTGCTAGTTCAGACTCTGATCACACAGGGTGTTGGAAAGCCTTTTATCTCTTGTTCACAAGCTTTTCTACTTCAAGGCCCTGGCAGAGCAGTATCCTGAACAGAAACCACCCAAGCACCTTTCCCCTTTCGCCTGCCAGTCCTGCTGCCTTCCAAAGCAAGGCAACGAGCCTGTGGCGCCAGCTCAGCAATGACCCATGGCGTTTTGGTGACCACCAGATACTTTGTCAATTCCTACTGAGTTCAGGCTGCTCTGCTCTGTTTTCCACCCTAAGTGGCTTGTTCAGAGTTTGGTTAATTAAGCGCCTGGTTGCGGCGAGCTTCCCAGTTAATTTGCCGCATGCTGGGGGATATTTATCACTGCGTAGCATATGCTCAAATTTCCCATGGATGCTGCAGCAGCAGAGGGCTTTCAGACTCCCCTGCTTTTCTGGTTCTTCAAGTGTCTTTCTCCAAACAGCATTTTTAGATAATGAAGGCAGGTTTCCTAGGCACTCCTGGGACCTGGGTATTGCTTCCACTTCTTCCACACTTTTAATATGTGCTTTCTCATGTTGTTTGTTCCTCCCATTACTCTCTTTATCCTGAGCCTCTTTGGATAACATCTCTTTTGTTTTCCCCATAAACTTTCATCTTTCTCTCCTTTGCACACAAGGTTAGTAGCTAACCTTGCTGCATCCTTGTCTCTTCTTATGTTCTCCTGCACCGAGCAGGTTGGTTTTCTTTTGATTCCAGTTGCAAAAACAACAAGCAGGGACCAGAGTGAAGCCAGCTTTGCATTTTAGAAGAGAAGCCTCTGGGGAGACCTTATTGCAGCCTTTCAGTTCTTAAAGCAGGCCTACAAAAAGATGTGGACAGTCTTTTTAGCAGTGCCCGTTGTGACAGGACAAGGTGTGATGGTTTTCAGCTAAAAGAGGGAGACTTAGACAACAGATAAGAATGAGATTTTTTTACAATGAGGGTGGTGAAAGACTGGCATAGCTTGCCCAGAATCTAGTTGAAGATATCCTTACTCACTGCAGTCTGGGTTACTTTAAAGTAACCTTTAAAAGTTACTTCCAAACCAAACCATTTAATGATTCTATGATTTGTCCAAAGAGAGAAAATCTCAACCAGTGCAGCAATTAAAGACCAGGGACCTGACTGATGAATGCCTAATGCAAGAGCTGCACAGAAATGTTTATGCTAGGTACTTACCATTAATTATTCATCCTGCCCAAGCAGACCTTTTCTTTAGCTCAACATCTCAAGATACAGGGGAGCTGCAGAGTTCCTTGTAGGTGGGAGATGAGGAGAGGTGAAGGATAAAGTAGCACTTTGTGTTCTGCTACCTCCTACTGTCACAGAGGATCTCAACAGGGTCAAATTGCTGTTTTGCTTCGTCATTCTCAAGGTATTCTGCTGCAGGAAAATTTCTAGCTGGGCAAATATTCTACATGGGCCTCCTCTAGCAGCAGTAATAGCAAGTGGGCTTTGCTAGGATGCTTTTATTTCTCCCTGCAGTTAAGATGCTGGTACCCATAAGGTTACAGCTACATATTGAATATCATAGTAGTCCCTTTAAGGATACAGGGAGATTATCCCCTGGGGAGGGGGAATGGTACAGGCAGACTGGGGGTGGTGGGTGTGGCATTTGGCACAGGCAGGGTGTGTGGGCAGGGAGAAGTCTCCTTCCTGGCTCAGCCTTGGCTGCAGCCACTATGAAATGGTAGATTTTAAGATTCTCAGGGCATGAAAGAGGTTGCAAAGCAAACTCACTACTATGGACTTCAAAAGAGCAGACTGCAGAGACCTTGTAGTAGCCTTCCAGTACCTGAAGGGGGCCAACAAGAGGGCTGAGGAGGGACTATTTACAAGGTCTTGTAATGACAGGATGAGGAGTAATGGGTTTAAACTGGAAGAGGGGAGACTTAAACTAGATGTTAGGAAGAAGCTCTTTATAGTGAGGGTGGTGAAACACGGGAATGGGTTGCCCAGGGAGGTTGTGGATGCCCTGAAGGTGTTCAAGGCCAGGTTGGATGAGGCCTTGAGCAACCTGTTCTAGTGGGAGGTGTCCCTGCCTATGGTGGGGGTTGGAACTGGATGAGCTTTGAGGTCCCTTCCAACCTAAACCATTCTATGATTCTATAATTCATCTTCTTCAGGGATCTGCTTGGCAGAGTGTCATAGGATAAAGCCCTGGAGGGAAGAGGGGCTTGAGAAAGCTGGTTAATATTCAGGGACCACCTCCTTCAAGATCAGGAGCAGGGCATCCCAAAAGAAAAGGCAGCAAGCAAGTGTGCCAGAAGGCCAGCACAGATGTTCTTTGGGTGCATTAGTGAAAAAAAGAAGACTAAGGAAGTTGTGCATCCTCTTCAGAAGGAAAATGGAGTGATACAGAGAAGGCTGAGGTGCTCAATGAGTACTTTGCCTCAGTCTCCACCAGCGAGGGCTCTAGCTCTAGTCACACTGCCCAAGCTCCAGAAGACAAAGGTAGAGAATGGGAAAAGGAAAATCTGTGAAGAGCAGGCTTGAGATCCTTAAAAGAAACTGAAGGTGCACAAGTCCGTGGGCCCCGAGAATATCCACCCATTAGTCCTGAGAGAACTGGCAGATGAAGTTGCCAAGCCACAGTCCATCATATTTGAAATGTCATGGGAGTTTGGGGAAGTTTGTGCTGACTAGAAAATGAGAAATTTAAACCTCCTCTTCAAGGAGGGAAAAAAAAAACACATGGAAACTGCAGACCAGTTGGTCTCACCTCTGTGCCTGGCAAGATTGTGGAGCACATCCTCTTGAAAGCCTTACTGAGGCATACAGAAAACGAGAAAGACATTACCAGGTGGTAGTAGCCAAAATAGCTTCACTGAGGGAAAGTCTGACAAATTTGGTGTCCCTTTTATGATGGAATTACAGCATCAGTGGATAAGGGAAGAGCAACTGATGTCATCTACCTGGACTTGCATTTGATGCTGTCCCTTGTGACATTCTGGTTACCAAACTGGGAAAACATGGACATGAGCACTTGCTGGCTAAGGCTGGATAGTCACACTCAGAGAGCTGTGGTTAACAGCTCAACATCCAAATGGAGACCAGCTATGAATGGCATCCCTCGGGGGGTCAGTACTAGGGCTGCTGCTCTTTAATATCTTAGTCAGTGATATGGACAGTGGCATTGAGTGGACCTTCAGCAAGCTTACAGATCATGCCAAGATGTATCCTCTGGTTGACACACTGGAGGGAAGGGATGCCATCCAGAGGGACCCTGACCTGCTGGAGAGGTGAGCCTATGCCAAGCTCATAAAGTTCATCAAGGCCAAATGCAAGGTCCTGCATCTGGGTTGGGGCAATCCCAAGCACCAATAGAGGCTGGGTGGTGAGTGGCTTGAGAACAGTCTTGAGGAGAAGGACTTGAGGGGGTGTCAGCTGATGAAAAATTCAACACGAGCTGGCAATGGGCTCTTGCAACCCAGAAGGTCAGTTGTATCCTGGTCTTGTATCAAAAGAAGCATGACTAGCAGGATGACTGAGGTGATTCTCCCACTCTGCTCTCATGAAACCCCCACCTGGAGAGCTATATCTAGTTCTGGTGCTTCCAACACATGAAGGATATCAGATTCTTGGAGGGGCCCAGAGGAGAGCTACAAAGATAATCAGAGGGCTGGAGCACCTCCCCTCTAATGGCAGGCTACAAGAGGTGGGGCTGTTCAGGTTTGTGGTGATAGGATGAGAGGGAATGGCTTTAAGCTGGAAGAGAGGGGATTTACACCTGATCTCAAGAAGAAATTCTTTACAGTGAGCGTGGTGAAACACTGGAACAGGTTGCCCAGGAGGGTTGTGGATGCCCCTGTTCTCCCTGAGGTGTTCAAGGCCAGGGTGGACAGGACCTTGAGCCACCTGCTCTAGTGGAGGGTGTCCCTGCTACCTTCCTTCCAGCACAACCCATTGTATGATTCTGTGATACACCGAATGGTGCATGGAAGAAAGGCTCTGTAGAAATCTCATTTGCTCTCTGATATAGATTCCCTGTGGATGTGTCCTGGACTGATGGTTCTTCACAATGTTTTTAGGTGTTATGTTGTTTTAACCATCTTTACTAATATCTTTGACCTTAAGTCCTGTCCTGATCTATACAAGTTTTTGTTTTTATCCAAAAAAAAGTTTAATGTAGTCTAACCCATCTAATGGATGAGATGGAAGCTTCATTGATTGCCTTACCCAGGAGAGATGTGTGAAGCTCATCACACCTAAATTAAATGATATCTTGAGCACCTTTCCTGCTGTCATGTTCCTCCAGGAGTCTGTGTAAATTGCTTTTTCATTTTATTTGATGTGGCAAAAAGCCAGGACTGGAATCTATTGTTCTCCAAATCCTGAGCAGTGGTGATGGGTCAAAGCAATCTAACACGAAGGTTATTATCACCAAACAAGTGGGTTAGCATGGTTGAAGAAAATAATGTATTTGCCTGAACTAACACCTGAGTGCATCTTGACACAGAAACTCTGTTCTCTCAAGACTCTTTTTGTTTCAGGAACTGCTGTGAACTTCTTTTATTATCTCAGTCCTTGATTTCCCATGAGTCACACAGTAGGCAAATTAAGCTTATGGCAGAAAATCTTCTAAAGATTGTGTAAATCTTTATACTAATTCTGCTCATAAAAGAGGTGAGATCAGCTGAAACAATGTGTACTGGGTGAAAGTGGAATGCATAGTCAATCCACACAGAGGATGAATTTGGGGTCATTCATGAAAAAAAACCCAAAGTAATGTCAGAATTTGGCTCTTCCCCCCCACCCCCCAAGACAGATCATGTGGAAAGAAAGATGCCAGTAAATCGTCAGTCGTTTTTGTAGCCACCAGATGTCTACACTGCAGGCTGCCAGCCAAATGAGTCAGTTGGGACAGATCAGCTGCTCCACCAGCCTGGACATCTCCCACTGTTGAAGGTTTGCAGGGCTCCTTGCTGGACTGATGGGCACCTTCATGCTTACCTCAGTGACCCTTTGGGTTTACCTGTCTGAAGTGTACATCCAGTGTATTACCCCCTTGCAGAGGCAACAGCTGCACAAGCTGAAGTGACATGGGGATGGGTGATTACACTTCCCACGTTCCCACTGCACTCCAAACTAATCTCCTCTGTCTTCCCAAGCCTGATCTGAGACAGAGCACAGAGCTGAGAGGCTGTGTGATGATTGTGAAAGAGAAAAAAGAGGCATAAGAGGTTTTCCTGCCCCTCTACTCTGCCCTGGTGAGGCCACATTTGGGGTACTGTGTTCAGTTCTGGGGCCCGCAGTTCGAGAGTGATGTGGAACTGCTTGAGAGTGTCCAGCGTAGAGCCACAAAGATGGTTAAGGGAATGGAACATCTCTCTTACAAGGAGAGACTGAGGGAGCTGGGGCTTGGAGCTTGGCAAAGAGGAGACTGAGAGGTGACCTCATCAATGTTTATAAATATGTAAAAGGTGCATACAGGGAGGATGGATCCAGGCTTTGCTTAGTGATGCTCAATGATAGAACAAAGGGCAATGGTTGGAAGCTGAGGCATAGGAAGTTTCATTTAAACATGAGGAGCAATTTTTTACCTGTGAGTGTGACAGATCACTGGAACAGGCTGCCCAGGGGCGTTGTGGAGTCTCCATCTCTGGAGATAGTCAAAACCCACCTGGATGTGTTCCTGTGTGATCTGGTATAGGTGATCCTGCTCTGCAGAAGGGTTGGGTGGGATGAGCTTTCGAGGCCCTGGCATTCTGTGTGAAATTTGTGTGACATAGGTAGCCCGGGAGAGGCAATAAGATAACCTCAGTGTGCAATCAGGGCTCACTGAATGAGTGGGTCCTGAAGTAACTACATTTGCAGTAGTACAAATTGAGGAGGTGTTTGGGCCATTGTCTTCTAATACAAAAGAGCTTTGAGCAATTAGAATTTTAGTTTATTTTGTAATATATATGTTTATATATTTGTATCCACACACATATGTATGTATCCTGTATGAATCTGATATACTGAGGAAGTTGGGACCTTATGTTCTGAGCTGGAAGAGGTCAGAGTTATGCAAATGCAAAATATTTCCATTGTCCAAGGATTCTTTTACTAACAGCACTTTCTGGTTAAAACAAGAGTTGTATCTTTCAATGCACTGAATCACAGAATCAGCCAGTTTGGAAGAGGCCTCCAAGATCATCCAGTCCAACCTAGCACCCAGCTCTATCTAGTCAACTAGACCATGGCACAAAGTGCCTCATCTAGTCTTTTTTTTAACACCTCCAGGGATTCCATCACTTCCCTGGGCAGCCCATTCCAATGGGAAATCACTCTCTCTGTGAAGAACTTCCTCTGAACATCCAGCCTATACCTCCCCCGGCACAACTTGAAAATACTACCAGTCCCTGCAACAGCTGTTAATTTGGTGAGAATTACTGGCCTATTGTTGTTTAAAACAAATGGATTTCTCTTGCCTTTTTTATAGCCTTCTGTGGTGGGAAGAAATGAACAACGTGTGTTATATAGTGACTTGCTCCAAAGGCCATTAGAAACAGTGAGGAGATGTCCACTGACTTGCTGAGCCTTGGATGAGACTTCAATATTTTCTTGGAGACAAGCTGCGTGGGAGTTCAATCCCATTTATGTTACATTCGTTTCTGGTTTATGTTTCTTTTTAGATCTGATTCAGCAGAGGACCTGATAAGGATCAGAGTTGAGCTACAGCTGCTCCTTGCACTCTCTATCCTGGCTCCCAGTGAAGGGTTTGCTTCTCACAGGACAAAGGTTTTGCCGAAGCCAGAAAGCTGCACTTCTCCCTGTCCTCCCTACTCTGAGAACGGGTCCCACCCAGCTCCAGCTCTTGGCTTATCAAAGGTATTGCCCATTCTCACTGCTGTGCAACCTTACAACAGTTAGCAGAACATAAATCTATGCAAGTTGTCTCCTATGATGTTAGCAGTGCAGATGCATTGTTCATTTTCAGGCTGTCTCTGGCCACCTGCCACTGGATTTTATGGTTTTTCTGAAGTTAATGGAGAACCTGTACATTCTCCACCCAATTTTGAAGCATCTATCTGAATTTAGGGGCTTGCTTTCTCCTGTCCCTCTCCTAGTAAACTTTTCCAAGTCTGGCTGCAGAGCAGAAGGAATTGGTGGGGGAGATTTTCTTCTGGGTCTCTCTTAATTTTTAGTTAATCAGTGAGGTTCTTTTCTGGCTTAGGTTCTTTGTAGCTTCAGTGCCACCATCTCACTAATTGCAGATAGTTAGCACAGTAAAGATGCAGCCAAGTGTCAGATGGTATGTGCTTTTTGTCTCTTTTGTTGGCATAATTAGACAGTATTCACTATCACGTTGCTCAAATAGACTCCTTCACGGTGTTTCCTCTGTTGTGTAGCTGTATCTTAAGGCCCTTTGGCTGAACTTTGGCTTCTGCAGTGGAGAAATGCAGATGAGATGGGCATTTGCTCTTGGTGCTAAAAAAATCCCCATGGCTTGGGATGGAGAAGTGTTGCTGGGAAGCATTTTCAGGATGATGGCAGCATGCTTCCTTGGCAATTCAAGCCCCATGCATAGCATTCAGTCTCATCACTCCGGGGGTCACTGTTCTTTGAGGCATGTAAGTAGTGTGTAGACCTGGTGCTCAGGGACATGGTTTAGTGCTAGGTAGAGGATTGAACTGGATGATCTTTGAGATCCCTTCCAGATGGATATTTTCTGTGATTCAGCCTCATTTATTCCCCCAGTCTGGTGCATAAAGCAGGAGCAACTCCTGCCCACTATAAACCAAATCTGAGGCAAGGGGAAACTCTCACAGAATCACAGACTGTCAGGGGCTGGAAGGGACCTCAAAAGATCATCCAGTCCAACCCCCCCAGGATTGCCTGTACCAGATCACACAGGAACACATCCAGGCATTCAAACCACTCAAGCTCTTCCCTCCTCAGGCAACAAACCACTGAGCACCTGGACTGACCTGCATCCCTCTACCCTGCTGAGGCATCTGCTTTTCACTTGAAGCTGCACTTACTGTACTTCTGCTCTGTGATCCTATCATATTTTTTTCTCTCTCTTTTTTTCCCCTTAATTTGGAAGTAGAGCCTCAAACAAGTATGTAAGTTTCAATTCATCTCCAGTACACGTTTCCCTCTCTCTCTTCTCTCTGTGATCAAAGGAAGCAGATGGAAAACTTCGCAATGAGAACAGACGTCTCTGCTCCCTGCTGCAAGTCAGGATGGGGCTCAGGTGTTATCTGTCGTGCTTCGTGCTGCAGTTAACTGGATTTATCCAGGAAGAAAAGATGCCATTGCCAGGCATCTGTGTATGGGTAATTTGTCTTGATACATTCTCAGTGTTGTTTGTGAGAGAGGAAGACGAATGCTTAATTAGGGAATTAAATGTCTTTCAAAAGATTACGTTTTCTTTGAACTCATTTATCAAAAAGGAGAAGAAAAACAGCGCTGCAAACTGCTTGATAGAAATCTCTGTTCTTAATATGAATGAAAGGCTGAAAAGTTAGAATAAGAGAGCAGCATAATTACTAGATAAACCTAGAACTGGTCTTGCCCTGTGGAATTGTGGCTTTCTCTCACTGTGTCAGTTCCATGTGCTGGACATGTTTTCTCCTTGTCTCAGAGGTACTCTCCACCAGCCCACTCAGAAAGGGGAATACGTGTAACAGGTTTTGGCTCCATCACATACAGTGCTTGCATTTCTCCTGGAACACTTTGCCATCTGATACCTGGTAACTGGAGTAATGCATGTTGTAGTTTCACAGAACACGAGCAATTTTGGGGTAGATCAGAGCTTGAGCATATGTAACAGTGAACTATTGTTATAGATATTAAAGAGTGAGGTGGAAAGCTGTTATGAATTATGCAAAATTAATTAATAATCTATAGTAATTTTGATGTCCAGGTGAAGATTGTTAATAACTACAAAAACTGTTTATTAACATTAAATCTTGCCAGAAAACTTATTTACAAGGTTCAAAATACTCAGTTTGGATACTTATACACACAGGGAACAGGCAAAACTAGAACACTTCAAGAAACAACTATTATTATACTGGAAAGAGGTTCTTAGTTTCAGTTATACCTCTTGCCCACCAGAGGATTGAGGGGCTTCTTTCTGCTTATGGCAAAAGGCAATTAGTGAATTACAAGAGGCTTTAAGTGTTTACTCACAAAATATTAGTCTCCCAACTTGCAGAGCTAGCTACAGCTTCAAATAGTACTCGGACACTTTCAGGGAATTCTGTTACTGTCTTGTCAGCTGCTGAGACTTCTGATTCTTCCCAGGGTGCTAGAGAAAGGAGGCAGTCTATCACTGACCTGGTCCTGGCTTCTCTGGATGATCTGTGTTTCCCTTCCAGGGCTCCTCATCTTGGCAAGTGTAGGCAGGATGTCTAGCAATGTGCAGTCTCAGCACAATGTAACACTGGCTTTGTAGGCCGATCACGTGGAGGTGTTTAGAGCCTGTTC
Source organism: Pogoniulus pusillus (assembly GCF_015220805.1). Lineage (NCBI taxonomy): Eukaryota > Metazoa > Chordata > Aves > Piciformes > Lybiidae > Pogoniulus > Pogoniulus pusillus. The sequence continues at coordinate 21,222,503 of NC_087270.1, read as the reverse complement.
CTGGTAAACTCGAGGCAGGCAGTTCCAGGCAGTTCAGGATGGACTGAGGCAGTGAGCAATAGTGGTATAGAATCATAGAATCAATCAGGTTGGAAGAGACCTCCAAGATCATCCAGTCCAACCTAGCACCCAGCCCTATCCAGGCAACTACACCATGGCACTAAGTGCCTCATCCAGTCTTTTCTTGAACACCTCCAGGGACAGCGACTCCACCACCTCCCTGGGCAGCCCATTCCAATGCCAATCACTCTCTCTGGGAAGAACTTCCTCCTAACATCCAGCCTGTACCTTCCCCGGCACAACTGAGACTGTGTCCCCTTGTTCTGTTGCTGGTTGCCTGGGAGAAGAGGCCAACCCCCACCTGGCTACAGTGTCTCTTCAGGTAGTTGTAGACAGCAATGAGGTCACTCCTGAGCCTCCTCTTCTCCAGGCTAAACAATCCCAGCTCCCTCAGCCTCTCCTCATAGGCTTTGTGTTCCAGGCCCCTCACCAGCTTTGTTGCCCTTCTCTGGACATGTTCCAGCATCTCAACATCTTTCTTGAATTGAGGGGCCCAGAACTGGACACAGTACTCAAGGTGTGGCCTGACCAGTGTTGAAGACAGAGGCAGAACAACTTCCCTTGTCCTACTGGCCACACTGTTCCTGATGCAGGCCAGGATGCCATTGGCTCTCTTGGCCACCTGGGCACACTGCTGGCTCATCTTCAGCCTACTATCTACCAGTACCCCCAGGTCCCTTTCCTCTTGGCAGAACCCTGCACTTGGCCTTGTTAAATGTCATCCTGCTGGCCTCTGCCCATCTATCCAGCCTGTTCAGGTCCTTCTGCAAGGCTCTCCTACCTTCCACCAGATCAACACCTGCTTGGTGTCATCTGCAAACTTACTGATGCTGGACTCAATCCCCTCGTCCAGATCATCAACAAAGATATTGAACAGGACAGGGCCCAGCACTGATCCTTGGGGAACACCACTAGTGACAGCTGCCAACTGGACATGGCACCATTCACCACCACTCTCTGGGCTCTGCCATCCAGCCAGTTCTTGATCCAGCACAGAATGAATCTGTCCAAACCATGAGCTGCCAGCTTGGCTAGGAGCTTCTCATGGCAGACAGTGTCATGAATGCAATGGCAGAGCACATTGTGTTACCTGGCCATGTCTTTTTATCAATACAGCCCAGGACTTGTGGATCTTTGGACACAGAATAGCCAATCAGAATGGCAGATAGCCAAGCTTGACCGTGTTAGGTGAAGCCATAGAGTTGCTTTATCCAAATACGGGAAAAACACAGGCTTTGCACAAGGCAGACACAAGCTAAGTGTGTGTACTACAGGACCTACCTAGTCTGGACAAGCCAGAGGCCTTAGACTCAATGGCTCCGGGTTCTTTGTCCTCTTTCCTGTGGTTGCTTCTCCCCATAGCAGAAGGAGGGAGAGCAGAAAAACATGCCTGGGCAAGCCAGGACATGTATAAGCTTATTTAGGCCCACCATGACAAAACCATCCAATGAAGTGCTACTTCTCAAAGGCATATATGAAGATACACTTCAAATAAATCAAAAGTGAATTATTCTCTTTTCCATTAATGAGAGCAAATACTCTTTGGTGCATCAGAAGAGTAACCTTTTTTCCCTAGGATGAACAGCAGGGCCAGATGTATGTGGACACACCTGGTACTCATGTGTGTTCCTCCAGTTGAGAACAACCTCCCTGGGAAACTTGTTCCAGTGTCTCACCACCCTGTTTCTAACACCCAGTCTAAATCTACTCTCTTCCAGCTTAAATCCATTCCCTCTCATCCTACCACTGCAAGCCCTTGTAAAAAGCCCCTCCACAGCTTTCTTACAGGCCTCTTTAGGTACTGGAAAGCCGCCACAAAGTCTCACCAGATCCATATCCTCTCTAGGTTGAACATCACTGACTCTCTCAGCCTGTCCTCATGGGGGAAGTGCTGAAGCCCTTTGATCATCTTCGAGGCCCTCCTCTGGACCTGCTTCAGCAGTTTGATGTCCTTTTGCTGGAGCCCCCAGAACAGGATGCCATACTCCAGGTGAGGTCTCATGAGAGCAGTGTAGAGGGGCAGAATCACCTCCTTTGTCCTGCTGGTCACACTTCCCATCAAAACTGCTCACCCAGCCTGTATCTGTGGTAATTACATGGTTTCAAAATGCCACATGAGCTAAACCTTGATATCAGTGGCTTTTCCCCTAAATTCCTGCCTGCCACTTTGTGGATATTCTCTGCTTGAAAGTGACAGGTGGGCTGAAATGCTAAATAACAAGCTACATTTTTACACATATATGAGCAGAGTAGGAATAACAGGGAGTCAGATAATGTGGACTGCCTTTTTTGTTTGTTTGTTTCTGATGCACTTCACCTGCCCCTCATGAACCTCAAGATATGCACAGCTATTAGCAGCTACCATTTGCAGCAAAGCAACATCTCTGATGCTTCTCTAATATTTGCCAGTGTTCAGCTGGAGAGAGGGGATGATTTTTGCCTCTAAAAATGCCTTGCTCTGCCTCTGCCCCAGGCCTTGCTTTGAGGCTGCATGTAGGAGAGGGATGTCATGTAGCTGCATGCCTGGAGAAGATCCCTGGCCCTGGGGCGACCCTGCAGTCTCTTCTCTGATGAGATGATTTCATTTCTCTCTTGACAGTAAAAGCTGTTATTGTTTTCTTGTAGAGCAGCAGCTTCTGCAAATCCATCCCTCCTGGGTGCTCACGCTCAGGTGGGCCAGTTGTGGGTGGCCCATGGCTAGGCTCATCATGACACAGGGTCTATGGGGAGCTGCAGGTGAGACCTGGGGAGCTGTGCTGCTTTTGGGTGCCCAGGGAGAATACACCCCTTCCTGGGTGTAGAGGTTTCCAAAGAAAACACAGAATCATGGAATAATTTTGCTTGAAAGAGACCTGTAAGATCACCGAGTCCCACAGGCAACCCAGCACTGCCAGGTCACCACTGAACTGTGTCCCTCAGCCCCACAGCTACGTGGCTTTTAAATAGCTCCATGGGTGATAACCAAAACGCTTCCTTGGGCATCCTGCTCAAGGCTTGAGAACCCTTTCTGTGAAGAAAATACCAACCTGAACCTCTCCTAGCACACCTTGAGGCTCTTTGCTCCTGTCCTGTAATTTGTTATTTGGGAGAAGAGATCAGCTCCCACCTCACTACAATCTCCTCAGACTACATTTGTCTAGACTAAGCAACTCGCATCTCTCACCTGCTCCTCATAAGACTTTTGCTCTGTTTTGGAGGGATGCAAGTGTAAGCTGGGAGTAACTCCACTGTTGGTTGCTTCTTTGGGAAAATCTTGCTGAAATCCCCACCTCCAGGACTCCAGGAGTCTCCATGTGGGACCTCAAATTTGAGCTCAGAAGACCCGTCTGCATGTCTCCACCTGAGTTTCCTTCACGCCTTTAAACCCTTTCCGGACTAAGAGCCATTCCCTGCACTGCACACTACAACCAGGTGAGATTTGCAAGGCAAAACTGAAGTGTTTGCAAGTGCACTGGGAGTTGTCTTCGGGCCTGTTACCAATTGTGTGCTGAAAAAAAAAAACAGTGTAAAAATGAAAAGCATCATAGCTTCACTGAAACCCAACAAAGTGTCCTGCTAGAAAATTGGAGCAATAATTGACACCTCATTTGCTCTGAATACCTTTTTAGCCTGATTCAGTGCTTGTTAACAGCTATGCCAAATGAAGGTTGTGGCTCTGAATTTACCTAGATGCAGCACTTTGTGTAAGTCTTAAGCTAATAGAGCATCCTTGGCAATCCTAAGAGAGCTGAAAGGAGGCTTCTCCCCAAAACCAGGGAGGCAATGCTAGTGCATATGGTGGTTGGGCCCTGTCTCTCAGGCACTGTTCTTGAAGGTCAAATCTTTTGGAGCAGGTGATTTTAGGATCATTGCAGGCTGTGTTATTACCCATGAGTAAGGGATCACTGAAAGGAGCCAAAGCTGGGTTTTCACAGCCTCACAGAAGCATTCAGGTTAGAAAAGCCCCTCAGGATCATCAAGTCCAGCCCATATCCCTACTCTACAAGGTGCACCCTAAACCATATCCCCAAGCATCACAGCTGAATGACTTTTAAACACATCCAGAGTTGGTGACTTCACCACCTCCCTGGGCAGCACATTCCAATGCCTGACCACTCTTGCTGGGAAAAAATATTTCCTGATGTCCAGTCTAAACCTCTCCAGTGGCAGCTTGAGGCCATTCTCTCTTGTTCTACCACTATTTACCTGTGAGAAAAGACCACCACCAACCTCTCCACAACCTCTTTTCAGGTAGCTGTAGACAGCCATGAGGTCTCCCCTCAGCCTCCTCTTTTTCAAGCCAAACAGTCGCAGCTCCCTCGGTTGCTCTTCATGAGACTTATTCTCCAAGCCCTTCCCCAGCTTCCTTGCCCTTCTCTGCATTCACTCCAGCACCTCAACATCCCTCTTGTATGGAGATGCCCAAAACAGAACACAAACTTACTCTTTTCTGGCAGCTGCAAACAAGGTGTGCCTCAGCTCAGTGGAAATGATACTCTCATCTCTCTTTCTCTGCAACTGCATTTGCCATGGAACAATTATGTAGAATCATTTCAATGAGCTGTAAAATGAAAGGGTTGAGGATGAGGTGCAACAGGCAGGCTCCTGTGCTGGCAGGGTTGCCTTACTGCTGGAAAATTGCTTGTTCTGGTTGTAAAGCACAATTGAGTCTCTACCTGTACGCCAGACTGGGCTGGAATTAAAGATGGTTTGATGGCAACCAAGTGATCCTTTTGAAGGAGTCCTCTGCTCCAGATGCAATCTCATCCTCACAACAGCCCTTGCAGAAGATTAATCCCAAGTCTTTCACCCACTATGGAAAACCACAATCAATGGGGCAGATTTATCAGACAGTTAATCCATAGCAGTGGTCCTCCCTCCAAGCTTTGGGCACTACAATGATGATTAATTAAAACACTTTGACCCTTTCAATTAAAGCTTCCAAAGTGCTTTCTAAGCATGGAGAGCAGTAATGCTCTGTAAGACAGACAACACATTATTAGGAAGAGGAGAAACATCCAGTTTGGTAAAAGGACTTCATCTAAAAAACTGAGTTAAAATCCTTGTCCTGTGAAAATCGAGTGTTCAAAGTCCCTTGAAGGAGTTCAGTAGGACTAAATTTCCACTTCAGGGACCTTCTCTCCCCAGTAGCCCTCAAAAATAAACATCTAGTTCAAAACCTGAAGAGCAGAAGAAAACTTATTCTGTTGGCCTCAGACTTGCTTCAACATCATTTTTCCACTAACATGATGAGGCATCTGTAATTACTTATGTGGCTTTAATTTAGAGTAGGTATTTACCAATCAAATTATATCTGACACAGTTCTTGAAAGGATGGAAGTCATCTTAGGAAAAAAAATAATCACTGTGCATCAGTAATATTCCAAAAATCAATGTTACTTAGCAAGCCACATTGCCCTTCTCAGAAGCTGAGATTGGTTTTAATTACACCCCCGAAAGAAGATTAAAAACTTTCATTATACTTTTAGAAGTGCCTTAAAATAAAAATAACTAAAAGCACCAAAGCATTTCTTACTGGTTGAAAAGTATCTTAAGTCTCAAATTAGCAGTCTTTAAATCCAACAAACCAAAAAGGGGGGGAAAAAAACCCCCACCCCCCCCCTATTTTTTTCTGCACTGGGGGAAATATTAAGCACATATTTTCCAGTGTTTTATTAATTATACCTTCACTAGCTTATTTTTGCTTTCTCTTTGTGTGTGTGTGTGGTGGTGTTTCTCTGTTTGGTCTGCCAGCAGCAAAAGCTACTTTTATGCTCCTGAGGCCTCAGTAGGGATGGTTAATAAATGTTATTTTGGCACCTGAAATGATGCAGCGAGTAATGCCGCTCCGTTAGTGCCGGAGCCAGCATCTGTCGCTTGTGAATCGTCACTTGGCTTTAGAATGCATAACTGAGGATCTGTTTAAATACAAAAAGCCATTAGAAGTGAGAGAAATGAGTACAGAAAGATTTCAGCTCCACGAGGAAGAAAGAGCATCCATGTGTCAAAATGTGCCTTGAGCCTCGGTGAAAGGATGAGGGGTAATGGGTTTAAACTGGCAGACAGGAGATATAAACTAGGAAGAAGTTCTTTACAGTGAGAGTGGTGAGAAAGTGGAATAGGTTGCCCAGGAGGTTGTGGATGCTCCCTCCCTGGAGGTGTTCAAGGCCAGGTTGGATGAGGCCTTGAGTGACCTGTTCTAGTGAGAGGTGTCCTTGCCTACGGCAGGGGATTTCAACTAGATGATCTTTGAGGTCCCTTCCAACCTAAACTATTCTATGATTCTATGAAAGCCAGTCCTGGGTCCCAATGCATGTGCAAGTATGTTTAGGAGGAGGCAGGCAAAGAGAAAAGAAGTGTCTCCTGTGAGATTTCACTGGTTTGCAGGATTTCTTCTGGTGTTTTAGCTGCCCTGAAGCAATCTGACCACTTTAGCTTCTGTCTGTACAAGGATGGGATGGCCCCAGGTGTCCCTGTGGTGTGCTGCTTCTCCCAGATGCCAGCTGTTGTGGTCCATAAGGATACAAAGATAAAAGAGGTGATGTTAAAATGAGCAACACAAGTATACAGGTTTCTTGGTTGTTTGTTGGTTGGTTGGTTTTTTTTTTAAGGAGAAACAGGATAAAACATTCTGTTATCAAGCATCTCCTCCGTGACCCAGCAGAGCCACAGGCACTTTTCAGCTTCTTGTAGCAGAACTGTGGGACCAAGCAGTCCTTTTGGCTGCTAGGAGAGGCTTCCTGTAATTCCAGGGGCACTTTGTGGTGCTGACTCCAATATCAAGGCATAACATGCTCAGTGTGATGGTTTAATTGAGTTCATAAGGCCAACCAAGACAACTTGACAGGAGCCACTAGCTTTGTTTGGCTTGGTTTTATTTTGGAGATTGTGATTTATACCACTCATATAGGTCAGCTACCCGAGTTAAAAAGTTAAAACACTCTGTGCTTTTCCAGACAGGCTCCATGGAATGCAGCCACCCTCTGCACCAAACCATCTCTGTGTCCACCAGCTTTAGGACAGTGAGAAATCTGGTGAGTAACACAGGGCCTTGCATTTCACAGTATCACAGTATCATCAGGGTTGGAAGAGACCTCACAGATCATCAAGTCCAACCCTTTACCACAGAGCTCAAGGCTAGACCATGGCACCAAGTGCCACGTCCAATCTTGCCTTGAACAGCCCCAGGGACGGCGACTCCACCACCTCCCCGGGCAGCCCATTCCAGTGTCCAATGACTCTCTCAGTGAAGAACTTTCTCCTCACCTCGAGCTTAAATTTCCCCTGGCTCAGCCTGAGGCTGTGTCCTCTCGTTCTGGTGCTGGCCACCTGAGAGAAGAGAGCAGATTTTTAAGTAATGTCCACACGTATTAATGTATGAATACTCTGTAGTGAGACCAACTTCTTTCAGAGCTCAGCTTTTGGCCAGTGATGACTATCTGTGATTTTTCTCTGCTTCCTCAGCCTGTTCTGGCCTTGGTCCAGTGGGATCTCAGGTAAGTTAGAGCTCCATCTTTTCTCTGGGCTTCTATCAGCACCTTCCCCCTCCTTTTACTTGAAATGCTGTTACCAAAAAAGCACTGTGGGTGCCACCAGTGTATTGTCTAATGATGGTCAAGACAGTGAAGACACCCTCCTCATTTGAACAGTCAGAATGAGTGCTCATCCTTCATTTTATATAAAGTTCCATCTTCTCTGGGACCACAGGAGGAAAGGAGGAAGCATTTTGCTTCCTATCACAGTCGTGTAAATGTAAAAACAGTTTAAAGAGAAGCTGAAGACTGAGAACCCTTTGTCCTTGGCTCATGCGTGTTTTCAAGAGCAAGACTGGCTCATTTCTTCGCTCTCTTAGCCTTGCTTAATATTTCTGTATCATGATGTAGTGGAAAGCATCTTTAACATGCTTTTTCACATGCCTGTCTCTGTGTGCTGTTGAGGTAAGTGGAGTGGTTGTAAGAACAAGCTTCGAGTCTTGAACCAGGATTATTCCCACAAGAGCTGGTGGCACCAAGGTCACTGCACTAGGACTAGTTTTAGGCAGGAGCTCTTCTCTGCAGAGTGTGGCAGAAGAGTTAAGTCAACATTGTGCGGTGACAACTTACAAGTAAGAGGAGCAGGAGTGAAAATCTTCAATTAATAAAAATATTAATCTTGTGAGAAGGAGGATTTGAGATCCTTAACCAGAAAGCTGTCTGGAAAGTACATCCAGTGTGAATTTACCTAGACCCTGTCAATATCTGCAGAAGGAAGTGGGAAAGTCTGATCACACTCACAGGATGTTAGGAATTGGAAGGGACCTCCAGAGATCATTGAGACCAGCCTCCCCTGCCAAAGCAGGACCACAGAATCTAGCTCAGGTCACACAGGAACACATTGAGCCAGAGCTTAAAAGTCTCTATAGAAGGAGACTCCAGAACCTCTGTGGGCAGCCTATTCCAGTGCTCTGTGACCCTTACAGTAAGGAAGTTCTTCCTCACGTTGAGGTAAAATTTTCTATGCTGTAGTTTATATCCATTGTTTCTTGTCCTATCACAAGGCACAACTGAGAAGAGTTCGTCCTCTCCCTCTTGATCCCCAGCCCTCAGATATTTGTAAACATTGATCAGATCCCCTCTAAGTCTTCACGAGACCGAAAAGCCCCAGGTCCTTCAGCTTCTCCTCATAGGGCAGTGCTGCAGCTCCTTCATCATCTTTGTATCCCTGATGTTTTCTTTTTTGTGCTATCCACCACAGCACATCAGCAAGGGAGATCAAATGTCAGCACTGCATGTCTTGGAGGATGCCTGCATTTCAGCTGGGCATTTGCTGATCAGAGCATTGGTTCATGCTTCAGGAGAAGTGCCCCTAGTAGCCAAACTCATCCTTGTGTCGGGATGTGGTAATACCTGTGCAGCATCTCACGATGCAGATTGTAAGATCCTTGCAGCTGGGATCATACTTCCTTCTGTATTCAGGGGAAGTGTCACAAAACAGCATCCTGCTCCTCAGGGTTTAGAGAGACTGAAGTAATACAAATAGAACTAATAATGAGTAATTAGCAATCCCTGTGAGAAATGCCACCACTGGTTTATGATCACATTATCACAAAAGTCAATGTGAAATGAATTAGTACAAGTGTGAGGTGCCATGGTTCATATATTTTGCCCAGCAGCCCTGACTCCCTTTGTAGCCTAGCTGCATCCTGCCCTACACTCACAGCACCAATACTCATCTCCGCCTACAGGGTATTGTGCCAGGTGCAGGTATCAGATCTCTTGCTCTTCTCTCTTTGGCACTTTACCTGTAGTTTCTAGGCATGCTGGGGCAGCCCCATCACATAACTGCATGCTGGTTTGCTCTCTCGCCTTGTAGTACAGCCCGGCACCATGTGGCATCCCGACAAGCATCCATGGGTGAGATCAGGCAACTTTATTTTCCCTCTTGAGAAGGACTCCCAGAGTTGCTGTTTATATTTAAGCAGTCTTCAGTGAGCCCAATGTAATATTCATGCCCCAGCTGGTGCACACAGTTTATGAGCAGACGCTGTCCTTGTAGGCAGGACAGTCAGCAGTCTAAGAACAGGTGCTGAGATGCACAGCTCAAGTCCCCAGCACCTTGTGGGCACAGGTTGTCTGCAGGTGAGCCATCACTGCCTCCATCCCTGGCCTGGAGTTGTGTGGTGAACATTAGTCCACTCTCTGTTCCCTGGATACAAAGCAGGTCTTTGGCTCACCTCTATTATAGCACAGAGCCACATGTCTAAGTGCCAAATGTTACTGATAAATGTTGTCGATGCTATGCCCTTAATGGAGTGGCATTATGTAAGCTAACAACTGTTTTTTTATCCTGCAGCTCTGTTCTGCCAGTAATCAAATCAGTGTAGCAGCTTCAGGTCACATAGACAATTTAGTAATTTTGTCTTTCCAGGCAGATCATAAGTTCAGCAGGTGCCAAAGGGCTCTGCTTCTAGCTCTTTCTCACTATGAGGGGAACCTTTGCCTTTAGACTTCAGCAGAGATCATAGCAGTCATTTCTGTTTCTGTCCCTGTAAATATGTGTCTTGTCTCCATTCATCTCCTTCTCCAGTATCTGTCATAAATATCCCTGCCCCTAGCCCTGTTCCTTTCCCGTTTCTCTACAATTGCTGTAGAAGCTTGTTTTGATGGGGAAAAGTGAGGAAAATTTCTTCAGTGTAAGGGTGATGGAGCACTGGAACAGACTACCCAGAAAGGTGGTGGAGTCTCCTTCTCTGGATGACTCACCTGGACAGGTTCCTGTGTGATCCTGCTTTGGCAGGGAGCTTAGACTCCGTGGTACCTTCCAACCTCTGCCATTCTATGATTCTCCTTTTGCTCCCACCAGTGTAACTCCATTTATTGCTGGAGACACTTCTGATATCTTCTGCTGTATAGCAGTATATAGTAAGACAAGAACCTGAAGCATGGTGAACACAGCTTCTAAAACCAGCAAACATTGCCTGGCCTCACGTCTTGCTTGCATCCCCTCAAGTCTATCTTAATGTTTGATGGTTCCAAAATGGATCAAATCAACACCAGAAACCTCTTTGGTTTTACTGGAGAACCCCAAATGGTTCTGAAAAGTCACATTTTAAAAAATTATTCTGCATCTTAAAGAAATTACATGTTCCATGGACACAGAAAGAAGCATGTAACATTTGCAAGCAGCTGTAGCACTTCTAGGAACTTCACAACATGCTGGTTTGTTTGGTGTTCTTCTTCCCAAAGAGAATCCTGTGATGTGTGAAAGGGGAGCCCAGAATTTGATTATCTGCTGGTAATTTTCCTGTCTTGCATTTCATACCTTGAAAGACTTAGGGGGATGTGAGCAAACATGTTCATTTGCAGTTACATTTTGGTTTGGTGGTTTAATTTAAGCAGTGCTGAAAGTCAATTTGAAATTAGTGTGAAAAAGCAGCAGTGTTGTAGAGACAGTGCCGAGGTGGCAGCAGGGGGAGGGTGGAAATCCTTCCTGTGTTGCTAACTTTACGAGGGAATTTCCTTTTGTGTTCTGAGCTAATCTGCTTTATGTTATGCCTCCATTGTTACACATTCAAAGAATTGATTATAAACCTTTGCAGTTGCCATGTGCCATTGTTATTGTTTTTTCCTGTAACATACTTTGCTAATTTGCTATGATGTGTTTGATTTTGTAATTCATTCACAGCCATTTCCAGAAGCTTTAGAGGACAAACTTAATTTCCAGCTTGTTGACTTTCTTAACAATCCTCTTTGACAAGCTTACACGAATAGCAGCAAGAGCTACAACCATTACTCAGTTAATACTTGAGTTTCCAGTGCTCTAATAAATGCTTTGGGCTATCACCAGGTCAGGCTTATTTGTGACTGAGGAGTTTCCAGTGCGCTAATAAATACTTTGGGCTATAACCAGGTCAGGCTTATTTGTGACTGAGGCTTTCCAAACAAACAAATGTTGCACCCAGGACCTCTATTTAATTTTATTTTGGGTTTACTCATTCAGTATTTGTAAAGTACAATGCAGGGGAAAAAATACACATGCTAGAGCTGTATTAATTATTGTATTTCCCTTTCATGCAGCCTTAGAGAGAGTCACAGAGGAGAGAGCATAAAAGACATTGTCCGTGTACTGTGAACAAGAGTTGGGGGAGAAAGATCTTTTCTTAGAGAGGTCAGGTTAGGTGAGAACAGCTGGAAAGTCTCTCTTTGCCTAAAAGTACATTTGTTTCTACTCCTTTGCAGTTCACTTACCATGAATATTAGAACAATTGAGTCTGGGAAAGAAAAAATTCCAACACTCAAATATTTATGGATTTTAAGTATGCAGCTTGAAGTGCTCCCTGTAGGCATGGTGCTTTTTTCTCCAGCGAAGTATTCACACGTTACTGGATGAATGCCTTTACAGAAGGCTAATAGTTTGCAGGTATTTCATGCCACAGTTAATCAGCTGTTACAAGCAAACTGCAGAAACGATAGCTCAGTGTGGGGCAAAAAAAACCTGCTCTGGATTTAAGGGCAGTTGAATGAATGCATCTTGTAGAACTGCAAGAAACCACTGTGACATTGTCTATTCTATAGCAAGACATTTTAGTTTGTGCCCAGGCTGTTGTTAGTGCTTGTATAACAATGCAGCTTTGTAATACAAACCCTGCATTTTATTGTGGTTTATATAATGAGTATGTATACATATGTGTGTGTGTGTGTGTGTGGCTGGCCTATTGCATAGCTATGCATTTCATTATGTAGTAGTAGTAGTTTTATCACGAGCAGTAGAAAAGTGGAGACTGACTGGTGCTGGTGAGGGGCAATCAGCCTTGCAATTTCAAGTACCTTTTGGAGAGATACCTTGGCATTTTGAAGCTGTGTAGAGGGAGAACCTAATTTGAGCATTTTACCTAAAATAAGACAGGCTGTCCTTTTCAAGTTGTCATATCTCTCTCTGAGGCCGTGTTTCTCCATGCCAAAGGAGATTTTTCTCCTCTGGCATGGCATTTCTTATCACAGGCCCTTCCACTTGCTGTTATAGCTGGCTGAAAGACCACTTTAAAAATAGAAGAAATCAGACTCTACTGAAAATCCCCTTTGGTCAGGTGTTCCAGGGATATCTCAGTCCAGGTTGGGGGCAGATGCTTCCAGAGGCACCAGGATATCTCAAATACCTCTACAAACAACCCTCCATTTATAGAATGTTCATTGCATTTATTGTCTTGGAGTAAAGCATTGGGCACCTAGTTACAGAATTGGAAAACCTGTACAGAAGCAAAGAAGGGAAGCAGTTCCCATTTGCACTGGTACTTGGAGAATTCCCCCCGTGGCCCTGAGGTGTCCCACAACAGCAGTTTCATTCACTCTGTGGTGTGCTGCAGTGAGGAGTTCTGTGGGCTCTTCATTTATGTTCTGGAATTCAGTGGCTTCTTCACAGTTCTTGCTGTGTTTCAAACACACCTTTGTTATCTCCTGCTTCAGATGCTCTATTCCTGTTGAAGACACTTCCAGCTATACTTGAGTACACCTTTGACCAGCAGAAGGTGGTTCTGTGGGCCACAGAGCACAAGGTTTAAGAATTGAAGATTAGGAAGCACTTCTTTACCAAGAAAGAGAGGTCAAACACTCAAGCAGTCTTCCTAAACAGGTGTCTGGACATTAATATTTTGCTTTAACTGGCAGTTACTCTAAAATGGACAGGCAGTTAGACTTGGCGCTCTTCATAGGTCATTCCCAACGGAAAATATTACTCCTCTCCCTCTTCCTCTCCCTCTCCTCTTCCATTCATGATGGCACATTGCAAAGCTTAAGATAGCACCTCTGTGGCAAAGGACCTGGGTGTCCTGGTGGACAGCAGGATGACCATGAGCTAACAATGTGCCCTTGTGGTTATGAAGGCCTGGGGTGCATCAAGAAAAGTGGAGCAAGCAGGTTAAGGCAGGTTCTGCTCTCCCTGTACTCTGTCCTGGTGATGCAACATCTAGATCCAGTTCTGTGCCCCCTGGTTCAAGAAGGACAGGCACTTGCTGGAGAGGGTACAGAAAAGGGCTGCAATGGTGACTAGGTGACTGAAAGGTTGGACTGGATGATCTCTGAGGTCATTTACATCTTTTTTATGAGAGAAGACAGAGAGTTGGGACTTTTTATTCGGCGAAGTGTAGACTAAGAGGGGATCTCACAAATGCTTATAAATACTAAAAGGAGGAGTATCAGGGGACGGGACCAGACTTATTTCGGTGGTGCCCAGTGACAGGACAAGGGGTAACAGGCACAAGTTTGACCATAAGAAGTTCCATCTAAACATAAGGAGGCACTAGGATGCCCAGGGAGGTGGTGGAGTCTCCAATTCTCAATACTCACCTGGATGTGCTATCGTGTGACCTTCTCTAGGTGAATCTGCCTTGACAGGGGGATTTGACTCGATGATCTGTAGAGGTCCCTTCCAACCCCTAACATTCTGTGATCATCACGTGGCAACTCCACCCTCCCTGTAAAGCCCGACTTGTGGAAGGGCTGTTACTGCAACTGCAGCCTGTGGCTGTGGATGGCATTATGGGAGAGCAGGATTCACACAGCCTTTTCCCAGTCTCAGCTGCAGCCCTGCTGTGGTGTTTCTGTACCGTGCCTGTATAATAGCAATATCTGTTACTGACTTGGTGCATGACTGCCTCAGGTTTCCCATTTATAGGATGCAGGCATTCTGCCACCACCCACTGAAAAGCTTTGGGATCCAGATCTCTCGGAGAGCATTCTGAAATTCTTATTGCATTGGTGTCTTCTGAGCCACTTTTTCTTTTTTTTGTTTTTCCTTTTCTTTATCTGGAAAACCATTTTTGTTGACACTTCATTGAGTCTCCATGAGGTTTTCTGTAGTGCAAGGTAATTATTGTTATCAGATGTGTCCATCTGATATTCATCTCTTCCCATAGCTGTTCTACACCTAGATGTTCATCTGCGTGCAGTCACCATCATCTTAAAATGGCAGGTCACAGCTCTGGCAACAACTGCTCTGTGCATCCAGTTGTTCACAGGCTTTTTGCAGTCCATGAAGCCTGTAAGTACTTTCAGATACACTTGGAAAGCTAAATGGAGTCCTCTGTTTCCAGGCTGTGAAGGGAGGCAGGGTGGGTTTTAAATCTTTATGAATACGCTGGGAGTAAACAAGCAATTAGCAAGATGCTGACGTGCATGAGAGCACGGTGCTGAGCAGGATGTGCTGAGGCGTGCCACTGGAACTGTCAGTGAGGAAGGCTCTGGAGCAATGAAAGACCTTTGGAGGGGTGGGCTGCCACCAATAGCCTTTGCAAGGCCTGGTGTTGGCACAAAACTGCTCAGAGACATCACACAGAAAGAGCCTCACACAGAAAGAGCCAATGGAAGAAGCTTCTACAAAGTGCATCTTCTGCCCACCACCAAATGGAAACCTAAGGCAGGCAAAATAGGTGAAATGAGAGATGAGGGCGTTCTGCCTCTATTGAATTCAGCTTGAAAATGAATACCAAATGTTGGAGATAAAGGATACAGATCACCAGCCTAGATCATAGAATTACAGAATTAACCAGGTTGGAAAAGACCTTCAAGATCAGGTCCAACCTATCACCTAACACCTTCTAATTAACTAACCCATGGCACTAAGTGCCCCATCCAGTCTCCTTTTAAACATCTTCAGTGACAGAGACTCCACCACCTCGATGGGCAGCCTGTTCCAATGCCAATCACTCTTTCTGTGAAGCACTTCTTCCTGACGTCCAGCCTAAACCTGCCCTGGCATAGCTTGAGACTGTGTCCTCTTGTACTGCCACTGGCTGCCCATGGCAGGGGTTGGAACTGGATAATCTTCAAGGTCCCTTCCAACCCAAACTCTTCTATGAACCTATAGCTTGTATCCGTGTGGATATATCTAATACTGAGGAGGTCACATTGGGCTGCCGAGACAAAGTGGGGCCACCCGGGTGGTGGAGCTCCTGGGGCTGTTGTTCCGTTACCTGCAGGCGTGACTGGGCACCGGCACTACCTGGTGTGAGGGTTGGGGGCAGGTGGTCTTCCCTTTGCATCAGTCACTGAGGGGGTCAGTGCTGTCTCTTGAGAGTCCAGGCTGCTGGCCCTTGCCATCTGTGCCCACTGCCCCAGTTTTCTCCCTCCTCATTCGAGCTTGCACGGATGGAGCTGTGAAGGTGATGTTTCTTCGTGTGTGTGTTCAGGTTGCTCTGGACCAAGCCCTCAGAACAACCTTAAAACTCTTGCTGGCATTGTCCGAAGGTCACCTTGTTCCAAGAGTGGTGAATAAGAAAGTTATGAGAGGAACTTTGCTTCTAGTTTGTGCCCTTCCAGCATGTTTGCAACCCACCCCACCCCCACTTAGCCAGGACACCACTTCCACTGTATCCAACTTCCCACCTTATCCCGTGTCACCAGTGTCAGGAGGGGCTGAACTCAGGGCATGGATGCTCTAGCAGAGCTCTTCTGTTCAGGAAGCGCTCAAAGCAGGACAAAAAAACAACAAACACGTTTGAGATCATCCTTAGTTTTAGTAGTCTCAAACTTTTCCAGACTTGGCAGCAATCTAAGTTTCTAACCAAGCAATAAGCAAGCTTAAAGTCAGGCAGCTTCCAGAGGAATCTTCAGAGTGTTTAAAAAGCTTTACAACACTGAACATTTCTGACATGGCTACAGCACAAGGACAAGTTGCAGAATTCTTTCTTTGTCAACCTACATTCTTTCAGTAGCAGAGAAACTGGAAGGTGGGTTACAGTCAGGACCTCTTTGCCTCTACCAACCAATAGCTTTATAACATCAGAAGTACAAATATAACATTTCACATTAGGCATCTTTAAAAAACAAAATCTGGATCTTTTTTCTTTTTTTTGCATCAACATCTCCAGTACTACCTGTCTGTAATAAATATGAAAAGCCATCTTTTACAGTACAGAATATGTTACATGAATTATCTACCAAAAGATACTGGGTTTTGGTAAAAGAGCTGAGCAAACTTGGTTTGTTTTACATCAATAAATAGTAAGGCATAAAGAAGCAAACAGTAATCACAGGAACTGTCTCTGCTAGTGGAACTTTTTCCTTCAGAACATCCTTTTTTTGCTGGCAGAGAAAACTGGTTTTTGATTCTCCACTGGTGTGACCTGGTTAGAAAAGCAATAATCATTATTAATATTTTACAGTACTTAAACTGCAACAATTTGTCCCTACTCCTAGGCCATAATGGTGCAAAAGGATCTGCAAACAGAAGATTCTGTGTTCAGCAGATCTTCAAATTAAAGCGATAAGTCTTCTGTAAGCAGAAAGGCTTTTTTGGTCATCACTTCTAACTCAGGTAGCAGCTGCATGGGGAAGTGTTCCAGAAGGCACTGCTTGAGGGTGAGGGACAAGAGGTTCTCAGAAATCCCTCCCTGGAGGTGTTCAAGACCAGCTCAGATGTGGCTTTGAATGATCTGGTTTACCAGGAGACGTTCCTGCCTAGGGCAGGGGGATTTCAACTAGATTATCTTCAAGGTGTGTTCCTACCTAAACCATTCTGTGTCTGTGGAAAGACTTCAGAATATTTATTGCACTAAACCACTGTTATCCACCTAGACTTGATTAGGTAGCAAAGCTAAAGGAAGTCAAACTAATTCTGGAAGGTCCAAGTGACAAAATAACACACTCTGCTAGTGAGGATATCTCATGGAATTAAATGCAAGCACAATTTTTACTTACCACCTCCTAGTTTCCTCTAGCCTTCTTCAAGACACCGTGAGTTAAAACTCCTGTAAAGAAAGAGTAGATGAAAAAGATACAGAAGGGAAGTGCAGCATTCACAGTATTGTACTCCAGCATTTGTATTCAAGTCTGAGGACCAAACATGAATTACTGTATGAACTCATAGCTACAGGCTGGGCAGTGGCCTGGCAATGCCACACAGCCCTCTGCCACCACTGCATCTTTCTTACCAAAATCCAGACCTGTTCCTCCCTCAGGAGCAGAGAGGTCATTCTGCCCCTGTACTCTGCACTGGTTAGGCCACACCTTGAGTACTGTGTTCAGTTCTGGGCCCCCCAGTTTAGGAGGGACATTGAGATGCTTGAGCGTGTCCAGAGAAGGGCGACGAGGCTGGGGAGAGGCCTTGAGCACAGCCCTACGAGGAGAGGCTGAGGGAGCTGGGATTGGTTAGCCTGGAGAAGAGGAGGCTCAGGGGTGACCTTATTGCTGTCTACAACTACCTGAGGGGTGGCTGTGGCCAGGAGGAGGTTGCTCTCTTCTCTCAGGTGGCCAGCACCAGAACAAGAGGACACAGCCTCAGGCTGTGCCAGGGGAAATTTAGGCTTGAGGTGAGGAGAAAGTTCTTCACTGAGAGAGTCATTGGACACTGGAATGGGCTGCCCGGGGAGGTGGTGGAGTCGCCGTCCCTGGAGCTGTTCAAGGCAGGATTGGACGTGGCACTTGGTGCCATGGTCTAGCCTTGAGCTCTGTGGTAAAGGGTTGGACTTGATGATCTGTGAGGTCTCTTCCAACCTTGGTGATGCTGTGATACTGTGATACTGTGAGTGTGCTAGCTGTAAATAGGTACACCCAAACCATCACGTGGAGCCCTATCCATTAGCTCAGGCTGAGGTACAAACCTCCAGTTGGAGGAATACAAGACAAAGGCGTAATGTTGTGCAGGCAGAGGGAGGAGCAGCAGCTATCGCTCAAGTCTGAAGTAGTGCCACCACATTTCCTACCCCTGCCCTATGTCATGCAGGTAGGTGTAGACAGCCATGAGGTTTCCCCTCAGCCTCCAAACTAATCAATGGCAATGGATTCTCTGGAGATGGATTGTCTTTGAAAAATGCAGGAAGGTAGCAGGCTTGGCCACGTGGCTAAGCAGGAGCAGCTGTAGCAATTAGGTGTTGGTCAGGCAGAGCAGGAAGCACAGAGAGAGAAGGTTTGTCTGCCTCTTAGAGGGGTGCAGGCAGGAAGCAGGAGTGGGCTAACCTGTTACCTGGAGCATCCTCCCACTCAGAAGGGCCAGAGACACCTGAGGGCTTCACCTGGAACACTCCTTGTAAGATCTGTTCTCCAGGCCCTTCCCCAGCTTCCTTGCCCTCCTCTGCACTCAGTCCAGCAACTCCACATCCTTCTTGTAGTGAGGTGCCCAAAACTGAACACAATACTTGAGGTGTGGCCTCACCAGAGCCAAGTACAAGGGAAAAATCACCCCTCTGCTTCTGGTAGACACAGCATTCATAATACAAGTCAGGATGCCATTGACTTTCTGTGCCACCTGGGCACACTACTTGCTCATATTCAGCTGCTTGTCACAACCCCCAGGTCCCTTTCAGCTGAGCAGCTTTCCAGCCACACTACCCCAAGCCTATAGCGTTGCTTGGGGCTGTTGTGGCCCACGTGCAGGACCCAGCCTTTGGCCTTGTTGAAGGCTCGTCCATCCAATCTATCCAAGTCCCTCTGTAGAGCTTCCCTATCCTCATGCAGATCAACACTGCCACCCAACTTGGTGTCATCTGCAAACTTACTGCTGACACACTGTGGCTTCATCTAGGTCATCAATAAAGATGTTAAACAGAAGTGGTCCCAACACTGAGTCCTGGGGGATGCCACTTGTGAGCTGCACTTAACACCACTGACCACCACCCTTCGGGTCCTTTCATCCAGCAGTGCTTTATCCAGCAGAGCTGTGCTCATCCCAGCCATGAGCAGTTTGTCCACGAGAATTCTATGGGCAACAGTGTAAAGGCTTTTTGGAAGTCAAGTAGACAACATCCACAGCCATTCCCTCATCCACTCATCTTGTCACAGAAGGAATGGATCTCAAAGCTTGGCTTGGATCATTGCTCTGGTCAGACCTGCACAGCCACCTCTGCGCAGTCAAGGCTACATTTCACTGGTAGTTTCTTCAAGGAGCTGCCACTGTTGCTATGACAATTCTTCTGTAGCTTATTATTAAGGGAAGAGTAACGGTTAATTCAGGGAAAATGAAAACATGAAATATTTACTGTCTTGGCTCCTGTTTTGTTATTAGTTTTGTTGTTTGGTTGTTGGGTTTTTTTCCTTATAGGCAGCAAAAAGAATGCCCTGTTTGGGAAAGAACAGATTGGATATGTTTCAGGGCTGCTTTATGTCAGAAAACAAAACAAAGAAATAAATCCACCCCTCCAAATAAAGAGCAACACAGAGGATCAACTGAATTCAAACTTATATGTTTTCAATTATGCAATAGTGAAATGCTCCTACTGAAAGGGTTTATTGATCACTCAATAATGAAGGAACAGGACTAAGCTTCCAAAAAGGCAGCATGCAATCTATATGGACTGATGGAGATAATTGATTCCTTTTAGTCTGGAGGTGTTAACGCAGGAAAAGATTAGGCTATCTGAGAGGAGCAGCCTGAATGTTTAGATTGCTATTCAATAAAGGCTTTGTATGGTACCAGCACTTTGAGAGGGCTGTTTCATATTTTCAGGCTTATCTGTCAACAGCTGTGCATAATCCACCACTTGTGGATCAATACGAGGCAAAGGTATTGCATTGCAGTGTGGCAATACCTCAGACAGGAGAGCAGACATTTAGGCTTCTTTGATAGCATTGATGTCTGTGGGCAAGCTAAAAGCTGGTAATCATCCCTGCCTCAAAGATTGATTAAATTTTCCCATGGACTGGGACCATATGGAGCACAGATGGCATGGAAGGGAGCAGCAGAGGGGTGGCATGATCGCCTTGGACACAACTTGTCTTGTCATGGCCAAAGTGACTTCTGATGTGCATCAGATCACAGGATCACAGAGCTTGCAAGGAACCACCAGAGATCAGCGAGTCCAACCCCACCCCCTGCCAGAGCAGGACCATAATCTAGTGCAGGTTACACAGGAGCACATCCAGACAGGTCTCGAAAGTCTCTGGAGAAGGAGACTCTACAACCTCTCTGGGCAGCCTGTTCCAGTGCTCCGTGACCCTTACAGTGAAGAAGTTTTTCTTCATGTTGAGATGGAACTTCCTGTGCTGTAGTTTATCCCCCATTATCATCCTGTCCTAGGGTGGGACTGAGAAGAGCCTGTCACCTCCCTCTTGACACCCAGCCCTCAGATTTTTATAAACTTATTAAACATTTAATCACAGGTCCATGTGCTGGTGGAAGAAACCTGATCATGCATATCACAATGCCCAACACCAAGAGGCTTCAGCAGTGTGACCTGTGTCTTCCAGGCACTCTGCCTTCAGACCCAGTGCAGCAGTGCCTTATGGAGGAGATGGTTTTGCTTGAAGTCTCCTGTACAAGTGCTTTCGTGGGCCAGGAAACACCACTGCCAGAATGTCACCACTTGCCTGCTAGCACAAAGGAGTGATTCAGCCCTGAAAAGGGTGATATGTTCATTCTACTGTGAGACAAAGGAGGGGAAGGTAGCACTGTTTGCACCCTGACTCTGAGCCAGTTGTTCCTAAACTCATCTCCCTGTGACCATCAAGACCAGTGGAATCAACTCAGAAATGAATTTTGAACCCTCTCCTCTGAAAAGCTTCACTTCAGCTGCTTCTGCCAGTATCTTACATCCCCATTTCCAGCAGACATGCCACCACAAGCCTCTTTCTGCTGGACAACTTTCCAACCAAACTTCCCCAAGCCTGTAATGTTGCATGGGGTTGTTGTGGCCCAAGTGCAGGACTTATCACTTGGTCTCGTTGACGCACATACCATTGACCTCAGTCCACTGATTCAGTTTGTCCAGCTCACTCTGTAAGGCCTCCATGCCCCCAGGCAGATCAACACTTGGATGTCTTTTCCAACCTGAACAATTCTATGAGTCAGAGCAAAAGACAAAGAAATGGCATCACAAAAATCACTGGTCCGTAGTAAATGCTACAATGTTGTTTAGAAATGTCCAGGGACAAAATTACACAATCTGGGATGAACTGAGCTGTGTTGTCCAAAGGAATTGGTCTGAAAAAAACGATTTTTGCATCTCCAAAATCCGAGACAGAGTGATTCTGCCTCCTTGCTCCCAGCCAGCAGCAAGACGGTGCAGAAAGGCCTGGCCGTCAGCCAGCACCAAAATAATGAGAGGCAAGCTGCCTGCCTGGCTGTTCACTCTCCTCCTCCCAGCCCTGAGCAAGGATCCCTTCTGGCAAACCTCTTCCTCATCCATCAGCTGGCAGGGGATCTTTTGCATCCTAAATCATCCATCTGGGGAGATTAGGAGCTGGGCATTCTGCACTGGTGGGGGAAGGAGGGTGTCCCTGGTGAGGTATCAGGTGAGGGTTTATGCTAATAACTAGCTGGCACCTTGCACTTTTTATCCTCTTGGTTTTGGTTTTTTTCCTTTTGCAATGTTATTCTGCAAGCTGCTTAGTTTAATTAAAGCTCCTCAGCATGGGCTTCTCCCTGCATGTACTAAGTGCTGCCTTTAGGTCTTTCAGCAAGCTAACTATTAATTTCTGGAAGTAAATCTGTGTGCCTGCCTGCTCTTTTGGCTCAGGGGATGACAGCTTTCTGTGCTGCCTCCCAGTACCCCTCTGCAGATGGACACGGCAGAGTCAAACCTTCCTCTGTTCCTTGCTGCCTGAGGGCTGCCCTCAGGTTCACCCAGAGGTGCTTGCTGAGAAGCTACTGTTAAGTTTTCCCCCAGAGACAGCACGTTTTAGTGCATGATTCTCTTTCTAAGAAGTCTTGGTGTGGCCAAGCACCCAAATGATAATTTGTTTACCTACTGTCTGAAAAAGCAAACAGACGAAGGAAAACCCTTGCCCTGCTTCTGTACCTCTATGTAGTGATTTAATACACTCAGCAATGCGAGTGCCCGCCTTGAAATCAGAGCCAGCTGCTCCTCCCCACTTCTTCTTTCTGAGGTTTTCCTTGTATCCATATTTATAAGTCCCAGTGAAGAAGCACAGAGCTGTCTTCCCCTGTCATTGAAATGGTAGAAAAAGCCTTCAGCTCCTCAAAAAGTAATAACCAATATTCTGGGCTTGCTTTGCTCCCCATCTTTCCTCGACAGTACATGAAACAGATGTCACAGTGTGCACCAGTGAGATGTACACAGTCAAGCAGCAACTGTCTGCAGTTGGACGAAACTGAGAGAGAAACAAGAAGGAAGGTATGGAGGAGACAGTCAAAATCTGGTTACCAGAAGCTGGTGGGAAGCTTGCCCTCTCAGCAGTGAAATTAGACAAAGCCTTGGAGGTCCTGGATTCACTTCTGCTCGCTGAGAGTTACATCCCTGCAGGAGCAACTGCAGCTCCAAAGCACAGTAGTGTCACCATGTTTCCTGGGGAAATGTCATATATGGACACTACCACAATACCACTGCATTGCCCTTACACTGGCATTTGCCTCAGACTGTTGCCCAAGTCACTGAGGCTTTGTTTCATGCCATGTCTATGAGCAGGCAAAGGACCAGAGATACATTAAGAGAGGGTTCTATGGCTCAGGGCGGCTCCAGCTGTAGTGCAGTGTCTTATTGCTGCTGACCACCAAAGAGAGATTGGCTCCATCCGCTTGACACTCACCCCTTGGATATTTGGACACATTGATCAGATCTCCTCTCAGCCTTCTCTTCTCCAGACTAAACAGCCTCAGGGCTCTCAGTCTCTCTTTGTAGGGCAGTTGCTCAAGCTCCCAAATCATCCTCATGGTGCTTTACTAGGCTCTTTTTAGCAGGTCTCTGTCCCTCCTGAACTTGGGAGCCAAAAACTGGACACAGTATTCCAGGTGTGGTCTCAGTGTCGTTATATAATGAGGAACATGAAGCAGTATTTTGCAAAGGCTGAAGAGTTGTTTTGGCTTTTGCTTCCTGAGTTTGTAGTGGTTTCTCTTTGAAAACAGAACCCCAGTTCCCCATATTCCTCCTTAAATAAGGGACTTCTCTATTTTGTTTAATTATTATTTTTCTTACTTGCTGCTGCTGCAGACCTGCCATCACTTTACTGTGTCCAGGCGAGAGAGAGAACATCCCAGGTTTGTCAAGGTGGTGATGGCAAAGCTCAGGGTGGCTGTGCTGCAGCCTTCTTGGCAGTCTCCAGCACTCAGGAGGCTCGTGCAGGGAGTGAATCACGCTGGAATAATAATGCCACATCTTGCAATTCGTTCTCATCAGTTTTAATGAAGATGAAGGGGCTCCACTTTATGAAACCACTTGGGCTTAACAAATTAAAAGTGCTGCTGAAAGGATACATGTGAACAGAATATTTGTCCTTATGATGTTCATTTAGGTGTACCAAGTTTTAGCAGCCCTTATTCTGTATATTTTTGTTGTCTTCTTGCTGCCTAAAGGCCTCACAGCTACATGACTGAGTTCCCTGCTCGTTAAAAGCAATGTTTAGCTACCATTTTACCACCACTCCTGATGATGTAGCACCTTTTTGCTTTGAAGCAGTATTTTGAGCGCCCGGCAGTCAGCAGAAAAGAGCAGTGGGGGGCAGCAGCATCATGAAGGGCTCTCCCTTGTTTCCTGCAGCAGCAAAATTAACACCCAACCAACCAGTCCCACCTGCAGGCAGTTCTCCTTCTCCTCCATGAAGCTTCATTTCATGGCCCTGTGTTTATCGATGGCTGCCAGACTGCAGCAGCCACCTGGAAGGGAGAGAGTGAGCCTCCCACCTTGCTGGGGAGGTTGGCTTCAATCTGCAAGTTACTCAGCTTTGTTATGAGCAGATGCTACAGGGACACCTTAAGGGTAATACCAGCTTTACCTCCAACCACTCGAAAGCAAAGCTAGCAATATCTTTTACATCATGCACCCCTTTTCTGTAAACTGAGGAGAAAAACAAGATAGTAAACACTACAGAGAAGGTCAATTAACACCCTGACAAGATTTATTTCCAGCAATAAACAATCTCCTGCAAATAGCCGGGGAAGGGTTGCAACTACTCACTCGCCTGTAGCTGTGACCTTGGATGAAACACAGAGCAGAAGTGGACAAGCTGATGGGAAACAACACTGGGCTGTGCTGGGGATTAGCATTTATTGCAGATGGCAAGGCAGGCTGTGTGCAGGTGGCAGGAGCAACGTCAGGACAAGTCCATAGCAAAGCTGTGCCGTGGAACAAGTACAAGAACACCCTGCTTTAAACCACGATGATGCCATTCACCGCTCGCTTTCTCTGCCCTGTTATGGGTAAGGAGTAGGTAGCTACAGGTTGTTTGCAGGACATAATGTGGCTTTGACACTAAGTAGGGCCATGCAGGTAAACAAGATTCCTAGCTGGCTTTGACCTCTCATAGACACTCACTGGTATGAAAAATATAGGTTTGCCTTTCTTTCTTCTTTTGAGAAAAGCAGGTGCACCCAATTCAGCAGTCTGTTGAGGTGAAGAGAGGGCCTGAATATCTCCTGGAGGACAGGAGAGCCAAAAGAGAAAGTTACTTGAGCTTGAACACCAGTAGTATCCTGGGGTGCATCAAGAAGAGTGTGGCAAGGTTATCTCCCCCTCTGCCCTTGTGAAGCTGCATCAGGAGTACTGTTTCTCTTTCTGGGCTCCCCAGCTCAAGAAGGACAGGGACTGGCTGGAGAGGGTATAGGAAAGAGCTAAAAAGATGATTAGGGGACTAGAACATCTCTCTTACGAGGAAACACTGAGAGAATTTGGTCCTTTTAATCTGGGAAAGAGAAGACTATGGAGGGATCTCTTAAGTGCTTTAAGGGTGGGTGTCAGGAGGATGAGACCAGGCTTTTTTTTTTAAGTGGCACCCAATGACAGGACAAGGGGCACAAACTTGACCATAACAATTTCCATCTAAACACAAGGAGGAACTTCTTTAAGAGTGACAGAGCACTGGAGCAGACTGCCTGCCAAGATTGATGGTGAAGTCTCCATCTCTGGAGCCATTCGAAACCTGCCTGGATGTGTTCCTGTCTGGCACTCTTTATACAAACCTGCTTGATCTCCAGAGATCTCTTCCAGCCCCTACCATTGTGATTCTTGCAGCTGCTCTTTTTATGAAGAATGGATCCCATCTTTGGAAGAGAAAGCAGCATGTGCAAACGCTGGGAAGGTGAGGCATGAACACTCACAACTTTACTCTCTGCAGCTTCCTTGCTGAAGAAAGATAAGCACAGTATGACCTTAGTCAACATGTACTAGCATCTGACTGTTCAAAATATCTGATAGTTTGGTTTTGGTCACAAACTCACAGCAGTTGTTAGATAAGAAAAATCCCTGGTTTGGCCAGCAGCTTTGGGCTGTTTCTGGCAGGAGACAGAGAGGGCGGAGGAAGAGGGGAAAGAAAAGGACCTGCAGGGCTGCAGCAGGACCACAAGTGTTCCACAGATCAGCTTCAAAGAGCACAATGGATTCGGCTGTGCTGACTTAGATCAGCTTACACTGATTTATAGGGGCTGCCTTGACATGCTGTCCATCATCACCAGCACAGGCACTGCAGCCCCAAAGGGTGAACTACCTCAAGGCTCTCCAAAATAAAATCGCTGCCCTACGGAGCCCAGACAGACTTTTTGTAGCACTCGAGGCTATTAAAGGCAGTAGCTCCTAAAGAAGAACTAGATTGAAAGTCCAAGTACTTGTTAGCCCAAGAGTTATTTAGCTTACCGGTTTTCTTCTTGGAAGGAGCAAAGATTTTGAGGCCATTATTTAAGAAAACCTGTCTGCAGCTTTTAAGAAGCCACATTTGAGACCAGACGATGGTGATTATTTCTGGAGGAGCTGCAGTAATGATTTCCCTCCAGTCACCCACTTGTGAAGAACAACATTTTCATCTTTTATTGTTATACCAGTCTTGTCAAGGCTACAAAACTCCCCTCTCCTCACCCCCATGGTGGAAAAAAACCTTCATTGGCAAAAATTCCTCATTAACCTGACAAGACACCTGTTGCTTTCTTGAACCATTTCCAATGTCATGTCCTCTCCACAGGATCACAGGATGTTAGGGGTTGGAAATGACCTCCACAGATCGTTGAGTCCAACCTCCCTGCCAGAGCAGCACCATAGAATCTAGTGCAGGTTGCACAGGAACACATCCAGACAGGGCTTGAAAGTCTGCATAGAAGGAGACTCCACAACCTCTCTGGAGAGCCTGTTCCAGTGCTCTGTGACCCTTACTGCAAAGAAGTTCTTCCTCATGTTGAGGTGGAACTTCCTGTGCAGTACTTTATCCCCATTGCCCCTTGTCCTATCACAAGGCACAACTGAGAAGAGTTTGTCCCATTGTTCTTCACCCTCAGCCCTCAGATATTTGTAAACATTGATCAGATCCCCTCTAAGTCTTCTCTTCACCAGACCAAACAGCCCCAGATCCCTCAGCCTCTCTTCACAGAGCAGTGCTCCAGCCCTTTAATCACCTTCATAACCCTCCCTTGGACTCTTTCCAGTAGAGTCCTGTCCCTCCTGAACTGGGAAGCCCAAAACTGAATGCAGTATTCCTGGCGAGGTCTCACAAAGGCAGAGTAGAGTGGGAGGAGAATCTCCCTCACTCTGCTGGGTCACCAGGTTATAAGGCAGCTTCAAGCTCTAGGTTATGCCATGACATGTCTTGCAGGCAAGACCATCCAATTTGGGGACAATAAAATGAAAAAATTAATAATAGTAATAAAAAAGATGATGGAAGCCAGAAAAAAGCCCAACTAATCTATGCCTGGTGGGCTAACCACAGTCCAGCTCAACCTGACCAGCACTACACCACCTTTTCCATTTCTCTTTCCCCAGCATCACCCTTGAAAACACGTGGGTTATTTGCTTACCTGTGCTCCTTCTGTCTTTGATTTGCTTAACCATCTTTGACCTTTTGATCCCTTGTGGCTGTGTCAGAGCAGATTTTGCCAGGCAAACCATTGCGGGGAGGAATCGGCTGGCACAGGCAGAATCGGAGGCACTCTTATTGCCCTCCATGGGGTGATAACACATTAAAATTCCTCTTTCACCATCTCATTTATTACCTGCAATTGCATTACACCGAAACATTAGAAGCTCCAGCATCTACTGAAATAGGCTAATTTTAATGATTAACTGAGGAACTGTTAAATTTTACTTCAGTGCACCACTGTCATTATGGAATTAGTATTAACGGCCATGTACTGCAAGAGATGTAATGAGACTGACTGGAAATGACAGTGCCAGGGAGCTAGAGCTCCATAATTAAAAACTTAGCAAATATCATTTAAAAAAATAGAAAAAAATAAAGAAAAGAAAAATAGGAGGAAAAAAAACCCCTCTCAAGAGCCCTCACAGTTGGTTGCAGAATTGAGCTTGGGTCCCTGGAACGTGAAGTCACATAACTTTAATTTTCTACCCCTCTCCTCCTCCCTCTGTCACCCTTGCTCTCTCAAGTTGCTTTTAATTACAGCTGGATAAAAATAGCAGACAGAAAATCAACACTTGTAAAACTGCCTCATTACAGGATGATGGCAGGGTGGCTTCCTGAAACCTCCAGTAGTTTTTCAGTACATCAGCCATAAAACCTGTAGTCATGCCAGGCCTCCTGTCATGCCTGCCACAGGCTCTAGTGACCAGAAGAGGCAAACAGGTACTAAATTCCAGACTTCTGGTGTCGCCCTTTCTCCTGTCCCGAAATTTTCTTTGGGTTAGATGCTCCAAAGATCATGTTCCCTCCCATCTCTCTTCTGTCTCCTGTGTGCTAGCAATCAGCCCAAGTTCATTGCCAGCACAAGTAACCATTGATGTCTCTTGGATACTGACAGCCCATGGCAGTGCCTCTCTGCACTTGAGAGTGTCCATCGCAGAGCCACAAAGATGATGAAGGGAATGGAACATCTCTCTTACAAGGAGAGACTGAGGGAGCTGGGGCTCTTTAACTTGGAGAAGAGAAGACTGAGAGGTAACCTCATCAATGTTTGTAGATTTGTAAAGGGTGAGTGCCAGGAGGCCGGAGCCAGGCTCTGCTGGGTGATGCCCAATGGCAGGACAAGGGTGGAAATTGGGTCATAGGAAATTTCATGTAAACACGAGGAAGAATTTTCTTCCCTGTGATGGTAGCAGAACATTGGAACAGGCTGCCCAGGGTAGTTGTGGAGCCTCCCTCTCCGGAGATATGCAAAACTCACCTGGACACATTCCTGTGTGATCGGCTATAGATGATCCTACTCTGGCAGGGAGGTTGGACTGGATGATCTTTGGAGGTCCCCTCCAGCCCCTGGCATTCTATGACTGTCTCTCACTTTGGTGCTGCTTCATGCTACCACAAATGAAATGCAAGGTCCCTTTGGCCTCCACAAGCCCCATGCTTTACATCATTTGTCTCTGGCCTTTGATGGCATCTCTGTCTCCTCCTTGCTTGCTCCTCACCACCTTTTCAAAACCTGTCTGACTGTATCCTTCACTTCAAAGCATTTCAGTCCTCTAGTGAATAGCCTGGCACTATTTGATGATCTCAGCTCCCCCCTTCATGACTCTTTTTTTTTTCCCTTCCCTTTTTTTCCCCACTTTTCTGTCATGAGCATCTGATCCACCCACTAGAGCTTCCTATTCTCTGACAGACATTTATGCCTCATTATCTCCTTGACAGTTTCATTTTTCACACTGTCTTCTCTACCTGATCTTCACAAGCTTTTTCAAACATTTCTTTTCAAAGTTATTTCAACTTTTTTTGGGTTTGTTTTCTTATGTTAGTGTCTCATGTGCTTACATCATCTTCAGAGCAGCCCTCGCTTTGATAGTCCTCCCTTCGTTTGTGGATAGTCTACCTCTCCTCTCAAGCCCTGAAGAACCTGCCATGACTCTCGTGCATCTGACAGCCAAGAAAATGACCTTTTGGACAGATGATTAATCAGGTAGGAATGATGTCTCCATGGTGATTCCTAGTCCTCTTCTGTTGAGAGTAAGAACATTCTCGTGATAGCAGAGGATATAAAATGGAGACATTGCAAAGGGACATCTTGGGGCTTTTTTTGCTTTTCTTTCCAATTACTTTCTCCAGAAAGATGCACTAACACAGTCCTTGTCTTAGTGCATCAGTTCATAACACCCACAGGGGCTGGATGTGCGAGGCTGTCCATTTTCAGTGCAGAATTTCATTTTATCTCTAGCCATGGATGTTTTCTGTTCTCTTAAACACAGGAGTTATTTATCATGACTCTTGCATAGCAGCTCTTGCACCATAAAAATGCTGCTATTCTTTCCTGCACCCTTAATGGAGTTTCATTCCTTTTCCCCCGCCCTGGCACTATTACAATTCAAACACCTGCTCTGCACACCACAAGACCAGTTGATTAAACTCTGATCCTCCTGCAAGGTGCAGCCCATACACTGCTGGGTTACATGAGGGTGATGCCTTTGCAATGGTCTCTCTTTCCTAAATGCCTTCTCTAACATTTACAACCACCATTGCACAGAATCACAGACTCACAGAATGTCAGGGGCTGGAAGGGACCTCAAAAGCTCATCCAGGCCAACCCCCTGCAGAATAGGATCACCTACCCAAGACCACACAGGAACATGTCCAGGTGGGTTTTGAATATCTCCAGAGAGGGAGACTTGACAACCCTGCTGGGCAGCCTGTTCCAGTTATCTGTCACTCTCACAGGCAAAAAAATCCTCCTTGTGTTTGAATGAAACTTCCTATGCCTCAGCTTCTACCCATTGCCCCTTCTCCTGCCATTGGGCATCACCCAGCAGAGCCTGGCTCCATCCTTCTGGCACTCACTCTTTACATATTTATAAACATTGAAGAGGTCACCTCTCAGTCTTCTCTTCTCCAAGCTAAAGAGCCCCAGCCGCCTCAGTCTCTCCTTGTAAGAGAGATGTTCCATTTCCTTCATCATCTTTGCAGCTGTTGAAGCTACTGTTTTTGTGGTCAAAACGATGGGACAGTACTGAGCTTCAAAGGTTTTATCAGGTTCTCTCCTGTGACAAATCTTTATGGAGATAACTCCTGGTTGGACTAAAAAAGCACCCAGGGATCTCCTACAGAACAGATGGCCTCACTGGTGTCAGGGGTTGCTTTGCCATCAGTGTCAACAAAGCTAGAATTTCTCCTCTAGACTTTAGGTGGCAAGTGTGTAAAGCAGGTACTTTCTTCACCAAGTAATCTATCAGACATCTTACCTCAATAACCAAATCTGGAAGAAAACATCATGACTCTGTCTGTGGTTGGTGTATATTGGTTTGTACCTTTGTTCTCTCCAGAGGACCTGTATCAGTTCAGGCTGTCCAAAGTGGCTATGTTGTTGGATGTGACACACTTGTCACAGGAGACAGCAGTAAAGATAAGATTAAATTACTGTAATTGATCCAGGTTGGCTCACCAGGTAGTTACTGTAATCCTTTGACAACTTTCTGTGGAAACAGAGGAGACAATTTTTAGTCTGAGGCTTGACAGGTTTAGTAATAAGATTTGTAGTGATGTCTTTGTTGTTCAGAAGAACCTCCTTACTCAAATCACCCATTAGGAGAGGCTCTGCAAGGCTTTCACCAAAACTAACAATTGTGATTTCTTGTGGAGCAAGTTATTGCATCTTGTCCCAAATCAGGTGGTTAATAGAATCAACCAGGTTGGAAGAGACCTCCGAGATCATCCAGTCCAACCTAGCACCCAGCCCTGTCCAATCAACTAGGTGCTTCATCCAGGCTTTTCTTGAACACCTTCAGGGACGGTGCCTCCACCACCTCCCTGGGCAGCCCATTCCAATGGGAAATCACTCTCTCTGGGAAGAACTTCCTCCTAACGTCCAGCCTAGACCTCCCACAGCACAACTTGAGATGAAACAAGAATCTCTTTGTCAGGGCTATGACAAGCAGAGCCTTTCTCAAAAGATTTAAAATATGAACATTACTTTTTCTGACAGATTCATACTTTTGTTTGAAGATTGACTTTTCCAACAGGAGGTTCCTGAAATCATTGCACCATGTCTCATTTTAGCACACCAATACCTTCTCTGTTTTCCAAATGAAACCTCTGGAAGAGGTTTGTAATAACTCAGAAGGGTTGTGAAATTAAATGCCATTTCAAGAAGCTTCCTCAGGGACTTTATCCAGAGTGGGTAAAGTCCAGATGAGTCTGCCTATCATTTTTAAGATCCCAGAATCACAGAATTAACCAGGTTGGAAAAGATCTTTGAGATCATCAAGTCCAACCTATCACCTAACACCTTCTAACTAACCAAACCATGGCACTAAGTGCCTCACCCAGTCTCCTCTTAAACACCTCCAGGGACGGGGACTCCACTACTTCCCTGGGCAGCTTGAGACTGTGTCCTCCTGTTCTGTCACTGGTTGCCTGGGAGTAGAGACCAACACCACCTGGCCACAGCTGCGGTCAGCAGGAAGCTGGTGGGGGTGAGATCGGGGTACTGACGAGTCAGCTCAGCAGCTAGCTACACAGTACACTTCATTAGGGCAGTGCAACGCCTTAAATAGTACTCAGAGAAGGTGTGCACAATCAGTTTGGGGCTGGCACAAGTGGACAGTGCAGATTGGCTCAGAGTTATGTGTAAGGTGCAGATGGGTTGCCCTGTGTCAAAACAACCGCGGTGTCCAGCCCAGGGGTCAGGCCAGCTCAGCCCCCTGCAGGTGTGTGTGGGTTGCTCACTGTTTACAACTTAGCTTCCTTGAGCAAGCAGTGGCTCAAGGACACCTAGCACGAGTTCTCACGTTTACCAGCTCATGTCCTGCTGTGGGAGAATGCTCCCACACACAACCCTCCTTTAGCTAGTTGTAGAGAGCAGTAAGGTCTCCCCTGAGCTTCCTTTTCTTCAGGCTGAACAAGCCCAGCTCCCTCAGCCTCTCCTTCTAGGACATGTGTTCCAAATGAGGCCTCTCTTGCAGGATACCTCTGGTGCATCTCAAGCTTGGAGAGAATTTCTGGTCTGTCTAAGCAACACATGCAAGAACTGTCTTCCAAACGAAGCAAACTTACCCAGTTGGATGTGCTTTGCTTGGATTTCACACTTGGTTAGCATTGAGAGCCTCAGGTCTCTTAATATTCACTTCTTCAGCCATCACTTTGCGCCCTGCAAATGATCACTAATGCAAGCAGAAAAGGAGCCTCTCTGGGGAGCTGCCATTTCGCTATTTGGCCTTCTCGTCTCCTTGTTTTGCCACAGGCTCACAAGCCGAGTGTTTGAGGACCAGCTTTGGCTGAAAGAGCAAGGCTTAAAAGTTGAAGAAAGCTGAGAACACATCCAATTTGCACCATAGGGAGCCTCTAATTCACTGGGTTGGAAGACAGCAGCTCAGCAGCAGCACACATATGGCATTTGTTTGAAAAGTTCATAGCCTGGCAAGCGGAGCCACTCAGCTCTCATCCAAGCTAGTGGCAAAGAGACTGCCCCATCTGTGAGCACAGCCCTTGGCCTGGAGGCTGTTCTCCCCTTCCCTTTATTTTTTTCCTTTGGTTGTTTCTGTTGTGAGTTTGGTTCTGGATGGTTTGGTTCCTTCATTGTGCTTTTTTAAAGGAAATAGCAGCATTTCAGGAAGGTAGTGCAGACAGCACAATCAGATTTATAGCATTTCCACTAGCTGCTTCTCATTTATATTGATTTTTTTGTGCTTCATCTCCGACAGCTAACATGACTCTTACGAAAAAAAACACCACAAAATCCTATTTTCAGATCCCAGCTTTTCACTCCTAGCAAAACATCTTCTGGTTCCCTACATGCTTAATTACAGTTCTTTGCTTTATTGTCTGGCACTACTGCACAATTACTGCACGTTTCTCACCGAAGTCTGCAACTGAGAAAATAATTTATTGAGAGAGAGAACTGTACTCAGCATGTTAAATCACAACACATCACTCATTTTTCTAGACTTCAAGCCCTGTGCAATGCTGGGGTATTGTATTGTGCTCTTGCAATTAATAAGATTGCATAGTCCTTGCAAATGAACTAGAGAAAGTTCCAAATGGTGATTTTTTCTGTTTGTTTGTTTTGCATGGTCATAGAATCATTGTGGTTGGGAAGGATCTCTAAGATTAGCAAGGTCTAAGATCTCTAAGATTATGCCCTGTGCCCACTAAACCATTCCCCAAAGGCACTTCGTTTTTTGACCACCTCCCTGGGCAGCCTATTTTTACAGTCCCGTTCAGATTGAGGAGTTGATTTCCTTCCCTACCAAATTCAGACAACAGGCCTAAAATGGTAAAGACAGATACGAGAGTGGTTTGCTTCTTATTTTTATCCCCATCTGATATCTGCAAAGCTGGAATGCTTTGAAGCACAAAGGAAACGTTGAGGTTTTGTTTCTTTACCAGCATGAGTGACAAAAGATCTTCTGAAAGCTGCAAGCTGCTGTCTTTGTGTAGCAGACATTGTGGTGTGAGGACTGTACCTGTAACGTAGCTGCAGACCACACCAGGTAACCTGGGTTTGCTCATCACTTGCAGCACAGCCTCTTCTAGGCTGCATCCAAGAAATGCTGTCATCTGCCTTCTTACTTAAGCTCGAGCTGGAAAGGAAAGGGTAATTTTGAGTCTCCTCTCAACCCTCAGTATAGTAAAATGAGCCAGCAGTGTGCTCTGATGGCCAAGAAGGCTAAGAGCATCCTGACCTGGATCGGGAATAATGTGGCCAGGAGGAGGAGAGTGGTCTTGCCCCTGTTCTCAACACTGGTGAGGTCGCACCTCAAATACTGGGTTCCATTTTGGGCCCCTCAGTACAAGAAAGACATTGAGGTGCTGGAGTGGGTCTGCAGAAGAGAAAAAAAGAAAGCTGTTGAAGGCTCAAGAGAGCAAGTCTTATGAGGAGTGGCTGAGGGAACTGGGATTGTTTAGGCTGGGGAAGAGGAGGCGGAGGTGGCGAGACCTCATTGCTCTCTACAGCTACCTGAAAGGAGCTGGAGTGAAGTGGGAGTCAGTCTCTTCCCCCTCGTATCCGGTGATAGAATGAGAGGAAATAGCCTGAAAGTGTGACAGGGCAGGTTTACATTGGATATTAGGGAAAATTTCGTCACTGGAAGAGTGGTCACGCATTGGAACAGGCTGCCCAGGGAGGGGTGTGAAGTCACCATCCATGGAAGTGTTAAAGAAACCATCAGGTAGACATGGCATTCTGGGATGTGGTTTAGTGGGCATGGTGGTGCTGGGTTGAGGTATGGACTTGATGACCTTAGAGGTGTTTTCCAACTGAAACTATGATATGATTCTATATGCTTTTTAAAGAATGGCAACTTGGGAATGAAGGGGGAAAGCTGTTAGATGGGAAATATTTGGCTTATCAGCCTGTTTTTCCCTTGTGCCCTGGCAGGAGCTTGTGTGTCTGGGGAAGTACGATCAGTCTAAGGTCAGAGCCTTCCAGGAAATAAAGCCTAACAGCTTGAAATGGAAACTCACTTGTAAGACTGTATATTCTGCTGCAGGACTTCGCACAGGCAAAACAAACCAAGAACTAGGCCACTGTCTGCAAGTGAGCCACCCCTGTTATCACTCCAGGAGACCAAATCAGCCAAAAGTCTACCCTTTGCCACAGAATAGCCTATGCCACTGTTGCCCAACGGAGTTTAGGGGAATTTATGGGGAAAGACATGCGAGGACGATTTGTAAAGAAGATTAAATGATTTACTACTAAATCACTAAAAATCCCCTTCCCCAAACTTATTTATAACTCTCCCACGTGAGTTCTTGATTCGCGGTTGCACATTAAAATAGAAAATGGCTAAAATGAAGAGAGTCTGTGATTTTAAGAGAGTTGAGTCTTCAGAGATTATTCAGTCTCTAGATAAAAAGGTCATCGGTTACTCACTGTCCACAAGCAGTTCGACAGGGTCTTAAAGTATTAGGAATTTCAGGGCGTTGTCCGAGCCTTCTGCAGGTTCAGGCCGAGGTGGGCCCTGGCTTCCAAGGCTTACGGTGATCGGGCGCTGCTGAGTTCGTGCCGAGCTGGCTGTAACTTCTCATGCTGCCGAGCGATGTGTGTGCAGGCAGAGTGTCCTTCAGAAGAAGAGCAGGGTTGAGAGCGAGAGGGTCCAGAGATGCAGAGGGAATGCTCGATTAAGGCAAATGCAGCATTTTTATAGTGTTCAAGAGAGGTGTGTTTGGCCAGTTCAGGCGATTTTACGTTAATTTTACAGATTAGTACAAAGTTATAATCAATTCATACAACTGGACAATTCTTACCACAAACAACCTGTAAGACCACCCAGGGGTCAGCCCCTAACAGTGTTGCGGAGAGCAGGAATTAATACGTGGCCGAGTCGGGAATTTATCAAAAATAGTTATTTTTATTTTCCCCAAAACCCGCCCCCACAACTATATATACAAAGATTAATTTAGCTTAATAAGCAGATTCAGTTGCATGAGAATTAACCTACAAAGATACCATCAATAATCTGACTATACTGGAAGTCAGAAGTTGGAAAAGGCTTTAGCTATTAATAGCAGTTTCTTACTAAATTAAGCTAAGCCAAATAACTCACTGAGGCTGACTCGTGGGGTCTGTCTCCCTCTTCTTTTCCAGCGACTGCAGGTGAATCGTTAAGAGGTCGTTAAGGGTCGTTAGGCGCACAAAGGTGTCAATAGGAAAGCAAATCCTTGAAGGTGTCTCTGCAGTCCAGGCACAGGGGGGTGTGTGAGCTCAGGCAGGCACGTATGTCCAGGCACAGGCAAACTCCAAAGCGGGAACCCCAAAGGCGGGAAGACCCCCAATATGTATAACCTTCGCTAGACAAAGGGCAGAGTTACCACACCTTAGGCGCGAAAGCGCACGGCCAATCCCAGCCTGGCTCCAGCGCGGGAACTCACGGGGCAGTCCTCCCCCCCTTCATGGCTGCAGGGCAGGAGAGGAATTTAGGGGTACAGCACTCCAGGACAAACAGGTGTCCAGCGAGCTATGGGAACCAAGGTCTTTGGCTCAAAACATAGCTAATGTTTACTTTCTACCCCTCCTGGAGGAGAAAATATTCTCAGGGGCCCTGTATCTGCTGGAACAGCAGTTAGAAATATTGTGTTGGTTTTTGCCATGGTTGGCCTTCATGTGAGTCACTGTCTTGTGCACAACTGGGGCCTGCAAAAGGGCTCTGCCACATCCTCCGAGGATGTTCTGTGGCCTGGCTTTGCTTGAAGGCTGGGGATGAGGAGATGCACACTGCATGAAGTGGATTAAAATCTGGAGAAATGCCCTTTTGAAAACTGCTCTGCTGCTTACACACGTTGCTTTCCTGCCAATGCTGACAAGTGGATGTAAGTGCCGGTCAAGCATCCGCACGCACAGCCCAGCAATCGCGTTGGCTTCTCTCACCACGTTTCGGGCTGATGTAGCATGAAGTCAGCAGGTTGCAAATCCCCCCAAATAAAGTGAGGAAGGGGCAGGGGAAGAGAGATGGGGAACCTGTAAGGAGCACATGGCAGTGGAGGACGTGATGAGATTGACACCTTTTCAGTCGCTGGGTGTTTGCAAGAGGTTCAGGAGAGGGTACGAAGTTCTCAATAGCTGTCAGGAAGCATTGCCCATGTTTGCTGCTCCACTTGCAGTTTGGTAAATGGAAAAGATTGATTGGTTTCAGAGCACCACCGTAATCGATACGGCACATTTGGACGAATCTTGATGCTTTCCACTTAATTAGCAGTGACTCGGGTTCTTTAGTATTTCAAATCAGTAAAATGATCCCATTGACACCATAATTTCCCAAGAAGGGGAGGATTGTCTGGTTTTAAGGTCTTTGCTTGGGTTCAGGCATATTCATGCTTACTTTCTTCATTTGCTTAAGCAGTTTCCTGTAGTGCCTATGCTCTAGTGCTATTGCAGGCTAAGACTGAGCAGAATTTGTCTTGGAGTAGAGCTTTACACAAAAAGCTTAACCTGAAGTCAAAAGCTATCATTGTTCTTGTTTTTTGTTTTCCTCACAGGAAGGTAAAAGTGGAAGAGAGTGATTGAACAGAAGTTGGTCATACCAAAGCATTTAGGGAGCAGGAGTCATTGAGAGGTGCTGCAAGCTGGCTTTTAGCAACACCTCTGCAAGGGTCTGCAGAGCCTCTGCACTCACATTGTCTGCCACTATCCTCGGGTCTCTCAGCCTCTCCTTGTCCACTGGACTCTCTCCATTACATCCCTGTCTCTGGACACAAGACTTCAGATGTGGACTCACTACAGCAGAGCAGAGGGGAAGGAGAACCTTTCTCAACCTGTTGGTCATGCCCAGCGCACCCCAGGATACCGCTGGTCTTGGCCGAAAGAGCATATCACTGGCTCATAGTGAACTTCTTGTTCACCAGGACTTCCAGACCTCACAGATCTGCTTTCTAGTAGGTTAAGTCACAAAGTAGTGGTCTAAACAGTTGTCTACATCTCATAAAATCCAGATCAAGAGGCTGAGATCCAGAATCAGGGCAACACAATGATTCTGGTGTTCCCAAATGCATGATGATGATATTTGGCTCTTCATATGTGGTGTCTGCTGCTAGAGATATGTTTGACAGAGAAGGAGGCAAAATCTGAAGGGAAGTTGTAGCCAGGTGGGAGTCAGGCTCTTCTCCCAGACAACTAGTGACAGGACAAGAGGGCATGGTCAGAAGCTGCTCCAGGGGAGGTTTAGGTTGGATATTAGGAAGCACTTCCTGATGGACAGGGTGATTAGGCACTGCCCAGGGAGGTGGTGAAGTCACCATCCCTGGAGGTCTTTAAGAACAGATTGGATGTGGCACTTGGTGGCATGCTTTAGCTGATGTCATGGTCTTAGGTTGTAGGCTGGACTTGATGATCTCAGAGGTCTTTTCCAGCCTCAATGATTCTGCAATTGCCTCTCTCCTAGAAACCCAGAGTTCAGACAGTGGGTGAGTGAGAGGTTTCACTGAGGCCGTGTGCGGTCATGCTTGTGCTCTCTGGTTGCCATCCCACTTAATCAGGTTGCCATCTACCCTATGAGAGCAAAGGAACAGGGTGAATGATCCTTGTCTTGCAAAGCTGTACACAGAGGGTCAGGCAGTGCAGAGAAGGTGTATGTGCCCAAGAGGAGCTCTGCTGCCACACTAAGATGAAAGCTCACAGAATTCATCCTGGAGACACCCACAATACTACATAGATGAGCCCATAGGTCCATTCACAGTTGCTGGTGTCCTAGTGTGGCTGGTTGCCTCCCCCGATGCTGATATGGATATGGCTTTGCCTTGCTCAAGTACAGGGAGCACTTGCAGAGACACTGTCTGCAAGAGAGCAGCTGATGACTGGACCTAGGGAGGCACACAAAGATAAATGAGCTCTGTAACCCTTGGCTTTGTCCACACTTCTAGTCTTTAATAACAACCCCAGACCAGGTTAATCGGCATTCAATGCCTCCAGCAGCAACCTGAGCCTGCCTATTGCAGAGGCTTTGAGCATAGCTCCTCACAGTTGTTTTTTTAACTCCCCTGTCACAGGCCTGTTTAATCTGGATGCCTGGCAATTAGCTGCCAGTCTGCTGCCTGGGGAAGCAGTGCAAAACTGCTTTTGGTTAACAACTGAAGGAACCTTTTTAATGTACATGTGTGTCTGTATATATACACACACATAGCTACCTATATAGAGAATACCAGCTTGTAGGGGACCTCAGGGATGATATATATACACACATACACACATATCTACCTATATATAATATATGGAATACCAGGTTGTAAGAGACCTCATGAATCATCTACTCTAACCTTTCAGGGTAAGAACATAGTGAAATGAGATGGCCCAGCACCCTGTCGATCTGGCATTGAAAATGCCTAATTTAGGGGAATCCACCACCTCCCTTGGGAGTTTATTCCAATGTCTAATAGTTCAAATGGTGATCACTTTTTTTTGGGCATATACACACATACACACACCCCCCATATGTAAATATATATGAACAGAATACAGCCTTGCCCCCTCCTTGCAGCTGGGTCTGTGCACCTGTCCCCTGACTGTGAGCACTCAGCAGATCTTCCCTGGTGTCACCAAACCCTGGCATCAGCTGATTTCCTCCAAAGAGAATGAAAAAAAAAAAGGGGCAATGATCCTTGGCTAAGCTGTACCAGGAGCCTGGCTGGGGGTGCTTAGGAGCACTTGCCTAAGCAAGCAGTCTGAGCTACCTGCTGACTTCCACCTTTGGTTTCATAGCTGAATCTTTCAGACCCCCTCTCCCTCCCCAGACTGTACCCATGCCTGTAAGAACACATGGAAAAGTAAAAAGAAAAGTAGAATATAAAAACACAAAAAGCCTTTGCCCAGTTTGGCCTGGTTTTAATCTCTGACATGTCAAAATCTGAAGCACTCTGACTACCTCTCCACAGCATGCTGGAGATTTTGAGTGGCTCCTGTTTGTATTTAAATGTTCATCAGGGTGGTGGTAGCTCTAATTAGGATCTGTCTAATCGTGGTGATATTGTCTCAAGAAGCGCTGGTCTCTTGGAGACCCCCAGCAATTCCCAAGCTAAGCAAAGAGAAAGGGTTGCTCTCAGAGGCTACCATTATTTCCTGAGAGGAAAGAGATGAAATGAGCTCATCCCTCATTTTGAAATGGGATTCCTTCACCCGCAGGTTACCAGGGCTAAGCCTGAAGCAGTGGAGAGAGGCAGTGATGAGACGATGGAGATTTCCAAATGTTTCTTTCCTTGTAATGGCTTAAAAACTCTGTGAAGCTGTGAAAGCTTTTTTCTCTGACTGATTTGGACTTCAAACCAGCTTTTTCCTAGAGTGTTTTTTCATACAATTGGCCTCTTTTTCATCCCTTATTCCTCTCTCTCTTCCTTTCTACAAGCTCTCACCTCTGCCTGTATTTTCCACCAGTGTGTTGGTTACCTACCTGCTATGTGCTGCCTACAAGGCCGTGGGGAGGAGTGAGCAGAGGTCTTTTTGAGGACAGGGATTGCCAGGCAGGATCAGACCCTTCCAACTGTCCCCCCAGAAACCATCACGAGCAGTTTCCACAGCTCCCAGGGCACAGCTCCTGTCGAGGCTGGATGGAAACATACAAAGTAAAATGAAAGTCAGGTTTGCATGCCCCCACCCTGTAGAACTGCTCCCAAAACCTAACCTGCCATTGAGGACAGCAAGGTTTAAACATGGCAAAACACCCCTCCAGAGGGTGGCAGGTGCTTTCCCCTTGAGAGCTGTCTGATCCCAGTGGTTGTGGTAAGAATTAAATCATTTAAATTCCCTACTGGTTTCATTTGCATGTATCGATTCCCAGAGAGGCAGGAAGCTTAAATTGGAATGATTGATGGGCACAGCACTGGCTCTGATCAATGTGGCACATTTAAATGAATACAATCATCTTGCACTTAATTAGAGATGATGTGGTTATTTCCCTCAGTGTTTTCTGTCAGGGTGAGTACCTGACAAAGCCATTCAGCTTGTTGCAAGGGGGACCGTGGCCAGAGGGTGGTTCTGGTTTTCCTACAGACGTATGAAAGCAGATAGAGTGGAAAAGAAACTTGGAAGAGAGGTGTTAAGCTTAGCACTCACTGCTGCCACTTGGAGAGGGTGAAAACCAAAAGCAAATTACCCTTTGTGTGTAACTCCCCCTGGTGGTGAGCACTGCATCCTTGCTTCGTGTTGCTGTGGATATTCAAATGCCCACAGAATGGCAGGGGTTGGAAGTGACCTCTGGAGATCCTCCAGTCCAACAGTCCCTGCTAAAGCAGGTACACCTACAGCAGGTAGTAAGACAGTAGTAAGATGCTGGAACAGGCTGCCCAGGGAGGTGGTGGAAGCCCCACTCTTGGAGGGTTTTAAGGCTAAGCTGGATGTGGCTCTGAGCAACCTGATCTAGTGTGAGATATCCCTGCAGAGGGGTTGGAATTGGATGATCTTTGAAGTCCCTTCCAACCCTGACAGTTCTATGATTGCAAAGGGTACCAGACCACAGCCTCGGTTTTATGGGCGCTATTCAGCAGGGTAACTGCTGAATAGACCTCACTTAACTTATGAGGAATGGCTGCAAAAGAAGATGGAGCATTTTTCTGGGAAACAAACATTTGTTTGAACCACAGTGAAATCACTTCTCAGTTGAAAAAAATCCCTTAAAAAAAAAAAAGGGTTCTTACCTTCTTGCCTATTTGTTTATTTATTTCCACATGGTCTCTCTGACAACATTTGTGAGTGGTCCATTTCTTCATCCTTGGGACTGTTTATTTGGGGGGAATACGTCCATGAGTTGGAGTCCATGAGCCACAACATATTGCTGGACACCGTGAGAGCTACCTTCAGCATCCTGAAGCGCAGCAGTCCCTGGGGCAGAGGGATGTGGGAGACCTCAGGGCTGCCATCTCCTCTCCAAATCAGGGACTGCGCTCCCCGTCCACCACAGGTGTGCCTGCTGGCCACCGTTTCCAGAGGAGCTTCCCGTGCACTGGTGTCCCCTGTGTTGGGGGTTTGCCTGAGGTGATGGGAAGAAAGGCTGGGTCCAGTCTCAGTGCCTGGGTCTGCTGGAGTTGCTGTCACTCCTGTGCCCCTTAACACTGGCTGTTCAGTGAGATTACCAGTTGTGTGTGGGCAAAGCACAACTGAGCACTCGTCAGGCACCGGTATTACAATCTGCCTATGTAAATGACTGGTGTACACGAGCACTGGCGTGGCACACTGCAACGCAGGCTTGGCAGGCTCAGAAAATGCCTGCAACTTCTCTGCATTTCCTCCCTTCAAAAATGTTTCCTTTCTCTTCAAGAAACACCAAAGCATACAAATGAGTTTTTCTTACCCCGAGGCAAGGAGATAAATCATCCAGCACACACACACAAAAGGGCATCCAGTGTACAGAAGGAAGGATGCAGCAAGGCAGCCTGCTATGCACACAGCTCTGTGGTGCAGCAGTGGAGAGGACCACCAGTGCATGACCAGCCTGCTGTCTGAGGCACACTCCCTGCTTACAGGGCAAGTGACTGGAGATCTCATTAATTGTTTCCAAGAAGTGTTCTCTGTAGCTTGGCTGAATTTATTAATGCTGAAATGTTTCTTCCCCCTGTCCATTTGCTCATGCCATTGGTCTTCATCTGTTGTCTGCCTTGGGAGATGTTTGTTTGCTGGTGCTAGGTGGGTTGTTGGTCTGCCTCCTGGACCACATCACAAGAAAAGGCTCAATCTCAATATCCATTGGACTGAACTTCTCAGAAATGAGCTCTAGGATAACTTTTTTTTTCCTTCTGCAGATGTCATCTCATGCTGGGTGGAAGCAGAGGCTGGCTGTGCCATCTCTTCTCCTGTATAATGCCACTTTCATGTTAATTTCACTCCCTGGGAGCCTTTGTGACATTCTGTGGTACAGAACCTCCAGTGGAATAACTCAAACCTGTCTGGATCTTCCTTGTGCTCCGTGTAGAAAATGAAAAATAAATGCAGTGGGAGCATTTGTCATCAGTTCATGGAATTAATGAAGAGGTCATCTGCCATAGCAAACAAAACAAAATCCAGTTCAATTCAACTCAATTAAAATAGCAGGTACAGAGTGCAAGCTTGGGTGCCAGGGGATGGGAGATCAGCTGAGCGGTGGTGCATGAGCCCCCAGGTGGACAGCACCGCAAAATGTAGGAAAGGAGTGCACTAAGGAACCAGGCTTGGGTTTTTTAGATCAATTAAAGGCAAATTAAAACAGTTAAGCTACACTTCCTATCAGCTGCTTTCAGTAATGAAGTCTGATGCTAATGAAATGAGCCACCCAATTTTATTCTGCCCTGTCCTGGAGGAAAAGCTGTGGAAAGGCAGGAGGAGTGCACCAGGGTTAAAAAAACCTGCCAGGCCTGTCAAGAGCCAGGCAATAACTAATCCAGCAGGTCCTGCACTGCTCTTGAGAGCTGGCACATGTATGCAAGGACAGGAAAAACTGCCTGCACCACTCCTTGCACACCCTGCCCCTTCAAGATCAAGTACTCCCTGCTAGATGTCTGAAATACTCAAGGACACACATAAACAACAAACATATAGAGCCTGTCAGCTTTTATAAGTGATATCTTTTTTGCCCTAATAGAAGAGGTAGAAAAGCTGCCTCCCAGAATGAAAAAAAGCCCAACCAACCAAAAAAGAAACAAAAGACCATTTTGGCTGGAAGACAAAGGAGACTGGGAGCTGGTGTGGGATCTGCATTTAGAATGGGAGCCAGCCTCAGGTAAGTGGTGGCTGGCTGCTTCTTGGTGGGTTGTGGATGTTAAATCTATTTTAATTAAGCATATGGAAAGTGTCTATTAGTGCAGAGAGTCTCTGCAGCTTTGCGTGTCTAGATTTCTCTTGAGCTGTTTAAAGTAAACATGCCTTAGAAAACTTAATTTCTCTTTTAAATTTGTCTCCTCTCCCAAAGGTAGAGGAATAGAAGAAACAAGAAGAGTTGGCCTCGGTGTGATTTGTGGTCCTGGACACCAAATTTGTGTATTTGTTACTCCACCCAGACAGCAGACACAAAGGTTCATTGCTTTGTAGCACAGCTGTTGACTGGTGTTCGCTGGAAGAGGGAAGGGCAGATGGAGGGAAGGA
The DNA here is from genome assembly GCF_015220805.1 of Pogoniulus pusillus. Classification (NCBI taxonomy): domain Eukaryota; kingdom Metazoa; phylum Chordata; class Aves; order Piciformes; family Lybiidae; genus Pogoniulus; species Pogoniulus pusillus. The sequence goes on along the minus strand of NC_087270.1, from coordinate 21,178,721 downwards.
GAGGGAACCCCATGAAGTGGCTGTGGGTGACATTTGGCTCTCTACAGGTGAGCTCACACAACTTGATGTAAGGCAAAGTGCTTGGGGGAGCCCCACGGGTAAACCTGTGATACCCTCCTCATGCAGTTCTCCTCCTGTCCCACAAGAGCATGCTCTTGAGTAACCTGTTCCTGTCAGAGGTCCAGAATCTGGCTTTGTGCAGTTGAAGACCATCTGCCCTGCCACTTGTTTGTGACTAATTCTACACTGCTGTTCTTGTAAAAGTGCCTGCCAAACATTTAGAGCAGTTTACTGAAGTGAAGCTTGTTTTAATGGTGTGACCTTCAGCTGTAGAGGATATGGTAAAGCCAAGCACAAGTGCTCCCTTCTCTCCAATACTTTGCTGCTTGCCCTGACGAGGGGCAGCAGCAGTGACTGGCCACAGCCCCTGACCAGAAATTGCTGTCATGTTTCAAACACTTGATAAACTCTGCCCTCTTTGTAGGACCTTACCAAAGGGTGGCTTCTCACAGTTGTAAAGCTGATGCTGTAATTAGAGCAGCAGTTGCTCCAGATGAAGGAACTCAGTCACAAGACCGCCATGGGGTGGGCAGGCCCTGCAAAGACCATGACAAAGGGCTGTTCCACCTGCACTGTCACAGCTGCACTTGGGGCGCTCACCACCCAGAAACTGAATCCCTCCTCATCTGAGTTGCCCTGTCTGGAGGAAAGCAGTAATTGCCCTCTCCTCAGGACCTGGCCACTCCCATTTCCCATTCCTGCACAAACCCCCTCTGGTGCAGAGGTGATGTGACTGGCAGGTTTTCATCTCAGGATGCCCTTTGGGATGTTCCTGGGCTCATGGATCTCCACTGCTTCTTTCAACCGTCTGGCTCCATTGTTCTCGTCCTGCTTTGATTCCAAAGTTAGTTTCCTGGAGTGCAAGAGAGGAGGGCATGCAATTAAAAAAAAAATCAGGAAATTTAAGTCTAGGCTCACATCTTCCATCCAGAAGGATGCTAGAGGCAAGCAGGTGCTCAGAAGCTGGGGTGAAACAAATAGGAGTTGGAAGCACATGGCCCAGATGTAGCCACCTCCCCTGGACTGCACAAAACCCAGCAGCCATGGTGGCACTGCTTATAAAGTGAATAGTTGCTCTGTCCTTGCCTGCGCTGCAGTACTTTGTGGCAGCAAGGTTGCCCTTGCTGGGCTTGGCTTCCTTGCTGTTTTCCATGAGCACTGACATTCACTAAGCACCACGTCAAGGTGCTCTGCTGAATGCCACTTACTTGTGGTGTATCAAACTTGACTACAACCTTGTTATCTAGGTGGCATTGTTTCTGGTTACCTCAAGATGGACGATACAACCTGTACTACAAAAGCATTTACATGGACTGGGTGCTGTTTCCCCTGAGATCTTACATCACATCTGAGATCCTCTTAGGCACACTTACCTGGTGTCACGACAGTCCTGCAAAGCCCTTCTGCCACGGCTGTCTTCAGAAGCTCGATGAACTCACTGAGACAATGGGGAGGGGTTTTGGTCACTTCTCCCAAGTTACTAGCAATAGAAAGAGAGGAAATGGCCTGAAATTGTGCCAAGGGAGATTCAGGTTGGATATTAGGAAAAAAATATTTCCTGAAAGAGTGGTCAGGCATTGGAATAAGCTGCCCAGGGAGGTGGCAGAGTCACTATCCCTGGAGGCATTCAAAAACATGTGTAGACAAGGCATTCTGGGACATGGGTTAGTGAGCATGGTGGCGTTGGGTTCATGGATGGATGGACTTGATGACCTCATCACTGTCTACAGCTACTTGAAAGGATGTTGTGGAGAGGCTGGTGCTGGTCTCTTCTCACAGGTAAATAGTGATAGAACAAAAGGGAATGCCACTGGGGAGGAAAAAAAATTCCCAGCAAGAGTGGTCAGGCATTGGAATGAGCTGCCCAGGGAGGTGGTGGAGTCACCAATCCTGGATGTGTTTAAAAGTCATTTAGATGACTGGGGATACAGTTTAGGGTGCGCCTTGAAGAGTAGGGATATGGATTGGACTTTGTGATCCTGAGGGGTTTTCCCAACCTGTATGTTTGTGCAGTTCTGTGATTTTAGAGGTCTTTTTGATCCTTAAGGATTCTTTGACAAGGCTTATATTCAGCTCAGAGCATGAACACAAGTGTCAGGGGTGTGGACTTCCCATATACCAGACAAACTGGATTCAGAGCTAGCTTTTAACAGCAGAAAGTGGTCTTAGCACTGGGAGCAGTAGGAATATGAAAATGCTCAGCATGAAACATTAACCCTCCCTTCCAACGCCAATCCAGTGCACCTACCAAAGCTCATTTGCAGAGGAGAGAGTGATGATGCCCCATAAACCAGAGGGAAACCTCATCCAACTCAGGCAGTCATGTTTCCTGTGATCCTGTTCCTGCTCTGGCAGGGGGGTTGGACTCAGAGCATCACAGGATGTTAGGGATTGGAAGGGACCTCCAGAGATCATCAAGTCCAACCTCCCTGCCAGAGCAGCACCATAGAATCTAGCATGGGTTGCACAGGAATGCATCCAGACAAGGCTCGAAAGTCCCCAGAGAAAGAGACTTCTCTGGGCAGCCTGTTCCAGCGTTCTATAACCCTTAAAGTAAAAGAGCTCTCCCTCATGTTGAGGTGGAACTTCCTGTGCTGTAGTTTATCCCCATTGCCCCTTGTCCTATCACAGGGCACAACTGAGAAGAGTTTGTCCCCTCCCTCTTCACCCCCAGCCCTCAGATACTTATAAACAGTGATTAGATCCCTTCTAAGTCTTTTCTTCACCAGACCAAACAGCCCCTGGTCCCTCAGCCTCTCTTCACAGGGCAGTGCTCCAGCCCCTTAATCGTCTTTGTAGCCCTCCCTTGGACTCTTTCGAGTAGATCTCTGTCCCGCCTGAACTGGGAAGCCCAAAAGTGAACACAGTATTCCAGGAGGTCTCACCAGTGCAGAACAGAGTAGACTCGAATGTCTTCAGAGGTCCTTTCCAACTCCCAACACTGTCATCCTCTGACCCTGCGTCTCTCCAGCCAGCAGCCCGAGCTGCCACCAGGTGGAGCAGCCTTCCCGACTACCGCTCCCACCGTCTGGATTTGCATCAGGACTCTTTTTTTCCCTCCTTTCTTCTTTATTCTACAGGAATTCATTACGATAAATGTTTTATCAGTGAATTCTGAAGGAATTAACAGTGATCGGCCACTCACTTTAAGGGGTTGCCGATAATCCTAATGGAACGAGAAATTAAGGTATTTAAATATCTCATGACACTTTTATTTCAGGGGGAAAAAAAGGCAAAAAAAGCAGCCCAAGACTAATTAAAATCCCAAAGCAGAGTTTTCACCTTATGAGATATATCAAGGTCATAAAGATCCCTTTGGAAGCTTCTGTGCAAGAGAAGAGGAGGGGGAAGAATCAAAGCCAATCTACACAAGCACTGAAAACACGGAAACCCTGAACGACAACCAAATCACTCAGGGACAATCTCTCTGAGAAGACTGAGCAGGAATAGTGGTAACCAGGCCCCTCCTTTTCTGCAGGCTCAGACTGTCCTTTGGGACATTCTTTTATGGCTATGGTGGTCTTAGCTTGATGGTTGGACTTGATGATTTTAGAGGTCTTTTCCAATCAAAACAGTTCTATGATTCTATGACCTCTGATGAGAGCAGCTCAGCAAAAGGCTTCTCTAGGCACAAATCTACCACTTTTCCAGCCAAGATCTGGAAGGGGAGGTGTCAGTCTGGCCAGCAGCAGGAGAATCATTAAGAATAGTTTGCTACTCATCCTACCATACCGGACTCACCTGCTCTTTGCCTAATCCACGTCATCTGGACAAACATCCATCCCTGTGAGGGTCTGAGCAGCCTTCAACATGGGCCCCTCTTCACCCTCCAAAGCCAGGTGCTATACAAAAAGGGTGGGGCAGAGAGGACTTGCTCCTAGATGACAGGGTTTTTTTCTCCTTTTGAATGTACACACCTGCAGCAGACAAAAATGCTCCTCGCAGCAGAAACAGGCTGTAGCATGGGGAAAGTGGGAGCCTCCTTTTCAGCTGTCCTGTGCTTGAGATGCAGTGAAAACAGAGATAGAGATGAACTGGTTCCAACGAGGCCACGTTGTTACAGCTCTTGCTGGTATTCCCTTTTGCAGTTGGCTCGCTGCCGCTGAGGCTCCACATGGCAGTTGGGTCCTGCATCCAGCAAAAAAGGTCAGCATTCCTGTCATGCAGGCAGGGAATTCATGTGCCTGAGCCAGGCATTACAAAAATACTGTCCTGAAAACCGCACCCCCAAACTATGCACAGAACTAGTTCAGGTTTATCTATAGATTCTAATTCGATCAGGAATTCTTCAAAAGGATGTTGTGGACAAATGTAGAGATTTAGGAAGTCAGGAAATGGAAAAGGCCAAGCTATAAACACAGACTTACCCCACTGTCAATCAGGCTGAGCAGAGAATGAAGGGAACAGCAGGCTTTACTCACGGAGGTGAGATAGGTATTCAGCAGTGATCCCTTGCTGGATTTCTCTGTGGCTTGGCTTGACTGATTCCGATGCTGCTTGACTGATTCTGATGCTGCTTGACTGATTCTGGAGGTGTTTAAAAGGAGACTGGAGGAGACACTTAGTGCCATGGATTAGTTAATTAGAAGGTATTAGGTGATAGGTTGGACTCAATGATCTCGAAGGTGTTTTCCACCCTAATTCTGTGATTCTGTGAGAGGGATGGGTCCAACCAAGTGACCTCTTCCCCTCTGACCTCCTTGATGATGTTGCCCAAGAATTCCATTCAGGTTTCTCACAAGACTCTACCATGGGATGAAAAATAACTTTAATCAAGGACCTGGCTGCCTGCTCTGGTGATCTCTTGTCCAGACTGAAACACTGTCAACTGAAACACCCCACTGTCAGCACTAGTGGGAGGGAATAAATACATGGGCAGCAACGCCACATCTTCAGGACAAGCTTTATTAACGTTTCATTGTAACAAACATGGGAGTACAAAGGCATTGGTTCTTTAAGTTTTCCAACACGTGGCACAGACAGAAGGAAAAATAACTTGGAGGTAAATGACAGAGCAACGCAAGTGTCATGGCTTAACCCATATAGCTGCTAGGCCATCTAGAAGAAGACATTTTGCAAGCAACAAGTCTACATTTCCCTGTATTGAAGTAAAAATGTGTTTTAGGATTGAGAAAATTACCTTTTAAAATTGCTTTATATATATATATAATTTTTTTCAAGTTTTCCTTTGTATCACAAATGTCAGGGTAAGGCAAATCCTGGGTGAATCATACGATAAAAACTCCTATTTCCCATGAAGATAGAGCCACACACTCTGTTGAGTTCATCTTTTCAAAAGCAAAGCCAGCATGCATTGTGTATAGATAAACACCTTCTCCTTTTAATGTTATGTTTTCATTCAAGTACATAAAGCAGAACAGTGCTAACTCATGGAAAGGCTTTCTCAGTGCTTCAGCTGCAGTGAACGTGTGACCCATCATTACAAACCATCTCAAACATCCCCTTTGGTGGTCTGTATGGAAGGAAACCCATCCGTCACCAGAGCAGTAACCAGCCTGAGGAATACCATGCCTCATGGTAGGGAGCAGTGCTTTCAGACACAGGAAAACGAACAATCAAGCAGATCCTGACACTTTGGATGCAAAGATCAGCACCAAAGGGCTGCTATTCCCTTTACACCACCTACTGTATACACGTGTTGCCTTCAAACCAAAATCCTTGATGTAAACCCCAGCAGGGTGATGCTCAGTCTGATGGTTGCTCTTCTACCAAAGCAGCTCCTGCTGCAGCACTGGAGACTGTGTCAGGGGCCATGGGACCAGCCTGAACTACTGGCTCAGCTGAAGAACTCACACTGCCAAACTACACTCCAGTGAAAATCTCTAACAGTTTAAACCAAAACCCACCTGAAGACAGACAGATGCAGATGCAGCTGTAAATTGGTCTGTAAGGACTTACTCGGCTCCTACATCTCCTTGCTTTACATGTCCTACCTGGGCTTCACGCTTCTCCACTGCATCCTTGTGCAAACAGCTCCTGATTTCAAACACTCACTGCTGGTCAAGAAACAAGGGTAAATGAAAACTGAAACCAAACTACAGTCAGGAGTTAGAAAGTGTCTAATGTGACACATCTTTACAGTTAGTTGGGTTTTTTTAATGATCAGCCTTCACAAGTAGTTCAAGGTGTCTGTCTCCTTACTGAGCCACCACACTTTGGCAGCCAGCCAGCCTGCTGTGGGGCTCTCCTTTTGCCTCCCTTGCTAGAATCGAGGCTGGCAATGGCAAGAAGGACACCTGATTGGCAGGTAATGGCAGCCTACAGTTCAGGGGCCTGGATATCCTGCTGACTGAAGTTACCACAGCTCTGTGGAGCCCAGTTCACCCTAGATGAGGATCTGCTCACCTTGGATGTCTTCAACATTTTGCACAGCTTTAAGTCAAGCTCACTTGATTTGTTCTAAACCCTATAGGGACAATTCTCTCACTTACCAAGATGGAGGGTGCCCTTCACTCCTGGTCATTCACAGGATCACAAAAAGAGGAATTGAAATGGGAGACACCCAGTGTGTTTATTCTCCTTCCTTCCTTCCTTCCTTCCTTCCTTCCTTCCTTCCTTCCTTCCTTCCTTCCTTCCTTCCTTCCTTCCTTCCTTCCTTCCTTCCTTCCTTGGTATTTTACCAGTTCCTGCTCCACCTATTATGACAGCCTGCTTCAACCAAAATCATATTGGGCATGCTAAAACATACAGTATCCAGAATGCACACCATGTACCTGTGAGGCCTCCCACTGCAAAACTGCAATCAGCTGGAAATGAGGGGAAGGAACAGCACAGCAAAAAAGTCCCATGTCCCAAATGACACATTCTGCCACGCATGGCCCCAGGAATAGGAGAGAATAGCACCAGAGACATCTCAAAGGAAATGAGGAGCCTCTTCAGGGCAATCCCAAGCACAAATGTAGGCTGGAAAAGGAGTGGCTTGAAAGTGGTCTCAAGGAGAAGGACTTGGGGATGTCTGTTGATGAAAAACTCACCACGAGCCAGCAATGTGCGCTTGCAGCCCAGAAGGCAACAGTGTGCTGGGCTGCACCAAAAGAACTGTGACCAGCAGGGCAAGGGTAATTCTCCCATTCTGCTCTGGTGAGACTCCACCTGGAGTACTGTATCCAGTTCTGGCACCTTCAGCATAAAAAGTTGGAGCTGTTCAGCCTGGGGAAAAGAAAGCTCTGGAGAGATCTTCTAGTGACCTTCCAGCACCTGATGGGGTCTACAGAAAGCCAGGGAGGGACGTTTTACAAGGCTTGTTGTGACAGGGTGAGGGGGAATAGATTTAAGCTATAAGAGGGTGGATTTAGATTGGATATTAGGAAGATATTCTTGACAGTGAGGGTGGTGAGATACTAAACAGGTTGCCCAGGAAGGTTGTGAATTCTCCCTCCCTGGAGGTGTTCAATGCCAGGATGGACAGGACCACAAGCAGCTTGTTCTAGTGGAAGGTGTCCCTGCCCATGGCAGTGGGGTATGAACTATATGATCTTTAAGGTCCCTTCCAACTCAAACCATTCTATGAATCTATGAGTCAAGAGTTCTCAGAAGAGAACAAGCAGTACTATCTAGCAAATTTAGGTAAACATAGCAATATTATAAACCAGATTCTTGGGCTTGTCAGTTCATTTGCTCCTTCTGTGGCTGGTCCAATTCAGTTACGCATCCACCTATCTCTGGGACAAATGGGTGACAGAGAAACTCAAAGATCTTCTCTAGCGCCAGTGTCGCCTGGGTTAACAGAGTTAGGAGTCAGCACACTGAAAGACTCTTCTGATCCCAGCACAAGCAAACATGCTGAGGTCACACACAGGAAGACAAGGGGCTGAATTTCTAGGGGCCAAAATCTCCAAGTGAAACCTGGGCCTTTTCATGTTTTCTTTTCTCTCTGTTGCTTGTCCCCACACCCTTTCAAACTGACCTGCAGCTGACAGCAGCCAGCAACTGCCACAGGCAGATGTCTTAGGGCCACATCTGAATCGCTGTTGCACAGGCAGATGATTTACTGCCAAACCTGCCCTAGCAGGGATAAACCCAGATTGCAGGAGCTACTCTTCTGTTTTTTTTTTTTAAATGCTAGCTAGTAAATAACTACTTTGGGATTCAAGCACATTTGTAAGGAATTTAAAAATTAAATAAACAATTATGTTGCTCAAAATGATCAACTTATTACCAGCAGCATCTAAAAATACAGTTTGTGGCACATGCCACCCTGGCCCTGGGCTGCCTGCTCTTCCATCAAGTGTATTGTCTATCGGTTTGGGTTACAGCATGGTTGGGAAATGGATGTAAAACCCTCTTGTCCCTTTCCTAAGAACTTCAGCAGAGCATTTGCTGGCAGAACAATTGACATATGGTGAGACAATCTTACCCAAAAAACTGCTAATTGCCCTTTTTTATATATATATACTTTAAAAAAGAGAGAGATCATGCATATGCAGTGAAAAATATAATGAGGGCTCACACTAGATACGATGTGAAGTTGTTAAAGCTAGGAGCTGTATTTAAAGATGCCTTGAATGCAGAGTGCCTGCTATCCACTGCCACTTGCAGGCTGGAGGAGGTAACTTGCCTACCTGCAGCCGAAGGCCACACTTACAGCACTGATTTTGTGGTGCATGGAGCTAAGTAGGAAGGAGCAGGGCTGCCTCGGGATGGTGGCTGTGTGAAGTCACATATGTTATCTATGTGTAGGGCCCAAAGAGGGACCTGGCACAATGTAGGAATGGCACAGTTTAGCTGTCCCTTGTGAAGAAAAGCTGAGGGAGCTGTGTCTCTTTAGCTTAGAGGAGAAGACTGAGAACTGACTTCATTAATGTTTATAAAGATGTGGAGGGTGATTGTCAGGCTCTTCTAAGCGATGTCCAATGATACCACAATGGGCAATGGGTGCAAGCTGGAGCATAAGAGGTTCCACGTGAACATAAGGAAAAGCTTTTTCACTGTGAGAGTGAGAGAACATTGGAATGGGCTGCCCAGAGAGGCTGTAGAGTCTCCTTCTCTGGAGGCAGTCAAAACCTGTCTGGACACACAGACAGTGGCCTACGCTAGGTGGCCCGACCCTGGCAAGGGTTGGGACTGGATGATCTTCTGAGGTCACTTCCATCTCCTAATGTTCTGTGATTCTGTGATTTGCCATGCCAGAGAGAAAGGTGAAAGGGACAGTCACTGAAGCTTTGTGATCATAAGAGTTAACGTGCAAACTCTACTTCTAGCATGGACATGAGGGAACCCAGACAGCACCACTTCTAGCAGCCAGGGTTTGGACATGGTGACCTGCTGGTGGGTGCTGGCAGGAGCTGCTGATCAACAAGCCTGGAGGTGGACAACATGCAGGGTTGTCTCAATCAGTATTTCTGAGCTTGTGGAGCATCTTGTCTTTCAAATCCCTGGCACAAGGAGGGTGGTTGTTTATCAGTGTATGTGGATTGTAATCCTTTGTGGCAGCTCATGTTCCTGAAGAAACTCTCTATTTAAATCCTAGAGAAGTGAATAAAAAAAGGAGGGGTTGGGAGGAGAATAAACTGTCTCCCACAGGTTGCCTGCAGGCAGTACCAAAACTGGGAAAGAAGATAAAGATGCTATCAAAGGGGTGGGCCTGGAAACAGGCCACTGATGATATGATGCAAAAGGAAAAGAGGCCCAATATATGACAGGGACTCACAGTTCAGAAGAAACTGTTGTAATTGCAGGAATAATTGCAAAACATTGTCAGAACTGGGAAGTTATGTTTCTTTCCAACAGGCTTACAGAACAAAATGCAATGAAGAACAAAGAAATTAAAGCAAAGACTCATTTCCCCAAAGCTCCCTCCCTCCCAACCCATGGAGCATATCTGTGTGCTCTTTTCTGCCAAGAATGATGTTGTAGGATGTCAGTGCCTGTTCATCAGGTCCTTGGGTCTTTTCTCTCCTGCATCCTTCCTTTGCTGCAGCCAGGGAGAGAAAAGGGTGGGAGGGAGGAGGGAAGGGAAAAAAATCAAACGTTTGCACCGAACCCAAGTTTCATGTTTCTAGCACAGATGACTACACTTTTTATGGCATGAGCAGCACACGTATGTGTCACACAGTTTGTAAACAACAGTCATGGTTATCTCCATAGCAAACCGGCTGTGCTCATTGGAGTTGTGCTCACTGGAGTTACTTGGCTTTCCCTAGCACTGTACTACCTAGCTTGAGAGCAGAGACCCCCAGCTCTGGAAGATGTTTCAGTGCTAGACCACAGAGCATATGTTAAAAAACACACGTTAAAGTGTTGACCATAGCAAGCAAATAGATCTACTTGGCTTTGGAAAACCCAAGCAAGACCCCTGAAGTTTAATGGGCTGATCTATCCTCTCCTTGGACCTCACAATTAAAACAGCAGCAACAGGGTCAGGAGGACTTCAACAGAGAGCTGCAAAGGATCTAATGCCTGCTTCCAGTCCTGCTCATGCTGTTAAAATGCTGCACGAGACATGGCACAGCCCAGTTTGGGCTGCTTTTCTTCAGAAAGGTGCCAGCAGAGAACTGAAGAGATTTATTAATTGATTGCTAATTGTGGTATGATTCCTGTGAGCTCTGCCTTCATAGAGCAAAATCAGTTCCAGCCCAAATCAGTCATTGATATTCGTTTCCACTTCCACATTGCAGCATGAAACACAGATTTCCTACAGGCTGCATGAAAGCAGTAATAGCCATCAGGTACACTTTTTTTTAACCAGAGGAAGGGTATTAGCTCTCCATGTATTTTTAACAGTGAAGATTTCATTAGTTCCTCTTCCTCTGTTTGATTAAAGCAGGAGCTAGGAGAGAGAAAAGGAAGCATTGTGGGAAGCCACATTTTAATGGCAAGGACGCCTCCTAGTTTTGCTTCAGTAATTTTTCCCCAAGACCCCATCAGGCCTATTCCTCACTTCAGCAGTACAGCACATCGTCTGTATGCTGACAAGGACAGAGAGCTATGCTCAGTAATAGGGCCTTGTATTTTAAATCTCTGTGATACAGCTGCTGTGAAGCTGCTATATTAGATCTGGAGCTACACAGAATGCCATTACAAGCATATCATAATGCATCTTGCTGCATATGGCATTGGCATCTTGTGATAATCTGGTGCCCCCAGCATAAGAAGGACATCGAACTGTTGGAGGAGGGCTGTGAAGATCATCAGAGGCTGAAACACCTCCTTTATGGGGACAGGTTGCAAGAGTGGGGGCTGTTCAGCCTGGAGAAAAGAAGCCTCTTGGGAGATCTAAGCATCCTTCCAGTACCTGAAGGGGACTATAAGAAAGGCAGGAAGGGACTTTTTACAAAGGCTTGTTGTGATAGGACAAGAGGGAGTGGATTTAAGCTGGATGAGGGTTGGATTTAAGATGGATGATGGTAGATCTAGACTGAATATGAGGAAGAAACTCTTTGCAGTGAGGGTGGTGAGACACTGAAACAGGTTGCCCAGGCAAGTTGTGGATGCCTCAAGGCCAGGTTGGATGAGGCCTTGAGCAACCTGGTCTAGGGGAAGTTGTCCCTGCCAATGCCAATGCCGGGGGTGTTGGAACTAGCTGATCTTCAAGGTCCTTCCCACCCAAACGATTCTGTGAATCTATGAGCCCTACACCAAAGCAAGCAGTGCATGTGAACACATGAAAGCTGCTTTTGAGAGAGAAATGGTAACTGCTTCTTGTAAGTGGGAATGAACCTCAGGCTTCTGCTTCCTAAAAAATCATTCATTTTTATCTAGGGGTGAGGCTGGTTATGCCTCCAGCAAACTCGGCTGCAGCAAGGAGCACCACACGCCCCTGCCACAGCACCGTCACTGAGCCTGTAAAGCCACCCAAAGCTCCAGAAGGCCTCATGTTGCGGTGGCAGTGCTGCAAGTGGCGCAGGCATCGGAGAGCCAAGGGCATGAGAGCCCTCATGGCGTGAACCTGTTGTTCCCAGAACACAGCTCGTGCAGAGCTGAGCTCGCTCCCAGCCGCTACAAATTGCCTGTCATTTTCCTAAGCAATGCCCAAAACCGTTCACTCGGTTACTCTTCAGTTCCTTACCTCGGCTGCTGGCTTGCCTTCTGATGATCTAAGACTGTCTAAATCCATTACAGTTGCAGACTGCTACTATAATATTTACTTGACAAATCAAGTCTGCTGGATATTTTCCTTTTTTTAGTGCAATACAGGCCACATTAGACAACTCTCTTCCTCTGTACTCTCTTTGTATTCTGTCTTCTTCCTTTTTTTTCTTATTTCTTTCTCTTTTAAATCTACTTTTAACTAAGGCAATTTTTAAAGCAAGTTTTCAAACAGAAAATGGAAAATAAGGGAGAAAAAAAAACAACATATAAAGCTCTTACCTGCTACTTAAGCTTCCCGCTCTGTTTCCTTAGGATCATTTATACTTTCAACTTGACTATTCATTTCAGCTGGAAACAAAAGAAGACAGTTATCACATTCTATTCATGATGCATGCTAAGTTTATCACATTGAGTAACAACTGCTTCTAACCCAGAGAGGAAATATGTTGCACGAACAATTCTACACCTTAAAAAAGGTCTCCTGGGTCAACCATCCTAACCTGTGATTCCACAGAAACCCTGACCAGCAGTCTTGCCATGGTGCACACTTCAGCATTCCTAGAAATGCAAGCCTCTGGAGCAAGATTTTCCCTTTGGTCTGCATCCACCTGGTTTGACTTTGGCATCCAATTAGAGATGCTCAGCTCGAGGACCTTCCTCTGTCTGTATGCTACAGGCAGAGAGATATGGATACCTCCAAAGGCTGATTCAGAGTTTTGAAGGGCTCAAACCTCTGATCTCAACACTTGCAGGCTTCTGGCAAAGTCCCTGGCAAGATCTGGAGTTGAGCTGTGAGCTGAATGCAGACCCATCTCCGGTTACAGAAATGCTCCCACTGTCTCTGGGTGTCCTTGAACTACAAATTGCTGGAGCCTAGGAGAGGAATCACCATGCTCCTACACATACTAGTTCATAGAACCACAGAATCATTTAGGTTGGAAACAGACCTCTAAGATCAAGTCTAACAGCCAACCCAACACCACTAAACTGTGTCCCAGAGTGCCATGTCTACATGTTTTTTGAACACCTCCAGGGACGGTGACACCACCACCCGCCTGGGCAGCCTGTTCCAATGCCCCACCACTCTTTCAGAGAAGAAATTTCTCCTCATATTCCATCTGAAATTGAGGCCATTTCTTCACATCCTATTGCTACTTACTTGGGAAAAAAGACCAAACTCCATCTCACTACACCTTCCTTTAAGGGAGTTATAGAGAGCAAGAAGGTGTCCCCTTAGCCTCTTTTTCTCCACACTAAACGGTCCTGGCTCCCTCAGCTGCTTCTCACACAACCTGTACTCTAGACACTTCACCGGCTTTGTTGTTCTGTTTTGGACCGACCGCAGTACCTCAACATTCTTCTGGTACTGAGGGGCCCAAAACCAAACAAAATACTTAAGATGCAGCCTCACCAATGCTGAGTACAGGGGCACAATCACTTGCCTGATCCTGCTGGTCACACTGTTTTTGATCTGGCTGTTGGCCTTCTTGGCCACCTCAACTGCTGCCTCACATTACGATGGATGTCAACTAGCACTGTCCCAAGTCTTTCTTTGTTGGGCAGCTTTCCAGCCACTCTGCCCCAAGCCTGTAGTGTTGCATGGGGTTGGTGTGACCCAAGTGCAGGTCCCAGAGCTTGGCCTTGTTAAACCTCAAACTGGCCTTGCCCCATTGATCCAGCCTGCCTGGTCCCTCTGCACAGCCTTCCTAACTTCAAGCAGGTCAACACTCTCACCCAGTTTGGTGCCATCTACATCATACTCCTACAGATACTACTTCACTTGTGTATTATCCCTTTACAAAACTAATCTTACTTCTCAAACTGCTAGAAAACAAGAAAATATTTAAAAAGAAGGCTGAAAGTCATTTCAGTGTGACCTTTGTCAAAAGTGTCATTTAAACTACGGCAGGTGCAATTGGTCCTATCTAGGCTAAGTATAGAGCAGGGTTACTTCAGCACTGGCATCTGTTCTGCAATGAATTTCAATGGAGCCATTTATATTAACACTTTTCCCTCCTTCTTTAACCTTGCTTTATGTTGCAGTATCAAGAGCAGCACACCACTCATCTGACATGGGGTGACTGGGAAAAACCTCAAACCTGAATAGGAGATTTGGAAACTATGGGAAGATAGGAAAGGGGAGGGAATGAAAGCACCCCAAATCAATAGCTGTGCCACCTCCATGCTATGCCTTCCTGAGCCAGTGGCATGTCAATGCACCTGTTAGGGTTTTGATGAAGTATTTGTAAATGATCCATCATCCACATGCTGAGTAGACACCATAATGGCTTCCTGGATGCATACAATGAATAATGAGAAAAGTGTCTGCTTCTGATGACAGAGTTCTGATGCACATCACATTTAGTGATGCTGTGCTCTTTACAGGCATTTGCATAGCAAAGGCAGGATGCTTAATAAAAAGCCATTACAGGAAGGCTGTCATCAGTGCACAGCAGCCTTTCTCTGTCTCATTATGCTGGCCTGGTGCACTGGCTGGGTTTTCTGAAAATACCATAACGCTTCAGCTGGGTGTTACAGGGATCTCCTGTAAAACTCAATCTTGATTTGAAACCTAAGGTTAGGCTCCACCAGCACCTCAGATGAGTAAGCCTCCTTCCCCCTTTTATTTTTCTATGGCTACAAGCAGTTGAACCCCATCCTCAGTTCAGAAACAATAGAGAAGTGCTTGAAAGGATACAGCAGAAGGCTACAAATACGATTAGGAGACTAGAACATCTCTTTTATGAAGAAAGGTTGAGGGATTTGTTTTTTTTTTTAGCCTGGAGGAGTGAAGAAGTACTTAAAGAGTGAGTGTTAGGAGGATGGGACCCAGCAACAGGACAAGAGGTAGGGGGCACAAACTTGAACATAACGAGTTCCATTGAAACATAAGAAGGAGCTTCTTTATGTTGAAGGTTATGAAGCAATGCACAAGGCTGCCCAGAGGCATGGTGGAGTCCATGTCCCTGAAGTCATTCAAAGCCTGCCTGAACACCATCCTGTGCAACCTGATCTAGGTGGACCTGCTCTTGCAGGGGGTTTTTGGACTAGGTGATCTCTAGAGGTCACTTCCAACCCCTATCATTCAGTGATGCTGTAAGCTGTCATGCTGCAGGAACGTCAAAGAGAGGGGCTCAAATTTCAAACTGCCTGTGAGTACTTCAAGAGCAACACAGAAACAAGAGAGAGCCTGAGTGCAGGCATGGGACCTAGGACCCTGACCAGCAGGGATGTAAAAGGAGTCACCGAGTTCCACTTTTGCAGTGCTAATGGCAGCCAGGCATCCTGCATCACCGTAGCTAAAAGCATCTAACACATAAGCCACAGTGGGGAGGTGGTACGCAAGCACTAAGGCATCGACAGGTTTCACTGTTGGCTTTCTCCGATGTGTTTGTGACTAAGCTCAGCTCTTTGCATGAATGCTGGTAGGGACAGGAAAATCTAACTGAGGAAAAAGCTTCTGCAGACCACTGGGTGAACCCCAACAACAGATGTCACTAGGAGGCCACCTACACAATCTTCTATATTTAGATGGAAAATAACACAGCAGCGAAGCACCTACTGCAAGAGCAGATGGAAGAGCTGCCATCGGGTAAAGGAGGAATGTGACTCACAGCCCTCCTTTCCTCCCAGCATGAGTTAGTATCAGAACAACGTCGTTAGCCCTGGGCATGCTACATCCAATCATATGGCAAGGCAAAGCTGGCCTTCTCCCCGTTAAACTATGTCTTTAGAGCTGTTAACCTGCTACCTTACGTTAGCTGTCTTTTTGGTACCTGCTGTGACACACAACAACCAACAGCGCAGGGAAGCACCTGAAGTTCAAGGAGCCTGCATATCTCCTAAATTCAGCTTTACCTGTCCTCCTTCTGCAGCCTCACACAGAGCTTTACTTGCCAGGAATGGCCAGTTCTGCACGACGGACACGGCCATTCCTCTGCACTCTCCCTGTCTGTTTCCCCTTAAATTTTCTCCTATTTAGGACGACTCATCTGCACCTCTTTCTCTCAATCTGTGAGCTGCCTTGCAGCTCTTAAATTACAACCAGGGAAGAGCTGTTGTTCCCCCCACCAGAAGCAAGCAAGATGAGAAGAAATAACCTAGCAAATAGTTCACATCTATCAAAGCACTGTGTTGCTGCCAAGCCGGTGGATGCACGTCGGCAGCAAGACATCCTGCCCCCTCCAAGAAAGCTACATGCTTAAAGGTCAGCTAGCCAGGAGTCACGGCACAGCAGCTAAGTGGAGAAGACAGGCAAGCAGGAGCCTGGAAAACCAATTTTAGAACCATCTGCAAGAGAGTGAGCGCATGTCCCCACCCCAGGACATTATGCTGTGGAACCTGGATGGCAGATGACACCAAAATGTTACTGTCTTGATTTAAAGGGGAGCTCAGTCAGACTCTTACTCTGCAAACATAACCTATTTCTTCAGCCGCTTCTTAAACAATGCTTCCCTGTTGCATCTACATGACTTGGCTCCAGCACAATCAGCGCTAACGCCGGGCTGCCTAGAAGGAAAACCAGCTATTTTGAATTCAGCCTGCTGTGCACTGATGAAGCACGCAACCTGGCTGCTTGCAAGTTACTTGTTTCTTGGATGTTACATCAACACCATAAAAAGCATGAGGGGTGTTAGCTGCTGAGGCTTTGCTTTTTATATTGCTTTGGTGAATCAGATGAAGGTCAGGTTGCTGATGGCACATTTGTCAGCCTGCATAAGCTTAAAAAAAAAGGGGGGGGGATTTCAAGTTTGATACCACGTTCCACTTTTTCTTTCCTTCTATTGTGT
This sequence comes from Pogoniulus pusillus, assembly GCF_015220805.1. Taxonomy (NCBI): domain Eukaryota; kingdom Metazoa; phylum Chordata; class Aves; order Piciformes; family Lybiidae; genus Pogoniulus; species Pogoniulus pusillus. Next base: position 21,161,820 of record NC_087270.1, on the reverse strand, counting down.
CAGCAAGTAAAGATGCAGCTTTCCAAAGGTTTGAAATAAAAAAGGTGAATGAGTAACTCCATTATGAAAGGAGTGAGGAGATTGATTTGCCTAATACCACCTGGAAAACATCATCTAGTTAGTAATCTTTAAAGCTTTGTGGTGGAAAAGCAAAAAGAAGAATAAGAAGGGGGGGGGGGGGGAAAGCATATCAAAGAAACCTGCTGGCAAGGGGATACCATTGAGGAAACCAACACCAAAGGTGGAGCTTGTCATCATTAAAAAATACTAATCAGCAAATCTCTCCTGGGCACAGAAAACTTAATACTCAGGGCCCTGGTAGCTGATGGAGACTGCCAGCAGCAACCTGTATCTGTATAACAGTCCCTGTTCGGGTTGATGAGCGCAGTGTCAGAAAGCTTTCCTGATGGAGAACCACCCTTTGAATTATAATCATGTCTGAAATACATCACCATTGCAGCCCAGCCCACCGGATGAACCAATATCGAGATCCACCTACGGTGTTTAAACTCTGCATTTGGCTGTGACAGGGCACATGGAATTAAAACACAAGGGCCGGGTTGCCAAGGGGTACCTGGTGATATATGCTTGTGCTTTCAGCTGTGAAGTGATGAGGTCTCCCGGGGTGGAAGGAAAAGCATCAGAGAAAAATAGGCCATTTACATGAAAATGACTGTCAGAAGGAACCTATTCTCTTTGCTGTTGTTTGGTTGGGGGTTGTTTTTTTTCTTTTTAATCTCAACTTGTACCCAGTACACATTAAAAAATTAAGGCCCCCCCCCCTTTTTTTTTTCCATCAAACTGAACTGTTCAGATGAAACAGAGCAGGAGGAGTTTGATCTTTCTTCTGTTCTGATTTTTTTAAAACACATTTATATATATAATGTGTGTGTGTTCCTGCAAGAAAATAACTACCCTGTAACATTATCCTAATAGCAACTTAAACTGTAGAGATAGGAAATCTTCCCTGAACAGCAAAGCACTCTTCTGTGGCCTGAGCAAACACCCTTTTCCTCTCCTTTTACACACCTTAGAAAGTTCACAGAGAGGAGAATTACCATTTGAGTCATATGTAGAAGACCTTATGAGATAAGCAAGATTTTCAACAAAGAAACCTATGGAGACCATCATTTCAGAAGCTGTCAGCTGATCCAGCTGTCTTGGCTAAGGACACTTGTTAGAAGAACTGTATGACCATTTCTTTCCAGCAGGAAATCCCTTAAGATATTCTCTTAGTAAATTTGGATTTGTCCTCACTAAGCAGCCCAGACCATCCCAGTGATTTGAAATTCAAATATTTTAATATGCCTATGACTTTTTGGCTTGTTTGTTCAGAGGGTAAGGAGAGAAGGCTGGTTTGGCTTTATTCTGTACCCTTACTAGTAATAGCATAACCTCTAGTATTTGCAAGGAAAAAAAATCCTCACGTAGGCTATCTTTTCTTGTGCCTCCAAAAACTTCTCTACAGGCTGGTACCTAAATCATCCTCTGATGCAAATGCTGCAGCACAATCCGGCATTAGAGAAAGGAAATCAGCATTAGATTCTTTGTTCAACGAACATGAAGAAAGAGTGCAATTGTTTCATCTTTGAGATGTATCAAACTATGCCTGGAATTTCTACTATGGCAATGCTGCAGATCCTAAAGGAGGAGTTAAAAATCAGCCTTCAATGATAAGAGGAGTCCACAATAGTAAAAGGAGGACTGGAATCCCAATTCCAAAACCCCTGCTGCTTGGAGCTAAAGAGGAACCGTTGCGGAAAAAACAGGAAAGCCTCTGTTGTATCTCTCTTAAGCTATCAGGGTCCATCTAGAGGAGTGACAAAGGGTCCATCTCACCCAAACTAACCATCAAGATGCTTACTCCACCCATTATTTCTTTGCAAACCTAGAAGGACGCCTGTTTTGATTAACAAATATGTCATGCATTGCAGAGCTTGAGCAGTGTCCTGGTACTCAGCCCTCTGCCAGGACTTTGCAGGGTTACCTGCTCACTGAGGTCAATGTCAAAGAAATTTCATTTCCAAGTCAGAACACTCAGGCTGATAACATCCACAAACCTGACTGGAATTGCTGTTGGGTCACCAAATTGTCACAGTTTTATCAATAGAGTAAATATCTCCGAGAGAGAACCTCCAGTTCGGCTACCAGACTGAGCTCCATATGAACACAGAAGGAGAAAGAGGAAGAGAAAACAGCTGCAAGCTAGGAGGAGACCAACATGCAAGTTCAGAGTGGTTATACAGTCAGTGCTTGCCCCATGATGGAGTTGGAAACTTCTACGCACATTTTCGAGTATCTTCTGACTCCTGTGTGAGGCCACAAGCATTTTGGTCACACACATGGAACCTTGGCCAGTTTGATACCCTGACCAAAATGACAGTGGGCTTCAAATATTGTTTAGCTACAAGGCAGGTAGATTGAACATACCAACTGAACACATAAACCCAGTCAACTAGAGAAGCAGATCTATGGCATCAAAAAGTACTTCTACTGGATTTCCAAGACAGTAGAGATGTTGTAAACTCTCAGGAAGACTACCAGTTGACGAGATTATGAATGAAACGCTGAATGGTTTGAGAGGAAGTGTACAAAACACCCCCCCCCAAAAAGGCATACCACCTCAATTAAAATATTCTAACAACATACCTTCCTTATTTGAAACATCTGCTGCTTCACATGCGAGGTCAACCTCCATAGGATCTTCAGACATTTCCTCTTTCCCTTGCACCCCTGTAAGGCAAGCCAAAGAAGGAGAAAAATCAATACTTACAGTATCCGACTAACGTCTAATTCTCAGGCTCTGTATGCTTGGTTTGTTTTCATCTTTTTCTTCTAGCATGCTCTTACCCTTATAGATTCTGCTGCTCTGTGGTGGCAGCCATTAAGAGAAAAGAGCAGAGGATATAAGGGGTGGGGGGGGAATGGTCGTGGTCTGCAAATAATTGCTTATCTGTAGTGATCTGCACTCTTTTCTAACTGGGAGTGTTAAAACCACACCGTGGTGCGTGCTTCTGCCTCCCTGCCGTTCCTTCCTCCTCGGTTTTGAAGAATCACTTCTGCTTATAAAATGCAATATGTGATGGGGACCTCATCACACTTACAAAAAGCTTTTCTAGCTAGCAGAGTGAAAACAGTCACAGTTCAAATGCACTGGGTAGTCAGACAGAAACTACAATCTGAATTTAGGAAAATGCATTTTATAGCTGTAACTCAACATTTTCATCTCTTCTGCCTCGGGCTTGTCTAGAAGTTTAGATTCAATCTCCTAACAATATTTGAAATGGAAAAAAAATAAAGTGGCTTTGCTGTTTCATACACAGTTCTCCTAATATCCTGCCATTTAGAATGCCGAGAAGCCAATTTTTAGTTAATTTCCATCACTCCTCTTCTTTTTGTGGCCACTAGAAAGCCTTTTGCACCTATCCTGGGTTTGAACTACAGGATGTCAAGCTCTGGGTTGCTAAGCGATCCAGACATTCAGGCGGTTATTGTGAGACACCAAAGTGTAGCAAGGACCAAGACATCTAAAAATCAGTTTACTCTTAAGAGGAAATAATTTGTGTCTTTAGCAACAGAGACTAAATGTTCTCAGCCCCATAAAACACCTTAGTCCTCTCAGTGGAAATCCACAATGAGTGGGGTCTTTTTAAATGTCTTTCAGCACACTACAGTTATTTTGTCCATAAAAGTGTGTCTACCACTGAGGTTTTCAGACAGTTTTCTTTCTGATCATATTTGGAAGTCAGTATTTTGTTGTGGAGACTTCAGCCACAGAATCACAGGATGTTAGAGGTTGGAAGGGACCTCCAGAGATCATCAAGTCCAACTCCCCTGCCAGAGCAGCACCATAAAATCTAGCTCAGGTCACACCGGAACGCATCCAGATGAGTCTTGAAAGTCTCTAGAGAAGGAGACCTCTCTGGATAGCCTGTTCCAGTGCTCTGTGACCCTTACAGTATAGGAGTTCATCCTCATGTTGAGGTGGAACTTTCTGTGCTGTAGTTTATCCTCATCGCCCCTTGTCCTATCACATGGCACAACTGAGAAGAGTTTGTCCCCTACTTCTTGACCCTCAGATATTTATAAACATTGATTAGATCTCCCCTCTAAGTCTTCTCTTCACCTCTGGCCTCACTATGCTGGCAATGCTGTTCTCATAGGCAACGCCCAGTGCACTACTTGTGGTCCTGCAGAGCATCAAGGACCCAGCAAAGAGAGAAATCAACAAAAAGAGAGCCAGCAGAATGCTCAATTCGCCACCTCGGCCAGCGTAGGGGAAAGTGCAATTGATGACTTTACAGTGACGAAACTGTCACCCATCATTTTAATAGATCTTATTGTGATGGTTTGGGTGTTCCCTGGCCCCCCACACTTTAGAAATCACCCAGACTAGACTCAGCCGGCTCTGGAAATCTAGTTCTTCAGCCTGTAATCTAGTTCTTCTCACCAAAACATTCTAGCCTGCTTCAAACTAGCACACTTATATCTACTACAGAAATCCTTCAGTGGGTTGCTGTATCACCAGCTCCACCTCTTCCTCACCAGTTTAAAATCATCTCTCCACACAAACAAAATGTCTGTAAACATCTGTGACTGTGACCCCCGCATGTCAGCAAATGCTTGAGATGGCCCCTTTGCAGGCATGTCAAATCCTTGATGCTTCTCCAGGGAATGCAGGAGTGTGAGTGTGATTTTCTCCTGAGGTTTCTTTGTCACCAAGAGGCCTAAGCTTTCCCAGCACTCACCCACAGCTCTTTTCTGGCTCATGCAAAACATAAACTCACATCACCCCACCATGCACATGTGGCAGGAATTTATCAAGTACAAGACTGAGAAATTATATTCAAAATCTTTGTCTGCCTTCTCCTAGCAAAAGCAATATAAATTTTGGGTGACTATGAACTCAAGGAAGAGAACACCAAAACTGAGGTTGTGCTACATTTTGATCATCCCTGAAAAACAGCTCTGTGAAAAGCAGACTTTTGGAAAATCACCAGTCCCACCACGAGCACAGCCTGCAGCACAGACTTTCCCATCACGACACCCAGACTTCTGATGCCAAACACCAACACACTTTGACTGACAGCCTGTGCCTCTGAATCTGACTTTGCCTCCCCTAAACTACTATTAACCAAAGAAGGTAGCTATGATACGACAGGTTACATCTCAGCTTCCAGTTCCTCTACTAGCTAAGATCTCAGTCTCCTCCTGTCAGTTCCTAAAGGCAGCTAAACCTCCCAGGACTCATCCCAAGATCTCCCACTAACTAGCTGGCAAGACTGGCTTCACCACCCTGCTGAAGGGTTTCTCACTTTCCATGTCAGCAATCTCTCATGCAAATGACAGGCACAAAGGACTATTGGCATTGTGCTAGGTGAAGACAGAGCCTACTTAAAGGCATTTTGTGCATGCATGTGCATGTGTGCACACAGAACCACAGAATTAACCAGGTTGGAAAAGACCCTCAAGATCATCGAGTCCAATCTAACACCTTCTAATTAACTAAACCATGGCATTAAGTGCCTCATCCAGTCTCCTTTTAAATATCCCCAGGGAGGGTGACTCTGTCACCTCCCGACAGCCCATTCCAAAGGCAAATCACTTTCTGTGAAGAACTTCTTCCTAGCATCCAGCCTAAACCTGCCTTTGTGCAGCTTGAGACTGTGTCCTCTTGTTCTGTCACTGGTTGTCTGTCAGAGAGACCAATTCCCACCTAGCTACAACCTCCCTCCAGGTAGTTGTAGAGAACAATAAGGTCTCTGAGCCTCCTCTTCTCCAGGCTAAACAACCCCAGTTCCCTCAAGCCTCTCCTGGTAGGGCTGTGCTCCAGCCCCCTCACCAGCCTTGGTGTCCTTTTCTGGACATGTTCAAGCACCTCAACATCTTTCTTAAATTGTGAGCTAATTAGAGCTGCTGTCGTAGGGACAAAGGCAGAAGGTGAGGGCCCTCAATGCCAAAAGCTACTGGCTCACCTTTCAGGGTGGGCAGCCCTAGAGAGGTATTGTATAGAGGAATGACAGCAGCAGCAAACTTGCAGAATGACTTTTTGAGAGACTTAGAGCCATAAACATTGTCAGAAGAGCACTAGTGTGTGTTTTGCTTTTTCAACCTTCATTCTGAGTCTGACTATCTGACCCCCCTTTTTTTTCTAGGAGGGGGTTACACTTGTATCAGGTGGTTTTATAAGTGTATGTTGATTAGTGGATGTTGTCAGCAAGAAAATGATAGTGGGAAACAACATTCAGGGACAAACAAGTCAGAAGATATTTTAAAGCATAACAAAGCTAAGCACTATTGCAAACCTTGGGAGAAGGCTTGCACATAACATTGTCCAAGTCTTGGGAAGACTTTCACCCTCAGTAAATATAAATACTCATTTTTGTTCCCTTGCTATTACCGTGGGTGGGGGGGCAGGAACATGCACTGTACTGCTGTGCATGTGGAAAGGGTATTATCCCAAAAGCTTCTTCTCCACCCTGCAGCAAACTCGAGTGCCACACAGAAACAAACCTCTTTCACATAAACAGCAGAACTCGATCAATACCAGAACTGCCTTGACAACCAATTTATCCTAGAGCCTCCCCCCCCCCCATCACCTGCTTGTTTTGATTGCTTCGGGTTAGGGCACAAATAAGTGAGGTATTTCAGGTCTCCAAGCAGGAGCTAAGAGTTACCAAAGGTGAGGGAAGCTGGGAGATACCAGTTTCAATTTCAATTACCATTTCCAATTGCACTCCTGACAGAGCTCATTACCTGAACTCTTTGCAAGGTTGTGGAACCAGCCTAGCACTAAATGACAACAGGCTTCTGGTGCAGGCAAGGATGGCTCACATCTTTTTGAAATGCACAAAATAAGCATATACTGGGAGATAGAAACCTCTGAATGGCTATTTCATCTTTTTTGTCTCCTTCACAGTCACGACCTGTCAATAGCTCCACGTGGTTACAGCTAATGCACTATTCTTTCTCTAGAGAAAGAGATTAACAAGAAGATGTGGTGGTTGTTGGTACATGAGCATCCATTTCAAAAGTGCCCAAATCCGAAGGTCAGATATTTATCCTCCACAGCCCTGATAAACCCTAACAAGTAAAAAGTTAACTCTCCTCCTCCTCCCTTTGCACAAGGTTTACACCTATTTCAAGTGATAAACCGGGCCAACTATGCAGGCTTAGAAGCTGTTAACACAGAGCGATCCATAAAACTCATTTCTATCTCATCACCAGCAAGGCTTTGTTATGTACCGAGGAGCCTTTGTAACCAGGAGGGGCAGGCAGGCTCTTCTCCCAGGTAATTCAAAGCAAAATCCCAACACAGTCTCTTCAGAATCGATGAATCATTCCTGGAAGGCACTTGAATTGGGTTCCTGCTCTAAACTGCCCACTTTAAGGGAGTTTATTTCTCTTTGCTGACTATCAAAGGGAGCTTGGGAGATGGCTCTCTCTTGGCACTGCCTTTGCACACCAGGTGAGGGTAAGGGCTCTGAATCAGGATTTCTACTATTAGTTACCAGCTTGTTTTGAGGCCATAGACTAGCTTTAAGGCAAACAGCAAACCAGATCTCATGCATGCAGGAGGTCTGTCAGCGCAATAAGGCAACATTAAGATAACTTAAGTATTCCCCCATTTTAGAACTCTTGCAGCTCAGTGGGAGGTCCTGGCCCTAAGATCATCCTGATTATTTGAGGAAGAAGAGAGTTATCAATAATACAACAATCCAGACAACTACAGCTATTTTTACTGGCAAAATGGCAAGATCATTATTCCCCTAACATGCCTGCCCAGCAATTTTGGGCATTGTCACAGAAATTCCAATAAAATACTATCTGGCCCATGGACAATCTGCAACCAGGGGAAGAAGTTCATTAGTTGTAAATTATTTGTAGAGCAGTTGCTTCTATACTTTGAGGGGAAAAAAAAATCACCTCTGTCATTATGCACTATGAAAAACCACACTGCAGCTATTCTGAACCACTCTGATTTCCCTGATTCATACCCACTGAATAAAATCTATTATTTTGGGTTTAGCTGTAAATACGCTTCCCATAATTGGGAGACTCTGAGAGATGGAGGCTCGTTAAAATCCAAATTTCCCTGGTTAAAATGTGAAGGCACCATTTTTCATCTGCAGAAACACACACACAAAAAAAGACAATGCTCTTCTGACCCACAGCTGCATTGTCTTATCTGTCAAAGCCTGTTCCATTTCTCTTGTTCTGCAAATAGCCAGCAATGATTTTTTTTTTCCCTTCTTCCCTTCATTCCACTGTAGTTCTTTGCTAATGTGGCTGTCAAGCTTTCATGTACTTTGTTTACTGCTGGGTTTCAGCAGCGTTATAAATGCTGCTTCGCTTCGAAACTGAAGCTGTCTGTGATACAAGGGCTCAGTTTGACTCCTGCTTGACACCTCCATCTGGGATGACTGACCCTTTTAAACACATAAAATTCTACCACATAAAAGATTTATGCTGTCTTTTTGTATGGCTCTACATGCAAAACTACCCAACCTGCAGCTTTCCAAGCCCTGAAACAAACAGAGCAACGGCAGCCTGTCGGTACCTTGTCAGTGGGCAGCTTTTCCCCTCACAACCCAACTGCAACGCACAGGCACAGGTTGAGCACAACAGTAGAGTCTGAAAGGATAGAACCACCACAGAGCTGCCTCTCAAAATTCATCGTGCCTTTGCTAACAATAAGCCTCTCCACCTGTTAAATTAGGAATATTCTACCTTGATCAAAAAGCCACCACCCCACCCCAGAAATTAGGTGCCACAGAGATGACAAGACAACTCAAGCAGGCAGATTCCCAAGGAGGGTGTGCTGGCTGGGACGCCAGCTTTGCCAGGCCTTTGCAGGCACTGAGCATCACTTCTTAATGCCACACGTGGGCTGTCGGGATTCACGCTGCAGCCCCTACATTGTTAAATGGAGTGTTACCCTCCCTCCTTTTGGCACCGTGGCTTTGTCTCCCAGAGTAACCCAGCGCAATGAAGCTCCCTGTCCCTCCAGTGCAGCGTGCATCATCTTGGCTCTCTGTGTTTGTGCACGCAGCTGTACCTAAAGGCACCGCTTGCTCCCAGCCACTGTTATTTCCAGCTCAAGCTGAACCGCAATTTTTTTTAACGAGATTTAAAAGTGTCTGAGATCCGCTTATCCCTATCCCCTTCCAGCCCTTTATTAAACATACTGTTAGTAAATCTCATTATGCCTCCTTTTCCCTAAAGGTGGGAATGGCAGGGTAGTGAGGGTCTCTCAGCAATCTGCTCCACAAAACCCACACAAATTTGGCATCTCTCAAATCGCTAATGCCCATCAGGAGCTCTTTGTCTCCTTTGTCTCTCGGTAACAACAGGATAAACCTGCACAGCAGGCTCTTGTTGAATACCAGTGCATATCGGTTTAAGGAAAGACCTTTTGAATCTTTTTTTTCCCCCCTTTTCTTTGAAAAATCCGTAGCTATGTAAGAGGCCAAGCTGCTGTTTTACAGATGCTCTTTCTGTGAAACCTCTCATCAGATGAGAAGCCTGCAGCACAGAATATCTGAAACGGAGCACCCAAGAAGCTTTCAGCACCATTCCTCAATCACTGGTGGTTAACTGAAACGTTGCCTGGTTGTACTCAAACTAGCAGATCACCTGTCTCAAACAGCCTCCAAAGCCCTGGTGCTCCATTTCCCTGCCTACAAACACAGCAGACTGCATGCTCAGCAGTGTAATGAAAACGGCACGTTTATTCACTTTGCTTTCCTATTCCTACCCTTTCCCCTGCCATTTCAACCATTTAGACACTTGCAAATGAACTGGCTCACTTCACTTGCTGGTTCTGAGAAGCCACGCAGGTGTGGGGAAGGCATTGTGGCCGCAGGAGCAAGTTTGTTGAACGACCACTGTCTGCTGGAATAATACCTGCACCTCCACTCCCACCGCAACAGGATTTTCTCTGCAGGCTCCCCATGCTCATTACCATGGTACCCAGTCTGTCTCCAGCTGTCCTTGTAAGGCAAGTTTAATTCCTTTTGTAATCACTAATCTGGGGCGAAGACTCACTCCTTAATTTTGAAGAACTGATCTGGGAGCCCGAAAGCTTTAATAGGCCTTGCTTTCCCCTCCGACATGAACAACTTCATAGCTTCTGCTGCTGCATTTTCCATCAGCACACACCGTGCCCCTTCAGCATGTCCCCTACGAAGGGAGACTGAGAGCCCTGAGGCTGTTTAGTCTGGAGAAGAGGAGAATGAGAGGAGATCTCATCAAAGCGCACAACTATCTGAGGAGTGGGTGTCAAGTGCCTGGGGCCAATCTCTTTTCGGTCATCAGCAGCAATAAGACAAGGAGCAACAGCTACAAACGGGAACGTAGAAGGTTTCTATGATTCTATGATAGAAGGTTTCACCTCAACATGAGGAGAAACTTCTTAACAGTGCAGGTGACAAGAGCACTGGAACAGGCTGTCCAGAGAGGTTGGGGAGTCCTCCTCCTCTGGAGACATTCAAAACCTGCCTGGATACGTTCCTGTGAGAACTACACTAGGGGGTCCTGCCTTGGCAGGGAAGGAGGACTCAGTGATCTCTGGAAGTCCCTTCCAATCTCTAAGTTCTGTGATTCCATTTCAATCTTGCAATCACCCTGTTTCCTGAGCATTTCAAATGATCTTGAGATAACTGCAGCAAAGCAATAAATTGTGAAAGCAAAGAGGTCCTGGATATGCTGAGCAGTCCAGACCTGTCAGAATGCCTCTCTATTTATTTCAGAAAAGAGGGAGATAGTTTCCATTTCCCTCTGAAGGAGCCACACTAAACAGAAGAGACTGTGCCAGTCCTGGGCCCTGAGCAGCTCCATGACAAGCAGGTGGGTGCTGGGAGTGAACAGAAACAATATTTATAAGATAAATTATAAGGAAAAGGTGAAGATGCAGAGAGTAAGAACCTGTGATGACACAAAAACAAACTGCCCCAGAGCTGGAAATTAGAAATGTCCCTTTCAGATGAGCACCCTCATTTTGGAGCAAGTCCTCCCTCACTTCTCGGCTACAGAGGATAGGATAATGGGGTGAAGAAGCCTGCCACCCACACATGATGGGGTGAAGAAGCCTGCCAGCCACAGAGGATGAAAGGAAGGTTCTGGTAATATACAGGCAGAACTGCTCACCCACATGGCTGCAACCATTTAGTTCTGAGGTCGCTACTTCTGAAAGAGGTTACTGATGAGTCTAAGGGGAGCCCTGGAGAATACTCCATTCAATTCCTCTTTGAGGATACTATTGCCAAGCAGAAACCATTGTGACAGCTGGACTCAATGATTTTAGTGGTATTTACCAATCAAAATAATTCTATATGAAGAATGAGCTTCACAGTAACAGGGAAGAGCAGCAAAACAGTAATTAAGGAGGGTGCATGAATCTACCTGAAAAGCAGTAACAATATGCAGCTCAGGTGAAAGACCTTTCCCTGTTAATCATCCAGAGACTTCGACCTAAATTTTGCAGCTTAAAGAAAAACTGAATATTTACAGCAAGGAGAGGAGTATAAAGTTCAGCAAAGTTCTGCTAATAGGTGGAGCTCTACAAGTAGATTTCAAACATTTTGTGACATAAAGGTACAACAGCCAGTATGAAAAAGAAAAAATGATTAAAACCCCCCAAATATAAAAAAAAAAAACCCCAAAACCCAAAAAAAAACCCAAACAAAACCCCAAAAACAACCAACCAACAAAACCCAAATCCATGCACCAAACCTCAATAAACACTTGGTAAATATTCTCTTTGGAAAGAGTGTCTGCATTTCTAAAGGCTCATCACGTCCTGACTGAGCAATTCCATTTTCATCTTAAAAAATCTGTTAGCTTCCTAAACCTGAACATAACATGAAACTCCTTTGCTTGAAAAGAAATGGTAATTGGCAGCACTCAGTAACAAAGACCTCACAGGTGACACTTATCATATCTTTTTCCCCTACCGAGACACATGTTCAATAATGATAATTTTCCAAAACCAATTAAAGAACTATACCTTTTTTTCCCCCCTCAAACTGAGCTTTGCTCTGCACTCTTTCAAAGACAACATTTTACAGTCAGCGTTAACTGTGTGGTGATAACCGCAAACCTCCTCTAAAAGACTTTGATACCAAGCTCCTCACCTGTTCCAGTTCTCTGGGCTCGTGTTTCAGACCTGGATGGTGACTCGCCAAAATAGAAGAGATGTTTAAATGAAACACACAGACATGCACGCCTATATATGTGTACATATTTACATTCAAGGGCAGTAAACTTCATAAATAAACGACTGAGGGTTGTTTTCCCTCTGTAAAGAAGGGAAGAGCTGAGTGATGGATGGTGGTGCTGGATGCATTACCCTAGGCAATCCTCCCCATTCTGCTCGGGAAGTGCCTTGCGCCCCGCGGAGAGAAGCCATCGCTGGAATGTGGCTTTCGCTGTCAGAAGATGTCATTAATGCTGACTGCTGCCTCCATTTCTCTGGTGGAAGCCTGGCATCCACCTCTGCAGCAGTGAGCCAGCCAACGACAGCCAGCCTCAAAGGCATGGGAGGGAAAGCAAACATATTGCAAGTGCTATATTGGCTTCTCATTTCTGCTGATAAGCTGGGGAGCAAGATTTTACTTGACGACGTGGAGTGAGATGTTTCCAGAGGAAATAACAGAACTACACCAGAGCAAGGGCTGGTCTAACCTCTGGCTGCCCTCTGTCAGTAGGCAAAAACTACATCCTCCTCTGAACACTAAGCCTATAGAAATTGGCTAAGAAATGACCCAAATCTCCAACTCACAGCCCTGGCCAAGCGAATCACATGCCACCTACTCCCAGACCGAGACAAGCCTAAAAGAACAACCTAGTTACTACTTGTGGGCATGTCAGTTTCCCTGGTGGCAGTCACACTCTTCTACCCATTTCAGTGGCATGCCTTAAAAACAACTTTTACCACTGACATTTTGGGGAATGTGAGGTGCAGAGCCTGACAGCAAAAGTGTAGCTGGCGTTTAGCAGTTGAAACACCCACCTCTCCTCCTGACACTCACCTCCTCCCACCAAGCCAAGTGTGTTTCCAAAATGCTGAAAAGCACAATGAAATGGCTCCTGTGGGTGGCTTTCAGAAAGAAGTCATTCACCAGCCTGGGTGTTATCACGTGCGCCATAGAGGCATTATCACCACACAGTGATTAGCTGGGCTGGTATTGCCTGGCAAGGATGGATTTAGAGTACCAAATCAGTAAGGTTTATTTGCTCTATTTCTTAGGAGAAAAAAATTAAGACTGAACTAAAATTTCATAGCGCAGGGTTAGAAACATTTTGCCCACAACAGAGCTTCCAAGAAAGCAAATCTGCAGGCCAGGAAAAAAGCAAGTGTCAGTACTGGCAGTCATACACTTGCTTCTCTTTCTCGTGGAGAGCTATTATGCAATGTCTGAAACCATAAATGTTCTTTCTGGCTCACAATGGGAAACAACACTAATATGCATCACAGGGTGTGAGATAAAATGTGCGGTGCTATTGCTGCCCTTGATTTGTCTTCCATTTATATCAGCTCCCAGTAAGAATTACACAAAGACAGAGCTGCAGATTTTTCTTTTCAACTTTTTTTTTTTTTTCCACATTTCTTCCTTTGTTTGGCTCATAAATTCTAGGGTCTTACTAGGATGTTACATCTGAGACAGGAATTTACATTTAGATAATTTAATGGAAGGACTACTAACAACCATAATCCTGCCCCTCCAAAGAGCTCCCAGAGTACTTCCCAACTGACCTCAGCTTTTAAAACAGGGATCTAGCTTATTTGCTTTAAGAAGATTTCTTTTTCTTTCTTCAGTAACCTAACATTCAGGTTTCTTTTTCAGTTGGTTCCTCATTTCCCTCCCATCCCTCACCAGTTTGTTTTTATTTCTGCCTTCATATTCGTGAGTCTCACTCCCTGTGCTGTCCCTGACTTAGTCTCTAGCTATGGAAACAGCTCCAGTTTGTAGTCTGGGAAAAAATTCCAGGAGAAGACCCTGAGCACAGTGAGGGCAGGTGATGACTACAAGAGGTCTCTTGCAAGATATGAAGGAAATAGACAGTAGACACCCAGAGATTACAGAACACTTACTGGATATTCAGGACCCCATACAAGGGCTCTCCAGTCACGGGCAAACAAAAACCCATCACCACGCATTACAGCCACAGTAAATTGCTCTAGAGAAGTCCTCAGCCAGCTTCATCAACTCTGACACGTACCAATGTTAACACCCAGGGCAGACCAATAGTGGATTATGATTAAACCATTACTGTTACACTGGGTGAAAATTGAAGCAACTAATTGGAAAGCTTTGCCACTTTTTTTTTTAAAAACCATCTTGCCTTCACTTCAGATTATTGAAGATTCTTCAAAGTAGTATCTTGAGGCGCCAAAGAGAAACCAGAGGCCAAAAATACAAGGCACATAACAGAGTCTTCAATAAATAAATATCAGGAGGGGGAGGTAATTTTCAGTTCTTCCTCAGCATGTTTCTTATTGGAGAATAGGCTTTCAAAAAGACCAAGTCTTTTCCCTGCAGCACCAGAGATTGTACTCCCTCTCCCCATAAAACAGTCTTTTAACACACAGGTTGTTCTAGATGCCAGCAGACATAGATCACTGTTTTAAGAAAGCAGATGAGACCAACATTAGAAGCTCCTTAAAATGGGACTTCAGATCCTAATTTTCAAAAGCTTCAAGCACCAAGTAGCTCCAGTTGGCTTCAAAAAGTCTCTCAAACATTTCCTTAGCATGTGCTCAGTGCTTTTTAAAATAAGGCCACCTATTTGGAATCCGAAACGTGGACTTAAAAATTCAGTGCCAATTCTCTCTCTAAAGGATGACACACATGTTTAGAAAGCTCAGTGACATTATAACTAACAATATGGCTTTTGATTTCTTTTTCCCACAGCAGAGTTTACAGAACTGCTAACAAAATCATTCTCTGCCATGAAAACTACCAAGCTCTTGAGTATAAGAAGAGAACTACAATTTTCCTTGAAACCATTGAGTAAGTCTGTAACATCTGCCCAAACTCCCTTGCCTGATGGCTAACATGGGTTCCTCACACTGAGCTGTCCTGAAGGCCAGCAGCCAGAATACAATAGCCAGTATTGTGAGACGCTCAGGAATGCCACATGCCATACAAAAGTACACATATAACAAAGCCAGGCTGGCATGCTGCAGTACTTAGCCCTTCCTGTAATGCTACTCCCTTGCTATGGGGTGCCAGAAAACTTCAGGCTAACACTTGAGATCTTAGCACCAAAGTCAAGTCAAGACCTTGACCAATTAAGCCAAAAGAGAAAAAAATAAATGAGCAGTTGATAGCAGCAGACTTTTGTCCTGCTAAAGGAGGATGACACGCACGCATTAAAAGCATTTCCTGAAGCTAATCTCCTTCAGACTGCTGGATTTGGATCACGTGCTATGATTTATTCATAATGAAGAGCTTCTTAAGCTCATGAACTGCAGATGCCCAAAGCCTTTTCATTATACAGTTTTCAGCTATTCTGGCCTTTAAAAAAGAAAAAAAAAAGGAAAAAGAAATTTATACAGTCATTCCACCCTTGGGTCAACCCAGCAACATCTCCTCTGTTCTTCACTCTTGAGTACCCACAGCTGGAGGACAGCACAGAGCATGAGGGTGAAAATTAGAGGCTACAGATGTGCAGTATTTCTCTTGGTCTGGGTCTGCAAGAATTTGTACACTGGTGTAAGGATTGCTGCTACCTCCAGCCTCCACAAATGCCTCAGCATCTGTTACATTCATCATAACCACTGAAGCTTGCAAAATAATGCAAACAGTGCTAATCCGCTGGTGTCACTGACTTCAGCCCTGACAGACGTTTTCCCAGAGTCACAGATAAAAACCAAAGGATCCAGTCATAAAGGATTAAGAGTGGTGTCACCTAGAATTAAGTCACTGGCCTTGAACCGTGTTTTTGTTCAGCTCTGTCAATTGCAAGCTTCACAATATCTTAAAACCTATACTTGTTGAGTTTATTAAATATGTATTTATATTGATATTGGTTTATAGTTTTCTCATTTACTCCTCTTAGGTGCACTAAAGACAATGAATCTGGCAGTCTGAGGAGGCTCAACCAACTTCTCTTCACAGTTACAGAATCACAGAATTAATCAAGTTGGAAAAGACCTTTGAGATAATCAAGTCCAACATATAATTGTACACGATGTTTCTTAACTATATAAGGAAAGCAAGGAAATAAAACAAACACCTTCCATGTTTCTTTTGACTCAGAATCTCTCTTAAATGCTAGAGCCTAAAAGGGAGCCTTTAGGTGGTCTCTACCCAAAGAGCTTACAGTTCACAGCAAATCTTGATAAATGCCTTGCCTACCTGACTCCCCTGTTATTCTGATGGAAGCACCTGAAACAGGTCCCTACTTGATACATGCTCCAAGTTAGAAGTCTGCAGCCTTTCAGTTATCAGGACAAGAGGTGATTTGGGGTGGTAGGGGGAGCAATAAGCCTTGTGCCTTAATGGTGTGCCTCAGTTCACATTGGATACCTGTGACGATAGTGAGCACCGACCGAAAATCTTACACGGGTCCTAAGCACAGCCTGGTGAAGCCCACTGTGTTTTGGGAGTACTGTGCAAAGCCAACTTTGGCTTAGTACTGTGCACAACGAGTACTTGCACAGTAAGGAATTTGCACAGCAGAGGCTAACCCCCATGCACAGAGGACAGCTATGCATTCTACGTTTGCCCAAGGAATATGGACTTGCAAAAGTGCAACAGCTGAATAAAGCAGAACTTCACTTAAGCCACAACCGTACCTCAAACACAGGGAAAGAGTAGGAGAGGGTAAGCTTCTGTGTCATGCCACATCATATGGCACCTTGCAGGAATTTTGGCTGCTTTACCTCCTGCCATTAAAGCTTGCAAAAGCACCTAGCTCTGTCTGGAGACCAGCTGGGCATTCGGTAGCAGCCCCAACACTGCACCGAAGCCACCACAGCTACTGCATCCTGCAGGCAGCGGGTGGTCCTGCTACACAGGGAGCCAACTGGAAAAAGCACATGTGGAGTTGATCAAAATATTTTTAACAAAACCTTTTCCTGAATCAAATTACCTTTTTTTTTTTTTTAAACAAAACAAAACAAAACCAACCCCAAACCCAGATAGTTTTATGGGAAATGACATATTTTCAAGGAGCCATACAAACACAGCCTGGGAAGCTCAGCATTTCCAAACAAATGTTGCTGGCCCTTGCCAAAACCCTGAACTGAAACTATCAGATTTCTGTTAAAAAAAAAAAAAAAGAAGAAAGTTTTAAAAAGTAAAAGCCTCCCAAAGTTAAAAAGGAATTAGTAGTTTGAATTAGTAAAAAAAAAAAATCATGGAGGGAGGAAGAAGAGGGAAGCACTCCTGCCTAGCAAGCAGTGTGTGCTATGAGTGTGTGTATTGATCATTCATGCAACAAGTATTTCTGGCAGAGCTAAATGAGATATTCTGTAACCAGCAAGAGCTGGAGGAAGACTGCTGGTCACAGATGATGCATGTATGGGACAGCAGGCCACCTGTGTTGGAAGTCCATTAAATGGGTGCTCCAAATAGGCTGGATAAGCATGCAAAGTCTTTGCACCCTTTGGGTAGAGACAGCCATGGACGGCACCTGGCATGGTATTACCAGTTCAAAATTGGGAACTGTGTGGCATGGCTATATGGCAGTAACAGTTAATGATGGTAGTGGTAATACTCCTGGGTTCAAATGACCCTGCTTATCCTTCTCCATCTTCCCTGTCAGTAAAATTCATAGAAACACAGAAATATTTTGGTTGGAAAAGACTTTTAAGAGAATTGAGTCCAACCATTCTCTCTACCAAGGCTGATGCTAATTCATGCCCCTTAACACCACATCTCTGCCTCTTTTAAACACCTCCATTGATAGGGATTCGACCATCTCCCCAGGGAGACAGTTTGAGTATTTTGGAACCTTTTCAGTGAAGAAGTTTCTTCTAATGTCTAACCTAATCCCCTCTTGGTGAAACCTGTAACCATTTCCTCTTGTCCTGTCACTTGTTAACTACCTTGAGACCCAAGGAAATCATAGTATGGTTTAGGTTGGAAGGGACCTCAAAGATCATCTAGATCCAACCTGCCATCATAAGCAGGGACACCTACCATTAGAACAGGTCACTCAAGGCCTCATCCAACCTGGCCTTGAACACCTCCAGGGAGGGAGCAGCCACAGCCTTCCTGAGCAACCTGTGTCAGTGTTTCACCACCCTCACTGTAAAGAACTTCTTCCTAAAACCTAGTTTAAATCTCCTGTCTTCCAGATTAAACCCATTACTCCTCATCCTGTCATTACAAGACCTTGTAAATAGTCTCTCCCCAGACCTCCTGTAGGCCCCCTTCAGATACTGGAAGGCCACTACAAGGTTTCCCTGAAGCCTTCTCTTCTCCAGGCTGAAGAGCCCCAACTCTTGTAACCTCTCCTCATAGGAGAGGTGCTCCAGCCTTCTGATCATCCAAACCCACCTGGCTCCAACCTCCTTTTAGGAAGTTGTAGAGAATCAGATCGTCTCCTCTCAGCCTCCTTTTCTCCAGGCTAAACAACCCCGCTTTCCTCGCCTGCTCCTCAGAAAACTTGTGCTTCAGACCCTTCGCCAGCTTTGTTGCCCTTTTCTGGATCTGCTCCAGCACCTGAATGCCCTTCTTAGAGCGAGGAGCCCAAAACTGGACACAGTACTTTAAGGTGAGCAGAGAATCTCACTTCATCAGTGTTGAGTAGAGCACTATTTCCTTACAGTAGCAATTCCTAACCCAACAGACGACTTAATAGTGTACCCACCACAGCACAATAGAAATATAATGAAAACAGACCCAAACTAAAGCCCATCCAGTTCAGTTCACCAGCTCTTTCTTCTCATGCCACATTTGCTACAGCAAGCTTAGAAGTTCAGATCTATTTTATCTCTGCCTGTCCTCGGGTTTACTAACTCTGAATTAATGCATCTCCTTCCACAGCCCAAACACAAAAGAACTCTGCAAATAACTGCAAGAGGCGCTAAGGACTCCAGGTGACATAGATCATGTACTGTACACGGAATTACTTTCCCCAGAGTGAGCCCATGTAGCAGCGGTTTGTGACATTCATCATTAAAGTTCAGTCCTTGGAGTGCTGCCATTTTGGTCGTCTGCAGCCAGCTCTCTGCCGATGGAGCGGAGCTTATAATGAAAGGTCATTCCTCCCGAGGGCAGCGCAGCAGCGATTTGAATATCCAGCCTCGGGAAAGGTGCTTTTCTCTCCTGAGCTGCTTTCATTTCAAGCAGTCTTTCAAGAGCTGCTAGCAGGCCAATCAGCTGAGGTATGCGATGCTTTGCAGGAACACAAGTGGAAGGTTGAAGTAGTCAGGCCTCCAAAAACCAGAAACTGGTGGAGGAGGAAAGGGAGCTGCCTTCTTGCCAGAACTAAATACCTGGTACTGTACAGTCTTGGATCACAGACACAGCATTTTGAAGAAACACACAACTTGCACAAATCTTGTAATGAAGGTTTTGGGCCTCTCTGGTGTCCTTGACCACGCTGGCTGAGCAGAGCCAAGGGTGGACCAGCATCCTATCCCTTCCTCCAGCTTCTCTGTGGACATATCACAGAACCATAGAATTGTTTTGGTTGGAAAAGACATCTGGCATCAAGTCCAACCACTGAGTAACGCCATCATGGCCGTTAAACCGCGTCCCCAGGTGCCACGTCTGCATTTTTGGTGAACACCCCCATGGATGGTGACTCCACCATCTCCCTGCACAACCTACTTCAATGCCTGACCACTTTCAACAATTTTTTTTCCTAATATCCAACCTAAACCTCCCCATCTCCCCTCGTTCCAACTCCTTTTATGGAGTTGCAGAGAGCGATGAGGTCTCCCCTCAGCCTCCGCTTCTTCAGACTAAACAATCTCAGTTTCCTCTGCTGTTCCTCGCCAGACCTGGTCTCTAGACCCTTCATCAGCTTTGTTACCCTTCTCTGGATATGCTCCAGCACCTCAATGTCCTTCTTGGAGTGAGGGCCTGAAAACTGAACACAGTATTGAAGGTGTGGCCTCAGCAGTGCAGAGTCTGGGGGCACCATTACTTCCCTACTCTAGGCACACATCACCAGCAGCAAGGCTGCTCATGGTATGACCAGAGACCCCTGCTGTTCCAGGCAAGCCTCCTCAACAACTCCCAGCAGAATCACAGCAAGAGGACAAATGGGATGGTAATCATGAAGCCTGCCCAGCAATTTGTATCTGCTGCAGTTGTTCTCAAAGGCTTAGAGCTCTCTCCATTTCCAAAGCCTGCAGACCTGGCCACTTACTTATTAGACAGGACAGGGATACAGTAAAACACGGTGCAACTTCAAGTGATACACTTTCATTCTGCATGTGGCTTTCAGGTCCTGAGGTCTTTGACCAAAGACTCTTCCACCTCCCAGTCAACTAAGAGAAGGTGAAAAATAGCAGGGAAATGGCATTTCCTAGCAATTCTGATAAACAAAGTATATAACTACCTCCTTTAAAAGCAGACTTTGAAATGCCACTGGCTTGCTTTGTTCCCAGCACATTCCCAGGGAGAATGTCAGGTCGCATAACTCATTTGTTATCTTTACACAGAGGAGCTCTACTAAGCACCAGCCATCATAAAAATACTAACATTCCTTTTTGTGGAAAACAAATAGAAAAGTGCAGCATCTCTCTTAAAAGGAAAAAAAGAAAGAAAGAAGAAAAAAGCCAGTTAGCATTTCAAACATTACCACACGGTCTGTAAATAGTAATGTCAATACACCAGGGAGCTGCTCGCCTCCTTCCCTTAACGACAGCCTGAGTTACTCAGATTGAGGTAGCAATGCTACAGACCTTCCCCATGACACCAAACTATCTTGTGCATTCATTTAGTCACACTCTTTGCATTTTATTTCCCTCGATGGCTAAAAAAAACCCAAACAAACCAACACAAGAATTGGAATAGCATAAGAGCAGCCTTTCAATCTAGTCTTACAGAAGGCGCTGCTCTCTTCTGGGCGATGCACATTCAGCTAAACAGCTACTCTTTAGAGACACTATGAAGGGAGGTGTCAGGGAGAAACCTGCAATAACTGAGATCACCTTCTTTGTGTTTGTGAAGACACTCCCATCATCCACAGACACTTTCACAGAATCACAGAATTTACCAGGTTGAAAAAGACATCTGAGATCATCAAGTCCAACCTATCACCTAATAACTTTGTAATTAACTACACCATGGCACTAAGTGCCTCATCCAGTTTCCTCTCAAACATCTCCAGGGATGGTGACTCCACCACCTCCCTGGGCAGGCCACTCCAATGCCAATCACTCTTTCTGTGAAGAACTTCTTCCTAGCATTCAGCCTAAACCTGCTCTGGCACAGCTTGAGACTGTTCTGTCACTGGGTGCTTGGGAGAAAAGACCAACCCCCACCTAGCTACAACCTCCCTTCAGGTAGTTATAGAGAACAAAAAGGTTTCATCTGAGCCTCCTCTTCTCCAGGCTAAACACCTCCAGCTCCCTCAGCCGCTCCTCACAGGGCTGTGTTCCAGCCCCCTCACCAGCCTTGGTGCCTTTCTCTGGACACATTCAAGCACCTGAACATCTTTCTTAAACTGAGAGGCCCAGAACTGGACACGATACTGCATGTCCCCATGTGCTGCATGGGGTTGTTACGGCCAAAGTGCAAAATCTGGCACTTGGGCTTGTTAAAACTCATGGCATTGGGCTGTGCCCATCTATCCAGCCTGTCCAGGACCCTCTGCAGAGCTCTCCTACCCTCTAATGGGTCAACACTTGCTCCCAACTTGGCATTGTCTGCAAACTGGTGGATTCATCAGTTGGTGACTGGTGGACTCAATCTCCTCATCGAGATCATCAGTAAAGATATTAAACAACAGGATTGTGTTTGCAGCTAGACATTTTAATTGTATCTAAATATTTATCTCCCAAGTGGCTAAATTAGTTGCTAGTGATGCAACCACGTGATGGCCTGGTGCTCTCATTTGCCTGTAAATGCCAAACACAAGCTACTGAATTCAATTATGTGACAAATGGCCACAGGTACCTTGAAGGTATCCAGCATCCCACAGAAAATCTGTGCTTCACACTGCTTAAATAGCTTTATCTCATGTTTTTTTTGGGGAGGGAGGGAAGAAGAAAAAAAGTGTTAGTTTGTTTTTCTTTTTTAGGGAAAATCTCCTTTGCAGTTGCACAGCTAAAGCTTGGAGATTAATAATAAAAGTGTGTACTGTGGCACACAAACAAATGCTCTTCAATGTCAAATACAAAGCAAGATGCAAATGTCTTTTTCTGTTAATTAAATAAACTTTCATCTCAGTTGTTCTGATCTGTAAATAAAGCTCCCAAACTAGTTTTGAGCAAATCTAGGAATTAAGCAAATAATTAAAAAGCCACCCCTAAACCAAAATAACTCAACCCAACAGCCTCCTAGAACTAGTTAGCTAATTATATTTGTCATTCAGGGAGACCTAGACATTAAAACGAGTTAAAAACTACAGGTGCTGGTCCCTAAGGGTGACAGCCCTCCTCTGAATACCACCAGACATTAGACACTGCTAAACACTGCCAAGAACCAAGGGCATCACTGAATATTTGGAGAGATAAGAATGGGGAAAGATGGCCAGAAGGGTGGATGGGAAGACAAACAGAAAGAAGAGAGGGAGAGAAGAAAGAACACATGACTGGTGCCCAATACTAAATAGCATTACATCCTCCTGCAGCTATGCCTAACCTCTAAGCATTTGCTTTCCAAGCTCTTTATTGAAATTCTTCAGGTCCTTAACTGATCTCCTGGAAGGAAAATTGGGGAGGGAGGGTGAGGTGTGGGGTGTGTGTGCTGAAACGCTGAGACATTCTTGATGAGATGGGAAAAACAGGAAGCTTTAGAAAGGGTGAAAAATCTCCGACCATCTGTTAGTGGTGCTGCAGAGAGAAGAGCGAGGAAGGACAAAGGGGCAGCTCTCTGCAGAGAGGAGGTACAGGACTCCAGTAATTACTGGGTCACTGAGACCATTACAGCCTGTGAGAGCCCATGAAACAAGCTCAGGAGGCTCAGCAAAAACAACAGCTCTTAGCAAGAAAAGCAGCTGCAGAAAGCGAATCCGAGCAGCTTTCCCCTCGATACGGCCACTAATTAGAAATGATAGGTAATAGATTGGGGCGGTGAGGCCCTGGATCGGAACAAGAGCTTTTCTGGTGACCTCTCTACTTGTCTCCTCCAATTGCTGTTCTCCAAGGCCTTGCAGATGGTGTCCTCTTTAAATTAATACCACCCTGCCAGCCAGAAGGAAGCTTGTGTTGTGCTTGGCAATACAGGTGAACAGCCTGCGTTTAGGTTTCAAAACGAATGCCCCAGGTGTTTCATCAATATGGTGAGCAGCTGATGTGCTCCAGCCTCCTCAGTTCTGCTTAAGGCTCATCTGTGTTTTCCTCTCTCTAGGACCAGCTAGAGAAAAATCACACAGCATTCAGGGAGCAAACTTTGCACTCCGGAGCAAAATCTGAGCTATCTTTGCTCTAAATGGCTTTCTCAGCCATGAGCTGAGAACATGCCAGTGCGATTCACATGAAGAGCCCTATCCTGTGCCTTCTCTCCTATGAGCTGGATAGGACTTACAGATGACAACAGGTGCAAGCTAGCAAAGAGCAAGCTGGTTTTGACGCCAGAAGCTGTGACCAAACCTCTGCCAAAAAGCAGTGCTACAGTAACTCTGGCGTTGGGGTGTGAATACATGCAGCTGATTTCCTTCCCTCCCACATGCAGATTCTTCTCCAATTATTTCGGCTGTGTGCTGTGATGCCACCAGATTCACAAGCTGCACAAGAGCAGGCACACATCCTTGGATGAGAGACTTCATTTTGAAGGAAGCTGTACTGGCAATCAAACACATTGCAGTGTGCTGCTGTCTCCAGGATCAGGCATAAAACCAAGGCCTTGACTACCTGTGGTAGTTAAACATCCTGCAACAGTTTTGTTAAAAACAAATGGCATTAACACTATTCTTTGGCCAAATCTTAACATGAACGTCTCTCCACCAGGCTCCCCTTGAAGGTTCATTTGGAAAGATTTCCCATGTCTTAAACTATCACACTTGTAATTTGGTAGCGTTAAACATTGGCTGCATTTAATGCCAGAGGGAACAGTTTCACAAGCAGATTCTGTGATCTCTGTATATATCAGTTTCTAAGATAGCTTGAATTCCTTTAGATAGGTACTGGCTATATATGTATTTCTTATCATCTGCTTTTCATGCTCACATACTTCAAGAGCCAGCTGGATCTGCAAGCAGAAGTACAGCCAGAAAATCTATTTCCCTCCATGCCCTACATAATGCTGGAAGCAGGCAATACTAGAAATACTGTTTAAGGACTTTTCCCCTTTCTTTTCTTGTTTAAGCAAACTTGCCTGTGTTGCAGAACCGGGATCAAGAGAAAAAGCAACGATAAAAAAGTGCCCAAACTTTTGGACACTTACCCGAAGAGCTGTGTTCAGGCTGGCCCTTGACATGTGGTTACTGACTGTGGTTGATACTTGGAAGCAGATTTATGATGAGACAGGCATGAAAACCAAACCAAGCCCCTAAGCAACTGTCTAAAGTGACAACAATGGCTGAGTACAACTACTACACACTGGACAACCACTGTTTTGGAAGGCAGACAGATAAAACAAACACAAGCACAGAGAATGCCAGTTTTGCCACTCCAGGACCACTGTGTGTGAGTTGTTAGCTACACTCAGTGTAAGAGAAACTGTAAAATATCTGCTGTCCTAAGAAGGATGACTCAGAAAGTGAGAGCACAACTCTGACTTCTTGAAGACTAAACTTTGTAGACCAGCATGACCATCAGAGAGCAGCTCCTGATATCCAAAGGAAAGCCTAAGTGTACTGGCAGGCTAAACCAAAATGCTGAGAACATGAAGTGAGATGCCAAGGGGCCGGGCCAGGCCAGGACTGAACTGAGATGTGATCACAGCAATCACGCAGAACTTGGAGACATGAGCATCCAAACACAAGTGAGGGAGAAGGGATGTGCCAGTGCTTACCACTGGCTTCACAGCCTGCTGATCGGAGCATGAAGGAAATAAATCTGAATTCAAGCCCCATTCTGTGCTGGAAGGGGTCAACCCCCAGCCCTCATCATCTAGAGATCCCTGCAAGGCAGCCACGAGGGAAAACGCCTTCCATGCATGTTGGGACACCACTGATAAAAATGTGTGACCTTCTGAGCCCTTCCAACTCCCAGATGAGAGTGAAAAAGAAGGCAGTGTAGCTGCTGTACATGTGAAATAAGCAGTTCCTGCTAGTTTGCTGTCTTCTCTGGAGCAGCTGAGTCCTAGGTCGATGGAAGTATCACACTCAGGTACCAATACCTCAGAGAGGTGGGTATGCTAAGAGCAGCCCCGCCAACTACTTCCCTGCTCAGCCTGAGAGCTTTGCTGCTACTCTTCCCTGATGCCTGGGCAGCTGGAAGAGTCAGCCAATTTAATTTCCCTGGATTGAGCTGCTGGAATTAAGTACTGTTTTTTCAGCACAATAACATCTCATTTTGAAGCACCTGAGGTATTTCCATTTGGAGTCACTTGACACTTTAGTGCCACATTTGAGGCTGACAGATCATAGAAACACATCCACAGAATGTGTTTTAAGTGATGAAACACCTCGTAGCCACGATAACATTTGTCACAAATTGGGAATCTCCAGTTTTCCCAGGTGCTGAGACAGTGACTTTACTGCCCTGACCCCCTAACTACATGCCATTGTTAGCTGTAATCTGGGGCAACAGTGAAAAGATCATTGACTTTTTCTTCTCAGAATCCAGAACACACTTTAACTGATTTTCTATCCAGGTAAGACTGGGATAGCTTGTAAGTGACTGCTTATTTCCTCCACAGAAAAAATGCTGAACGTGTAAACATGTTGTCTTTCAAGAGTTGTCAACTAATGCAGGTATCGAGTGTTTTTTGACGGGATGCTGTAAATGGAACAAAGGCAGTTGTGGTCTCTGCAGTAGCTAAGATTACTGGCAGAGCTATGCCCTTCACACTAGTGACTGGGGAGCAAACAAACAAAAAAGGTTGCACGTCTGCAAAGGGAGGTAAGAAGACAAAAGGTTTACATCTCCCAGCATTTCACAGTAGACACTGGACCGGTGAATATAACAAAAGGGGGTTTGTGGTTGAAATTTGCCAGCTGCGGAAAAGCTACGGATTTTAAAACTTGAGATAGAAGTCAGGAGTAAATTCTGAACCTGGGAGAAAAATCCTTAACAATTTTTGGGAGCAAAGAACAGTAGTAATCAGGTCTGGAACACTCTGAGCATCCCAGTATGAATACAGGTACCTAAAAGACAATGCCATTCCATGTGCTTCATATTTCTCTTCGATCTCTCAAACAAGATCAAATATTTCTGCAGTTCACAGATGCCTACAGACTGTTTATAACTGCAACCCAAAGAGCATTTGCTGGAGTCATTTAATTGCAGCTACAAACACATTCACAGCACACAGGAGTAATCCAGGGAAGGATCTCCAGAGCTCATGCAATACCCCACAAAGGAGATGCTGAACTTTCTGTTAAATAACAGAAGTCCCAAAGAGCTTCACTCCTGTACCAATACGTTGAGATACCACTACTGCATGATTAAGGTGCAGGTGCAGTCACAAAGATGTAGGAAGCAAGATTAAATGCTAGCTTCCTCACTGGCAGATCAGTCATGGTGACTAGAGACAGGGTCAGATCGGGCTGTTGGGCTAACACTACAGGCCAGGTACACTGGTGGTGACCTCACACGCTCATCTGGAGGCAAAATGTGATGAAAGCCAACCAAGCGGAGGAAAACTGTTCCAGATGGCAGTATCTGCTTGACAGAACACCTGTCAACTGCATTAGGACAAGGTGAGGGGACAGAAAATCTGCTGATAAAAAAGTATGGTTAAGAGAAAATCCAGAGGTATAAGGAAAGTGTAACGCTTCATAGATCTGAACGATACTGGGTAGGAGATTTCCTGCTCTGGGTCTGCAGTACAGAGGAGATTTAATCTCAGGTGGGGTCATGCCCTATGAAGGCAGCTGTCTCTCTTTAAGACGCACTTCACAAGTTGTGGACACATCTTCCTCCTCACTGTGTAATTACCACTTCTTATACACCACTGGCTGCCTTCAGGAGCAAGGACATCTATGAAGGATGGCCTACCTCCCTGGCAAAGTCAGCTCATGGGGATGCACAGAAGAGAAAACAGAACAGAGCAAATCAAGAATGTGCCGCTAGTATGCCGCTAGTACACAGAGGTGCAGTAGTTTAAGGCTTATTAGAAAACCACAGTAAGAGAACTTGGGACTTTGCTGGAAGTTCTGTGCAGAATGTAAATAAAGTAGAGCATTAGACGTAAAAGAATACCAATGATAAAGGCTGTATCACTCACTGGTCTGCTAAGAGGGATAAAACGGCAAGGTGTAAACAATTTCTCACCTTCTGCCTTCCACCTCTTCCACTGCTCCCCTGTGCACGGCTGAATACTGACCTTGACTGAACTGAAAACATGTGAGGCCTTGCTGGTTTTCTATCTGGGGGGTGAGAAGAAGGTGGCATCGACCCCTTCTGGGCTTTCTTTGTCCAGGGAGGTAGGATTGGATTTCTGTATTGTTTCTAAATGGTAAATAATTGTATATAATTGTAAATACATGTAGACATATTTTGTATATATGCTTGTCAATTTGTCTTGCTGTAAAATAGCAAGATAACTTTATCTTACCTCCAAACTTTCTGAGCTAGTCTGGTGATTTCAGTTTTGCCTGGGGGGTAACTTCTCAGCCCATCACGAGAGTAAACACCACCCTTCTCATATGAGAACAAGATTAACCACTCACCCACCCACCCCACTGGGCATGACTACGGCAATAACACTACTGCGGGTGAAGGAATAATGCTCCTCCAAAATAATGCTCCTTCAAAAGCACAAGTGAGGGAATCTTTGGATGCCAGGACATATGGTTCTTTTTTTGAATTCATTCCTGTTCTGTATTTGAAATAAAAGGCAGTTCTCCCAAATCATCCTCCCCCCACTCTCACCGCTTGTGGTGTTTTTTCCCCACACTTAGTTCTGCCTGCACTCCACTCATTCTACTGCATGAAAATCACTGGCTAAGGGCAGTTTCCTTCTCTGCTGCTCTAAGTATGTGGCCTTTTTTGCATTTATGAAATAGCTATAAAACAGTGCAATGGTCTGGGCAGCATGGTGCATTCACACCTAACGCAAGCAAGGGGGGAGCACAGAATTTCCAGTTCAGGTGGATCTGTGCATCTTCCATCACAAACAAACTTTATTAAAGGGGGTAAGTTTGCAGAATCAATCAGTGAGTAAAAAAAAAAATGAAGCCCCCTTTCGTAGCAGACAGGGCACAAAAACATAAAATTTGCCCACAAGGGATCAAATTCTTTCCTTATGTAGCTCTCTGCACTCCATTGGTCTGCTGTACCTATTCTAATTTAAGGCTGAAGTTCTTACTGTTGTAAATGGGAGCTAAGCTCAGTGTTCAGACAGACGCCTCTGTAGCCATAGAGTATATTTTAAAGTGGTGCCACTTTTCGGAAGGTGCTAAAGCTAATTCCCAGATACACTGTTAACTACGATGCCATCTGTGCAGTCCTTGCCCAGTGAGTCCTACTTTTTCTACATGTTACAGGAAAAAGTTTCTAAGATGTCAGCATCTTTCCCATATTCCTTTCACTTGGGTTCCTTTGGAAAAAGATACCCATTTTGTTTGCACAAGGCACTGTTGCCTCTCTAGAGAGCTCAGCTAAAACCAAAGCTTAGCAGACTTGGACACCACCAGACGAAACTTGGATTCCATTTTCCTCCTAGTTTTCGTATGGTAAAAGGGCATTAGCAGTACCTTACAGCTCTTCAAGCCTTGTAGCTCACAAGTACAAAACATGTAACACCATGTAATACTACTCTGAACACACTTTGTAGCATCTGCTTTTCAGTGGGATTTCATGACTTTATACATTTTGGCATTCTGACCATGGAAAATACAAATGAAAATGGCACTTCAAAATATTCCATTAAAAATATCCAGTTTCTCTTCCAGTATCTCTGAGGATTTAACTTTGTAATTCCTTTTTATTTTCTGGATTTGGAAAAGGGTTCTAAAAATTGTTTTTACCTGGCTTAATGCTGTGTGCATTTCAATTCAGTGCTGTAACATGAGTTAATTAAGCTAAACAAAGGCCACATTGTCAACACTTTCAGCACAGAGAGATGGTGTTTTTTTTAAATGAAAGAAAACCTGCCAATTCATAATAGTCTTTCTATTCTGCTTACTCAAAATGAAATGAAGAAAGCAATCAAATACACATAATAAACATTAAACACTATCATTGCTGAGATATTCTTTTCTTATTTCTTTTTTCTTTCCTTTTGGCTTTTTGTTTTGCACCCTGCCATCATGCCTGATAACATAAAGTAACTGTGACAGCAGGTAAAGTGTTTAAGCTGAAACATTTCTTACTTTCTCTACTTTTTATATGAAAAACACATAGAAAAATTATATTGTTTGCTACTGAAAGGGATGAAAAATAATTAAAACTTAAAATTGATCTTGTAGCAGCTATTCTTTACATAAATTCAGGGTAGAATCTGATATATGGAGAGTAATGAAAAGAAACAGATTCATTCTGTGACAGGAAAAGAATAAGACTTTTTCCCCCCAGGAGATGGAAATCAATATCTGGAGCAGGCTGCTGACAGTATAATAGCCACCCTCTCTTGCCAACACACAGTGCTGCACAGCACGGCCCAGGCAGCACCCTTAGGGAAGGCCTGCAGGGTATCTGCAGCCCATTCTCTGCCCCTCTTGGAGATGGAGAGGAACACCATTTTGGGCAGCCTACTGTGGTCTGACTTCTGCACCAGCCCCTGCTTAGAAAATGAACGAACTCCATTACCTCTGTGGTCTTTCTGGTGCATGGCACTGGTCTTGAAAGCCCACAAGGGGACATGGATCAGTGAAGCTGGTCCACCAAAGTGACGCTCCTTTCTACATAATCCTGCTGATCCTTCACCACTGGAGAAGCAATTGCTGACAGCAAGCACTTTATACTGTTATAAGAGCCTGGAGACTTCCTACTTCAGAACTGATCAAGACAGCACAAACATAACCACAGACACGGGAACTGAAAGCCCAGCAAACTGCAGCACCCAAGTGGAGCACAGACTATGTTCGCACAGAGCCACTCACAGGCATGTCTGTCTCAGCTGTCTTCAGCTTTTAACAGAGCTAACCCATTTCATAGAGTCACAGAACGTTAGGGGTTGGAAAGGATTCCCAGAGATCAAGTCCAGCCCCCCTGCCAAAGCAAGATCAACTAGGGCAGGTCACACAGGAACACATCCAGGTGGGTCTTGAAAGTCTCAAGAGAAGGAGACTGCACACATAACCGTCCTGGGCAGCCTGCTCCAGTGCTCCATCACTCTTACAGTAATTATGTTTCTTCTCACGTTGAGGTGGAACTTCCTGTATTCCAGTTTGTACCTATTGTCCCTTGTCCTAACACTGGACACCACTGCCCCGCCTTCAACTGGGGAGCCCAGAACTGGACACAGTTCCATACCCATGCAGGTTATTTTAAGTGTGTCCATGAAATTCAACTTACTGATCATGAACTTGGAAAAAAGGTCTGTCTCCCCTTCTAATTTTCTGTTTAGCTAAAAGCTTTCTTTCCTTTCCTACAGTTACGGTCTTTTTGACATCTATAGGGCATAGGAATTACCTGGATATACTTCTGCCATGGCTCCAAAGCCTTCAGAATAGTAAAGTGTTTTGCACTGGGACATCCAGACCAAACAGCCCTTGGGCCACTGCAGATTGACCACCCACAGAAGGCTGGCAAGCCAAATCTCACTGCAAAAGCTCTTCTGGCTGATACTACAACTGCAAAGTTCACCCGAGTTTCACAAAGTCCTCGGGAAAACAAAGGCATGTAAGATGAGGCTTACATCCTAAAGGTATCCCCTGAATAAAGGAACTGTTTTCCTTTGCTTTCCAGTAATAATCTCGTTGCTGCATACCGCCAGCCACTTCCAGCTACTTGCTTTGCAGCAGTCCACCTCTCTGCATAGCTCCGAGCTTTAGACATACAAGTTTAAATACCCTTTTAGAGTTTTCTGGTCTGCAGCATCTGCAGCATTTCTGCAAAAGGTGCAAAGGTGCACTTATTTTCCTTTGCCAAACATCAATACCTGTCAGGAGCAGATTGTAAAGATACGCTTCATATTTAGGGCCAGGCTATTCTGTAGCAGCCCCCAGAAACGTCACCTGATCCATTTGGGTATGGGTTGTTATCAAAGCCTAAACACACTCTATCAGATTGAGGATAGTTACTCCTTTCTTCTTTGGGGAACTGAATAAAAGAAACTAGAACCTTTACACACAGCTTTTCAGTAGCCACAAGTCTCCAAAATGTATTTCTAACCAAACAGAAAACATCTTTTAAAGGATTTGAAAAAAGTGTTTTCCAAAATGCTTCATGCTTCTCCACTTCACACAATCATAGAATGCCTTGGGCTGGAAGGGACCTTAAAGATCATCTAGTTGCAACCTCCCCAACATGGGCAGAAGCACCTTCCACTAGACCAGGTTGCTCAAGACCATGCCCAATCTGGTCTTGAACATCTCCAGGAAGAGGGTCATCCTCAACCTGCCTGGGCAACCTGTTCCAGTGTCTCACTAACCTTGAGGTAAAGAATTTCTTCCTAATACCAAGTCTAAACCTTATCTCTTTCAGCTTCAATCCATTCCCCCTCACCCTATCACTACAAGTCCTTGTAAAAAGGCACTCCACAGATTTCTCGTAAGCCCACTTCAGTTACTGGAAGGCTTCTAGGTCTCCCCAGAGCCTTCTTTTCTCCAGGCACAGCAGCCCCAGCTCTCTCAGCCTGTCTCCATGAGGGAGGCGCTCCAGCTCCCTGAGCAGCTGAAAATAACTTTGGCTAAAAATTAAAAGGCAGTTATAATTGACATGGCTCAAGCATAAAGATCTCAGGTTTGTCCAAAAAACTCTTTCTCCAGAAGTATGTAATTTCTCTACAATCCTCCTACTGAATAAAGCCATTAATTTAATACTATTTATGACCGTACCAATGGTTGTAAAACCCTACAAATACCTGAGACTGCAACTATAAAAAAAACTGAGAGCTCTTTTCCTCCAGGTTTTGGAATATTTCATTCTCTCCAAGATTATGCCATAAAATTATCTTTCTTGATGAAATACAGATCCATAAATGACCTGAAAACCCAGCTGTCTGAGTGGACAAAATGATGGCTACAGTTACGTAGCTATTCATGTAATGAAGAGTGACTGATGAGCAAACCTGGGCTTAGCTAGAACAGAAATTTGGCAGAATTAAAACTTACAGCGAAGAGACACTGACCAGAACACCAGCAAAGGAAATCACATCTACTGCAAGGGATTTAAACCAGTGAAATCTCCCCCAGACCATTCCCAGATCTGCCTTAATTTTGCATGGTTTGCAGAGAAAAAGAGATGGTTAATGTAGTTCCCTTAACACAGCACTCAAACAGCCTAAATACTAACTGCAAGTGCTGTGTCCTGCTCTTAAATGGAATTCCTGAACACTTCAATATCTTTCTTACAAGCACTAATCAATGGCAATCTGGTTCCTGGTTGTACTTCAACAATAGTCTTCATCTGCATTTCTGGACTTGTTCAGTGGAAAATAAAACACAGAATGGTAGGTGTTGGAAGGGACCTTCATAAATCATCGAGTCCAACCCCACAGCCAAGGCAGTTGCACCTAAAGAAAGTCACACAGGATCATGGCCAGGTGGATTTTGAATGTCTGCAGATATGGAGACTCCATCACCTCTCCGGGTAGCCTGGTCCAGTGCTTTGACAGACTTAAAGAAGCTCCTCCTCACGTTCAGATGGAACTTCCCATGTTCAAGTTTGTATCCATTACCTTATGTCCTGTCACTGGGCGTCAGTGAAGAAAGCCTGGTCTCACTCTCCTGACACCCACCCCTTAAGTATTTACAAGCATTTATAAGTCTTTTCAGTCTACCTCCATCTTCTCTTTTCCAGACTAAAAAGACCCAGTCTTTCCTCATAAGAAAGATACTCTAGTCCCCTAATCATGTGTCCCTATACTCTGCCCAACAAGAAGTCTACCAAATAGCTCCACATTTATTTCTTAGGTGGAGAAATCTCCCTGGTCAAAGTGAATCATGTCTGAATGGCACAAAAGCAAACAACTTTAGCCCAAATATAGACAACAGAGAAATAACAGCCACTTCTGTTCATAGTACAGGGCTCCAACAGAAATCACATCCTTGAAAGACTTGAGCAACTTTGAGAGATGATCAGTGGAGGAAATTATCACATCTAATGTCTTTATTAGGGGAGATCAAGGTGGGAAATAAGAAGATAGAGGGGAGAGCAGGCTTAGAGGAGAAAAACCTTGTATATTCACACAAGTAAATATGAGTTTTATTTCAATGTGCTGCAATTTGTGTTGTGGAAAAACTGTTCTGATTAAAAGTACAACTAAATGCTGCGATTACAACATGGAAGGACTATTTGTAAGTGTACATATGATGGTCTGTTAAATGGAGTATGAATGGTCTATTAAAAGCCTGCACAGTTACCTACTCAGCAAATAGGTCAGTGCTCACCACTTACTCTGCTTTTTAATAAAGGGATTTGAGAATATTCCCTAATCTTGTAAGAAACATAGATTTTCATTATTCTTTTGTGAAGTAGAATGAATGAATGTATTATAGTAGCTGGGAAAAAAATAATTAAAAGGCACCTCCGATTGTCTTTTTGATTTGGTTGCTCCCTAGTAATAAAGAACTTGAAGATACAGTAGGAAAAGAAGGACTAAATTGGCACATTCTATACTTTGTTACTGATTTTGGAAAAAGCAGCAGCAGGGTTTTATGAAACTCACACAGTGCCTCACATTGTTAAATTCTTCAGGGTAATCCGGGTGGTTTTTTACTGCTGGCAATTGGAAACAGCAGTGAGGTTGCCAAGATTTTGAATCTTCACTCCTTAGGGCTCCCAGTGCCCCAGAACCTGAAAAGTGCCAGGATCTTCCCTTGGACTCCTTTGGTAATAAACACACAGACACTATAGTATGAGCCTGGAGCTGTGAAGCCAAACGATCTGTGCAGAAAGTACCCTGCAAGCCCTAAAATCCCCTAAACAAAGAGATGAGCTGATAGTAAAACTTGCACAAGTAGACCAGAAGATTTGCCATTTTCCCACATAAAGACCAGATCAGTGAAAAAATTCCAGGCAGATATCAAAGTCACAATCAGTATCTAAGCAGAAACCTAGCTTTGGGTTGGAAAAGGAGCTTTCATCTTTGTTGGTAATTTAGTGGCCTCTACAGCACCAGAGCTGGGGACAGCACAGGTCACAGATGACTCCCATCGAGCTAATGGCTCCCAGCAAGAGAAGAGAGACAGCTAAGTGCTACCCTTTGCTCCAGGATGTGCTTGGTAACACAAAAAATGTATCAGACAGAGAACAAAAAGATGAGGTAGTCTGCAGTATAGTAGGTGCTACATTTGGCTATGCATATAGATCTAGCACAGGTCAAAACCACTTAAGATTTGTGTATTTTTATTTAACAGCACTAGCAACCCCATGTTAACTTTTTTTCCCTCGTGTGTTCCTAGACAAAAATATGGCATTTCATTGAGTGTCAAATGTACTGTGGATCCTGCTGGAAAACCATTTATCTGAAATAGTTTATGAGGTAGTATTTGGGTTACATGAAATAATGTTACATATTAAAACTCTGGTTTATGCCAGGTAATATCTTTCCACTAAGAAAAGTTTCTCTCTCTTTGGGGAATATATCTTATTTTATCAGCCTGAACTTCAGCTACTTTACCTTTCTTACTTCCCTTTAATCACTTTGCACTGTGGTGAACATTCAAAGCTCACAAGGCAGAGTATGTGCCTACCACAACTGGAAGCATCTATGAAGATGAATCACGGAACCACAGAATGGATCCCACAGAAAAGGACCTCAAAAGATTATCTAATCCAATCCCCCTGCCAGGGCAGGATCACCTAGAGTAGGTCACACAGGAACATGTCCAGGAGGGTTTTGAATGTCTTCAGAGAAGGAGATTCCACAACCTCTCTGGGCAGCCTGTTCCAGTGTTTTGCCATGCTCACTGTGAAGAAGTCTTTCCTTGTGTGGAACCTCCTATGCTCAAGCTTGCACCCATTGTCCCATGTGCTATCATTGGACACCATTGAGCAAAGCCTGGCTCCATCCTCCTGACACTCATCCTTCATATATGAGGTCACCTCTCAGTTTCCTCTCCTCCAAGCTGGAGCCCCAGCTCCCTCAGCCTTTCCATTACCCCAGTCATCTCTGTGACTCTGCATTGGACTCTTTTGAGCAGTTTCCTAAAGTCTTTCTTGAACTGAGTGGCCGAGAACTGGACACAATATTCCAGATGTGGCCTCACCAGGGCAGAGTAGAGGGGGAAGAAAACCTCTCTTAACTTACTAACCACAGGCCTTCTAACACACCCCAGGATGGCATTGACCTTCTTAACCACAAGGGCACATTGCTGGCTCATGGTCATTCTTCTGTCCACCAGGACCTCCCAAGTCCCTCTCCTCTGTGCTGCTCTCCACCAACTCAGTTCCCAACCTATACTGTTCCATGGGGTTGTTCCTTCCTGAGTGCAAGACTCTACACTTGCCCTTGTTGAACTTCATTCTATTTTCCCCCACCCAATTCTCCAGTCTGCCCAGGTCCTGCTGAATGGCAGCACAGCCTTCAGGTGTGTAAGCCACTCCTCCCAGTTAGCAAACTTACTCACAGTGCACTCTGCGCCCTCATTCAGGTCATTGATGGATACACCGAACAGAACTGGTCCTGGTATTGATCCCTGAGGGACTCCACTGGTTACAGGCCTCCAGCTAGACTCTGTGCGCTGGTTTGAAGCTAACTGGAATATTTTACTGAGAGAAATTAAATCCTTGGCTGTGAGGAGAAAACAACACAGTGACCTGTATCACCCATTCTGCTGGGAGAGAAGCAAGTAGTCAAAATATAAGGTAAGATGCTCACTTCTCAATTCTCAGTTGTTCTTCTCTCTGGTGGTTTGTATGGTTGCATCTGCTTTAATTCTTTAATCCAATCTAACCTTTTCCTCTAACTTCGTTGTTGTTTTTCTGATATCTCACCTCAGATTTCTGCAGATTTATCATGTGAGCTGTACAGAGGTTTACCTGGTTATTTCTGAGGGGAGGAAAAGAAGGAAGGGGAGGTGGGGCAGGGAGGAGGTTGGCTGGGAGCTTCCTGGGCAGTCTGACCAGGGAGGAATTTTGTGTTTCTGTATTACTGTTAACTTGTATATAAATGCAAACATTTATAATATATTGTAAATTTATGCTTGTATATTTTGCTAAGTTTGGAATATAAAGCTTCATGACTTAACTTCCAGACAGCTGAGCCTAGTCTGGCTGATTTCATTGTGTGTGGGAGCAGGTAATTCCCAAACCATCACACTCTGTTGCATTGACTACAACTGTCTGACTTCTTCCTCCTTCAACCAGTTCACAAAACATCTCACTACCTGATCTTCCAGACCTCCCCTCCTTAGCTTAGCTGTGAGGATGCCATGAGAGATGGTGTTAAATGCTTTACTGAAATGAAGACAAACCACATCTACTGCCCTACCATCATGTATCCACCTTGTTATGTCCTCATAAAAGGCTATCAAGTTGGTCAAATGTGACTTCCCCTTGGTAAAACCATGTTGACTGCTCCTAATAGTCCTCACACCATTGATATGCCTTGAGACAGTGCCAAGGTGTGCTCTACATGTTTTTATACCCATAAAAATAAAATTAAGCAAAGGAAAGTCTTCATTTCCTTACCTTCTCAAAATCTGAAAAAGGACCCATTATTTTCCATGAGTCAAATACAGTATGTTTGGAAGAAGCTAAACGTACCTAATGCAGCTACCTAAGTGCCATTACCCTGTGGGTAGACTCATCATGGAACATTATTTCTTATCATGGAACAGACTGAAAGCTCACTTGTACCAGTGAGAGTCCTTCTATGAACTTCAGTGAACTTTAGATTAGACAAAATCTTGTAGAGGAGGAATACCTGAGCCCCCAGGTAGGCACATGTTCCAAAACGTCTGGAAAGAACCTTTTACTTAGTACTTGAACCTTTTAAATCAGGGGCAGGAATAGTGCCAAGAACAACCCTTTCCTGACATTACCTTAGATTCCTTAATGCTGCATATTTTAATAGTAGGTAGAACAGATGGTGAAATATAATCTCTCCACTGAGAACTACATGACAGTGACTAGCTGTAGGGGACACTAAAGCATGAAAGAGAAGAAAATGCACAAATAATGACATTACATTTTGTCCAACTTGCTTTTGATTGAGGCATAAAATAAAATGTAAATAATTTCTATTAGGAGGAAATTAGCATAACGACTTTGGCATTTGCAATCAGAGTGAGCCTGTATTATATAACCTGGATTTCCAACTGAGGCAGCACAATACCATTTCCCTGAATTTGAAATAAGGATTACACCAATTCTGTTTTCACCATTGATAATAAAGCACAAAATCAATAGTTAACATGACTGATAATAAAATAATGTGGCTAGTCTCAACTTGGATATGCAATAGTTTAAAAGGGAAAGAAAAAAAAAGAGAGGGAGGAAATGTTGTTTCACTGTACATGAACAGAGAGGTTCTATTAACTTGGGCTTGCAGTGAAGGAAAGTGCCAATATTGCTAATACAGGTTTGCAATTAGGTTGGTGTCAATGTGGCTAGGAAAAGGAGTTCATAATTAGGACAACACAGTTAGTATTGACCTGAATTTTCAATAAAAATCACGTCTGCGTTATCATTTGGAACTGTAAATTTCATCCCTGTGCTCTACAAGTGACCATACAATCATTTTCTTGCAGTTCCTTTACAATTAAATAATTATGTACATAATATCATAAAATGTCAGGGGCTGGAAGGGACCTCAAAAGATCATCTGGTCCAGCCCCCCTGCCAGAGCAGGATCACCTAGAGCAGATCACACAGGAACACATCCAGATGGTTCTTGAATATTTCCAGAGAGGGAGACTCCACAGCTTCCCTGGACAGCTGGTTCCAGGGCTCTGTCATCCTCACAGTGAAAAAACTTCTTCCTCAGGTTCACATGGAACCTCCTATGCCTCAGCTTCCAGCCATTGCCCCTTGTCCTGTCACTGGGCATCACTGAGATGAGGCTGGCTCCATCCTCCTGGCACTCACCCCTTACATATGTATAAACATTTATGAGGTCACCCCTTAGTCTCCTCCTCTCCAAGCTAAAAAGTCTCAGCTCCCACAGTCTCTCCTCATAAGGAGAGACTGATAATATGTTAGTTTTGATACAACCATGTGCCTGTTACAAATAGTGAGCTGAAGGCAGTCCTCAGAAGTGTCCAACACTTCAAACGAAACTTCAATGCTTACCAAAATACACCTAAGAATTTATATAGTCCCAGAAAAAATACCCTGCTTCAGCAAGACTCTGTGTTCCTTCTCCAAATACTGGTTTCTTTGTTAGAATGACTAGTTTTAGTTAATTCCTGATTAAATCTCTATTAATGACCGCAGAAATAATTATCATACCCAGTTATTGTAAATACTATCAATGCTTCCAGAACACATGATCTTAAATGAGCATATAGTGGCTGTTTAATCAACCTTATGCACTTTGATGCAGAAAACCAACAATTACAAGACTATTTATTTTAAAGTCAATTTAGAACCTGAGCCTACAAATTTTTGCACTTATTTTCCTATGTAAATCCAAGTCCAATATACAGAAACAGCATTCAAGGATAGGCAAAAAGAGGATTTTTTTTCCTTAGGGAAGGAAAATCCCTACTGCTTTTGTGTATTCTTTCCACATAAATCCAGCAACATCCTCTGTCACAATCTATTTTATAAGTAGCCTCACCTCCTCCTCCTCCTTCCTTTTTTGCTCCTTCTTCTTCTTCTTCTTTTTCCTCAGCACCATGAATCAAAGGTATTTCAACTTCCGTTGCGTCTTCTTGCATCAGCAATGGCTCTGAATAAATGTGATAAAAAAGACAAGGAACAGTAAGGCTTTGTGGAACAGACATGAAAGGATTAACAAGCACCAGAGAGACTGACATTAAAATACACAGGCAGAGCAAAAGGATCCCCAAAGGTATATCGTGTACAAAAGCTGTCTCAGGGCATGCAGTCGAGAGCAAGGCCTTGAACCTCCAAGATGCTGAGCTTTCTGGTATTTAGCACAAAACCCTCACATGCCTAGCTCCAAGCATGGGCCTTCACCAGGACTCATCACAAGCCTGGAAGCAGACATACTCAAGTGTCTTGCTGGACTGAAGATAGAGCATTCAGCGATCTGAAGGTACAAGGCTGATGTACTTCTCACCAGGAGCAAGAAGTTCAATCTTCACTTCTTTCTTTAACAGTCACTAAGAAGTCAGCTTTTATCGCCAAGAATCTGCAGATACTCCCCTGCTCAGGCCTGAACTCAGAGTTACTGTAAGATGACCTGGCTCCACAGTTTTAGTTTAGTAGGTATGGAGAAAGAAAGGGCATTTAAACATCAACATTGGAGCAATAAGTAATGGTTTTGCCTGTTAACCTCACTCTTTTTTTTGAAGGCATGCGTAAGTACCTTCTCTTTCCATGCAGGAGTTTTCAGTTTTCATCTCTTCCTCTGAAGAAACATCCTGCTGTCCTGTTAGCATGACAAATCAAAAATCACATCAGCAGGATGGCTGCACGCGAGGGCAATGACAAGCTCACCAAAGCAGGACCTGAACTTAAGATATAGCAAGGCCCTTTTCAGCCAGGTATTCCTTTTCTTCTGCTGAACAATGCTGGATATATTTTATATATGAAAACATCGCTTAAACCCTCAGCACCAAGTATGTTAAAGGACTGGGCAAAACTGACTATGGATCAACTTTTCTTTCCTTCTTTTCTAGCTCAGTCTTGACACGCTGATTCTTCTCACAGGAGCTGTTGCAAGAGGCTCGCACTTGACAGCCAACTTAGCCAAAGGAACAGAATCACCCCACAGGCTTTTAGAGCAACAACAACGAACAATAATAACAATGCTATGCACTGGAGATCAATATAGTTAAACCTACATATTTGGAGAGCCATATCTTTGCCAGCAACACGAGAGATGACTGCACTGTAACCAGGCGCCACATGACCTCCACTAGCTGACAGCATTTTCTTAAGGCAGCAGAGGTCAGGCTGAAAACCACTGGATGCTGAAACTGGAAGAAGTGAGGCTCCCAGCTGGTTCATTATCTCTGACTTAAAGGAATTTTGATGCAAAACTTTACCTTTGGCTTGCTCTTGTTCACATCCCACAGGATGCACTGGGTCACTCTCCTGCACACTCTTGGAGTCTTTCAGGGAGTCTGAGGAAAAAGCAAACAAAGAAACAAATCCTGCAGCAGTTTTCATGCTGAAGAGTCTCCTAGTTACTTCAGACAGAGGCAGCCCTTAGGTGCTGGCTTTGTATCTCATATCTGATAACACTGACAGATTTCCTATCTGTTTATCTACAGACTTCTGTGCTGCAAAACTGTACTCGTGGGTTTCAATTATTCAAATTGATTTCAACATCTGTATGGATACTGAGCAGTTTTTTGCCTGCAGTACCAACCTTAAAAGAAGGAACTGGCAAGAAAGGATGCATAAGAACAATCAGCAGTGCTATTGAGAATTTTACTTCTAATGAAGTAAAGAAGTGCTGCAAAGCTATGAGAAACGTCATAAAGCACATACTTGAGAAATAAAATTATTGAAATCATAGAATCAACCAGGTTGGAAGAGACCTCCAAGGTCATCCAGTCCAACCTATCTCCCAGCCCTATCCAGTCAACTAGACCATGGCACTAAGTGCCTCATCCAGTCTTTTTTTTTGTTTGTTTGGTTTTGCTTATTTATTTAGAACAATGGCAGCACTTTCCACAAGCTTGGACTTCCACAAGCTTGACAAATAGTAAGTCCTGCTAAATCCCACTGCATCAAGAGCCTCCTGTCTCTTGATGACAGAGGTCACTACCGTGGCCAAGACTGCTTTTCCTTCTGTGGGAGACCAGCAAAACAGATTACTCAAAGCCGTCCCCTGAACCAGCGGCTCAAATTGCTGATGTAAGTCCAACGGTTATGCTAACTGCAGTTTTCACAAACACATGGCATTGTTTTGTTGTGGAAACAACATTTTCTGACAAGAGCCCCCTCCTTGCTTCTTGTGTGGGGATGGAGAAATCATTCCACGATGGCCGGGAAATCAAAGCAACACAGGCACTTGCTTCAGGCTCTGCTCATCCGCCTCACACACCGCTTCCACTGGATCAAGAGGTCTCCTACAGCCTCATTAAAAAGCACTGCTGATCTAACTGGACATTTCTGCAAACTACAGGAGGTCATAACAATGCTAACAGATAATCTCTATTTGTGTTCCAGAGTGAAACACTCTCTAAAATGCTGCTAGATGGAAAACTCAAGCAGCAGTGCCAAGAGATCTTACAGTGCATGATAATAAATTAGGTTATGACAGCCTTGTTACGACTCTGCTTCTGGAAGGTTCCTTTCCATAGTACAGCAGAGCAAATCTTATAGTATACCAAAAGATGCCCCTGTGAGATTCTGTTCCTGAAACTTGCCAAGAATAATCTCTGATGGATAAGTGGGAAAGCTGGGTTGTTAACATCTGATCCAAATTTAATAATCTGTAGAAAAGGTACGCATTGAAAGTGTGTGGCTTTAATTAACTGCAAATAATCCCCCAAGGCAAATATTTAATTACCTGCACAGCTTCTTACTTCTTTCGTGGCATGACAATAAGTTTATAAATCCAAGTTTGAAAGTAGAGTGTAGCTCTGATGTACAATTTGCTAAAATTTGCTCTTGCTGCATCTTTTTTTGCCCCACTGTGAACTTAAAATGCTGCTTGCTGCTATAAACTGGACCCACTGCGCCAGCCTTTCATACTAGGATGCTACATTGTGCTACAAGTTACAAGGGATTATCCTACCATTGTACCCTGAATCAGAGTAAAAATAAATGAGAATTTAATAAAATTCCAAATTTAATCAAAAGAGCAAGTCAAAGGACCTCATGGTATGAATGGGAGCGGCACTAAAAATGCGTAGGGATTTTTTCAAGCAAGCTTTAATCCCATTGAGTGAAATTCTGGCAGTGCTGATTTTTTTGACAAAGCTTTCAGTTTATCAAACAAGCCAAGGTTTGTACTACTTGCAGCCTCATATCCTAGATCAACACAACAATCTTTTGTACGGTTTAGATGCACGTTTGTGAAAGGAACTGTACAGCAAAGTTGGAACCAAAAGTTCTCTGCCTTAAGTACTGTGCAGCCAGAGCCAGAACACAGCCTTTCAAACAGCCAGAAGCAATGACAAAGTGTGATACCACCAGCTGCAGGCAGAAGAAATGTGCACAGCTCTGTTCCATCTGACCCTTGAAGCCATCTAATCCCACACCTATTGCACAGTACTTCATACTCCCAGACCTGTGCCTTTAATCTCAGCTCACAGGTGTCACCTTTTCCCCCAGAATGAGGAATGACTCCAATTTCATGTAAAAATCAATCCCCAGCATCAGAGGCACAATTACGCCCTTTGGTCAATAAAAACAAATGGAGTTTAAGGATCCAGGTGCTTGGTTGATGTATGTGCCCCACCAGGCCGCTGTTTGTCATGGAGCATCCCAAAGCCTATGGCAAATTGCAGTTATCAGAGAGGGTGAGGAGCTGTCACTGCTCCCATCCTTCAGCACAGCTGGCTGACCCCACAACTTTGTTGAGTATCAGCATTAGGCACCACAGCTGGAGACCACCTATGCTGTTTGGCACTTCTTCACACATTCCCACAGCTGCCTCCACACAGTTCCCTGCTCTTATTTCAGCAGTAGAAATCAGTCTTTGATATTCAGAATCTGCATACTGATGAAAAAAAAAATCTTTAAAGTCAAGATTGTGTCAAAATTTTCCTTTTTCAAATGCAAATATCAGATTAAATATTCAAGCCAAAAGGCTTGACAGATTTACTTTCAGGATTAACAAGAATAAAGCAAAGGAATAAACTGAGATTTATGAAGAAAATCTGATCCAATCAAGAATAAAAGTGTAAGACCAAATGTATAGGTCAATAAAAGCTGTTTCCAAATTGCATACAATGCGAAAGTACCACCTCCATTTCAGCTGGCAAGCAGCAGTGGGAATCCCACAAACACAGATGATATACTCCCTTCTGTGTGCAAGTTTTCAGGAGAGCAGTGCTACTCTTTGGTTTCAGCTGGTCCCTGGTACTCAGCCCTTTAAAGCCTCATGCAACTAGGCATAAGCCAGTATCACAGTGGTCCATGATTCCAGGGTCTGCAAAAGCTCTCTGGTCATCCCTAGAGCCTTCGTTCATCTTTAGCTATCTGGAGAACTAACTGTAAAGCAGTGTTAGTCTTCTCTGTTAAGTTCTACCAGAGAATCCAAAGCAGGATATGCTTAATTTTTTAGCAGCACACACTGGGCACTATTTACCTTGAGCATCCAGAAATTGGAACTGCATGGTTTAATATTCCTCCAGGCAAGACTGAAAATCACCAGTGTTTTTGATACCATGCCAGAGCATAGTTTCTATAATGTCATCATTGATCACACATAAATGAACCAAACATGACATTTAATTACATAAATGAACCTAAGATAGGCCACTTTTGTCTCCTGCACATCAAGTACTGTAGTGCTCACTGAAGTCTGAGCATCCCTCAGTTCCTTCAAACCTGCTGTTACTTGATGGCTGAAGGTACAGTGTCCAGTTCAGGAGCGCTTGGCTCTGCACCCCTCTTTTATATTGAAACCAGTGTCTCACAGGGCGGCATGGTTGAATGCACCTGGGAATTAGCTCCAAACTTTAATAACCCTCTACTCTGCTCGGGTGAGACTTCATCAGGAGTGCTGTGTCCAGCTCTGGGTCTCTCAACACAAGAAGGGCATGGAGATAATGAGGCGGGTCCAGAGGAGGGCCACAGAAACGACCAGAGGGCTGGAGCACCTCTCCTACAAAGACAGGCTGAGAGACCTTATGGCAGCCTTCCAGTCCCTGAAGGGGAGGGTGCAAGAAAACTGGGGAGGGAGTGTTTTCAAAGGCATAAGACAAGGGGCAATGGTTCTAA
Source organism: Pogoniulus pusillus (assembly GCF_015220805.1). Lineage (NCBI taxonomy): Eukaryota > Metazoa > Chordata > Aves > Piciformes > Lybiidae > Pogoniulus > Pogoniulus pusillus. The sequence goes on along the minus strand of NC_087270.1, from coordinate 21,117,494 downwards.
AATAGAGCAGGGTAGATTTAGATTGGACATTAGGAAGAAGTCATTCACTGTGAGGGTGGTGGAAAACCAGAACGGGGAGGTGGTGGAAGCCCCAACCCTGGAGGCAACTCAAGGTCAGGCTTGACAGGGGTCTGAGCAGCCTCACCTAGTTGGGTATGTCCCTGCTTACTGAAAAGGGTCTGGAAAAGATGACCTTCCAGAACCCTTCCATCCTGATGCATTCTACAATTCCAACAAAATATGTGGACTTTAAGTAAGGCAATCAGAATATTCCCCAAGCATATATATTGCTCCAATTTAACAAGTACATGTTAAACTGAGCTCTGAGCAGACCATGTAGCTTGCAGTAAACTTTGAATCCCACCCCTCCTGCTAATAATCAGACACTCTATTGTCTAAGTTCTCCATGCTTTTTCCATGCCATTCTTTTCCTTTTCTTTAGCTGTGTAAAGCAGCGCTGCTAAAACAACATTTTGCAAGTGCTAAGGAAGAGGAGGAAACGCCAAGATCTGCATGTTAAGTGGTTGTAATGCTCTCTTAAAATTCACTTCCCCAGCTACTCTCTGTATGTCTTATTTACTGAGTCGTTTTTAATGTGCAACACACCTGGGTCCTGCGTACAGCACCGATAAATCACTGTGTTTAGGGAGCGTTGGGAAGATGGAGAAGGGGAAGAGTTGGTCATTATGAAAGAACCAGGTTCAGTGGGTTTTATTTTTTAAGCATGAACCTGTGAAAAATGACTGGAATATTTCCAGAGTGAAAGAAACCAAGCAGGCGTCTAAAATTACAGGTAATGGTGCGCACGGAGGCTGCCACATGATTAGGGTATTCTTTTGCCTCATAAACCCAGGAAAATGTGTGAAAATGAAGTACTATAAAACGGTGATTTATGAGAAGTTAGGGAGATATTCTTGAGCTTTGACTTTAAACTGTTATTTTTATATCCACCAAGATTTCATTTTAATCTATCTTTACGACAGATTAGATTTATTGGAGCCCGAGTTTATATGGCTTGGCAAAACAGACCTTTTTAGGTGCAACAACCTGTAGAGGCATTTTTTCAATACACCAGGCAGCTCATCTCTGCAGGTGGGGTTCACCAAGCAATCCAGCTTCAGGATGACAAAAGGGCATCTCCTCTTAGTCTCACCCTCTCTCCATGAGGGAAATTTCAGGTGCAGCTGGTATGATAACCAGGGGCATCCTGCTGCTGCTGTAAGGGGCTGGGTCTATTGTGCATGGCCTCGAGAAAGAAAAAAGCTGCGACAAACTTGCCTGCTTCAGTTAGACCCTTTGCAGGAGAAGATGCTGTGCATCTGAAGGTAAGGAAGCTAAGGTTTGAGGGGGGTGATGGAAGGAATGGGTACTTGCATCAGACTGACGGGAAGCGCAGCTGGATGGCTCCAGGTCAGCTACTATTTAAAAACAAGTAGGAACCAGCTAAGTAGATTAATGTCAGCTGTTGCAGCTGCCTGTGCTGGGGAAAGGTAGAGCAGAAACACCTGAGTGGTTTATGGGCTGGACCCCATTTAGATAGGTCAGATTAAAAGGAAAAGTGAATAACCTGCATTATACGCAGCTCCAAGTGACCATTAGGGAGGGTGTTAGGAGCTTGGCTGGATGGGGTGATGGTTTATGTAGCTGATTTAAAAACAAACCAACAAACCACAAACCAAAAACAACCAGTCCAAAACCCAACAAACCACATCATCCTTCCAACAAAGGGAGAGAAAAATGTTATCACTGCAGCTGGTGCACAGACCCAGAGCTATGGTTAGGGGTGTTAAAACTCTTCCATTAAAAAAGGTTCTTTTTCAGTTACCTATAATTGAAATTTTTCAGGCTGAAATTTTCCAGGTCTAATCATAGCCCAAGGGTGAAGTAAAAACATTTCACTGGTAGCTGCTGTGCACTCAGCACTTCTGAAAATCAGGTCATTCATTTAGATGTCTTAATATATACTTAAGAGCTGATTTTAAACACCTCTTTTTGAACATATTGGCCTTTCAGTCGATTTTTTTCACCCACTTATTAATGTCTAATTCATGTCGATTTGCACAGCTCCCCTGCATTTGGAATGTTCTGTCTTTCAGTTTGTCTCTTCTCAATCATTTACATCTTTAGGACATCAAGATATTTCCACAGTGAGAACCACAGCTGGACAAACAGGAATTTTATATTCATATGTTTTACAGGCAGGATACTTACAGGCTTCTGGGTTGCACAGAGTGAGTTTTGAGGGCTTAGCCCCAGCCAAGGTACACACCTAACTCTGTTTCTGACAAGATAAGCCCTCCAGCTGACTGAATCCAACTCCCACTTCAGAGAAGGTAGAAAAATAGTGACTTGCTTTAAATGGCACTCCCACAGGAGCACAGACTTTTGTGAACACCTGGAAATAATTAATTGCTACTTTATTTTAAAAAATTAATTAGCATGTGATTTAATTTAGTTGACCTTCAAATGAAAATTCAGTTCTTATTAAGTGCTAATGAACTAAAATCGGTGTATTGTGCACAGGAACTTTGCCATGATTGCAGAATGGGGAGTTCATTCTTCACCTGTACTACATTCCAATTGCTTTCCTCATCTTTCTGCAAGAAAGTCCTATCATTAAATCAGGTTAAACAGTAATGGGTAGTAACTGGTAATTGAGATGAAGATGCAGAACACTCACTCTCTCACACATGCACACTCACACAGAATCACAGAATTAAACAGTTTGGAAGAGACCTTCAATATCATCGAGTCCAACCTATCACCTTTGAATTAACTAAACCATGGCACTAAGTGCCTCATCCAGTCTCCTTTCAAACAACTCCAGGGATGGGAACTCCACCACCTCCCCAGGCAGCCCATTCCAATGCCAATCACTTTCTGTGAAGAATTTCTTCCTAACATCCAGCCTAAACCTGCCCTGGCACAGCTTGAGATTGTGTCCCCTTGTTCTGTCACTGGTTGCCTGGGAGAAGAGATCAACCCACACCTGGCTATAACCTCCTTTCAGGTGCTTGTAGAGAGCAGTAAGGTCTCCCCTGAGCCTCTTCTTCAGGCTGAACTCCCCCACCTCTCTCAGCCTCTCCTCACAGGGCTATTCTCCAGCCCCTTCAGCAGTCTCACGGCCCTTCTCCGGACATGTTTGAGCAGCTGAACATCTTTCTTAATCTGAGGGGCCAAGAACTGGACACAGCACTCGAGGTGTGGCCTAACCAGTGCTGAGTACAGGGCACAATGACTTCCTGAGTCCTGCTGGCCACACTATTCCTGATGCCATTGGCCTTCTTGGTCAACACATACTCTTCAAAGAAAAAAAACTAAAACCAAGTTCAAACCAACCCACAGTTCTACACAAGATGGTCCACTCAAAACGAGCGGCCAGGCACGCCACAGCGAACACAGCCCGTTGGACACGTGCTTTATCTGCCGCATAAACACTAATGACTTTAATCACTTTGTTCTGCCCTTACACTTCATAAAATGATGCATCTCTAACTTGAAATATGCTGTGTACAAAGGAGCTACTTCTGTATGCACAGTAATGAGGCGCTACAAAGTTGCTGCCTGGAGATGTCAGCTCTCTTCTCCCCCAGAACTAATAGTTATGCATGCAAGTTTTCAAGGGTAAAACTGCAACGTTTCTTTCTGGCATTTCCAGACAGTGGAAATAGAAACTTGGCACAGACTGGTGCAAGAGGATACCTTCAGTGCTTAACATCTTGATATTCTTGGAACATGACTGTTGTGTCTTTTTTTTTCCCTGAAGACAGAGCACTCAAAAATTCGATCTGCTCAAAGGACACATGCAAAGAGGGCCCACGTGGACTCTCTTTCTGGACAGTGTCTCTACTGTGAATAATGTCAGGACAGACTTCCACATTAATATGAGATTTGTAAGGCAAACCACGTGAAGTTCTACAAGCACAAGTGCAGGGTCCTGTATCTGGGGAGGAATAACAACAGGCACCAGTACAGGTTGGGGGCTGCCCTGCAGGAAAGCAGCTCTGTGGAGAAAGACATCAGAGTCCTGGTGGACAGCAAGTTCTGCATGGGCCAGCAATGTGCCCTTGTGGCCAAGAGAGCCAATGGCATCCTGAGGTGCACCAGGAAGAGTGTGGCCAGCAGGTCTAGGGAGGTTCTTCTCTCCCTCTATTTTGCTCTAGTGAGACCACACCTGGAATATTGCATCCAGTTTTGGGCTCCCCAGTTCAGGAGAGACAGACACCTGCTGGAAAGAGACCAGCAGAGAGCCACGAGGATGACTGGGGGACTGGAGCATCTCCCTTATGAAGAGAGACTGGAAAACCTGGGGCTGGTTAGTTTGGAGAAGAGAAGAATGAGAGGAGATCTGATCAGTGTATACAAATACCTTTTTACAGTAAGGGTGACAAAGCACCAGAACAGGCTGCCCAGAAAGGTTGTGGAGTCTCCTTCTCTGTAGACTTCCAAAACCTACCTGGATGTGCTCCTATATGAAGTACTCTAGGGGATTTGCCCAGGCAGGGGTCTTGGACTTGATGATCTCTGGAGGTCCCTTCCAACCTCTAAGGTTCTGTGACTCTGTTATCTCACAGCAGGTTTTCCTTGTAATCAGAACCTATCAAAACATGATTCCTGCACAGCTTCAAGCACTTACCATGAAACATCCCCTTTCATGTTCCCATTCTTCTCCTTTTCCTTTAAAAAAACCTGACACATATAACTCAGGTAAGGCAAAACCGGGAGAAGTTCATGGCAGTGGAGATGCACGTGCTCTTGTTTTGAACAGCACCATGTTTTAAAGCCATAAATAACAATTTCAACTGTGGTGTTTGCTATCTTCTAATCACAGAAGTATAGGGAATAAAAAACAAAAAACCAAAACACAAGCAGAAAAACAAGCAGTCAACTCAAATTGGACTCAAAATACGTGTTTTGCTGCACTCACCAGAACTGACATTTGAAAGAACACTGCATTTCTGTAGTAGGCTTGGAAACCTCCCATTCCAAGCAGTTTAAACCATGTGTTTTGGGAACATGTAGCCTAGACTTATATGCCACAAATCTCCTTTGACAGTAATTAGGCAGAAGGACAGGAAAAAAAACGTAATTTCTTTAAGTGCTTTACATCCAGTTCATTTAGCTGAATATAAACTACAGAAATGAGTATGTTCCAGAATCCGTCAGGTTTTAGCTGCGTTAACTCAGTGGGCAAACAATTTCAAGGCTGAAATTTATTTTGGGAGCAGCAGGTGTTTTCAGAAATGCCAGGATTTTGTAAAAGTGTCATTTCCCAAGTGGTAGCCCCTCCAAATCTAAAATGCAGCAAGTTGACAATCTGCTAATGGAAATAAGGTTTAAAATCATGGCCTGGTAGATGCAGTGGTCTCATCATTCAAAATTCTTGGTTACATAGAAAAAAAATACAGCAAACCCTAACATATTTTTCCCCCACTATATCTTTTGCTTCTACTTGTACGACCTTGCAAATAAAAGATATGGAGGCAAGTCTGTGTCTCTTCTTTTTCCCTGCCAGATGCTTTCTGTCTTTTGAGGAGAGGTAGGACAGCAAAGAGAAACGGCCCTTTGGATTTCTCAGGGCACTATCTCTTCTGTCAGCCTCTCAAAGTAAGATGGGAAAGCACAGTGCTATACTGTAGGAAAAGAGAGACCGACAGCACTGAGATGGCTGCTTTCCTGAGAAGAAACAACTAATACATTGGGTCAAGATCCAGGAGTGGTTACACACAGAGATGGTCACTAAAAAATCCATCATATGGGGCTGGCTTCATAGTTAAGAACAAGAACTCAAAGCAATATCAAAATGCTGAGATCTTCAGTAGAACAGCAGATGGCAAAAAAAACCCAATCCAATAATCCAAACCCTGACCATGACCCTGACATTACAAAGATAAAAATCACATCTGATGGAGGATCTTATAGACCTGGGATACATAAAGAGGCCAATGTCAGCAAAAAAGAGAAATTAATAACAGGCAATCACCAACAATGCTGAGGCTGAATCTATCACTTTCTCTGCCTTCCACTAGAATCACAGAATCAACCAGGTTGAAAAAGACCTTTGAGATCATTGAGTCCAACCTACCATCTAACACCTTCCAATTAACTAAACCATGGCACTAAGTGCCTTTTAAACACCTTTTAAACAAGGGGGAAAGGACACAGGTGCCTGTCAGAAGGGGCAAGGGAAACACCTTCCAGCCCCACTCACCTCCTCAGTTGCCCTTGCACAGCAGATATAGGGCACTAGAGGCTGAGGTGGTTTTGGAGGCAGGAGCATCACCATCTAGGGGATTGACTAAAGTAAATCAGTTATCCCCTCACATCAGAATTTGTACCCAAAAGAGGAGGGTAATTGTTATTGGTAATTCTCTTCTGACAGGCACAGAGGGTCCCATATGCCTGCCAGACTCCTCCCCATGGGGAAGTCTGCTGCCTCCCTGGGGTCTGTTGGACTTGATGATCTGTGAGGTCTCTTCCAACCCTGATGGTACTGTGATACTGTGATACCAGAAGGCTGCCTACTGTAGTGCAGCTTTCTGATACTATCCCTTGTTGGATACACAGGTTGAAAATGATGAGATCAATGTCAGAAGTCTAAAAGCAATCAAAAGGGACTTCAAGGCACTGGGAAAAGTAGTTAAAGGATCGGGGCCACAGGTAATCTTTTCATCTATACCCTTAGTCACAGGTTGGAATGCTGAGAGGAACAGGAAATCATGCCTGATTAATAAGTGGCTCAGAGGCTGGTGCCAACAACATAATTTTGGGTTCTTTGATCTTGGGGAACTTTATATGGCCCTGGGTCTGCTAGCAACAGATGAGGTATATCTGTCTCAGAGAAAGATCATGGCACATGAGCTGGCAGGGCTTGTTGAAAGGGCTTTAAACTAGGCTGGAAGGGGAAGTGGGTTAAACACAACAGCACTAGAGATAAACTGAAGAAGGCTGAGGATGGTAGGCCAGAGATAGGGGTAAATCCAGCAGCCCAGCTGAAGTGCACGTACACTAAGACACACAGTATGCATAATAAACAAGAGGAGCTGGAAGTCTTGGTTCAAGAGGAAAACTACAACGTTGTTGCCATCACAGAAACGTGGTGGGATGACTCGCATGATTGGAGTGCTGTAATCAACGGCTACAGACTCCTCAGGAGAGACAGGCAAGGGAGAAGGGGTGGGGGAGTGGCTCGGTATATTAGGGATGCTCTGGATGTCATGGAAGTAGAGATTAAGTATGATCAGGTTGAGTCCCTATGAGTAAGAATTAGAGGGAAGGCCAACAAGGCTGACATCCTTGGATGGAGTCTGTTATAGATCACCCAACAGGGAAGAAGAGGTTAGTTTATTATTCTTTAAGCAGCTGGAGGCTGTCTCAAGATCACCTGCCCTTGCTCTTGTGGGCGACTTTAAGCTGCCAGACATCTGCTGCAACTTTAACACTGCAGAGAACAGGCAGTCTAGAAGGTTCCTAGAGTGTATGGAGGGCAATTTCTTACCTCAGCTGTTACAAGAGCCTACCGGAGGGCAGCTCTGCTTGACCTGCTGCTCACAAATAGAGAGGGGCTGGTAGGGGATGTGGTGGTTGGAGGCTGCCTGGGGTCCGGTGACCATGGAATTATAGAGTTTTCAATATACGGTGAAACCAGGAGGGGCATCAACAGAACCTCCACACTGGGCTTCCAAAGGGCAGACTTTGGCTTATTTAAGGAAGTAGCTCATACAGTTCCTTGGGAAACAACCCTTAAAAACAAAGGGGTCCAGGAAGGTTGGACCTACTTCAAGAAAGAACTCCTGAAGGCACAGGAACATCTGTGCCATTGTGCTGAAAGATGAGCCGACCAGGGAGGCAGCCAGGCTGGATGGGCAAGGAGCTGCTGAAGGGATTAGAGATAAAAAAGGTGGGTGTATCACCTTTGGAAAAAAGAGGAGGTGTCCCAGGAAGAGTACAAGGATGTTGCTAGGTCTTGTAGGAAAAAAAAATAGAGAGGCAAAAGCCCATTTAGAACTTAGGCTGGCCACTGCTGCTAAGGAGAATAGAAAATGTTTCTATAAGTATATTAATGGCAAAAGAAGGAGCAAGAACAACCTCCAGTCCTTATTAGATGGAAAGTGAAATACAGTAACAAAAGATGAGGAAAAGGCAGAGATACTTAACACCTTCTTTGCCTCAATCTTCAATAGCGAGACAGGTTGTCTCCAGGATAACTGGACTCCTGAGCTAGCAGATGGAATCAGAGACCAGTAGAGTCCCTCTGTAACCCAGGAGAATGCAGTAAGGGACCTGCTGAGCCACTTGGATCCTCACAAGTCCATAGGACCAGACAGGATCCATCCTAGGGTGCTGAGAGAGCTGGCAGATGACATGGCCAAGCTCCATCATTTACCAACAGTCTTGGCTCACTGGAGAGGTCCCCAAAGACTGGAAGCTGGACAATGTGATGCCCATCCACAAGAGGGGTTGGAGGGAGGAACCAGAAAACTACAGACCTGTCAGCCTAATCTCAGTGCCAGGCAAGATGATGGAACAGGTTGTCTTGAGTGCCATTACAAAGCACCTACAGGATGGCCATGGGATCAGGCGCAGACAGCATGGGTTTAGGAAGGGCAGGTCCTGCCTGACCAACCTGATCTCCTTTTATGATCAGGTTACCTGCTTGGAGAATGTGGGGAAGGCTGTGGACGTAGTCTACCTGGACTTCAGCAAAGCCTTTGACAAAGAATCATAGAATCGTAGAATCAACCAGGTTGGAAGAGACCTCCAAGATCATCCAGTCCAACCTATCACCCAGCCCTAGCCAGTCAACTAGACCATGGCACTAAGTGCCTCATCCAGTCTTTTCTTGAAGACCTCCAGGGATGGTGCCTCCACCACCTCCCTGGGCAGCCCATTCCAATGGGAAATCACTCTCTCTGTGAAGAACTTCCTCCTAACATCCAGCATAGACCAGCTCCTGGCAAAGCTGGCAGCTCGTGGCTTGGGCAGATTCATTCTGAAATGGGTCAAGAACTGGTGGAGGGTAGGGCCCAGAGAGTGATGGTGAATGGTGCCACATCCAGTTAGCAGCTGTCATTAGTGGTATCCCCCAGGGATTGGTCCTGGGCCCAGTCCTCTTTAATATCCTTATTGATGACCTGGACGAGGGGATTGAGTCCAGCATCAGTAAGTTTGCAGATGACACCAAGCGAGGAGCAAGTGTTGATCTGTTGGAGGGCAGGAGAGCCCTGAAGAGGGACCTAGACAGGCTGGATGGGTGGGCAGAGGCCAATGGGATGAGATTTAATAAGGCCAAGTGCAAGGTTCTACACTTTGGCCACAACAACCTCAAGCAGCACTACAGGCTTGAGACAGTGGCTGGAGAGCAGCCAGGCAGAAAGGGACCTTGGGATACTGGTAGATAGTAGGCTGAAGATGAGCCAGCAGTGTGCCCAGGTGGCCAGAAGAGCCAATGGCATCCTGGCCTGTATCAGGAACAGTGTGGCCAGTAGATCTAGGGAAGTTGTTCTGCCTCTGTCTTCAACACTGGTCAGGCCACACCTTGAGTACTGTGTCCAGTTCTGGGCCCCTCAATTTAAGAAAGATGTTGAGATGCTCTAATATGTCCAGAGAAGGGCAACAAAGCTGGTGAGGGGCCCGGAGCAGAGCACAGCCCTGTGAGGAGAGGCTGAGAGAACTGGGGCTGTTTAGCCTGGAGAAGAGGAGGCTCAGGGGTGACCTCATTGCTATCTAGAACTACCTGAAGAGAGGCTGTAGCCAGGTGGGGGTCAGCCTCTTTTCCCAGGCAACCAGCAACAGAACAGGGGGACACAGTCTCAAGTTGTGCTGGGGAAGGTCTAGGCTGAATGTCAGGAGGAAGTTCTTGCCAGAGAGAGTGATTGGCATTGGAATGGGCTGCCCAGGGAGGTGGTGGAGGCATTGTCCCTGGAGGTGTTCAGGAAAAGACTGGATGGTGCACTTAGTGCCATGGTCTAGTTGATTGGACAAGGATGAGTGATTGGTTGGGTATAATGGGTGTAAACTACAGCACAGGAAGCTCCACCTCAATATGAAAAAGAACTTCTTTACTGTGTAAGGGTCACAGAGCACTAGCAGAGGCTGCCCAGACAGTCTCCTTCTCTGGAGAATTTCAAGCCCTGTCTGGATGCATTCCTGTGCGACCTGAGCTAGATTCTCTGGTCCTGCTTTGGCAGAGAGGTTGGACTTGATGATCTATGAAGGTCACTTCCAAAACCTAAAATCCTATGATTCTGTGACCTCCAGGGATGGTGACTCCACCACCTCCCTGGGCAGCCCATTCCAATGCCAATCACTCTTTTTGTGAAGAACTTCTTCCTAACATCCAGACTAAACCTGCCCTGGCACAACTTGAGACTGTGTTCCCTCGTTCTATCACTGGTTGCCAGGGAGAAGAGACCAACCCCACCTGGCTACAACCTCCTTTCAGATAGTTGTATAGAGCCATGAGGTCTCCCCTGAGACTCCTCTTCTCCAGGCTAAACACCCTCAGCTCCCTCAGCTTCTCCTCACAGGGCTGTGCTCCAGCCCCCTCACCAGCCTTGGTGCCCTTCTCTGGACATGTTCAAGCACCTCAACATCTTTCTTACATTGAGGGGTCCAGAACTGGACACAGGTATCTGCAAAGATAACAAAAGCAAATGCCAGTGCTCCAGCAAGTGTTTGTGGTTTGTTTCCCTGCAGGACAAATCAATCAGTTAAGAAAGCACTTAAATCAACCTGCAGAAGGCTTTGAACTCATAATCAGCTAAGTATGTGGGGCTCTCCAGCATGTGTCTTTGGAACAAAAAGGGCAAGATCTCAGACCCATCACCCTTATCTAGAAAAATGAGAAGAGACAAACAGCAACGCTGAATTAAACATTATATCTTTTAAAATAAATAAGTTAATGGATGTAAATAATTATGTTATCTCAGGAAAATGCATTAAAATATTCAATTAGTCTTTCTTGAAGGCTGCACTGATGGACTGTATTTATTATAGATAACATTAACTCCTGTTTTGAATTACCAGTAGCGAACATTTTATAAATCACCCAGGCTTTTTTCCTGATGTGCCCCGACAAAAATGCCCAAACCCATAGAGCAGAAGCAATTAATAGCATCATATCATGAGAGTATCAAAAACAGTATGTCTGTGCACTGGTTCCTATCTGTAAACCAACAACTCTGCAGGAAAAATCTCAGCTTGAAACATTTAAATTAGATCATCTCTCTCTCTTGTTTCCTAAACTCCCTGTCATTTGGCCCAGTGACACTTTTAAATATTTATCACAAACTAAATGATCTGAGTGCCCAGCACAGTCTGCACAAGATAAACATTACTTTCTCCCTCTCAATTATGACTTCATCTCCTCCTGTCTCCTCTTGATGTGTTTATAGCTATTGTGTTTTTCTTTTTCCCCATCAGGAGAGCACTGAATAGGGAGCTAATATTGCTGAGACAGATGTGCACACTTAACTTCATGCCTGCAAGTCACCCCAGTGAGCCCAAGCTTTGGGCTTATCCCTGTTATGTCATGTACATTTTTTTTAGCATTATCTCTCCAAGAAAGTGACTTAGGAATAGGCAGCCTCTCTCCTACCAGCAAAACGGTTATAGAGTGGTTTAGGTTGGAAGGCACCTCAAAGATCATCCAGTTCCAGCCCTCCATGATAGGCAGGGACACCTCCCACTAGAACAGGTCACTCAAGGCCTCATCCAACCTGGCCTTGAACCCCTCAGGGAGGGAGCACCCACAGCCTTCCTGAGCAACCTGTGTCAGTGTTTCACCACCCTCACTGTAAAGAACTTCTTCCTAACATCTAGTTTGAATCTCCCTTCTGCCAGTTTAAATCCATTACTCCTCATCCTGTCATTACAATGTCCCTCCCCAGCCTTCCTGTAGGCCCCCTTCAGATATTGGATATTCAGATATTCAAGGTCTCCTTGAAGCCTTCTCCAGACTGAAGAGCCCCAACTCTTGTAACCTGTCCTCATAGGAGAGGTGCTTCAGCCCTCTGATCATCTTCATGGCCCTTCTCTGTACTCACTCCAAACCTTGGTTGGTGCCAAGTGCTTCAATACAAAGCCTTTTGTAAATGCAAACCCAAGTGGCTACCTACTCCTGTGTTGCTGAACAGTGATCTTGGCAATTTCCAGACAAAGGAAAAGCAGGCTTTATGAAATGTCCTCTTGGGACTAGGTACTGTGAAACACAATTTACAATCTGTACCTTTACCCTCACTCAGCTCTGTTTCTTCTGACGACGACAGGCTGGCTACAGCAGAGGGTTCCGTCTCCTCTAGAAGAGCCAAGGAAATGAAAAAGAAGTTATTCATTAAACAGCAAAGTGATGAACTGGTTTACTGCAAAAGGGTATTATGACTTACTGAGGGAAGGCAGCAGACCTGAATTTGATTTACTGGGCTCCTATCCTTTTGCATTGCATTCACTGGCCACTACGAGTCTGATTGTCTTCCCTAAGCCAGGGGCAAACTTATGTTACAACACTGATAGACCAAGTCTATATTTCAGTTTCTCCTAACATAGAGAGGGGTAGAGTTATCAGTTCCCTGGGTAGGCTGGTGCTACAATGTGCTTTGAGATTCCTTTTTTTCATTTAATCCATCTATTTTGAGAAAAAACCCAAACAATTAAGCCATTCTTAACTTTAATCATGTCCACAAACCTCACTGGAGTCAGAATGATTACATGCAGATGCTTTCCTGAAAATAGAAACTTTCATGAATCAGGCCTGAAATTTCGCAAGCCCCTGAAAATCTGCAGCTTTCAGGTTTTTTAATAATAGAGCACAGGGGTCAAATTACTGTAGTTATTAGATAAAACTGGTACCTGAATGGAATAATTACTTTTAACTTTCGCTGTTGCTTTTTCTTGGCAATTCCTATAGTTCTGAACCCTTTTATAAGCCTTTTACAAAAATTTCTAGCCTTTCATTTCAGAAGACTTGCCTCTGATGATTCATTTTTTTTTTTCTTAACACAGTCATCAAATATTTTTAACTAGCTTGAAGCAGGAGCTCTGAGCCACCTATGATTTCCACTCCACACCTCGCACACGCACACCCCCTGCCCCATGTTAACTGTGAAGTTCACTGATGGTAGTCTAGAGGCCAGACTTTAAAAATTTAGCTACACAGTGAGAGCTGAAAAATTTCAGGCTGGTCTTTGTACACTGTAGCTGGCTTTTTCAGTACCGTATAATGAGAATATATAGATCTTTATGTAACAGACTCAGTAAGCATACAGTCTCTATTTTTTCTCCTGTATTTTCTTTCACGATATCGAAGCGTGCCGCTTGTGATTTGCCACCCTCGGATGAAGGTTATGCCTTTCAGCTTAGAAAATACAAATAAGAAATGCCATATTTGATGAGATTGCTCCTTACAGTGATCATTCATAGTGATTAGAAGCATTTTAGGCATACAACTGCATATCTCAGAGAATCAGGTAATTTCCTCCTGCCAAGAAATGGCACAGAAGCAGCAATCTGAAAATTCCTCATCGTGTTTGGCCTCCACAGCGAGCAGAGGGAAAGCAGCAGCAACTCATCAGCTGAATGTAACTAACTCAAGGTAATTGTACACCTCTCTGTTTCTGTCAGTATTTGAACCAGTAGTGATAAATGTTAAGCCAAATAATTTTTTTCCCCCTGTAACACTGTGTGCCTGTGGCCAAGGAGGTGATTCATGGACTATGCGTAGGCACAGCCCTATCTTTAGGCATGTACCTAAGACGCGTTCTTGAAGTATGACATTGTTTGCATCTGGGACCTTAAAATGTCTGGATCTTTTCTTTGACACTCTTCATGAGAGTAACAAAACATGACTACCAATAGAGATAGCAAAAGAATGTACATTGTGGCTCTGATAAACCAGCTCTGACAGCTCGTAACATAACAAGTCATAATGATGGCTTGGGGAAAACCACAGTGTATTTAAGACACCTCCAGTAGCAAAGTAATCATTTAGAGAAGTACATACCCCTTAACTGTCTTGGGAAAAGTGAAAGGTATCTCATTTAATCAAAGTGTTTTAGAAATCAGAATGCCAGGGAAATACACAGCCCACCAGAGTGAAGTCAGCTGGTGAGCACAGTGGCCTTACACGGTATCGCTAGACAACAGTGCAACTAACTGTGTTTCAAAGGAACTTCTGTAGTTGGAGCTAGGAGCACTAGCTCTTAGGCTACTGTCTGAGCAAAGGTATGCCACTGGCTAGCCAGAGATCCAAAACAGAGTCCAGATTAAGACAGAGTAACTCATTGCTCCCTAGCCCCTGGTCCCTTTCTCCTGCTAAAAGTATGACCTGCATAGAGTTGAAAAACCCAGGAAGAGACATGTGGCTGCACTCCAGCACTCATAAAGTGCCACTGCATGCTTATCTTGGGGAGGATTAAGGGCCTAGGTGCAAAGTTTGCTGAGGTCCATAGGAACACTTTCTTATCCTGCAATACTGTGTGCCTATGGCTTCACCTTCTACTACTTGCCCTGTGTGAGGAACATAAGAAGAGGTGATAAAGAGGACATGAAATACAGAAGGAGTTCAAGAGCTTGTGGACAGCATTGGTTGTCAACACCTACTTTCAGAAGACCAACCTGTGGAGAGCAGGAAGAACTGCTGCACTTCCACATACACAGTGCTCAGTGCATAAAACAAGAAGAAAACCCCTCATCAAATAAATTCTCCATCTAGTAAGAGCCACGATACAGTAAGCAAACCAGATAACTCACAAATCTAGGCCTTCTGTATTGCTTTTGTGGCACTTACTGGCTTGCCCTTTTCAGCTCAATCTTCCACAGACTGAAAACAATCCCTAAATCTGACTTAATAAAAATGCCCCAAAAAACAACACCCAATGAAAAGTTCAGAAGAAAAGTGCTCTCACGCTGGCTGAATTAAGCATGTGTAGGTATCATTCTGCACTGCAATGGGGAAAAAATAAACCAAACCAACCAACCAAACAAGAAAAGCAACGTGTTACATGTAATACTGGACTGTAAGAAATCCTTAAGAAAGGGGATTTTGATTGGCACTTCAGCTCTATTGATAACTGAGCCATTCGAGTTGTCTTTTGCATTGAACACAGTTGGGTAGGATGAAAAACACAACTGTAAACAGGAAAAAAAAAACAAAACCAAAAACAAAACCAGAAAAATCTACTGTGAACAGAAGCTGAGATTTCAGTTTAAAATACTGCACTTACTGTAACCTATAAGTGTGCCATCTGCAAAACCCACTGCTTGTGAACTCTGACTTTCATTTGCGGTATCTTTCCATGTGGATTTAAATCCTCATAACCCCTGAGACTAGTGTAGACAATTTATTAGAACTTGAAAATACCCTCTAAAAATCCTCAGAAGTACAATTTTCATTAAAGGAAGCCTGCTTCCTCCTTCTCCAAATTTCACTCCCCCTCCCCCCACTTCTGTTCTATGTGAATGGGGGAAAACTTACTTCTTTCTAGTTAGCTACAGGTAGCTCACCTTAAAGGGAGAAGACAGAGCTGGTGAATTAGAGGGGGAAGTCAGAATTCCTGCTCTGTGATACATTCATTCACAGTGAATGGAGCTCAGTCTCTAATGGGAGAACTGCTCAAGACCTGAGCTCATCTGGTGAAAATGTCCAAATGTTTCTCATCAGTAGCATTGTTCACCTAAGAAAGTCCTTTAAGGAGCTTGGAACAAACCTGCTTCTTGGCTCTGGGCCTTGGGTTCTTCGGTGTTTTGCTTCTCCTCAGTTTCATTACTACCTGTTGAGGAAAACACATAAAAATGATTTATATCTTTTTTATTGGTAACAGCAGCAGCAATATTAATTGTAACCAATTCAGCACAAAGTGCTAATTTACAGCAAGGTGCTGTGACAGAAGGGAGGAGATACAAACTGCAAAAACCTGCAAACATAGCCAATAACATTTAAGCCACTCGTATCATCACATCTCCAGCTGAGGAAGGCGGGTTTAGATTAAAGGTTTTATCTCAATAGGCACTCTGGAAATATCTGTGTACAAATAAAGGTATGTTTCCCCAAAACACTGTCTGCAATAGGTCAAATTGTTGTTTGATCTGAGTATTTTATCCAGGTTTTTTTTTACTAGGATTTTTTTCCTCAAATAACATTTCTGCAGGATCTTAGAAGTAGCTGAATTTCTGACTTGCAGAACCCATGGAAGGTAAGAATAGGAGGAGGAAATTGCTTTAACTCTGTTTTACAGCAAAAGGCACAATGCCACTTTGTGTGAAATGTAAAAAATGCATCACGAATGACTGCAATGAAGAGAGCAAAACAAGCCAAAGTAAAATTGCTGGGATTGAGCTTTTCCCCCCCTTGTTACATTCACATTCATTCCCAATTTTATCCACTACTTTGCTTTCACATTTGTTAGCCATTTTTCCCCCTCCAGCTCTCTTCAGAAATCAGGTACCAAACAGTGAATTACCACTGAGAAAAGTAATACCCTGGGGAATGTCTATGGACATGAGATCAAGCTCTCTTAACCTTTGCTTGGCCTGATTAGAAAGGTATCAGGAAGTCTGTATTTTCAATGATTTCTTTTAGCTTCATGATAATATTAGAGGCTGCCGTGCAGCATGCTGGATCAGATGTGATGGCTACATTCCCTTTTTTTCCCCAGCATGGTGAGATAGATGGTGAGAACAGCTGAGTACCAGCCTTAATGAGGGATTTGAAAACCTGGCTGCTGAACATATACACAGGAAGAAAGGAAGGTAATTCCTGGGCCAGTAAATGGCTTGGTAATGACACACTTTTTTCCCCCCCCCTGTGATCTTTTCTGGCTCCTGGGGTTTTTTTGATTGCAGCCTCTCTGAAGCATCACAGTTAAAAGTTCCTCACGCAAGCTCCTTGCTTTCACACAACACGTGGAGCCCGTTGAAGAGAACAGCAGTAGCCCAAATGCAGTGAGGTGGCTGGAAGCAAAGCAGGGAAGGCGTGTGTTTTTCAGAAGCACATGTATATCTAATGGCACGCTGCACTCTGCTAATATTTAAAGGCTGAAGAACGACTCTCTCTCCTTTTCCAGCAGGCAATACATCCTGGCATCCAGCAGATGGGACTAGTGGAGAAGTATTTCCAGGCTGACCCTGCAGAGAGCTGCTCTCGGGAGAAAAGGAGATGGAGCAGGAGTTTGACACTCCACCTGAGAGCCAAGAGGTAGCAAGGGAGCGTCAGATGGCCATCCCTAGGAACATGGCCCTCTTGCCGCCTCAGTAACAATTCTGTAACCACCCTTAATGGATGATGAGCTATAGTAATTTCTTAGCATCTCACAACTGTGAGCTCTAACCTGTGAAAAACTGCACTGCATGGGTGATCAAAATGGCTTGATAACACCAGGTGGGTTTTTTCCCCCTCCTCAACCTGAAATGAAACAGTGCCTTTTTCAAAACCGGTGTTCTGTCCATCCATGCTCTGTAGAAGAACTGCATGCAAAACAGGCAGCTAGCTGTACTAGAGAGTAAACTTTTCTCTCTCCCTCCCCGTTCTGTTTTAAAAACAGGGACTTGGGACTTGCAGCACACAATTAACAAACATGGGGGAAAAGACTCGTCGCATCACCAGGATGCATTTCAAAGGGAAAGCCACCCGGCTTTGAAGCTGTGAAAAGCAAGAAGACATTCAAACCAACCCTGTAACACCAGGCTGCAGTGAGGCTTCAAAAATCTTTACCATCAGGCCAGACCCAAAGAGGATACTGCACCGCTAGAGTGCCAGAGCAGAAAGGATTTCACTGTAGCCAAGTGCAACATGTCTGGCTTTGCATGGAAGGACTTTACATTAAAAAAAGCAGGTCAGGCTTAAACAGTAACTGCCAATGCACCACTGAAATCATTGCAGCAATTGCCTCACTACATTCACAACATTTTACTCCATTTCCAGACTATATTCATTTCGACATCCGTTATAATGAGCACGGCCATAACCCTGAGTTCTTTGGCTAAAACCAGGCCTTTCAAGGATTCATTAATGTTTATTGCAGAGGGACTACATCTCTCATTAAAGCCACTTACTCAGGGGCAAACTTCAGCTACAAAAGGAAGTTTAAATGATCATCAGGTTCATCAGATTATGAGATAAGGCACATATTCATCAGCATGTTTTGTCACCTCTAAGTCCATTATTTCACTGCATGTTCAGTGTTTATAATTGGCATAATAGAACAATAATTACAGCACTATATATTGGATTCTCAACATGTTTTCCATTCTAACACTTCATTTTGTTCCTTTAGAAAGAAAATGTAAAAGACTTGAAGCAGAAGCTTCACCTCTTGTACTCTGACCCAGGCCAACAGACTGACTGGATCGTGACATGAAAATTAATCTCAATCAGCATATTGAAGGTACGTGTTGTGCCTGCCAAGTCACTTTGACAGAATTAGAGTAAAGGAAATGCTGAAAAAATGATCCTCGTGTAAATGACTTGCAGAAGGAAGGGTTAAGCTCTGCTTGGCCCAGAGAATCTCCTCCTTTCAGGAGAAAGGAAGGAAGTAGAGTATGAATACACCGATGTGAAAGCAAACTATAGAGGGGAGAAAGGACTACTCCCAAAGTATCTGACAAACAGTTTTCGTCAGCTTTTAAAAATCCTTCTAATGAGGCTCTGAGTGTCTTCTACTGATGAAGAATCTTTCTGTAATTATTGCTCTGCATTGGAGCTGCACAGAGAGCTAACGGAAAGGCTTTAAGCAGCACAAGCTCAAGGCAAAGAGCTGGAGATACATTTTACAAGAGTAGAGAGTTGATTTTTCACCATATTTCTATTCACCCTGGCTCTCCTTTTTTTCCAGGCAGAAGAGCCAGACCTAGTGCACTTCCCCTGAGTCCTCCCCATGACATTATTAATAACAAAAATGTCTTTTCCACTGGATGGCCTCTACAGTGTCTGCCATCCTTTTCTTTCTGCTGCTGCAGCAACTGGCAATTGCATTTCCTTCAGGTGAAAGCTGTCCTCACAGTATCTGCTTTTCTATTACACCAGTAATTGAACAGCAAAGGAGACAGAAAAAGTGGCCACTGACATGTCATGCCATTTTAGGCTAGCAAATGTAAATGATTTTGAGCCACATCAAAAGACAAATGGGAACATCTGTTTCTTTTCCTTGGAATGGCAGTCAGCTGAGAAAACAGGAATTTGAGAATTACAGTGGCACTGTACTGAGAAAATAAGCACAGCAGACGCTTAAATGCTTAGTTCTGGCCCTATATTTTGCTTTCCCTTGTCAAGCTGACTACTTACTGACAGGCACTTGCTCCCTCCTCTTACCTCTGAGATCAGCAAGAAAAATCCCAACACACACACACACACACAACGGTATATACACCTTCACTTATGTTTGGTAGAACCCAGGCTAAACAGTGATCAATCAGCACACTCAGCAAGCTGGTAGAGCAAGCAGCACTTCTAACCAAACTGGAAAACCAGATACTCTGAGAGTCTGCTCGCTTTACGTTAAGGAGAGGTATTTAGCATGCACAGCAATACTCCGGCTGCACTAGCAGCCCCAAAACAAAGCAGATGATAGGAAAAATAATATGCCAGCAGTCAGATGGGAGAGGGCTGGGACAAGATCCCTCTGAAAGTCCAGAGGACAGATTCTCAGCAGTGCAGCAGTGTGGTTTTTACTGTTGTCTCGGCGAGAGCCTGGAGGCACATGCCTTTTCACATCTTCAACTGCTCTCGCAACAAACGGGGCAAGTCAAAAATATTAATAGCCTGCTGGCCTCTTGGCTCTTCCCATTACAGAGCTGAACAAGTGCCACAGAATTTTGCTCACAGACCTACTTCTCTTCAGCAATGCCTTTCTTCATGAGCAGCTAGTTACTTACTTAGAACTGGGGCTAAAGTCTCAAAAACTGCTTCAAAAGAATACACTTTCCAGGACAAAACAGAATTGCAGGCAACGTATTTTTAGTTAAAGGAAGAAACTCTGCTAGTCTGCTTTATTCCTCCCATACAGATGTTATTAACAATAAAAATATTTTCACCACAAAGAAAGTTGTAGTTACATCATTTGTATCACCCATAATGTGTCAACAGAGTACGGTTCCTCCAAATGACCTCCTCTTTCCTAGAGCTGAAATAAAAGAGACAGAGGGCAAATACTCAGGCCCACAGCTTTTTTTGCCACTCACACATATCTACATCCACACCACATCCCTGAGCACCAGGTCTGACCCTGTTACCTCCCCATATAGCTCTCACCATGCAAGTGTGGGTGCATCCTCTGGTTCTCCAGGTGGCCAGTGACCATAGATCTCTCCTGTGGTTTGCCCTGCCAATCTCTCCTCAAGCTGCACCACGCTTCGATGGCAAAATGCAAATAACCCCCACAAGATCTGGCAGACAAAGGATGCCAGTTTTGAACTCTCTTTTTTACAGTACAAAAATATTGCCACTGTAATCAGACTAATGATATGAAGGCCCTTCTAGGCGAGCAGGGAAACTAATTAAGAGAAAATTAAAAATACAGGCATTGATCTTACAGCTGTTACATTCTGCACATGAGTAGACGTGCTGGCTTCAGCAAAACTCCTGCAGTATGAGAAAAAAGCACACATATATCCATGCATACACTCAAGATCACACAGCCTGCAACCATTTTCAGAGTGTTTCAGTGGCAAAACGATATCAGACGTTAAGCAAGGAGCACATACACACAAAGGCCATTACTGCAGAACTATAAACACGTTAAAATGAATCATTAGGGTGGTAGCCCAAGGTTACAGAACATTTTTCAGTTTGCATTTTAATTTCTTTTAATTAAATTATGATTTAGGTCATTTTTAATCACTACTTGTATATAACCCCTTTGGGGTAAATTTGGAGAAGGGTTACTAGAGAGTCATCTGAAGTAATTGTCTAATGAGACTTCTCTCTCTGCTGCTCCAATCACTTCCCTCACTGCAGACACCGGCCTGAACACTGCTGTCACTGCACCCAGCCTGGCCAAATTATCAGCCCAATAAATAACAGGTTTTCATTTTCAGCCAACGTTTTGTCAGGAATTGTCAAGGAGTGTGGGAAAAGAATGGAAAAAGAATGAGAAAAATAGCTCTTGAGGATTACCTCAGAAGTTAAAAATAACACTATTGTATTGCACCTATTTAAAGTCCTGAGGAATATAGGAAGGTAATCTAAAGCCCGCTGAAGTCACTAGGTGTGTTCCCCTTGCCTCATTCCTCTGTGGATCACAAGGCAAGCAACTTGGCTTCATTATATCTTTCCTGGCTAGGGGAGAACCAGAGGACAACAGATACAGCATCAAATTAAGTGCTTGGAAGACATGAGCATTCAGATTCGCCCCAAGCCACTTCATACGTAACCTGGCTGGGAATGTTGTGCTGGGCTGGTTTTCCAGTAAGTGTAATTCTTGTGTCTTGTGTGTAGCATGGCTCAGAGTTTGCAATATAGATGAGACATCTAAAATTTCTTTGCCAAATATGTGGATCACTGTTATTTCTGAAGATCTGTAGCTGTGACGGTTCAAAACAAATGCAAGTAGGCATCTCCTGGAAGCTTGAGTTGTCCAACAGAATCAAAATGTGGACCATCATACACAGCCTGTACAGAGGACAAAGATACAACTGGCATTTGACTGCACAAAGTACACATGCTGTGCTGCACCGGTATTACCATTGTTAGCACAGCATACAGAGGTGGACAGAAATCATGCCAGTGGTTCACGACCTGCCAGTCTGACCTCAGTGCCAGGAAAGGTTATGGAGCAAGGCATCCTGAGTGCTAGCACACCACACATAACAAGACAACCAGGTGACCTGGCCCTGTCAGCATGACTTTAGACTCATATAATGTTTTGGGCTGGAAGGGACCTCCAAAGGTCATCTAGTCCAACCCCCTTCTGCAGCAAGCAGAGACATCCTCAACTGGATCAGGCTGCCCAGAGCCCTGTTGAGCCTCACTCTCAATATCTCCAGGGATGGGACCTCAACCATCTCTCTAGGCAACCTCTTCCAGTGTTCCACTACTCTCATGGTAAAGAGCTTGTCCCCAACAGCCAATTTAAACCTGCTCTGCTCTAGTTTGAAGTCACTGCCTCTTGACCTATCACTGCAGGACTTTGTAAACAGTCTTTCTCTATCCTTTTTGTAGACCCTCTTTCAGGTACTGGAAGGCTGCTATTAGGTCTCTCCAGAGCCTTCTCCAAGCTGAACAACCTCAGCTGCTTCTTTCTGTCCCCATAGGAGAAGTGTTCCAACCCCTGATCATTTCCTGGATGAGAGGATTGATAGAGTGCACCCCCAGTAAGTTTGCAGATGACACCAAGCTGGATGGCTGTGTCAATCAGCTGGATATTACCACAGAAACAAACATTCTGGTTGGAAAAGACCCTCTGGACCACCAAGTCCAACCAATGCTAGGAAACAGTTCTTGAGTGTCAGGGGTCCCAAACATTGGAATGGTCTGTCCAGGGCAGTGGAGTCACCGTCCCTGGGGGTCTTCAAGCAGTGTGTGGACCTGGCACTTAGGGACACAGTTTAGTGTTTAGGGCTCAGGGCTCCCTGACTCCTCACTCTACAGGTAGTCCCAGTTAAGAGACAGAGGAAGAAAGGGACCCCATATGTGACAGTGCACAATATGGTTACAAATTTTATCAATGTTCTAATGTCCATTTATTATTCATTAATACTTCCCTGGTGTGCCTAAGAGACCAGGCAACTGCATATCATTAACGACTGTGGCACAGCTTCTTTTCCAAGCTGCAGTCAAAATAAAACATGAGACCAATTTCAATGGTTTTGCATATAGGTCACAAAATCATGTGGTGTAGCATTGTGACAAAGTGAAGAAGGGGACAAGAAACCACACAGGCAATCACACTTGTTAAAACCAGCATAAAACACAGATCAAGTGGTGCACTATTTTACATCAGTATTTCATCATTAAGGGACTAGCCCTATCTTCTGCACTGGACCTGAACATTCATGATGGCTTATGGTGATTCACATCATGGTTAGAAATGAGAAATTAATTCCTTGACAGATGAGGCCTCTGCAGGTACGCTGGTTTGTCACCCTGTATAACTCTCTGCTGACATCATTGTATTAGTCACTTTAGCAACTCAGTATTTTGTACCTTAGCTCATCTCAGAATGAAAATCTGATCTGAATCATCTAGGGTGAAAACAGGAATTTGTAACTGTTTGTCTGGTCTGGTTTACAGACACGTTCGTTCAGCTGCTAACAGAAGCCCAACTGGTCAACACAACATCACTGCACATGACCTGTGGAGGCCAAAATGAGCTGTGTTTAAAAAGTTGTTTTGTGTACCACTGCACAGCAATTTAATGAAACAGTAGAAGCCACCTCAACAATGAAAAGAATCTAAGGAGGGTTTGCTCAGACAGCAAATACAAATGAAAATTGAGATAACATCCTGTCCTTCCCCTGGCTAAGTGGAAGGTGATCACCTGATATTCTGAGAGCTGTAATCAGTCAAAACAGATGGCAGACTTCAAAACAGAAGTGAAAAAAAAGAAGCTATCAACCAAAATTGATATTTCAATATCACTTTAAATATAACCAATCCATATTAAGGTGAAACATTTCACAGACATGTTTGATACACTTGCTTCTCAGTGAATTTCTTCTGTAGTCCTTTATCTTCATTTAAAATTTTACTTAAGGATTTGGTTTGGTGGCAAAAATAAAATAGAAACCTCTAAGATATCTTAATAAGAAGCAGCACTTTTGAGGCTGAATAAGAGAATGTGCATTTTTGAAGTATAATCATGTGTCTAGATTTTCATTTTTAGTAGACTACAAGAGGAGCAGAAATTTACTGAAGACTGTTGCTGCCCTGTGCTATGCAAAAGAAGAAATGTGGCTACAATTTTCAATGATAGCAGGATTGCTTGCTATAAACTTGAAGAACATTTTAAAATTAATCAGAAGTTGAATACAGTTAATATTAACACATACCTTAATGAGGGGGACAACCAGGCCTGCATAGTGTCAGAAAGCCCTGAGGACAGACATCATTGTGTAATGATAACACACAGCTGCAGTTGTGCACATGGCCCCAGCCACAGGGATGATTAAGCCTACCCTGGAGGAAAGCAGGACAAGTACCAAGCACTGCTGCCCTTTGCGGGTGCACACACCATATCCATCCCTCTCTAGGAAGCCAGAGAGTGAGCTGCAAAGCTGCAAAATCCATGAGATATAGATAGAGGGAGAGAGATATACATATGCATGAAGGAGACCCAGGAAGGGGAAGCCTTATACTGCTCTCACATCTAAAGGACTAAGCTGTAAAATGAGTTTCAATTTCTGTTCCCAAGACTATGCACTTGTCATTGGACAGAAGCTTTTCTGGGAGAGGGGATGAGGAGCTAGAGTGTCTCCCACTTGGAGAGCATCCTACCTAATTGCTGTGACCTGCTGAGGCAATAAGTTGTCAAAATAAAATGCAACTCATTTCACCTCACTTTTACTGGAGACTCCTGTCACTAGATTGACATCTCTCATGGACAGAGCAGGGCAGGAACCTCGTGGCGAACATTAGACTCCTGACACTGCTGAGCAACATCTCAGGTATTTGATGTTGTCCCTGAAATCCAAGGGGTTGATAATGCAGTGACCTCATCAGCCAAAGGAACCAACTCTACCACCTATCTTAAAGGTGATTTGTGTTCATTTTGACCCTCCTGGCTGGGCTTATTCATCAAACTGCTCTTCTTCCCACCAAGTGAACAGAAAGCAGACAAAGTTCATCCTAGATGAGCAATTCCAACAGACCAGCTCCTCAGACATATACCGAGCTAAGGTGATTGGGTGAGACCAACAACCTGTCAATCTATCAGGAAGAACCTGTTTGTTCATTCTGGAAGCTTATGAGAAAAGCTGGAGCAACACAACCTCCAGTTCTGCCTTCTCATTCCTCTACAAAGGGAAAAGAGGATCTTGAACTTGATAGGCACAGGAATTACTTCTGCTGCACAGATTGAGTACCTTTCTCATAGAGATTAGGCATTTGTGCTGCTCTTATTAGATATATTAGTTGCCTTTCATGCAATACTGATCACCTGCAGACCACGGTGGAAGCGAGTGGGGCAGCTTTTGGGCAAGCTCCATTTTGTGTCTGAGAAATCCTGCAAGGAAGGAAAGGGCAAGCAGTTTTGCTCCTCCTAGTATCAAAAAATCTACTGCACACACTTCACAGTTCAGTAAATACAGGAGGACACTCGAGACGACAGCTAATGGAAATAAGGCACACTTTACATTTTTGTATTGTTAAGACTTTCTGCAGAGAAGGGCAATGAAGCTGGGGAATAAGTCTTATGAAGAGTGACTGAAGGAGCTGGGGCTCTGAAGTTTGAAAAAGAGGAGGCTGAGGGGAGACCTCATTGCTGTCTACAGCTACCTGCAAGAACATTGTGGAGGGCTTGGTGCTGGTCTCTTCTCACAGGTAAATAGTGAAAGAACAAGAGGGAATGGCCTTAAGTTGCAAGTGGAGAGATTTAGACTAGATATTAGGAATTCTTTATTTCCAACAAGATTGATCAGGCATTGAAATGAGCTGCCCAGAATGATGGTTGAATCAGCAAGCTGGATGTGTTTAACAGTTGTTTGGATGTGGTGCCTGGGGATATGGTTTAGGGTGAACCTTGTAGAGTAGGGATATGGGTTGGACTCAGTGATCCTGGGCGGCTTTTCCAACTTGAATGTTTCTGTGATTTCTGTGACTTGTAAAACTCTTTGCTTTTGCTCAGTGACAACCAGTAGGATGAGAACAGGTGAGCTGTGGCATTTGTGCTAACTGGTGGCTGCTATGCTGTGACAATTATCACCATTTTATGTAATTGCTTTAGGGTGGTATTATGAAACTACTGAAGTTTTATTTGGTGCCAAACATATTTGTCTCACCTGAGACTTTACAATCAATCACTGAGTGCACCCTACTGAGGCAAATGGCAAAATTATCACTGTCAGATTTTGCTCTCCCAGGACCTAGAAAAGGGGCAGGGGGAGAAGGAGAAAATTGCACTGCATGTTTACACATGTCAAACCTGAAATACTGCAAGGAACCTGGGACTAAAGAATGTTTCTCCGTGTATCCAGTCTATCCCCAGATAATAACCTGTGCTACAATGAAAAACTGCTGAATATAACTGTTGACAGGGGAATCTGCTATGCAGTTCACACTTGCTTTCCCCTATCAATGGTCTGAAGGCAGAGAACAATATATCTAATAGCATAATAACAGACACCATTAATACTTTAGAGGTTTGGTATAAAATTGCTTTCATTAGCATGTCAAGTGTTTATTTTAGCTTAGTGCAAAACAAGCTCCTTGCATACAGACGCTTACTCGACTTTCCCTGATTGCAGAGAGGGTAATAACGAAGGAGACTACTTTCCCTGATCTTCTGTTGATGTCTCTGCATGCACTGAAAAGATATTGCTCCATTAGCTCTACCCAGTGAATCTGCTTGGTGTGCTGCAGAAAAATATGGCAGCAGAAATATTACTCAGCTCAGAGGAATAGTCTTTACAGACTTCCACAAGAGCACGCGTGAGGCTGTTAAACCAGCAAGTTGTATTCCCATCTTCAGTCTGAAAGAATACTGACAGCTGCCTAAGTAGATTGAAAAGTATTTGGTTCTTCCTGTGCCTCGGTGTATAGTTGTTAAGTATTTTATCTCTAGTCACGTTACCAAGGGGAAAATAATTTCTCCTGTTAAATGTAATCATCTTTTGGCTTCCTTTTATTGCTAAAAGGAGTATGATCAGAGGGCTGGAGCACCTCTCCTACAATGACAGGCTGAGAGAGTTGGAATTGTTCAGTTGGAAGAAGAGAAGGCTCCAAGGAGACCTTACTGTGGCCTTCCAATATCTGAAAGGGGACCTAAAAGAAAGCTGGTGAGGGACTTTTTAGGGTGTCAGGTAGTGATAGGACTAGGGGGAACAGATCCAAGCTAGAGAAGGGTAGCTGTAGATTAGACATCAGGAAGTTCTTCACCATGAGGGTCGTGAGACACCGGATCAGGTTGCTCAGGGAGGTGGTGGAAGCCTCATCTCTGGAAGTTTTCAAGGGCAGGTAGGATGAAGCTCTGAGCAACCTGATCTAGTGTGAGATGTCACTGCCCATGGCAGGAGAGGCCAGAACTGGAGGATCCTTGAGGTGCCTTCCAACCCTGACAATTCTGTGATTCTGTAAGGGTTGGGACTTTGTTTGTTTGCTGGTTTGTTTTTTTTTTGGGGGGGTGGTGGTTTTTTTTTTTTGGTTGGTATTTTTTTCTTTGTGGGTTTCTAAACTGGGGATAGTTTAGGCACCCCAAAGTTAAAACATGCTGAATACAAGGCAATTCAGTTTTATCATCAAGGAAATTCAACAAAGTTGACCTCAGAGAGAGTTTGGCTTTCCTGTGTTTTATTTGCTACTGTTTACCTGTCCTAGCTAGTCAGGAGTTCTTTCAAAAAGACAAAAGGCAGCACTTAGGAAGTGGGGACAAACGCCAACCTAAATAAAACCACTCAGACATGTAGTTCTGGTTCACGGCACAGTTTTCATAATCTTCAAGGCTCCACATGAAAAGTTTAATTAGTCAAACCCAACAGCTAATAATCACACCAGCAGAAGCTAAATCCCATTCTCAGACAAATGTGTGCAAATCCCATTTTCTCAAACGGCAGTGGCTCACAGGTGTGTTGCATTAGACTCCAGCCACTCAGCAGCTTTAGAGGAATTCAGTGTCTGGAGCCTAACTGCTTGATTCCTCCTCAGAACAGAGGCTCAGGTAATGCCACAGAAATCAGAGCCAGGTTTCTTCCCCAGCCCCCTTCAGCAAACACTTCAATTATCCTTCTTTCTAAACCCCAGCCTCCTCCCCTCACATCACAACAACAATCCTCAAATCTAAATTTAGACAGTCCTAAACTTTACAGGGCTGATTCCTGCCTAGGGAGATGCAGGCTCCAACACTGGCTAGATTAAATTCTGCAGCAGTGATTATGTGTTACAGGCCTCAATTCTGCATCAGCAAAATCTACTGTGTGGCATCCAACCCAAGGAATTCAGGCATTTTACAGCTCCAGGCAATGTATTGCCAGACCGTTTACCTCAGCCTTCTAACTCCTTTGTTTATGCTCCACAAAGTGAACTGTAGGTCACCAGGAAGCATTGACAGGCACAGTAAACGAAGAAACTGTGTCTAGCAAGCCACAGAGACACGTAGTAGAGAAGAGGATGCTCTCTACAACTACCTGAAGGGAGGCTGTAGGCAGGTGGGGGGTTGGTCTCTCACACAACCAATGACAGAAGGAGGGGACACAGTCCCAAGCTGCACCAGGGCAGGTTTAGGCTGGACATAAGGAAGAAACTTTGCAGAAAGAGTGACTGGCATTGGAATGGGCTGCCCAGGGAGGTAGTGGTTGTCACTGTCCCTCGAGGTGTTTGAAAAGAGACTCGATGAGGCACTTAGTGCCATGGTTTAGATAATTAGAAGGTGTCAGGTGATAGGTTGGACTCAATGATCTCGAAGGTCTTTTCCAACCTGTGATTCTGTGATCAGTTATTGCTCCAACGGAAGGAAAAACTTACAGTTTTATAACACTTTCTCTCCTTTTTTTTCCCTCTTAAGACATTGATACAATGAAAGCTTTTAGTCACACTCCATATAAAAATATGCCATAAAACCTATTATTGTTTTGCCTGTTTAGGAATATGGATAATGACACTGTGATCCCACATGCTGTTTAGCCTGCATACCAACTGACATGTGGTTTGTCATCACTGAATTCTCTAATCCAAACGTTAAATTGGTATTTTAATTTCAGCTGGGTTTAGTGCAGCATGAAAGAAAAGACAACCAGTCAGGATGAGATTTCTTGGGTTCCCCAACACCTTCCAGGCGATGACAGCTATTGCTTTAAGTACTTGCCATTAACAACCAGTCAAAATGTTAGTGACAGGATGTTACTAGCAGTTACTTAAAGTGATAGATGTTAACATTTTTCTGCTCTTTATGACTCACACTATACCCCAGTCTGAACATTTTAGGAGCTGAATGCACAGCGCTAGGTCAAAATGATGAAGACCATGGAGCCACTGGTTGAGGTGCAGAATGAGATGTGTCATGTGAAGAACATTAGGTTCCACGATAACGAACTGCCATGGCTTAAAGATTGAGGTTCATCCTTTTAACTGTTTCACATAAGAGAAATTCTCCACCATTGGGGCATTTTGCTCTTCCAAATACAGGAGAACCACAGGAAACTCTGCCCTCTGAAAATAAGTCTTTGATGTTAATATCCTTTAACGACTCTTCCAATGACTTACAGATTAAGAACAGATACTCTCACCCAATTTTAGAGCAACCTAGACCACACCTACTTCCATACACTTCAACAAGCTGCCCTGCAAAGCCCCAAGTCCACAGGAATAACACAATAGGCAGACTTGCAAGCACTTGTGACTTCTGATCACAGAATATGTCTGTAATACAGCATAGACACCATAACTGGAAAGAAGGATACAGCTAAAATTCCTTGTACAAAAGGAAAGTAAGGATTTTATTGCTCTGCATTTTGCAGCAGATAGCCAATTTACCTGACCAACTTAATCAGCCCTGCACAATACACTTTGTATTCTCTATTATTGATCACATAAAGCCCAAAGAGCTTAGAGAGAAAGCAGCAAAGGTTTCTCATTATATATCAGCAACAATCAGCAGCCCATCACGTCAAAATGGCATCTGTAATTCTGAACCTACCTTGAGATGAAATACACTCCAGAAGAATTACAGTCTTATGGTTGAGGCCAAAAGGAATTTTCCAGGTGTGTGCAAATGACATTCTTAAATCAAAAATTTCCAGTGCTTTCCCAAGAATTCAGAGTAGAACTTTCTCCCCAGACTGCAAAACTGATTAATAGCTCTGAAAAGCTGTCAGATTGCCTACCTTCAGCATCATCTTGCAGGTCCTCAGGCTGCTCTGCTTTGCTCTTTGTGGGAGATGGAGGCTGGTGTTTCGGTTCCAATCCTTCTTTAAACATAAAGAAAATTATTATTTAAAATGACATATTATTTTGATTTTATTTTTCCTAGTGCATCACTTATGACCACACCCGGGAGTACATTTTGCATCAGCACTCCAGTATCCAATACCTATCATTCTGTTACTAAAATTAATTACTGCATCATCTGCTACAAAAAGTCTGTGCTAGTTTGAAGCAGGCTAGAATGTTTCGGTGAGAAAAACTAGATAATTGGCTGTGAAAGGAAAACAATGGTGATGTCTCCTTCCCTCAGAGTCTCGCTGAAGAAGAATGTAAACATTAGATAACACTTTGGCCATTTTGTCTTCACTCTCGGTCTGGGCTCTGGCTGAGCTACATCTCCCTAACCTCATCTGCCACTAACTTTCCTTCTTAACCTCTTGGCTGAACCTCTTTTCTTCCTGAGGACTGGGGTAAGGTTGAGAGGGGCAGGGGGAAGGTGCAGGGGTGGTTGAGAGCCCCTCCTGGGGACTCAGGTTTCTGGGAGGGGAGTTGTGCTTCTGTATTACTTTTACCTTGTATATTTCTGTCTATAACTGTATATACTGTAAATATCTGCTTGTATATTGTGCTAGCTGTAAATAAATAGCTTCATTTATATTCCCAGAACCGGCTGAGTCTAGTCTGGGTACCTTCTAAAGTGTGGGGGGGCAGGTAGCACCCAAACCACCACAAAGTCATAATAGGAATCTTTCAGTTTGGACTGGACTTCTCCTAACTTTCACATAACAGTGGTGACAAAAGCTCATACTTAAATAATGTACTTCCTCACCAGCTCTTAATCACTTCAGAAATAAAACATTTAATAATCCTTTAATTTGTAGTTTTTAACATTATATATTAGATTGCATTATGGAGAAATACTCCAAATGAAATGATTTTTCCTTCTCAGATCAATTCTCCACTCAATACTATAAGAGAATAGCAAATGAACATTGACTGAAATGAATAATGAAATGAAAAGCAGGGAAGCAAGTCTGATAGAGAAGTAAAGTTAAGGAAATGAAAGCTTTAGGAGATAAAAATATTCTGGTTGAAAAAAAAAAGAAGGAATCTGCTCCAACCTTTCAGACAGAAAGCAAAAGGAAGATGGAGTAAAAGGAAAACCTCCCGAGGAAAAACAGTACTTGAAGGCAATTAAGTTTAAGATCTCTCACTGACGTTCAGAGTGTTTAATATTAGTTGCTCAATTTTTTTAAATTATGAACTTTTTCCACAAGACTTTCAAAATACCCTGTCATCTCAACATAAAGGACTACATTCCAGTGCATTCCCTGTGATAGACCTTCAGGCACGAACTAGCTGCACAGGAAGTCTGTGGGTATAAAAGGGAGGCCAAGCTGGAAAGGAACCACAAAAGGTATTTGCACATGAAGATAGTTAACGAAAGCAGGTTCACATTGTTGCTTAACTACGAAGGCAGAGAACGGCAGGCTACCAAAACTCAATTCATTGCACTTATTGAATCTCTTCAACCACAGCTAGAAAATGACTTTCTGTCATTTGACCTTCTGTGAAATCTCCGGTTCCCTGTGGCCAACTGAGGGTTTGGGGGAAGGAGAAGCCTAAAGTGAACATACTTTTGTGCATGCTGGAAAGAAACTGTGACCACTTGTAACAGGGAAATTTAGGAAGACACACAACTTCATTTCACGGAATCACAGAACTAACCACATAGGAAAAGACCTTTGAGATCATCAAGTCCAACCTATTACCCAATACCATCTAATCAACTAAACCATGGCACTTATCACAAAGCACACCATATTCTGTAATATACTCTATGCAATGGGCAGAAGTTTGGCATCACTTCACCGCACCTGATTGGCACATTGTGTGGCTTTAATTAATTGCTCACTCACACAGAACCTTACAGAATCACAGAACCTTTGAGGTTGGAAGGGACCCCCAGAGATCATCGATTCCAGTCAAAAGTCTGTGTACTAGAATGCTTGCTGTGGTTCTTGATGCTGTGAGAAATATATGTTTGATCCGATCAATTCGTGGCAAGGGGTCACAGACAGGGAGGAAGAGGGATTCTGAATAAAACTGCATTCCTGCTTGCACCACCATCAAAGGCATGCAATAGGCTTAAGATAAGAGTAATAAGTAAAGATTGGCAAAGGAGGAAGGCATGTGGAAGAGACAGCCTTTTGCATAAGCAAAGGGAAGGGGGATTTGAATGGAAATGCATTCCTCCTTGTGCCACCTTTCTGCATGAGCAAACAGAAGAACAAAAAGGAATTTGAAGTTCATGGGGACAACACTTAAGCAAGACCCCTTACTTCATCAAAGACTACCAGAGGGACCACCAGATAAAAGGAGACGTGTGGAAGAGACATCTCACATTCCTAAAAACTGATAAGGAAAACCCAACCTTTTCTTAGAATTAGTGATGAATATGTAATAGAATAGGGTATAAAAAGAGAAAACTGAAGGCAAAGGGTGTGCCTTAGGGTAGAGCAGAGTCTCTCCACGCACCCAGGCCTGTACATTGCTTGATTCCTGCAACTCTATTAAAGCCTTAACTTGCATGAACGCCAGTTTATGCCTGTTATTTATGACAATGCCATGAGTCTGTTCCACTTGCATGCTTAGATCAGAAAAACACTTAAATATATAAAGTCTACCTGTACTCAGGCTTAAAATATGCACTTAATAATGAGTTTGTTTAGATGCCTGAGAAGAGACAGGTGCTGGTCTTGCTGAGGACTAGGCACACTCTCAGCATCCCATTCTCAACTCCTTGACAGCTTGGCAGCTCAGTGGCTGTTTTGTACTGACAGACTCTTCTCTGTCCCCAAACTGGCACCTTTGGCCTGCATGCCCAGAGGGAAGCAATTCCATTGCTGTCTGTGTTCAGATCACCCCCTGTATGCTCCGCTAGGCAGTGTGGGGTTCCACAGAATCACAGAAAAGTGCACAGTGCAGCGTTCAGAGAAGCTCTCAGTCAGAAAGGCAGTGAGAAAAAGGGGAGAGATTTACCCCTATTGCCAAGCTGCGAGAAAAGAAGAGTCATGGTATTATCTCAAACTGATTAGCTAATTAGGAACTGGGGGAAAATGCTGTTGACACACGTATTACAAATTGCTTAAGTGTTCCAAAACCACCTGCCTCTTTCTGCTGTCATACACACCCCACACAATCATCTACTCTGTATGTCACTGGATTCTTAAGCAGCTCTCATCGATCAGATGCCCAGTTCTCAGAAAGAACTTGGCCTGCCATGAGCTGTGAAGACTCTTTTACCTTCTCCTCTTCCACAGGTATATGTACCTAGGACCAAAATGCTGAGAAGTTGCCAAATAGGACATCTGAAAGAACTAAATGAGGACGTCAAAGGGGAACTTGTAGAGTCAAGGGGAATATTGTGCTCATTCAAGAGACAAAACAGGAGCTACTTGGAGCCCAGGAAACTCAGAAAGATTCTCTGCCTGCACCCTTGAGAAACTGGATAGTTTAATATGTCAAAAAAAAAAAAAAAAAAAAAACCAACAAAAAACATGGATTTGGAATTTGGCAGGAAATTACATGAAGCAACAGCTCAAAATGTCAACAAAAATTCCAAAATGGCAATCTGAGAGTAATTGAATTCCATCTCATTTGCTGAATTTTAAGGAATGAGAATTAGCCAAAAAAGCCAAAGAGAATTATTCTTAAAAATATCTTCTAGAACAGAGTTTTTGATTCTTATCCACATAGTTCAGAGCATGAAGGGCCCTTAGCAATCAGTCAATTAAGATAGTTACTACAAAGCAGAACATGTTTTTGGGGCTGGCTTGGGATCAGAAGGGTAGACCAAAAAGCTGCCAAATAAAAGACAAGTTTGTCAACCCTTTAAAGGGGTTACTCAGGAGCAATGGTGATAGAGTTCAACAAGAACTTTGGATACAAAAGAGAGATCCTGAAAATAACCAGGCTTTTAAAGACTGATTCCTGCCAACACTCTCCTATTCTTTAAAAAAATAACTTGATTATTGACTTATGACTTCTTTGGTCCTAATGCCACTCTGAACTACCTGCTACGGTCCCTTTTTTGGTTGACAACAATTCACATCAGGAGACCGAATCAATAGGAGTGTTTCAATCAACACTCACCCCTTGAGTGATGAATTTTATCATCTAACCAATCTGTGAGGCTTCCTCCAGTCAAATGTCAATCAAGTTTAAGTGCAAATGTCCAGCCAGGTCTTTCAGGAGTAGCTGAATACATCAGATAATACGTTCGACATCTTAATTGACAGCACAAAGAGAGACAGGGAGGAGGTTTACATTCAGAGAAGTCAGAGCTGTTACTATCTCAAAAGCAATGATCTTTTTGCACTCTATAAAGAACCTCCAAATACTCACAAAAGGATGTAGAGGCACTATCCCAGGAGAACAAGATTTCAATCACAATTTTGCTGCTTTTTAGCAGATTTCTCTCATTCCAGAGACAGCAAAGGACCAGTGCAGGCTTTGAAAGAATGTCTTTTTATTACAGTCAAAATAGAACTCTTAACCCTTTCTGTTCTCCAACAGTTTCTACATCTTTCAGAAGTGTTAGCTAAATATTACTGGAATTTTGCCTGCCGATTTCTGTTTAAAAATAGCACACCTACACCAGCGTCCGAGCTGACCACATTAAAAGTTTTACTAACCCTGATCATCTGTGCAAAAAAAGGTTTCTGAGCTCTAACACCAGGAGAAATGATTCTTCTTTATAGGCTAATTCAGAGGGTCAACAAGCCACTTAAATCTCACAGTCTGTCTCCAAGTAAGCTATTCCCCAAATCCCTCACAAGTCCCCAGTCTCCCTGGTTACAAGTGATTGCTATTTTGATTTTAGGGAAAAAAAATAATAAAAGCAAAAAAGAAACATGAAAGGAAAGAGTAAGTCTTCCTCCAAATAAAAGCATCCAAGAGAGTGCACATAGTGGCACATACAAAGAAATCCTGTGATTTAATGCAGCACTGATTGCAGTAGGGCTTCCCTTGTTCACGTGAACATCCTGCCACTCTAGCTGGCTCTGTGACTTGAGTACCAATGAATGGGTGGGTAATTAGGATGCTCAGGATAGAAACAGGATAATCGGCATGGCGTTCATTACCAGCAACTCATAGATAGAAAATGAGAAACAGTAGTGTGGCAACATTCACACAGGTGAGGTCAAAAGGTTTAGGCACCTGGGGAGAGTGAAGCTGAGCAGGTTGGGGGACAAGATCAGTTCAGAATTGAAACTCTCTTCTGTGTGGTTTCTTTTTTTTTTTCTCTTAATGGTAAGACATTACCTCATGTCAGTGCATAATAATGTGACACTACTGTACAGAAATCTGGACCATGCTTCTCATAAAAGCACTTGCTTCTGTAATTTCCACATGCAATTACTGCAATTGCACACACAATTATGGCAGTATTAGAGCTTATTTTGCACGCTTCTGTGCACGGGTATGTGAATCTACGGGTATGAAACAAAGTCCTTCAGATGTTAAAGTTTAGAATAATCTTCCCTTAATGAAGCTTAAAACATTAAGCATCAGGACTCTGCACTGTTATATCACTGATGCTAAAGGCAGAAAAGACTATTAGGTTGTCTGGTCCTCCTCTTTGCCTGTGCAGGAAATAATTCATAAAGGAAAGGTGAGATGCAGGAGTGCAGGGGTCCGTACCTGCTATTACTGTACCTGCACTTTGGACTCACACCGTTCTAACAGCAACTGGATGGCATGTGATAACATCAACATGCTTTGAATTAAGTGCTGCCATGAAGTCATCAGCCGCTACAAGATACAGCTTCCACAATAGCAAACTGATGGCTTAAAATCCCAAGAATCCAATGCCATTGAAAAGAGTAACCTTGAGTGTGTATATTTAATAAGACTGGGTTATTTTTATTTTTAAACGTCTTTCTTACTCCAATATATGCAGTGATGTTATGTGAGTAACTGGCTAAAATGATCATTCATGCTTGTTTTTTTAACACAGATATTCATGGACACTATCTGAAAGATGCAGTTATGATAGTCCCTTATTTATTTTGAAGAGGAACCACTTCAGGGTGGCAGAAACACATGACAGATTACTTTCATCCATCACTCAGTAAAACACACATTTGGTCATCTGTTTCTCCTTATGTCTGGCTAATTCCCTAGCTGTTCCCAAGGCCTGATACTGTATGTATTGAAGTTAATGGACATATTCCCACTGACTTCAGCTGACACCAGACCAGGATAAGGTTTTTTTTCTTCCACCAGCTTTAAATTAGAACCAATTCTGTAACCTCTGTCTCATCCTCTTAAATTCTTCAAACTAGTACAGGTATAACAAGTCTACATCTCATTTGTGTACTTCCTCTGTTTTCCTTTGGTTCAATATCAGCCTTCAGACACACCCAGCCAACAGGAAGTTGGTGGCAGGGGAATTTAGGTGCCATTTAGAACATTTGAATCTCTGCCAAAGGTCCTATAACCGAGTAGTTTGCAACATGTGCTCTCCGGGAAGCCAACGTTTATTTTCTCTATTTTTTTCCCTCCTTAAGCACAGGACTTGGAGAAGTAACACCAAAGCAGATTGAAGACAGACAGCTCAAAAAAACAAGGTCATCAATATTGGTGCCAACTGCTGACTCCATCTGCTGGAGTCATGACCCATGAAGTCAAGTGGAATGAAGAATGATTATTCAATTAATAGCTTGAAGCAGTGACTAGAAGTTGCTACTCTATTTCCCCCTCAGAACAGTAAAAAGCAGATAACCTTCAAACTGATAAAAAAGAAAGCTCCCCTCAATGCAGGCATTAGGCATAGATTTACAATTTCCACAAAAGCATTCAACAATCTTTAAGAAGTCTGTCCACAAATAGGTCAAAAGGGCATAAATTCTGTGTATTTGCCCCACTACTGAAGCTGATACACTGAAGAGACTCCTTTTTAGCCACGTTAAGTATTGACTGCTGACACTCAAAGCACTCATTCCCAGCAATATCTCTGAGTATGTGCTTCTGAATCTCACAGCATCCTACAGGCAAACCTGCAAGGGAAGCTATGATCTCATCTCTCTCAGATGCACAAAGAGACAGATCAGGTAGGGAAATATCTTCCTCAAATTACTTAATTCAGTGATAATTTCCCAGAGCAGCTATGTAGCTTCACCTAAATTAATGAAGCTGTGAAGGAATACATGGCAAGAAAGAAGAAACCAGCTATTAAGTGAAAATGTACTCCTTTTTAATTCTAATTTAAAATGCTTAAAAAAACCCCACAACAATAATCAAAGTCATTTGCATAATCTCCATAAAAGCAACAAGATGAAAAATGCAAAATAATTGGGCTTATAAATTTATACATGCCATGCTAACTGTAAAAAATGAAATTGGACATGTGAGATGAATGCCACGAATTCAGCTGCAGGATAATATTTGGCAAAGGCTGGTTGTATAACGGCAGGGTTTTTATTTTCCTGCTTTTATGTATGCAGGCACGACTGTATCAATCACACTAATTGTATTAAAATTTCTAAAAGTTCCTATCCAGTAATCTCGACACCAGAAAGTAATTAGAATTGTACCTAATAAAATCAACAGGCCAGAACAGCCATAAAAGAACGTGCTAATCCATCAGCACAACACATATCTCCCTGTGCAGATCCATGTTTTCACATCCGTGCGTACACACTATTCTTCAGCTATTTCTCATTTCTAAGCTAATTAACTGCTTGCATAAATCATCACAATCCATCTTGCCCATTTAAAGCAGCCGACATGCTGCTTCCAAAGCTTGGCCCTCCATTTTCTGGCTGGCATGTATCTCTGCCTTTCTCTGGGTAGCTCTCCTTTCTGATCCTGTATCTTTTCACAAGAGAACCGAAAGTTCTTGCCCAGCCATTGGGCTAAGATGGGATCAGGGTCACAGAGACAACACACAGGCCTGGTGCATTGTCACAGATGGGTACTAGCTGGTTAGGAAGGAGAGACAGAGAAAAAGAGAGATTTCCACTGAGAACCTCTTGGTGAAGGCCAGTTGGAAAGCAGCTCTGCAGAGAAGTACTTGGGACTGCTGGTGGACAGCAAGTTCCTTATGAGCCAGCAATGTGTCCTCATGGCCAAGAAGGCAAATGGTATTCTGGGGTGCACTATGAAGAGTGTGACCAGAAGATCAAGAAAGGTTCTCCTCCTCCTTTACTGTGTCCTGGGGAGGTCACAGCTGGAGTATTGTGTCTAGTTCTGGACTGTCCAGGACAAGGGACTACTGAAGAAAAGTCCAATGGAGGGCCATGAAGATGATTAGGGGACTGGAGCATCTCTCTGAAGAGGAGAAGCTGAGAGACTTGAGGCTCTTTAGCCTAGACAAGACTGACAGAGGGTCTTACAAATGCTTATCACTACCTGCAGGGTGGAGGGACTGGGCTCTTCTCTGTGGTGGCCAGTGATAGGACAAAGGGCAAAGGATACAAACATGGCACACAAATCATGGTCACTAATCAGAACTGCAAATGACTGCAGAATTGCTGTATTCACACCTTTTCACAGGCAAAGAGACTGCAGAACTTTTATTAGTTCCCATTCATGTTCAAACTAGTTATTAATAAAACACAACTGAGCATCACCCACAGAATCATAACAGATGATAGCATTTAAAACGGTGGTCTTGGCCATTCTTATTGTGTACCATTTACTATCAGGGATAGTTTTCTCTGTGCTATGTTGAAAAACAGCACTGGCTGACTTAGCATTGGCAAGAAATGACTGGCACTGCTTATCACAAGCAAGACAATTAGTTGCAAGATTTTTTTCCATTTGGTTGGTGCTTTTGAGAAGTGATATATTTTAGCATAAAACATTGTTCACTCACCTTTCTCTTCACCCAGCTCAGTCCCTCCTTCACTATCATAATCTGTAGAAGGGAAAAAACAAAAACAAAAAAAAAAAAAAGAAGAAAATTAGTAAGAACACCAGGAATTGGTAAGGATATCAGGAAACACGGAAAACGAACAAGGGTTCTTCTGGGAAGGAAAAGTAAATTGCACCAGTACATGCTGAGAAGTGATCTGTTGGAAAGGAGCTCTGTGGAGAAGGGCCTGAGAATCCTGATGGTCAACAAGCTATCCATGGGACAGCAATGGGCCCTGGTGACCAAGAAAGCCAATGGGATCCTGAGGTGCATTAAGAGGAGAGTGACCAGCAGGTTCTCCTCCCCCTCTACTCTGCCCTGGTGAGACCTCACATGGAATGCTGTGTCCACTTTTGGGCTCCCCAGTTCAGGAGGGACAGGGATCTACTGGAGAGAGTCCAAGGGAGGGCTACAAAGATGATGAAGGCCTGTGAGGACACGCTGAGGGACCTGGGGCTGTTTGGTCTGGTGAAGAGAGGACTGAGAGGGGATCTGATCACTGTTCATAAATATCTGAGGTCTGGGGGTCAAGGAGGTGAGGACAAACTCTTCTCAGTTGTGCTCTGTGATAGGAGAAGAGGCAATGGGGATAAACTACAGCACAGGAAGTTCCCCCTCAACATGAGGAAGAACTTCTTTACTTTAAGGGTCACAGCACTGGAACAGGCTTCCCAGAGAGGTTGTAAAGTCTCCTTCTCTGGCGACTTTCAAGACCCATCTGGATGCATTCCTGTGTGACTTGCACTAGATCATGGTCCTGCTCTGCCAGAGGGTTTGGACTTGATGATCTCTTGAGGTCCCTTCCAACCCCTAACATCCTGTGATCCTCTGAACTATTCTGTCTTTAAATATCTTGCCCATATTCTAGTTTGCTTAACATTTTCCAGTGAGATCTGGAGGTGGATGGGAAATAAAGGTCTTGATATTAGGGTGCAATTAATAGACACAGGAAATGCAAGGAATGAAACTGGACTCGATGCTCTCAAAGGTCTTTTCCAAGCTGGCTAATTCTGTGAAATTATGTATAATTTACAGAATTTTGTACATTATGACTCATATAAATTCAAGTTGCATTCTCTTCTCTA
This sequence comes from Pogoniulus pusillus, assembly GCF_015220805.1. NCBI lineage: Eukaryota > Metazoa > Chordata > Aves > Piciformes > Lybiidae > Pogoniulus > Pogoniulus pusillus. The sequence goes on along the minus strand of NC_087270.1, from coordinate 21,077,485 downwards.
GCAGAGTTTTTTGTGTTATTTGTCAAGTTTCACTTCCCCTTTTTTCTCGGGGAACAGCGAAAAACAGAGCTGGCTATGTTAAGAGGAGAACTAGTTATTCAGAAGTCATACCACATAAAGAAGTCAGGATGAATTGTTTTGGTTGGAAAAGTCCTCCAAGATCATCGAGTCCAAATGATCTTGCCAAGCAGGACTTCAATTTCAGACCAAACTTGGGTTAGGCAAACACTGAATATTTGTAATGATGACGATGATATATGAAGAAAGAAGATTCCTTTTGACAAAAGTTGCATTTCAGTAACAAAGAAATTTCTAACTGTAAGTTGTTTTGATGAGAGAGGTGGAAAAATTATTAGCCTTAGTTAACATCCAGGTAATGCAGTGTTTCAGAGCCTTAATGTTCCTAATTCCCATAGATTACATTCACAACTGTTTACATGTATCTGAGCATGTGCAAGTTCTCTTACAGGCTTACAATTTCTGTCTGAAGCTTAACATCTTCCAAACTTGTGTCTGTGCATACTATGAGCACCATTAGAACCCAAAGGAATTTTGTGATATTATGATCAGTGGAAATGGAAAGTAACAGTAGCATTTAGATCCTAATTTACAGGCTCAGATCTTTACACTGTTAAATCCACAGAGATCCAAATGCTGTCACACATGCTATCTTGGTTAAGCTCTGCTTTCATCAAGATTTCAGGCCTGGAATATTATTTAAGAAGCAGGAGAACACAACAATTGCTTAATAGCAGAGACTTCCATGGGGAATTAGGTTAAAATACTGAGTGTGAGAATTTCCATGGATGTTTGTGAATGTCCAGCAGACAGATCTGTATCCACCCTTCATCCCCCTCCATTTCATTCAGACACAATCTGGAGGGCAAGACCTCCTTGCTACCTAGATGTCCCTGAAAGGAGGTTGAAGTGAGGTGTGGGTTGATGTCTTCTCACATGCAGCAAGTAACAGGGCAGGAGGAAACAGTATCAAGTCATGCCAAGGGAGGTTTAGGTTGGATATTAGGAACAATTTCTTCCCAGCAAGGGTTCTCAGGTGATGGAACAGACTGCCCCAGGAGGTGGTGGAGTCACCATCCTTGGAGATATTTAAAAGACATGTGGACATGCTGCTGATGGATGTGGCTTAGTGGTAGTGGCTTAGAAGCAGTGATGAGATTGTGAGCTCCACGTGAGAGACTGGACTTGATGACCTCAAAGGTCTCTTCCAACCTTGACAGTTCTATGATTCTATGGCTTTCTGAAGCCAGTAAATGACAGCAGGTTACATTTCTCTTCTCCTGGGCTTTAGACCAGCCCAAAGGATTGGGACTGAATCAAAGCAGTGTGTATTTTACGTCCTTTCTCCTTCTGCAAACAGTTGTTTTGGAGATCAAAAAAGCACATGGGCCCCTACAATACAAATATAAATATGTGTACAGAAACTTCAAGGGGCTTTGACAAGTTTTGAGTTAGGAAAACGAAAAGAAATCTTGTTAAGGGCAGAAGGGATTCCTCCAGTGACTTTGGCAAAGCCAGAATTTTCATCTAGAGTCCTGACACTTTTCAACAAACCATTCAGAAAACATTTGGTTAACTGAGCAATGAATAATGATTGAATTTCCAATAACATATTCTTTCCATGGAAGTGTTTATAACGAAATCAGCATGGTAAAGTTTGAAATTAATCTAAGGCTTGACACCAAATCAGCAGAATATAATACCTTAGCACATATATATCACCTGGTCTTCCGTGGTAGTTCTTAATTATAATTCTGAAAGTGACTTGGAACATGAAATTCCCAAAGCAACAGAACAGCTTCAAAGCTGGTGATAATGGACACAGACAAGAAATCAGATGTTATTAAAAAGGAGTGAGGTCATTTTGCAATATAATTATGAAGAGGCTTTTGTGAACTGATTGTGAATTAAAGGCTGTTTTGTTTTGTTTTCTGGGGAAAGGAACCTAAGTCACACCAAAAGGTGGTAAAGTCCTTCTGAAAATGGGATTTGGGCTCCCAGTCATTTGCTGACACAATCTCTAGGTCATTGAGGTGTGTATGTATCTGCTCTTGGTTAGTCTTCTGACTGGAGAATGGCTTCCCTATGTAAAGCCCTGGATTTTGGGAAGCTCTGTCACAATGACCTTGCTGGAATGACAAAGTTTGCAGCCTGGAGTGAGAAGAAAACTTACAGTGACTCACTTCAAGGGTCAGCCCTCCCACAAGAAAACTCACATCAGTATTTAAAAGGCTTAGGAGAAAAGGAAGCCATCTAACCCAAAATGTGGCATATGGCTGAAAGTCCAAAATCTTAGAGCTTACTGATTGGGCTATGGTATATAAAATTAAGCTATCAGATCAGTGATGTATGAGAGGACAGTTTACAGTCAAGCATAATTTACAGTTGAGAGTTAACCTATGATTGAAATTCATTCCCTCTCATGCTGTCTGGGGTATATCTCTAAAGATGACAGAACTTAGCATTTGGGAGCAAGTTGCTTGGAGCATACACATCTGTGTAAGTCAGAGGCTTCCTGACAGAGTCATGAACCAAGTGATGCCTTTTACTCTTTCACTCCCTTCTCCCTTGTTACCTGCCAAGCTTTATGTAACAGAGTAATTGCACCATACCTGCTCTTGCTGACACTGAAGAAGAGGATGCCTTTGCCTGCCATATACCTTTTGTTTGGTTTGGGGTTGTTTTTTTTTTGCCTTGCTGATCAGGTTCTTTCTCTATCTGACTAGTTGCTGCATACAAGCAAACAGAAGCCAGATGGCTAAAACCATCAATCTCTGGTAAGATTTATGTAGGGAACAGAGAGGTGAAAGGCTCTAAATACTGCTGCTAATCCCCAAAGCCATTAAACCACCTCCTCCTTGTTGCTCACGCTTCTATTTGCATTCTTCCTCACGTTAGCAGGCAGCGAGTCAGCGCTGTACTAACACCTTTTATTTTTAACTGCACATGCACTGAAGTGTTCTCGCCGGAGACCCAGCTCCACGCCGCAGGAGGCTGCTCCTTCATCTGCATTCAGGGCCCGCATAAAGGACTGTGTGAGCTCCCTGTGCAGGCTGCCAGCTCCTCTCTGCTTCTTTTACTTTGCCTCGCCTCATCCTTCAGGATTTGTTCCTTCTCTCAGCACTTTCTGCTGTTTCCTGATTTCCAGATGTTTCCTTATTCCACTCCATCCCACGTGTCTCAGTCTGCTCCTCCTTGCGAGTGCAGCTCCTTGTAGGGATTATACCTAGAGGTGGGGCTAGGAGGGCGCTGCAGGACAGGACCAAACTCCCTTCTGCGGCCCCTGGGTTGGGAAGCGGCAAGGAGACTGGCAGAGCAGTACAGGAGCCTGCAGTGACAAGTTGGTGATCATGCTGTTGATTCTTCAAAAAAGCACAAGACCCCAACAAAAATGATGAAACTTTCCAGCCACTGACAGCTGCAGCCATCCTGATGAGCTTATTTGCTGTATGAAAATAGGGGTGCAGCTGGAAAAGTCCCTGCTGTCAAGCACTTGCCCACAACCTGCCTGTACAGTTGCCACTAGAATAACAGAGGATGATTGGCACAACAGTCTCACAACGCTAAGGAAAAGAGATCCCATTGGGGTGGTGTCTGCTTGCTCAAACAAAAACCTTTTTGCATCCAGTGTTGGAGTGGGCAGCAGTATGGTGCCCACCTGATGCCAACTGTCTAAACTACTGGTAACATTAGGTTTCCAGCTGCTGGAAACACTTGCCTTTCCATAACTTTGTCCCAAAGCTTTACTCACCAATCTAGATGTTCATCTTAATATCCTTAAGGATCGCTTATGCTTGATTGTTTAAAACTACTGCTGCTACTCAACAGGAGCTTCATAGTAATGTACAAGCTTGTAGTGGGTGGGGAACTTCCCCCTCACCCAGTTAAAATTTACCAGAGCAGCTGAGATGGATTGGAAGTGGTCACATGCAGAGAGTTGTGATCAACAGCACAATGACCACAGGGAGACCGGTGACAAGTGGTGTCCCTTAGGGGTCAGTGCTGGGACCAGTGCTGTTTAACATCTTTGTCAGCAACACAGGCAGAGGAATTGAGTCATCAGCAACTTTGCAGATGACGGTAAGCTGTGTAGCACAGCTGACTTGTTAGTGGGCAGGGATGCCATCCAGAGAGACCTGAACAGGCTGGAGAGGTGGGTCCAGGCCAACCTCATCAAATTCAACAAGGCCAAGTCTATGGTTCTGCACCTAGTTTGGCACAGTCCCAAGCACAGATACAGGCTGCTGTCAAATGGCTGAGAGCAGCCCTGAGGAAAAGAACCTGGGGGTCTGGGTTGATGAAAAGCTCAACATGAGCTGGCAGTGAGTGTGCGCAGCCCAGACAGCAACCATGTCCTGAGCTGCATCAACAGAAGCGTGGCCAACAGGACAAGGGAGGAGATTCTCCCTCTTTGCTCTCGTCAGACCCCACCTGGAGTACTGTGTGCAGTTCTGGAGCCCCCAACACAAGAAGGACATCAAACTGTTGCAGGGAGTCCAGAGGAGGCCAGGATGATCAGAGGGCTGCAGTGCCTCTCCTATGAGGACAGACTATGAGAGTTGGGGCTCTTCAGCCTGGAAAAGAGAAGGCCTTGAGGAGACCTTGTAGTAGTCTTCCAGTATCTGAAGGGGGCCTACAGGAAGGCTGGGGAGAGACTATTTACAAAGTCTTGTAATGGCAGGATGAGTGGTAATGGGTTTAAACTGGAAGAGAGGAGATTCCAACTAGATGTTAGGAAGAAGTTCTTTACAGTGAGGGTGGTGAGACACTGGCACAGCTTGCTCAGGGAGGATGTGGATGCTCCCTCCCTGGAGGTGTTCAAGACTAGGATGGACAAGGCCTTGAACAATCTGTTCTGGTGAGAGGTGTCTGTGACTATGATGGGAGGTTGCAACTAGATGACCTTTGAGGTCGCTTCCAACCTAAACTATTCTATAAAGCTGTATTTACAGCAAAGATAGATTTACAAACATATACACACAATATATTAACAAGTATTTAGAATTACAGAATCACAGAATCACCAAGGCTGGAAAAGACCTCCAAGATGATCAAGTGTAGCCTATAACCTAACACCACAACATCAGCTAAACCATGCCACCAAGTGCCACATCCAATCTTTACTTAAACACCAGGAATGATGACTCCGCCACCTCCCTGGGCAGTCCATTCCAGTGCCTAAGGACCCTTTCCATAAGGAAGTGCTTCTTATCATCCAACCTAAACCTTCCCTGGCACAGCTTCAGACCATGCCCTCTTGTCTTGCCACTAGTTGCCTGGGAGAAGAGCCTGACCCCTACCTGACAACAACTTCCCTTCAGGTAGTTGTAGAGAGTTATATACAGTTAAGAAATAACACAGAAATCCAAACTTGCCGCTGGACAAATAAAGTCCATATGGGGCCCAATGCCACCTTCTCTCTTTCCCAAACAAAACAACCAGAAAGGCTTAGGTGTTGTCTGTTAGCCAAGGCTAGTGGAAGAGATAAGCACAAAGTAAAGGAGAAGCTAAGAGATCTAGTGGCCCAGAGCAAAGAAGCCAAGAATTGTTTATACTTTGGCTTTTTATAACTTTTAGCAAACCAATGAATGATATAGATTTTGTTATAGTTTTCTTTTTACTTCCAATGATAATTCCTCTCATTAGAATATTCCAATCAGCCTTAAATCAGTCTTAAACCACTACAAGGCTCTACACACACCTCTAACTTAAAAGAGCTGGTGTTTTTGCAGCATAGCAAACCACATGAGAACACCCTAGCATGTGATAAGGCTTGCAGTAACTTAGAAGTCCACAAGCAAGCCCTTTTGGCTGTTTTGATCCTTACACCTCAGCTCTCCCCAGGGAGAAAACAAAGAGTGACCAATAGTACAGAAGAGAAAGGAATGTTTTCTGTTACTCTCTGTACGTCCTGGTCTCACTGCAGCAGCGGTGCAGTTTTCCTTCCCGTGTGTTGCTTAGTTACACCAGTCCCACAACATTGGAGTCTCACTGAATGTAAAACCTGTTTGTAGCTTTTGAAGCAATATGAAACAATATGAGATAGAAATCCTTAGTACTAACCTCCTAAGAACTTAGGAGCTGGGTTGTGGGGTTTTTTTGGTCACCCCATAGATGGCTTCTTTTATGTACTGTATCACTTGATCTGCTGTAAAATACACATAGCCCTATGAGTCTGAGCTGCACGGAAATGCTATGCAGTAGCTCATGTTCCTGCTGCGAGTGAACTGGACAAGACTGTTCCAGTGCAGGAAACGGTGCTTGCATCCAGGATTTCTATTTCCCAGATGCTTCTACCTTACACAAAAGGAATGAGGAATTCTTTGGGAAAATATACAGCAGGTTTTTAAAGAGAAGCTATCGCAAAGCTTCCTTATTTCCTGCCTGCCCTAAAACACTGAAAACAATGGAGTTTTGTTTACTCTAGTGCTAAAGTGGAATTTCTCACCCACATGCATGCTAATGTAGCAGTCACACAAAATGCTATGTTTTGCATGCCATGACACATTTCTAAATACAAGCTTCTAACAAAATCTCATCAGTAACCTGAGGCAGAGGCAATCAAATGAGACAAACACAAATTTAACTGCATCCTTTGCAATTAGAAGCACTGGAGCACATGAAGTGACTCAGTGTCAGCGACCAAAGAGGACACAGGGTATTTCTGAGCGTGACATAAAATGCTTTACATGGGGTCCCACAATATGTAATACAGCAGGAAGAAAAGATATCTGATCAAAGATGTATTCACATAAGGTGAAAACCTCTGCTTGCTCACCTTGTGGTGCCAGGCATCCATGGGTGAAGGACCAAGCACACAACAGAATGGAAATACATTTGCCTCCCCCTACCAATCTATCCTTGAGCCTAAGGTTATATATAGATCGTGGTGATTAATAGCCACTACTGGGCCAGTCCTTTGTTGGTTCAGCTAATCCTCTTTTAAACTATATTTAAGACCTACAGGCTCTGCAGCACCTCAAAGCAAGCATTCTTATAACTGAATTATGTGTTGGGTGAAAACCTGCTTCCTTTTGATTGCTTTCATCCCGATTCACCATTTCCTGGGACACCTTATACTCCCTGTGTTACGAGGGATGGTAAATACTTGCTCCATATTCACCTTTCCCATTATTGCACTCATCATCTTTCCTGTGCTCTCCCACACTGTTAACACATGTGGCAGTTTAGTCTGCATCTGCATGATGTCTGTGCCTTCAAGGGCATCCTCATTGTCTGCCACTTTGCTGTTTCAACAAGGTCCTCATCTTGATGCCTCCCAGGAGCTGAAAAGCTCAGAAATTTGGAATGGACAAATGCACAGAAACAGACACCTTCTCTGACTGCAGGCTTCACTCTTAGTCTCACAAAAGAAGACAAGGAAAGCACCTACAAGATGCTGACAGAGCAAAGAAGAGGAGGCTCCACTCAGGAAAGCAAAAGCTTACAAGATCAGCACTTTACAGATTACAGTTCCATTGTCTGTCCATAGCCTGCTCTGAACAGTGCCATTGCTGCTACCAAGAAGGCGGCAAACAATTTTCCAGACAATATAGCACACAATACAGCAAGGCACTGTCAGACTTCACACAACCAGAGGACTTAAGCCCAGATTTTGAGGTGACCCATACTTATGACACAGACAAAGCCTAAAGCAAGGCTCTGTCAGCAGTCAGCCAGGGAATAACTCTGAAGGAATCACACCAGGAAGTTTTATTATGATTCACATTGATGCAGGAAACTACCCATTCACTTTTGATCAGGTACTGGAAACCCAATGCCATGTTGGAAAGTGCTAGGAACGTTTTCTTGCTCTGCCTGTCTCTTAAAATGCTGAAAATAGTAGCTGAGCCATCAATTACACAAACTCTGCCTCCCAAGAACCACTCCTGAGCTGCATTTTATCCTTCTTCCTGCACCACACTGAGATGCTAGCGAAAAGGGCCAAGACAATGAATGGTAGGACTGGCACAGTCATTGACATAGTGAATGAAGACAAAAAGCCATAGAACAGTTTTGTTTCACAGTTTTATGAACACCTTCAGCTTTCAGCTAGCTTAAGATTTTATGAGGTGTTTCAGACATGTTTTGAAATGGACAGGTATTGTGAGCATTATGGCTATACTAAACTTTTGGATTGAGAACATTTTTTACAGCACCTGTTTACACTGAAGTTGTGCTACTTTGAGCCTAGCTAGAATGTTTTGGTGAGAAGAACTAGATTACAGACTGTGAAAGGAAAACAAGGCTGATGTCTACCTCACTCATAGGCATGCTGAGAGATACAAGAACAAGAATCCAAACATAGATAAAGGCACTTCTTCTTGGGGCATTGCCTGAGCGGCATTTCTTTCTCTAGCCTCTCTGCCATCTCTCCGATTACCCTGGCCAAACCTCCATTCTTCCTTGGGACTGGGGTAAGGTTGAGAGGGGGTGGGAGAAGGAGGAAGGGTGGTTGGGAGCCCCTCCTGGGGACTCAGGTTTCTGGGAGGGCTGTTGTGTTTCTGTATTACCTTTTACCTTGTATATTTCTGTCTATAACTGTATATACTGCAAATATCTACTTGTATATTGTGCCAGCTGTAAATGTAAGCTTCATTCAAATTTCCAGAGCCAGCTGAGTCTAGCCTGGGTGATTTCCAAAGTGGAGGGGGGGGGGCAGGTAACACCCAAACCACCACAGGAGTGTACTTTGTCAGGATCCACAGGTGCTGTGAGAGATGGAACCAGAGCAAAGACAGCATCTTATTCTGGTGCACAGGCTGCTACACCTCCCCTATGTAGGTGTTTCCTTTGAAACCTCTACTACTGATAGACAAAGAAACATCATGGCTAATGGTGGGGTTGTGCTTCTCCTCAGTTGTTTTGAATTAGATCCTTCAGCAAGGGGTCTTGTAGAATCCATCTGAGGATCTGTGATGGTTTGGGTGTTACCCATCCACCCTCACAATTCACCCAGACTAGACTCGGCTGGATGGAAGTTAAGGAATGAAGCTATTATTTCCCCCCCTCTTTCTTCTCACAGCTAAGGATTTAATTTCTATCAGTAAAATATTCCAGTTAGTCTTAAACCAGCACAGGATCATATCATCTAATAGGATGACAGCTCAAAGGGATGCAAGAAGCATTTCACAGAATCATTGAGGCTGGAAAAGACCTTTGAGATTGAGTCTAGCCTATAACCTAACACCACAACATCAACTAAACCATGCCATCAAGTGCCACATCCAATCTTTTCTTAAAGACCTCCAGGGATGGTGACTCCACCACCTCCCTGGGCAGTCCATTCCAGTGCATAATCACCCTGTCTATGAGGAAGCGCTTCCTAATACCCAACCTAAACATCCCCTGGCTCAGCTTCAGACCATGCCCTCTTGTCCTGCCACTAGCTGCCTGGGAGAAGAGCCTGACCCTCATCTGACTACAACTTCCCTTCAGGTAATTTTAGAGAGTGATACAGTCCCCTCTGAGTCTCCTCTTCTCCAGCCTGAACAACCCCAGCTCCCTCAGCCTCTCCTCACCCATGTGAAATTGTCAGTGTGCCACAAGCTTCACCAAACCCACTATTGTCTTCCATTCACACACACACAAAAATCTTCTCTCATCTCTGCCTGAACGCAAGATTCCCTCTCAGACTGGAAATCTGAGGGGAATGCTGAATGCTGGCATGGAGTTCTGAGCAGGCCAGATGGCGATGAATGCATAAATACTGAGTGGTACCCTGGTACACTCTCAATGGCTTGATACACAGAGCTGGAATGGGATGCATGGCCATGCACTGTCCAACTGCACATTCACCATTTGAAAAGCCAAGCAGCATCTCCAAGTGACAAGCCAAAAAATCCAAAAGCTAGCGAAACCAGAGTGCCCTGAGCATCCCAACACAAGAGCAGGGTTGGCAGCTCCATCGGAGCTGTGGGGTCAGCCAAGTGAGGCTCGTTTTACTCCTTCTAGCAAACAGACCTGAGCTGCAGGTGATCCTGCCCACAAGCAGAGCATAGGCCAAAGATGACACCTTGTTTCTGCTGCTGCTGTGGCTGGTCAGTCTGGTTCTGTCCCACATTTTGCTCAGCCCCACACATGTTCATACACCCAGAGCGGGTGCCTGGACAAAAACATGCTCCATGTCATCAGCAAGGACACAGTCCCTCCACAGTTCCTTGAAAGCTTTGAGCTAAAGCGGGGAAGAAAGGGAGATCTGAGTGCCTCTAGATTAACCCTTGAAAAAACCAGGCAGCTATCAGCTGTCAACATGACAACCTGAAAAATCTATGTGAGGATGGGTGAAGTTGCTGCAACCAAACCTTCAGCAAGGTCCTCACTGATCGGGAGGAGAAGGATAAAGGGATTTTAATTTGTCCCCAGGTCTTACACCCTAATGCCCATTTCTGGTGGCTCCAAATCCTGGCGGCCTTTGCACGCCTGCCTGGACCATTCAGAAAAAAGCAGAGCCTGGTGACTTATGAAGGACATTCCTAGCCAGGTGAAACCTCAGATAAAGGATATCAGGTATTTCCAGTAAACTGCTTGGCACTTCTCCACACAGTAAAATAAAGCTCATGCAAAATATTTTGTGGAATATATTCTGGTGATGAATTAAGGAAACGAATCGGCTCATGAACACTGCAAATGCAAATAGAGGCTAAATTTATCAAACAAATTACCCATTTGATACAGGATTACTTAGTAAGGGCTAAGTTATGATTCCTTTGCTCACGCAGAAGATGGCTTCAGCCCCAGTGAAGCCTGCCACACTAAGTGGAGAGGGCAATGCTTCTCAATACCAGCACAGAAATTACAACCTCTCCTTAAGAGTTTGCTCACGTATTCTTGCAGGGATCTGCCTTTTTAATACAAAGCCCTTCATTCAGCCATTTAGACAGTTTCCAATTTGATTCCAAGCCTGGTAGATCTCTTAACAATTAATTTCCTCTGCAATTGTAATATATTTGCACATTTATGCACAGCTAGGATGCTGTGCATCTTCCTGAAGTAACAGAAGGATTAATGTAAGAGAGGAGCTCTTAACTCTGTATGCTTTGGGTAGTGGGGACACACAGTGTTTTCATCAACCAGGATAAAAGCAGAAAATGCACTAAATGGCATAACCTGGAACAGAAGGCAGATACTTTTCTTTCAGGATGAAGCAATTTAATTCTCTTTTTCCTAACATCAACTGATATGACTCAGGAAAAAAAAAAAAAAAAAAAAAAAAAAAGGAAAGAACAAGCTCTTGGGCTCAGCATCCTTTCATTAGCTCTGAAAGGACACAGAGTCTAAAAGCTTGCACCTTCCATCTATCAACTGGTCTAATAAAAGTGCAAACCCATCCTCTCTCTAACAATTTTAGCAATGCTTTCGTCAAGTAATTCTGTTACTCTGTTTAAAGGAGTAAGAATGCAATAAAACCTTGAATGCTGCAGCTTCACAGTACCCTTTATAACATTATTTTTGGCTAAAGAACAATTTCTGAAAAAAAAAATTCCCCTCTCCAGTCCCCTGATGGCAGGTGGTAGATTTAGAAACACTTTAAGCATTACAATATGAGATAAATCTTTCATAATATACAACAGCCACCATGAAAAAACAAGCATTTGCCAAAGGTCCTCACAAGATTATATATCTGACATATGAAGTAGCTAGCTATGCACAGCAGAGAAGAGGAAAAACAAAATCAAAAGGTGTCTCTGCCTCCAGGTGGCAACTGTTTACAAATACTCTTGATTTTATTGCTATGAATAGCATCCTAGAAGGATGCATCACTGTAAGGTAACTCTAGCTTTTCAAGGGGGACTTTATGCAGCATTTCCTGGTCAGTGTTATAAATAGATGTGTATAGGGTTAACACTCCTGGGGGAGTGACCCTGAACCTGACCCTAGGGGTCTTGGCCCCTCCCCAGGGGTGGGCCACACTCCAGGTGATGGTTAGCCCACTCCCCCCACTTCCTGCGGTATAAAAGAGGAGCACTTCCTGCTCCTCACTCTCTTGCTCTTTCTCCCTTCCTGCGTTCATGATCACACACACACTGATACTGCATACCAGCACAACACGTGGCAGCCACGAGGCAGAGACACCATCACACTACTCGGGTTGTATCCATCCCTGTTTGTATTTTTGCTGTTTTCCCTTCCTTATCCTTTGTAAACTCCCCTACCTCCAATCCCTTTTTCTAAGTTATTGTTAAACTTTTCCTTTTTAACTTCCAAATCGAGTGAGATTGATTTATTTGGGTGTCCCTACCTTTATCTCTCTCCCTGTCTTTTGGGGAAAGGAGGGGGAAGAGGGGAGGGCACTCTATAAATTCTATAAATTGTCATTGGGTCTACCAAATTTATAAGAGTCTCTGGGAACCTGCATTTGAACCCAAGACAAGATGGATTTAGCAACAGAAGTAATTCCTCGTAGCTAGGCTTCATGCAGAATCCTGCTGGAAGAAACAAGGAATTCCAAGAGAAGAAAACGGCATGAGCACCATCAGCTCCTTTCCCGGAAAGCTCACTCATAATACTAGTAGCAATGAATCCAGCGACATAAGAACTAGACATCTGTGCCAGAACTGCAGGCAGGGATACTTTATTTGCCTGAAAGAAATGTAGCAAGACATTCTCTCAGATTAAGTAGAGAGAATTTCCCAACACAGCTGAAGGGAGAATGGCTAAGCTTTTTCATTCCACTAGGAGCTAGGAGTCAACTGGTAAAACGAAAGAAACGCTTCAATCTTTATTGCACCTAATATATTAAAACATTGATCCGTATTAGGTGGATAAGGTTGCTCATTCTATTGAAACAGTCTTCCACCCTCACTCTTCTTCTACAGGACATACAAAAACTTTCCAGAAAAAAACCCAGAGACTAATAGAAAATTCTGCAGGGAACAGCATCTTTTACTTCCTACATAAAAGAAGATGTTTTTGCTGGACAATCACTAAGATGAGATGCAGAGTCTGGGTTAAAGACTAAGTGGCACTCCCACCTCGGAGCACGCTGGCTTTGGCACAGGTTCTGTAGAGGCTTCTGATTGCTGAGATGAAATCAGATATGCTGAGCCTGTGACAACTGGTCTGTTACTGAACAGCTTTGCTATGCTCCAAAGATACAAAATTACTTAGAAGTCTGCCTTTTCTCCCTATGCATTTAAAGTTTGTAAATGACAAGGCTCTTGGCAGTTGTCCCACTATCAAGACTATTACTCAACTAATTTCTTTGGCATCCCACTCGTGAAATAGGTCTAATGATATGTTCGACTAATGGAACAATTTCCCTATATCTATATTCCACTTACTCTAATGCACTGAGGTGCAACTCCAGCCTTGTTTCATTATCACTCGACTAGCTCAAGCACTTGGATGTCTTTTTGGATTTATTAATGTACCGAGTTTAAAGTAATAACTATTTATGTATGTAACTTCATGAATATATTCTTCTTTCTAAGCATTTTTGTCCACATCTATTAAAGAAGATAAATTTAACAATGTTTCTGAGTGTCAGACACTTTTAAGCCTGTCTCAGTGCTTTTTCTCTGTTTTTGCAGCCCAGAAAGTCAACCAGATCCTGGGCTGCATCAAGAGAATTGTGGCCAGCAAGTCAAGGAAAGTGATTCTCCCCCTCTACTCTGCACTGGTGAGATCCCACCTGGAGTACTGCATCCAGTTCTGGAGCCCCTATTACAAGAGGGATATGGATGTGCTGGAACATGTCCAGAGAAGGCCCACAAGGATGATCAGAGGGCTGAGGCTGCTCTGATACGAGGAGAGACTGAGGGAGTTTGGGCTATTCAGTCTGGAGAGAAGAAGACTCTGAGGTGACCTTATTGTGACCTTTCAGTATCTTAAGGGGGTTTACAAGAAAGCCGGGGAGAGACTTTCTAGGATGTCAGGTAGTGATAGGACCAGGAGGAATGGAACAAAGCCAGAAATGGGTAGATTCAGACTGGGTGTTAGGAAGAAGCCCCATCCCTGGAGGTGTTTAAGGCCAGGCTGGATGAGGCTCTAGACTGCCTGATCTAGTGTAGGGTGTACCTGCCTAGGGAAGTGGGGGTTGGGACTAGGTGATCCTTGTGGTCCCTTCCAACCCTTAATGAATTCTATGATTCTCTAAGCTTAAAGCAATATCTCAGTGCTACTTTCTCCTGTTTGTGTTCAAAGAGTGTCCCATCAATTTACATTTAGTCTACCCTTAAAGACTTCAATTTCACTACACTAATAGATTCAGTGAAAAACCAAACCAAAAAAACTCCATAATTGTGGCAATTCCTTCCACAGTCTAAATATCAGGAATTCATTGCCAAAGGCAGAGGCAGTTGTTAATTCCTGGACACAGAGCCATGATGACTAAGCCCTCTGTGCAAGAAACCAGTCCTGCAGAGAGATGGAATATCCCAATAGTAGGAGGGGTTGCTGCTAACTTATCAAAATCACATACTACATTAAATGCATACATAATCCATGGGAGACCAGAAAAAAACACAGACATGATGGTCATCTGGTGATTGCCATCCAGGATTGTCTTACCAGTAGGCTAAGGATGGGGCTGACTTCAGCTGACACCTGTGGAAGTGGTGGCACTCCACTGAAAAGCTGCCAATTCTGGACAGCAAAGCAAGCCTGATTGTGAGGCTTTCACCAGGGCACTCCTTCAGAAAACAGAACCAAATACTGGGTCTGCACACATCACAGAATCAACCAGGTTGGAAAAGATCTCTAGGATCATAGAGTCCAACCTATCAACCAACCCTTCTGATTAACTAAACCATAGCACTAAGTACCTCACCCAGCCTCTTTTTAAACACTTCTAGGGATGGTGACTCCACCACCTCTCTGGGCAGCCCATTCCAATGGCAAATCACTAACTTCTTCCTAACAGCCAGCCTAAACCTGCCCTGGCACAACTTGAGACTGCATCCCCCTGTTCTGTCATTGGTTGCCTGGGAGAAGAGACCAACCCACACCTGGCTACAGCCTCCTTTCAGGTACTTGTAGAGAGCAGTAAGGCCTCCCCTGAGGCTCTTCTTCTCCAGGCTAAACACCTCCAGCTCCCTCAGCCCCTCTTCACAGGACTGTGCTCCAGCCCCCTCATCAGCCTTGTGCCCTTCTCTGGACACATTCAAGCACCTCAACATCTTTCTTAAATTGAGGTGCCCAAAACGGGACACAGTACTCAAGGTATGGCCTAACCAGTGCTGAGTACAGGAGCAGAAGGACTTCTCTGGTCCTGCTGGTCACACTACTCCTGATATGGGCCAAGATGCCATTGGCCTTCTTGGCCACCTGGGCATACTGCTGGCTCATGTTCAGTCGGCTGTCAACCAGTACCCCCAGTTGCCCAGCCTTCATGCCTCTCCCTGTGTCCTCCAAGGCTGAAGATCTAAGTGACTGCTATAAAGGCATACTGACAGTCTGTGGTGATACAAGACATCAGCATTAGCTATCTCCTGAATCACTGACTGCGGACCTCACCACAGAAAATCCTTCACTGACTCAGGGAGAGGTTTAGGTGCTTAATTCCATCCAGATCACCTGTCAGGAGTTGCTCAGGTCCTTCTGGAAATTCACATGATTAAGGCACATTAAAACTGCTATTCAAAACCACTAGTCATGAAAAAATTGGTAGGAAGCTGATGAGAATAGGTCCTATGCTTTTTTACCAGTCTACACCAGTCTAGACTGTGGCTGCCGAGAACTAAACCATCATTCTCTGGACAGCTGTCTGTATAAGCATTGGATCAAACCCTTTGCATAGTCAAATATTGGCAATCCACTGGATTTACTGTGCCTTACATGTCCCCACTGCAACCACTTCTCTACTGTCACACAACAAATTTCCTGTTCTAGTTCAAGCAAAAAAAAAAAAAAAGTCGTCAAACATTTCCATGCATGAGAATCAATCTACTCTTAAATCTATGTTACAGCTGATCATTTAGATAATGTAGTCTAATGCAATTGGTAAGTCTTTATACAGCATGACACCCAACCACACAGGTTCTCTGTAGACAGCAGTTCGCCGATGTCAGCTTTTAAACCCCCCCGCAAGAGAAATAAACCTCCCATTGTCCTCTTTTCCCCTCTGGGCTTGCCAAGCTTCAGCTGTGAAGCATCTTCATGTTACTCAGGCCCTCAAACCCAAGTGGATTTTACATTAGTAACAACAATCCTAGGCTTTAAGCCACCGTTTTAAATGCCTTAATGGTGAAGGTGAGCATTAGCACTTTAATGTGTCGACAAATTGACACCGTAGTTTCACTCTTGCTTAATCTGAAGGGCAGGGACAGAGCCAGTCACAGCAAGCAGGGCACTGCTGCTTTGTCCTGTGTGCTGGGGTACACGGCCAAAAACATAAAATCACACAATGAATGGATTAGACATGAATGTAGTCTTTGAAATGCGTGTTCATTGTGCCCCAGACAAAAATATTATTAAGCAGTTAGGCACCATTCTACGCTGCCTGAATAATTCAAGACACCTTCAAGTTTCAGCTGCCAATCATCACAAAGTGGAGATTACGAAGTTGTCTGCAAAAAGCTTTGTTCTAGGAGGTGAGAAGCATCGCCATTTCCATACCCCCAGCCACAGCAAAAGTGAAAAGTTGCTGTGGCTACTGTGACAGTACAGTCCTGTGGAATTAATGGAGACTCACAACAGACCAAAGCTCTGCTTGCTATTACTCAAAGGCCATTCGACAGACAGACAGCGAGCATGGGGAGTATTTAAGTGACTGCCATTTCTGCAACGGGCAATAAAACAAAATACTGAAATCTGGATCTTGTCACATATAGCAGGACTGATGTCATAGAAGACAAAAGAAAATAGCAGAGGGTTGAGGTTGATAAAAAACCCCAACACAGACTTCTAACGATATATGATCCAAATAAATCACAGGCATGTGGGAAAGGGGGATTAACAAATTTACTATCCACCAGGTTTACTTAAATTCTAGAAAGTAACCTCCTGTGTGAAGCTGTAAGATGAATGGCTAACATTTCCCAAGTGCTCCAGTGAGACCCATCTTTCTCCCATTCATTCTTGCACAGGGACAGCTCAAGTTTAAAGTTCTCATTCAGACACAGTTGGGCTCTAACCCCTGTGGTATCTTTTCAGACCCAGAGAAACCCTACCAGCATCGTTAATGAAAGAACAGAGTGCGTACAAAGTGCATGGAAAAGCAATATGCACTAGGAGCTATATACATTAGTGCAAATCATTTGCTTCTTGGAGGCAAGAGAGCCAGCGCCAAGCGCCAGGTTGCAGAAGGAGATAGGGCTACAGCAGGGAATGAAACAGCTAGCTGTGCTAAGCATACAAAAGCAGGCCTTGATTTTGCAGAAGCAGTATCACAAGTAGTTTTACCGGTTCGACAAATTCTGAATGTCTGCATTTGTCTGGGATCACAGCCTCTATGTGCAGCCGGTGTTTAAAGAAAGTTCACATTTTAATATCTGGCTGAGGCAGGGAACGAAGAAAGGATGCCAACTGTTGTCTTTCTGCTGCATTGTTCTTTCAAGTCAGATGGCACTCGGTTACTACACCTACCTAAGGGGAAAATCTCGCCCATTTTCTTCTTGAAAATCTTGTAGTCGACCTCCAAAAAGACGCAGAAGATGATGCGATCCACCTGCAAGAAACAAAAATTATTCACAGTGAAATGACTGCAGCTGTAAACATTGGTAATGGTAGTTAATAAAGGCAAAGAACTTTTAAGCCAACGTGCTTTGACGCTCCGGGCACGCCAGAAAACATCACAGGGATCTGTGTTTTGACTTTATTGTGCATCTGTGTTGTAATTTATAAAATAACATTTGTAAGTGCAGCTCACAACTGTATTCTTTGTTAACTGCCTCCTGTTTATGCAAACCACTCTTGAGCACAGTATAAATGATTTTTGGCATTCTAGATGAGTACTGGGATGCAGTGTTTGATGAAAGAGTCACACGGGGAGCTTCTAATAAGCACAGAAAAGAGTAAATGGGTAAGCAAAGAGCTCCTTTATTCTAACCCTTGTCCGACATACTATTTGCAAAACCATTTAGTATTTTAAAATGGCTTTAAAAGGTTTCATGTGGTTTTAATTTACATGAAACCACTTACTCTTGCCATAATACAAGCAGAAGGCAGCAAACCCAAAAGCTGATTAGATGACAGGTAGCACATGGAGTAAATAAAACATTTAATACGCCATCTACTTAGCGAGGCTAAGCGTATCAACGGAACCACAGCCCATAATGTACTGCACCACCCACCAACAATCTCAAACACATTGTTTGGAAGATCATTGCATGTGAAAGCATTTTGTAAAAGAGATGGAGGAAAGAAAAAACAAACAAAATAATAAAAAACCCCCACACAATAACAAACCAACAGATTTCAGCGCCTTTAGGGCTGAAAAACACCCATGCTGGACTTCACTCTCTAGCCCTGCTATTTCTTTGTTTTATCTGTTTGCACAGCCCAGCCCAAATTGCCCCTACAGCCAAAACTCAGCTCCAGGAGAGAGCTATGGAAGTCAAAAAGATCCTCCTACGGCTGAGCTGAGGGACCCACAACTGGTAATCAAGTTTTCCTCTGAAGTGCATGAGAGCTTAACCAGAAAGGGATGAAGCCCAGGCAAGAGGAAATTCAGCATCTTGGCTGGCATTATGCTGTCCTCATGTCTCCATGGGTAATAAGCCGATCTGCTGCAGCAGAGCTCCTCAAGAGCGCCTTTGCACATGCTAGAAACAGCACCAGACTCTCCCCCTGCAG
This sequence comes from Pogoniulus pusillus, assembly GCF_015220805.1. Classification (NCBI taxonomy): domain Eukaryota; kingdom Metazoa; phylum Chordata; class Aves; order Piciformes; family Lybiidae; genus Pogoniulus; species Pogoniulus pusillus. The sequence continues at coordinate 21,058,732 of NC_087270.1, read as the reverse complement.
GGAAACCGACGGGAGCAACACTCTCCAAAAATTGCCTTCTTTCCCTTATCTTCAGTAGAAAATGTCGTCCTTTTGCTAGAGCTGCTCTTCAAAGCAAAGTACAAGTCAAAGATACCATTATGCTGAGCAGCTCTGGATGTCATTTTAGGGCAGTCTGGTAGAATACAGAAGGGAATAAGAGCAGGAAATAATAATTTATGCTGGAAAATGCTAGTAGCTAGCAAGGCCATCTCTGAATCAAAGCTGACTACCAAACCTGAAAGAGGAAATGAAATAGGAAATATGAGGCTGAAGGCACAAGTTATGTGGGCATTAAGGAAGGAAGAGGATTGTGAGCAGGAGAGAAAGCAGCAGGGCAGAGCTTGGGCAGACGCTGCTTGCTGGGAAAGTGGATTGGCAGATTTGTGAACAAGAATCACAAAATCACAGGATGCATTGGGTTGGAAAAGGCTCTCGAAGGCCTCCTTGTCCAATGCCTTGGGTTGAGCAGGGACACCTCCAACTACAGCAGATTGGTCAGGGCCCCATCACGTTTGATCTTGAATGTTTCCAGAGATGGGGCCTCAAACACATCTCTGGGCAACATGTTCCAGTATTTCACCACTCTCATTGTAAAGAACTTCCTCCTTATGTCTGACCTATATCTACTCCGCTCCTATTTAAAACCACTGTCCCTCATCCTATCACTACAAGCCCTTCTAAAGAGTCCCTCCTCAACCTTCTTGTAGGCCCCTTTCAGATACTGAAATGCTGCTGCAAGCTGCCTCTGGAGCCTCCTTTTCTCCAGACTAAACAGCAGATATTTGAGCATTACAGGCATAGGCCAAATCCATGAACCAGGACAGCCAAAAGAGCAAGGATGGAAACTCAGAAACCAGGGGAGGAATGATATTCCCACACATAAAAGTTCTGAGTCATCTTCCTCTCTCTATACTCTTGTAGTCTCTGCTCTAAATGCTACAGATATTTCCTGCACTTTACACAGATCAACTTTGTCAAGGTGCTCCCTTTACTTTTATTTATTCTGTGCAGTTGACAATGATAAAAATTCTGCAACCCAGAGAATCTTCTACTACTTTTTAAATTCCTTAATTTAAAGATAAGGAACCTCTCTGGAAACAGCAGACTATTTCAAAAATTTCTAGCCTCCTGGCTGCATACATCCTATGTATAAACCTGTTCAGTTCTTCCTTGGTGTGAGAAAAAGCGCTCTATTTTTAAGTATGCATAAGATACTGTGATGACAGCTGAAATCCTGTGTTTATCTGATTGAATGGCATGTGTTGGCAGATAGTAAATCCGAAATTAAACCATATTCTATCACGCTGCCAGTCATTGACTACTTTATCTAACATCCTCAGTTAAAATAACTTGGAATTAGGTATGGAGAGTAACCCTTGTCCTCACTGTTCCCATTCCAGCTACAATAAGGAAAGGTTTAATCCCAGTGGCTCCAAACGTGCCTTGCCTGCTGCCTCACAAAAGCTCAGCAGGCCTTTTGGGATGCACACTTACGAAGGCTGTTCCTTATTCAAAGAGGAAATCTCTCTTCTCATGTGGTTAGGAAGTGCCAACTCCATTGGATATTTCATGCCTCCTCTTTGCAGAGGGCAGGGAGTAGACCCCCAGAGACCTCCCCAAGCACGCCCAGGGGGGCTTGAGCACCTTTTGTAGGTGCCCAGCTCCTCCACAGCTGACCAGGCAACACTCAGCTAGAGCGGAAGTTTAAAGGAGCTGCAAGTTGAAAGCATTAAAGCTCATCCTTGATTGACAGCTCTTTTTTGGAGGCCAGTATTAAAATCAAGCATCCCCTGACAGAGCCTGATTAAATTCTGCTCGCTTCACAGCTATGAATAGGTGGATCAAAGAACCCCAAAATTAAGAGTGCCGCAGCTCAGGAAGAAGGGAGTTAAATTGCACGAGCTGCTCACTTCAGCAGGCAGCTGCACAGCCTTCAGGCTGGGACTACATTGATTTTTAAATTTGTATTTCTTTTTTTTTCTTTGGGCTCTGCTCTCCCTGCCAGGCCCCAGTTCATTTTGAGGGGGTTACCTTCCCAGGGGCTTTGTTAGCTGCACCTGACAAGGATCAGTTACCTTTTGGGGCTCTGTGTGGCTCACAGGGCTCAGACTGGCTTGCAGCAGAATGGACCCAAAGTCAGTCAATAATGTCAGGATTTTACAAGAGTACAGCCAAATCTCATGAACTAAAAACCCCTCCAACTGGGTATAAAAGCACTGTTGGTCTTAATAGCAGCAGTGCTGATCTTCACACAAAGAAGCTAGCAAAAACATTTCCTCCTGGGTTTTGTTCAATGAGGTTTTGGTTGGTTGTTTTTTTGCTCCAGTGAATTTGGGAGCACTTTTAGTTTCTTAGCGTGTTAATGCACTTCTGGCTAGTTTGTTCACGGAATCACAGAATGGTTTGGCTTGGAAGGGACCTTTAAAGGTCATCTAGTCCAAGTGCCCTGCAGTTAGCAGGGATACTGACTACATTAGGTTACTCAAAGCCCAAACCAACTTGACCTTGAATGATCCTCTCCACCTCTCTTGGCAACTTGGGCCACTGTTTCACTACATTCCTTGTAATTTTTTTTTTCCTTATCTCCACTCTTTCAGTTTGAAATCACCACCCCTTGTCCTGTTGCAACAGGCCCTGATAAAAAGTCTGTCTCCATCTTTCTATAGTCTCCCCTAAATTACTGAAAGGCCACAATAAGGTTTTCCTGGAGTCTTCTAACTTCTTTGAGCTGAACAACCCAACTGTCCTCAGGTTTTCCTCACAGGAGAGGTGCTTCAGCCCTCTGCCAATTTTTGTGGCACTCCTCTGGGCCACAAAGAAAAGCCCTGTGTGAGGCTGGGGCAGGTGAGCACTGCACCATCCTCTCAGCATGGGAATGATCAAAAGCTGCTGAAGGTTCCACAAACTATACAGCACAGCTGGGAGCTCAAACTCCGGTGGCAGCTGAGTCGCACTAACACATAGACACCACCCACCAGGAGACAGCTCTGCCCACAGGAGGCAAACAGAGCAAGACAGACATGCACCGCTTGAAGGAACAGTGACAAGCCTTGCCATATCCAAAGCCATGATCAAACAAGTCTGCTTACACTTGCTGGCAACTTTGCGCTATCTTTTCATGTCTTCTTTTAAGAGGAGAAAAAAAACCCCAACCCTGCTTTCCCAAGAGACTAAAAGCACACACCGAGTTCACCTTAAAGATCATCTAGTTCCAATCCCTGGCCAACGGCATGGACATTTTCCACTACATCAGGTTGCTCAAGGCTTGTCCAGCCTGGCCTTAAGCACCTTCAGGGAGGGAGCATCCACAATCTTCCCGGGCAACCTGTTCCAATCTCACCACCCTCACTGTAAGGAATTACTTTCTAATATCTAGTCTCTTCTGCATTAAATCCATTCCCCCTTTTCCTATTGCAGAACTAACCAGACTGGAAGAGACCTCTAGGATCATCGAGTCCAACCTATCACCTAACCCTTCTCATTAACTAAACCATGGCACTGTCTCATCCAGCCTCTTTTTAAACTCCTCCAGAGACGGTGACTCCACCATCTCCCTGGGCAGCCCATTCCAATGGCAAATCACTCTTTCCATGAAGAATTTCTTCCTAACAGCCAGCCTAAACCTGCCCTGGTGCAGCTTGAGACTGCGTCCTCTTGTTCTGTCATGGTTGCCTGGCAGAAGAGGCCAACCCCTGCCTGACTACAGCCTCCTTTCAGATAGTTGTAGAGAGCAATGAGGTCTCCCCCGAGGCTCTTCTTCTCCAGGCTAAACACCTCCAGCTCCCTCAGCCCCTCTTCACAGGGCTGTGCTCCAGCCCTCTCACCAGCCTTGGTGCCGTTCTCTGGACACATTCAAGCACCTCAATATCTTTCTTAAATTGAGGGGCCCAGAACTGGACACAGTACTCAAGGTGTGGCCTAACCAGTGCTGAGTACAGGGGCAGGACTTCCCTGGTCCTGCTGGTCACACTATTCCTGACACAGGCCAGGATGCCTACAAGCCCCTGTAAAAAGTCCCTCCCCATCTTTCTTGTAGGTCCCCTTCAGGCACTGGAAAGCCAATAGGAGGTCTCCCCAGAGTCTTCTCTTCTCTAGTCTGAAAAGCCTCAATTCTCGAAGTCTTATCTCAGCTCTTTTGCTGTGGCCTCTGTGAGGTTGCACATTTCCTGTGACTCAATTTCCCTATCTGTTTAGAGGGCTACAATGAGGTATTGCCAAGCACAACCCATGGCACATGCCAAATGCTGCCACACGTGTACCTGTATGCACACCCAAGCGCCAAGTTGTACATATATGGGAAGATTTTAAGTAGAAAACTGATCAAAAGACCTTTTAGACTATATTCTTTAAGGAGTGTTTCCATGCCATTGCCACCTTGTGTCCCAGCAAAATAACAGCTTGAAAAGAGAATAAACCCAACTGCATTTCAGCACTCCCAAGTGCTTCATGCATACCCCCAGTACCAAGACATTTATCCAGCAAGCAATGACTGCTTTTTATTTTATGATGAGTCTCATCACAATTTAAATCCTACAAGAAAATACACAGTAGAAAACCAGTGCTAATCTGTAAAAAAATGTTCCCCAATCTCAAATCAAACCCATAGTAAAAAAGAGAATGAAGCAGCTCTCTGCTCTTTGTGTGTGTAGTGAATCCATTTTACATAATCCCCTTTACCTGACCCCACCAGGACCTATTGTCATACAATGATAGTGAAAACCAGAAGCTTTCTATGACAATTTTAGTTCATCAAACGTTCTGTAGACTTAATTCAAAACTCAGTGAAGCCAAACAAAGGCTTTTTATTGACTTCAGTGTGCTTGGATTGGCACCTATACTCTGCAACACTGGAAACAGCATTTGCCTCCAGAAGAATTATAAAGTTCTTATGATGCTCAAATTTAATTACCCAAAATTTTCAGATGCTTTCTCAAACATCTGTAGCAGTCACAGTTCAAAGCTGCTTGCATCCATTAAGACTACAATGCCTGTAAGGAAGAAGCCTTGAACTTCAGCTGTGCTGCAATCCCACATTTTCTGTCTGTTTGGACTGCAGCTGCTTAGGCAGTGCCATTGACCTTCACTGTTTGACAGGACCTAGCTTGTAGACACCAGCAGAAACAAGGCCACCTAACTCAGGTTTCCAAAGTGTACTCTCGTGGAATCAAAATCCTAGGCGTGGGAAGCAAAGAATAATAAGGAGGAAGAAACCTTTACTGCACCACAGATCAGGCTGTGAGCGTCCTAGCTGTCCTAGCTGGTTCCCTCACACTGTATAACATTTCTTCTGATTCTCTGGCAATGGTTGAATTTGATGCTCTGAAAGCCACATCTCTTTCTCTCTCTTTCTTACTGTCAGGGACCTCACTTTCCATCCTTTTCCCTTCTGGTTTTCTGACAGTTACTCCCTGATCAAGACCAAGCTGACACATTGAACTGACTACATCCAGAGCAACACTTCAAAGAGACCAACATCTGTTTCTGCCCCCTTAAAGTACCGGTAAATGATGCTCTTGATGATGCTGATAGTCTCCCCTTCAGCCTATCCTCTGCCCAATCTGATCCTCCAGTAATCAACTAGCAGATGGAAATACCCGCTTTGTAAAATAACACAGGCATCTGTCATAGCCCTCGCAGCAGCTGTGCGTCTATCCACTTTGCCAGAGCCGCTGCCTTTCCTAAGCACCACACACATCTGTCCAGCTGTCCAGCTAGCAGTCTGCCTGACCAAAAGGAAAGAGCAGAGAGGACTGCATCCCACTTGGGAATGAGCTGTGGTGGAGGCCAGAAGTTTTCACATGATCCTTCCAAAGGTGAGTGCTCTGGGCCCTATAAAAACTGCTCATTTCACAGCACTGTAAATTGAAGTTCACCCTCCTGGTACTACTACTAATTTCACAGAAACTATTAAGGCATAGAGCCTAACTGACTGTCTGCTCTTTTTGGCATGACATCATGGTCTACAATTGCAGAATTACTCTCAAAAAGAACTTCAGTCAAGTATTAATGGCAAATACAACACTTTGGCGCCATTTCCATCCTCATAACAAGATTTAAGCGAGGCAGAGGTGTTAAACCAGTGATAAGGTGAATTTGACAATCAGTGAACTGTGTGATGATGTTCACAAAGCAATTCACCTAGCCTTAAGATCTTTACACCTGGCCCAACTTCAAATCCACTGCAGCCCTGTTTATTTGAACTTGCAGCCACCCAAAAGAGCCCAGCTTCGGGCAAACAGGCAGTCTCTAGATCACCTTTCAGTCCTGCCGGTGGAGGCAGAAAGTTGTGCTCTCTCAGGACAAAGCCCTTGGGTTTTCATTGGTTTGAGTTTTGAAATTCTTTGATTCCAAAGTATAATCCTAAATAAAAATCCACTTTCCTTAAACCTCCTGCAAAGAATGATATTAATGAAGCATTATGATATCACATCAAGAGCAAATACCTGCTGAGGACCAGCAACTCTTACTTAAGCCATCACATTACTTTGGCAGTCATTGAAAGAAAAAAAACTGAAATAAACTACAACTTATTTATTACTTATGCTTATCACAAAAAGAGTGGAACGTTTTCTACAATAGTCTGAAGTTCAAAACCAGAAAGTTATAATTAGTGCTTTAATATCCTATTTCATGACAAAAAGCTTGCTTGAAGTGCAATATAATTCAAAGTCCAAAGGCAACTCAAAATCAAACCAACCTCCAACAAACAACATCCTAAAGGAGCAGTGCAAAAGGCTTTGCAGCAATCTCTGCCTCTAAAACAAAATGCAAGAGATAAATTTAAAGCACAGTCAGAATGTCTGTCCCTAGCTATTGTGCCTGCTCCTACAGCTCTGCCTGTACTCAGCAGATGAGGACAAGCTACTCCCTGTATCACATGGGTTCCAGACACACCTACAAAATCACATCTATCAGCATGGCACATGCCTACTTCCATATTGCTGATACACCATAACACTTTGTAGTGAAGAAGCACTTCTACCCAGAGAACTCATACACAAGCAAACATTACAGTTTTGTGATAGTTCCAACAAATAGTTCTGACAGTTCCACCTCCAAGTGGAGATTTGCTGTGTTCAAAGTCCCAGAGAACAAAAGCAACAGAACTAGACCAGGAGCCTGAGATTTTTTTCTCTTGTCCTCTCTTAAGTGAAGATACTACAGAAAAGAACAGAGGGGGGAAAAAAAAAAAGAACAAGAAAAGAAAGTTCTATCAATGGTCACAAGCAAAGTTCACAAACTTCATCGCACACCATCAGATTTCCTTTCCTCTGGCACATCCTTTCACTACACTCATATAATGTGAGAATCATAATGGTAATTCTTTTTCTCTGATATATTGGGTGTTTCTAAAGCTTACTTATTCTCCTCCTGAGATTCCACTCTCTACTTTCAATACCTTTTTAATACAGAATAAGGACAGGTAGAGCTTTCCCTTTTGGACCTAGCGACTCTTTGTGCTGAGCTGTAGCTTTTCCTTTGTATGAACAAAGTACCTGCCAGACAAGCAGAGTGACTGTTCTAAAGAAGCATCTGGATCTAGCACAGGAAATCATGACAAAATCTTCTGAGGAATTTACAGATGGTCAGCACCAAAACTGTATTGTGCCTCAGTTGCTTATATACTGCATGACTACATAGATGCGTAGAATAACAAAGAGTTCTCCTCTCAGCCTTCTCCTCTCCCAGACTAAACAACCCCAGTGCCATCAGCTGCTCCTCAAAAGGCCCATTCTCCAGACTCTACCAGGTTCATTGTCCTTCTCCATGCTAATACAAACACATCACAGAGTCACAAAACTACAGCGCACTAAGGGTTGGAAGGGATCTCAAAAGATCATGGAGTCTAACCCCCTGCCAGGGCAGGAGCACCTAGAGCAGATCATGCAGGAATGCATCCAGGAAGGTTTTGAATGTCTCCAGAGAAGTAGACTCCACAACCTCTCTGGGGACATCCCATTCGAGTGTTTTCTCACCCTCCACTGAAAAAGTTTTTTCCCACCCTCCACTGAAAAAGTTTTTTCCTTATGTTCACATGGAACCCTCTATCCTCCAGCTTGCACCTGTAAAATAACCAGTAATTAATAGTCTACATGTGGTTTGTTTGAGCTTTTCCCCATCAAATAAAAGTTTTTTCAATGTCCTTAAAGGTGAAAAAATCCTGCAAAATCAGCCTAGGTTTTAAGGCAACACCTCAGTATATTTCTTCTGGTGGTCACTACAAGTCGTCAGGAAAGGGGCAAGAGAGTAGTTTAAAAATGCGTTTGTTTTCACCAAGATATCCATCAATCTGCACAATCCACTTCTATGCCACACAAACACGATGATACAAAGCCCATTCATCTTTTCCAGCTTAATACCTACTGTCCTTTGAAGATACATGTTTGGAATATCTGAAGGCGACCTCCATTTTTCACAGTTACCACTCATAGGGCAGCTGACACAGCCAAGATAATCCTGTATTCAGCGAATCCGGGGGAATGAATGGATTCTGATGAATGTAATTTGCTATCTCGGTGACAAATGGCAAATGTGCAGAGAGGGTATGCATACAAATATAACTGTCTTAAATAAGGGCTTGGGAAGGAATATCTGAGAGGCAGTTCTACTACGACTCTGCGTTTTGGAGGAGATAAATCAACAGCTTCCTTAAAGTTATCATTACATCCTCATTGTGGATCTCCGCTGAATAAGATGATACTGTGGCACACAATCAAGCAGGGCATTGTAGTTCCAAAGGCCAACTTTTTGCACCACGTTTTTACCTTACAGCATACATTTTTTTCAGTATTGTTTTAGGACAATTTTGACTTAAACGCCCCCAAAGACCTCCCCAAAGAATTATGACCATCCTAAGCCTGGATGTCTGGGCATCCAGTCTGTGGTAGATTAATCCCCAGAAGATGTGATGTTCCACTAACACCAAAAGCTCTTTGCTGGATCCCCTGAGGCTGAGGTGTCACTTTGGAAAAATTCTTGCGTTCTTGACACTTTCAGTGGTTTTCTTGTAGTACCATCTAATATCTACCAATGCAATTCCCACTCCTTCCCAGAGCCTATGGAACAATCAGCACTACTTGCACACAGCCCAGCACCCAAGGGAAAAAGGATATGCTTAGCTTAAAAACAGAAACATAATCTCCTCCTTGCCAACATCTTTGTGGCTCCTGCAAATTCTGAATATAAAACAGTCAGGCAGGCTTTAAAGTCACACAGAGAGACCATGTGATGGCACCTTCAGGCAGGTACAAGTAATTTAGGTTTGAAGGCTACAGCCAGTGTCAGGAAGAGGCAAAGCTGCCCAAGGCTGAGAAGCAACAAAGGGGACAGTCACTAGTGATGTTCCCCAGGCCTTGGTGTCGGGGCCAGTTCTCTTTAATAGCTTTGTTAGTTATCTGGACAAGGGCATGGAGCACACCCTCAGTATGTTTGCAGATGTCACTAAATTGGGCATGAGTGTTGATCTGCTTGAGAGAAGGAAGGCTCTGCAAAGGGATCTGGATAGGCTACATCAATGAACTAAGGCCAGCTGTGTGAGGTTTATCAAAGCCAAACAATGAGTCCTGCACTTGGGTTGCAACAACCCCATGCAACATTTCAGGTTTGGGGCATAATGGCTGGAAAGTTCCCTGGAGGAAAAGGACCTAAGATCAACAGCATCCTGGCCTGTATTAGGAATAGCATGGACAGCAGGAGTAGGGAAGTGTCCCTGTACTCAGTCCCAGTGAGGTCAGTGGCCAGTTTGGGGCCTATCACTACAAGAAGGACATTGATGTGCTGAAGCATGTCCAGAAAAGGACAACAAAGCTGTTGAAGGTTCTGGAGAATAAGTCTTGTTAGGGGAGGCCAAGGCAGCTGGGATTGTTTAGTGCGGAGAAGAGAACACTCAAAGTGTCACAGAATCACAGAATGTCCAGGGCTGAAAGGGACCTTGAATGCTCACCTGGTCCAACCGCCCTGCCAGAACAGAATCATCTAGACCAGATCATGCAGGAATGCATCCAGGTGGGTTTTGAATACCTCCAGAGAGGGAGACTCCACAACTCCCCTGGGCAGTCTGTTCCAGTGTTCTGTCACCTCACAGGGAAAATAATTCCTCCTCGTGTTTACATGGAACTTCCTAGGCATCAGCTTTCACATCATTGCTCTGGAAGAAGGTTGTAGTGAGGTGGGGGACAGTCTCTTCTCTCTAGTAACAAATAACAGGATAAAATAAAATGGCCTAAAACTGTGCTGAGGGAGGTTTAGGTTGGATATTAGGAAAAAAATATTTACAGAAAGGGTGGTCAGGCTTTGAAACAGGCTGCCCAGGTTGGTGATAGTCACCATCCATGCAGATGTTCACGAAGTGTGTGGACATGGAACTTCAGGACATGGTTTAATGAACCTGGTGGTGTTAGGTTGATGGCTGGAGTCACTGATCTTAAAAGTCTTTTCCAACCAAAACAATTCTATGATCCTATAAAAAGTGTTACTTAAGTATTTCCATCCAAAATGGACAGATGACTCCACACACAAAATTAGGCATCCACCTAGAATCTGGAATATTTCACCTTAAAAAGCTTTGCAAGGTACATGATTTGATGTAGAAGTCTCTGGAAACCTCATATAACTGAGAGCAGTACCTGAGGGAAGCTCTCACTGGATACTTCCATTTCTTGCCAGGGCAATATGTTCCTTTAGCATTCTCACCTTCATCCTACATTAACATTCACAGTAGTTACTCTTTATCCAAAAGCTGATGACTTCAGAGGGGTTTTGAATCAGTGCAGTAAGGCATTTCCCACCCCATAGGAAGACAGTAGCAGCACTTTAGATGCCAAATTTGTCCAACCACATTTCCAAAAACCCAACAAGTGTCCAAAAAAATGCATTTCTAGGGTTGAAAAGTGCTCGCTTAACCTGTGTGAGCAGCACTACCACTGCACTTGGCTGCAGTGTATTGCAGGTTCTCCTCCCCAGAACCTCCATATATTCTCTGTTCTTTGAGGTAGAACATAGGTATGGGTAGCACTGGTGTGGACAGTTCATCAATTATTCCACTTTGAGGGGATTTTGCCTCCTGTAATGGAGGCAAAATGAATCCTAGAATCAACCAGGTTGGAAGAGACCTCCAAGTTCATCCAGTCCAACCTAGCACCCAGCCCTAGCCAGTCAACTAGACCATGGCACTAAGTGCCTCATCCAGGCTTTTCTTGAACACCTCCAGGAACGGTGCCTCCTCCACCTCCCTGGGCAGCCCATTCCAATGCCAATCACTCTCTCTGTGAAGAAGGGGCAATATACATGCTGCCCAGGTATAAAAGAACAATATAGACACTGAGTTTGCAAAACTCTTAATTCAAAAAGTTTGTTGTAGATAGAAAAGAGCCTTTTAATGAAGAAACTGCTTTCTCAAGAATAAGGGTACCATCGCATAACTTGAAACAGCTCTGAAACCATTCCTCGTACTAAAACCTGGACTGAATCTCATTTATATAAATATTACCTTATCTCTCTCCTTGAAGAAAATGGTTTATGATTAGTTATCTGTCATTCATAGATCAAATTAAATTCATTAATGAAAGCTACTAAAGACCATTTTTAAAGGACAAAGGCTTATACACTGTATGTCTCTCATTCTAATGCTAATCTTTTTTGCCATCAGGAAAAAAACCAGCCTGGCAGAAGAGGAAGTTATTAAATTTCCAGTGCTGCTGGAAAGAAGAAAGAAACACTTCCATTCCCAGGATGCTCACTCCACTGGTTCTTTCCAAAAAAAAAACCAAAGATCAGCTCAGGATCATTTGCTCAGTGCATGGCAGAGAGATGCCACAGAAAGCATATGTAAAAAAACAGTCTATATACCTCCTCCCTACCGGGGTGAATAGTCCTAAAGGACATAAAAATGGGCTTAATGTCTGTCTGCATTGCAGCCAGAGGCGGGAAAACAGGACAAAAGAAACCCAGGCAGCTTAGCTTCTTTGCCTGCCAGGGGTTTCATGGGGACCTGTCCCGGGGTAGGGTATTCGCCCCCATTCCATGGAGGACAACAGCCTGTGGGTTCTGCCATTTCTGTGTCTACCTGGGTGATTGTGTGGTCAATGAGACCATTACCCTATGAGTGGGGGTGAACAGGGGAAGAGGTGCAGGTGCTCACTCACTTGCCTCGCTGGTCTGCCTCTCTCCCGCCCGTCGCCTCCGCCGCCTCAAGCCACCTCTGCCAGCAGCTGATTCCCCTTTGCGGCCCACGGGGAGCTTGCCTCGGGACTTTGGTTGGATATTCTCCTGCCTACGTTTTGGGCCACGGACATTGGGACTAGTGAGTATTCTCCGTTCTTTGTTCAAGCTGCTAAAGGGTTTTAATCAGCCTCACAGGCGGCGAATTAAGCTGCCAGAGTCTCTATCAAAGGCATTTTCTGAAACCTCTCAGAATTGCATTGTGCACTGACATCCTGTGACACAGTGCTGCTAACCGCCTCCAACAACTGGTGTGGAGAGCTGCAAATAAGTGTGGGGGAATTAGTTTGGGTATATTAATAGCTATTTCATCACTTTTACATCTACCTTGCTGCATTTTACCCCAAACTCAGACTTCAACTAGTCCCATTTACACCACCTACAAAAAACCTGCCCTTTCTTCTCTTTGCAGAAAGTCAGTTACAGTCACAGCTTCACCCCAGCCGTGCCTGAGACCCCTAGGTGGGTACGACAAAGCAACTGGTCAGGACACACCTTGAGTCCTGTGTCCAGTTCTGGGCCCCTCAATTCAAGAGAGATGTTAAGGTGCTGGAGTGTGTCCAGAGAAGAGCAACAAAGCTGGTGAGGGGCCTGGAACACAAACCCTATGAGGAGAGGCTGAGGGAGCTGGGGTTGTTTAGTCTAGAGAAGAGGAGGCTCAGGGGTGACCTCACTTCTGTCTACAACTACCTGAAGGGAGGCTGTAGCCAGGTGGGAGTGGGTCTCTTCTCCCAGGCAACCAGCAACAGAACAAGGGGACACAGTCTCAAGTTGTGCCAGGGTAGGTATAGGCTGGATATTAGGAAAAAGTTCTTCACAGAGAGTGATTTCCCATTGGAATGAGCTGACCAGGGAGGTGGTGGAGGCACTGTCCCTGGAGGTGCTCAAGAAAAGACTGGATGAGGCACTCAGTGCCATGGTCTAGCTGACTGGATAGGGCTAGGGGGATAGGTTGGACTGGCTGATCTTGGAGGTCTCTTCCAACCTGGTTGATTCTATGATTCTAAGAATGACTGCAGAGTGATGAGCTATTTGCACAAGATTTTGCGACGGTTGATTCCCAGCATCCTGAAAGAAGCCAGGCATCTGCACGACCTAAACGCAACCTCTGCAGCATTTATTGCCATTCAGAAGGGAGATCAGGAGGAGCGAGCAGCGAGACAAGAAAATTTGATGTAAAATACTTACTCCCCAAGAACTCAAGAACTTGAGCCGGCGCCTGGGTCAGCTCAGGGAACGGCTGCACTTCAGAGCCTGCTTTTGGGATATTTGCACCTGTGAGAGTCTGGGGTTAGTAAGGAAGATCTGTGCTTGAGAACAGATGTGATTACAGTTCTGGCATGTGAGCTCGGTCTGCGATTCAGCCAGAACGTCCTCACATGAAAGGTCATTAAACCAGCCTAATACAATTGATGAATGTCCTCCACGGAAGGTGCTGCAACTGTACTACAAGTTGTTCGGGGGGGGGGGGGGTAAGAAATCCACTGGGACATAAATCTATCAACTATATGCCAACATTTTTCACAAGAATTGGGAAGGGAAAAAGACATTTGACTCCAAGGGATCACTTCTAAATTAATTTTAATAGCTGGTAATCAGCTGACATCTCTCTGAAATAGCCAGCAGGTGTTTCAGTGCTTTACCAAGTCTCGATATCTAACCCTGGCTACAGCCATTCCAAAAAATCCATTTTCTGGTCAGAGCTCTGCTTTGACACCTGGAATGCCAGTGGTGGCTCTTAGTGGTCTGCAACTCCTACCACCAGTGTTTTTTCTTTCTGTGGCAGATCATGGCACACAAGCTACAGACAGGAGTAAGCACAGGCTTAGGTTTGATTAGAAAGGGCAAGAAGATCTCTTATTTATGACACACTGCTATCTGCAGAAAACCTTCACTCGATCTACCTGTTCATCATGAGAGAAAAAGCATCTAAATTACTAAGATGCTGTTCAAAAACAATTGAGAGCATTAGGACAATTTATGTGAGCTGCTCAAAGGTACTGATGCATATAAAGTCTCCCGAACCGTTTACTGTCAAAATGTCAATGCTAAATGCACAAAAATGCAACTTACTTTATGTCATTAATTAACTGATGTTTGCACAGCACTTTGAAAATGCAAAAGCACTTTGAACACTGAGAGCTAAGCAGTATTATTTTTGCTCATGTGGACTCACTGTATGAATCATACATTATAATCACCTCTTGTGGAAAGTAGTTTTGGTCCACAGCCAAAACCTAACGTAAGATTTAGCACTTCTGCTCAGTAAAGCATCTGTAAATGGTCCTGTTTGTCTTTCAGCTGGAAATCTTCTGCAACACATTCTTTACTGAGCTCTTCATGGTATATACCAGGTATAAGGAGCCTTCACAGCTTTGTAATCAATGTTGTACAGCAAGACAACAAAGATTTTATCGTATTATGATTTGCCCAAAACATTCAAGCTCACTCATGTTAGCTGTGACTTAACTCCCTCCAGTTAAGGCAACAGCCTTAATGGATATAATACAGGACTGGAATTCCCTTTCACCTTTGTGAGAGCTGTAACTCTCAAACTATTTTGTGATCTCCTGATGAAAAGCACTATGTAAGAATGAGACAGTATCATCATTCTCCATTCCCAGTCAGTGATTTGATCACCTTTATTTGGGCTTCCCTCCACCCCTTACCATTGTGACTGAGGAGATGCAGTGACCTGAGTTTTCCTTCCCAAGTGAGAGCACAGAGAGCTTTCACAAGGTCACATTTTATACCTCCAAGTACGCCTGTTACACCAGCTTTGAAATAAATACACTTGGCTACACTATCTTTGCACAAAATTGCTTCTCCACGATCATGGTCATGGGGGAAATCCAAGCATAAAATAACTAGAAACAAAAAACCCTTCACCATTCTGATGTTCTGATTAGTTAACAGGAATGATGATGAATTACAGCTGGCTTGAGTACCACCTGCAGTCAGGTCAGCCTTACATTTCCAGAGGATCTGCCCTCTTGGCTGACCTGGAGGGGATATGCTTGCTCCATCATTGTTACATCTCTGAAACCAGGAGATATTTTATGCATGTCTTGTATTTGTTCAAAAACACGTCTATCCATAACATAAATTAGCCCATGAGGGATTAACCTGGCTAAATTTTTTTCTTCTATGAGTCTGTCTGGATGTTCAGATTAAAAAAGTTTTACAGGACTTGCCTGCGATACACCAGATCCACCTGCTACTGCCAGCCACCCTCCTAGACCCTCAATAGCTGATAAATGCATTTCTTCAGCACCAGTATTTTATTGAACTAATGAAGAAAGAAAAACAATAGTGGGAACATATCTGATGTGGTTACAATTGATCTATAAAGCTTGGATCTGTTCTATCCAGCTGAAATAGAGCAAGCTCATACACTGGCTCACAGCACTATGTGGCCATGCAGGGCTTGAATTCAATTTGGCAGAGCTGCCAAGCTGGGCTCTGGAAGGGCCCCATGCTCAGAAGCAAGAGGTGCACCCACCCTATTGAGAGAGAGTTGAACTGCTGGAAAAGTTGCTTCACACCTGCTCTTACCCTGCCTGGCTCCATGGTGAGCTCTCACTCTTTCCCTCTCACACAGCGACATCTTTATCTCATTTTAGCTAGACAGAAAAAGGAAAGCACACAGAGGGCAGAGGAGAGCTAGCCACTGTGAATGGAACCATCTGGCCCTGATGCAAGTTAGTGTAGCTGCAGGGGAGCTACAACAATTTACAGCAGCAAAGTCCCCTGTCTGGCACCTCACTTTTGCACAGCTGCTTTCCAGGTTCAGTAATTCTTGGTGTTCAAAATCTGTATGTACAGTCATGATCCCAGATAGATACATTATTCATTAATAATAGCCTCACACTATATTCTCCACTGCTGTTTAATCTGATGTAGGTGAAGGGGGAAGAAAGAATAAAAGCACATCTCATGTTGTAAATAAACCATTTCAACTTAACCAACACCCATAACAGACGCCAGCCAACCAGGCACCTCTTTTCAACAGCTCCTACTGATTCCCAGTTCTCTGCAGCCTCAAACACCAAGAGGACAGGAGTCCATGGTCTCACAGAGTAACTTGCAGCACTTTTCCCCACCACACAGCCAGGATCTGACTGTAACACATGCAGAGGCAAGCAGCTCTATTCAGATCTGCTACTTCTGACTTCACCTGCACCTACTCATAGAGCATCTGCAGAGCTGATCTCAAAGACAACTCCATCTGATGTAGCTTCTGACTAACCTTCAGCAGTCTCATGTTTAAATCCATGTGGCTTGTCCTCATACTGGCATTCTTCATGATTATAAAAAATTATTCATAGATTCCTAGAATGATTTGACTTAGAAGGGACCTTAAGGTTCATCTAGTTCCAACCACTCTGCCATGGGCAGGGACACCTTCCACCAGACCAGATAGCTCAAGCCCTCATCCAACCTGTCCTTGAACACCTCCACAGAGGGGGCATCCACAACATCCTTAGACAACTTGTTCCAGTGTCTCACTACCCTCACTGTCAAGAATTTCTTCCTAGTATCCAGTCTAAATCTATCCTCCTCAAGCTTCAATCCATTCTCTCTCATTGTACCACTACAAGCCCATGTAAAAAGTCTCTCCCCAGCTTTCTTGTAGGCCCCTTTAATGTAGAAAGCCACTGTACGGTCTCCCTTAAGTGTAGAAGGTCACTGTATGGTGTCCCTTAAGCCTTTTCTTCTCCAGGCTGAAC
The DNA here is from genome assembly GCF_015220805.1 of Pogoniulus pusillus. Lineage (NCBI taxonomy): Eukaryota > Metazoa > Chordata > Aves > Piciformes > Lybiidae > Pogoniulus > Pogoniulus pusillus. The sequence goes on along the minus strand of NC_087270.1, from coordinate 21,041,762 downwards.
AGCCCCAGCTCTCACTGCCTGTCCCCATAGCAGAGGTGCTCCAGCCCTCTGATCATCTTCGTGGCCTCCTCTGTACCTGCTCCAGCAGTTTGATGTCCTTATGCTGGGGACATCAGAACTGAATGCAGTAGTCTAGATGGGGTCTCACGAAAGCAGATCATGTAACAGCCACCTAAAACCCCACACTCCTGGATGCCGTAGCTCACCACCAAATTTTATTTCCACAAGTCTGCCGCGCTGGATGCCAATCTGAACATGGCTAAATCTCTGCAAAGCCAAACCAATTTGGTCACATATTTTCTTTATAAAGTATCTGCTCCAGGGCTGTGGTTTTTATGCCAGGTTTCAAAGCAGAATGACTGTACACAGTTAAATTACAACCCTCTAAAATGTGGATTTGTAATACATATAATGGAGGTCCCATAACTGTAACATTTCAAATGTGACATTCCTACAAATGTCAGCTTTCAAGGGATGTTATATGACAGGTTTGAACTGCCACTCGATCCATGGCAAGGGAAGGAAGACTTCCATTATTTTCCAATTATTGTACTTCTTCCTCAGTAGACTTCTCTGCCTACTAATAGGAGGTCCCACTGGAGTGATAGATGAGAGAGATCCGTGGGACTAACACAGCCTTTGAGTGTGTGCCTCACTCTGTCTGCAGAGCTGAAAATAAAACTCTTGCTGTACATGACATATTTACATCCTTAACCACCCCAGATCATGACAATGGCTTAAAACCATGTCACTACACAAGCCAGTAATTGTGGCTATCTCTTCTGTCTGAGTTTTTAGGAACTCAGGTCATGTTTTCATTTGTGCTTTTCAACTACAAAGACTAAAATATATTAAAAGCACATACATACAATAGCTTAAAAAGATCTGTCTGTGACTTGCTTGCCTCAGTGTTCAGGCTTTGAGAAAAACATCAAATATCACAAGAGTTGGCAACGATGCAGACTGTGCTATCTATCTGTTCTTCAGATGCACAGGAATAGCAGAAGACCACTGAAACAGAGGCATATGACCTAGCTGAAGCCCCCGATATGATTTGCAGGGTTGCTCTGGCTCAGACCTACTCATACTGAACTCCTCAGAGCTCTTTTGAATATGAGAGGCCTCAGGTCAGGTTTTCTGTGAAGGCCCTTGCACACTTCTGCCTCCACACAGGAGAACAACAGATCACATCCCACCTGCCATTATCTACATGTAAGTGCCTCTGCGTGCCTATTTTCTCCTCACTGTGCTGAAAAGGGGAGGCAGTATTTTTTTTTTCCAGTGAAATGGGTCATCTTCCCATCTAACATCCAAAAAAGGGCTTTGAGGATTTGAAGCAGAGCAGAAAAAAATCTCTGGGAATAAGCTTCTTTCCTGCTGCACTTTTCACAGAATCACCGAGGCTGGAAAAGACCTCTGAGATCATCTAGTGCAGCCTATAACCTAACACCACAACATCAGCTAAACCATGCCATCAAGTGCCACATCCAACCTTTTCTGGTGACTTCACCATCTCCCTGGCCAGTCCCTTCCAGTGCTTAATCGCCCTTTCTGCGTTGGCCACAACAACCCCAAGCAGAGATACAGGCTGGGGTCGGAGTGGCTGGAGAGCAGCCAAACAGAAAGGGATCTGGGGGTGCTGATCGATACCCACCTGAACATGAGCCAGCAGTGTGCCCAGGTGGCCAAGAGAGCCAGTGGCATCCTGGCCTGCATCAGGAATGGTGTGGTCAGCAGGAGCAGGGAGGTCATTCTGCCCCTGTACTCTGCACTGGTTAGACCACACCTTGAGTACTGTCTTCAGTTCTGGGCCCCCCAGTTTAGGAGGGACACTGAGATGCTTGAGCGTGTCCAGAGAAGGGCGATGAGGCTGGGGAGAGGCCTTGAGCACAGCCCTACGAGGAGAGGCTGAGGGAGCTGGGATTGTTTAGCCTGGAGAAGAGGAGGCTCAGGGGTGACCTTATTGCTGTCTACAACTACCTGAGGGGTGGTTGTGGCCAGGAGGAGGTTGCTCTCTTCTCTCAGGTGGCCAGCACCAGAACAAGAGGACACAGCCTCAAGCTGCACCAGGGAAAATTTAGGCTTGAGGTGAGGAGAAAGTTCTTCACTGAGAGAGTCATTGGACACTGGAATGGGCTGCCTGGGGAGGTGGTGGAGTCGCCGTCCCTGGAGCTGTTCAAGGCAGGATTGGACGTGGCACTTGGTGCCATGGTCTAGCCTTGAGCTCTGTGGTAAAGGGTTGGACTTGATGATCTATGAGGTCTCTTCCAACCTTGGTAATACTGTGATACTGTGATTATCACGTGAATATCCAACCTAAACTCCCCCTGGTGCAGCTTCAGACCATGCCCTCTTGTCCTGCCACTAGTTGCCTGGGAGAAGAATCACAGAATCACACAATGTTAGCAGCTGGAAGATCACTTAGTCTTATCCCTCTGCCAGAGCAGGATCTCCTATACCAGATCACACAGGAACGCATCCAGAACATGACCCCCACCTAACACGTGTCCCAGGATGTACTGCCACCCAGACATGTGTTTCTAGGCTTCATTTCCCTGCAGAGCTCTTGCACTGGACCCTGTAAAGCAGCACTATGGAATATTACCAACAGAGAGGACCTGCTGCAGCAATGCTGCCGAGCACAGAAGCAATGTAGTACATTTGGATGTAGCTCACACTCAAAAAGCCACCACTATTATAACCCTCCCTTCACTAGGAAAGGAGTGAAAAGAAAACTCCAAAGTAATCCTGACAGGATCCTGTCTTTGGCCTTGGAAGACTGCTGTGGACCTTTTGGTATGAGGTTTCAACCTGCCCTTCAAATTCACCTGAAGAGTTAACTTCGTTGATGCTGACTGTTGCAGACTCCTGTGAGCATGTTCTGCCTCATGTGAGAGCCCATGGCTCGAGGTGGTGAGTGGGGAAGCGCTGTGGACAGGATTCCTTCAGTCAGGATCTGCACTTCTCAGCAAGCAGCCTAGCCATGGACAGGTTTTAAAGCTTGCTGCTAAACACATTCCAGCAACGGAAAGCAGCTCTTAAAAATATTTCCAATCAGATGGACTGAGAAGTGTCCTCTGTTGAAATGAGACAAGTATACAAATCACTGCTTTATGTTGTTTTGACTTTGTTTTTTACCCTATCATAATATTCAGAACCATCTACTTCCTTTTTTTTATTCATGTTGTGTTTATTTAAAAGGTTCAATCTGACTTAATTCTGAGCACTTTTGATTGTGAAATGAGGTTTTGTATCAGTCTTTTATGTGCTATTCTTTTTCTTCTTCCCTCCCTCCTCTCCCTTATTTTTCTCCTGTGAAGCCAGGCTACAGCAGCTCATCAAAAGGAAGCAAGGCGGCCTGAATTTTATCCTACTGTTATTGTGATATAGCTGCAGTGGGCAATCTGATCTCATCAAGAAACAATTGCAGTAAAGACATCTAAGTGGATGTCACAGCTCTGCTGAAAGATAATAAAGTGAAATGAACCAAAAACCCAATCTTTCCAATACAAATCACATAGTTAAGTTGCAGTGATATGCAAGCAGGATAGGAGTTCAGGAGGAAGGAGATACAGTCGGAAATGCCCAGCTAACACTTTTATATTGTTTTTAACCCATTTGGTGAGTGCATAATTAAGGAATTTACAACATTAAAACCCGGAGCCGTTGTGCAGCACCACACTAAATAAGACAATCAGTAACACGGGAAATGGTGAATTACACTGCTTTCCACTGCAGCTTGAACTACTGTCTCCTAAGATAAACACTATTGATTGCTTTTAAGCTTCCTCTCTATTAGAAAGACTTCTAATTTTGGGAAATCAATAATAAAAGATAGAAGAAAATCCGAGATTCTCTCCACATAAGTCCATAAACAAGAAAGGGCAGAACCTGACATTAAATTGGAAGCTTGTCGCTGATTTGCAGGGTGGAGGATTTGCCCCTTGGGCCACGTTCTTCTTCAGCGCCGAATCTGCATCAGCATCCACAAATGATTGTTTTAATTGCCTAACAGAACGAAAACGTCTTGCCACACGTGTTTCGACCTGGGTTGGTGTTTTGGTTTGCTTTTTTTCCCCTATTTTCCAACCTCAACTCTGTCTATGGTGCCTGAAAATTAACTCCTTAAGTAGTTCTACAAGCACCTTTTCTTTTCCAAAGCAAAGACCTTTCTTAAAGACCAAAATAGCATCAGCTTTCAAGCTGTGAGGTCCCTTCTACATCTTTTGTCTACTTAACAGTAAAGGAATGGCGCGATGGTGTTGAATTACCAATGCTTATGTGTTGGGAGGCTGCTTGGATGGTTGCTTGCTGGTGAGGTTTTTGGGGGGAGCCTGTTTCGAAAGGCACACAGGACAGAAGCCCAACAGACACCAAATCTCCGCGAACAGATATGTACAGAACACTCCATAAACCACTTTTGGGCAGACATTTTGCATTATATACCATGCAAGACGCCCAATGCTCCTTCCAAGAAAAACACCAACACCGACTGAACGCGGGCCAAGCATTTTCTCATTAGCCTGAGTAGAGGTTAGGCAGGCACACAGCATTTTCCCCTTCTGTTTTCCATTTACAGAGACCACTCCTAGGCATATTATACCTAACACACAGCTGGAGCCTCTACAAAGAAACAGTTGTGGGTTCTGCCCGACTTTTGCTGCTAAACTCCTGTCTGCTTGGAATTCAGATGATTTCCTCGGAAACTGGCGAGGTTTACCATAATGTGACACTGCTTTTCTTACAGGCTAACAGGGAATGGCCACCGAAGGCTGGTATTAAAACGGTAATTTCGCTGGTGACTCCCTTGTTAAAGCAATTACCTGTGGCCATTATCTAAATGCATGGCTTAGTCTTTGATGGCAAATTGTTTAAATAAATAAGAGGGAACAAACCCAGCCAGGAGATAATTGCGTGGTTAACCCTATAGGTGACAGTGCTCCGAGAACGGCAGAGGAATTTTTAATAATCACAAACAGATTAATAGCTTGGAAAGCAACAGGGGATTTTCCATTCCACAGCAATGGGATTTTCAGCAGACCCAAACCAGTTCTTGTCTAAGCAGAAGTGTGCTTATCTATATCCATCTCCCCTGATCGCCTCACTTCTCACCATAAAGGGAAATCAATAAGAGGACTTGTTATTCAGAAGTGTCTCAGGAGTCAAGCACTGTGATTTCACCTCTAATCCTGCAGGAATCTATTTCCAACAACTACAGCTCATCAAATGCAACAGGCACATTGTTTACAGTTGCTTTGCAAAGCCTACAATACAGGGAAGCAAATAAAACCAGACACGGGGTATCCAAGCTGACCTCCTGCCTCTGGCTCTGGCTCTTAGTACCAAGGCTGGTTGCACTAGAAATAATCCTTCTGATGACATGCATTTCTAGGATTGAGACCCATTAATGGAGAGAACAGTTTGATTCTCTCCACAGTGCCTACGTATGGATGTATCTTGCCCTCACTGAGCTGCCCAATTAGGAAAACAAGGGCAGTGTAAGAGTTAAACATCGATCTCGGGTTCCCTTGGCATGCTACTGAGCTGCTGCTAATAACACTGGTGGCAGCTTCCCGAACTCTAACTCACAGCGTGATGGGAACAGCTTCTGATCTGATGAAAATTCCTCCCTCAATGCAGCAAAACACCCTATCGTTTAAAAGTTTTGAATGTTCTAACAGCTAATTTATTAAAACAACCCCTGCAGCGCCCATGGTTTACAGGGCTCAGGCTGCATACAAAGGCAAGTCCTATTCCAGGCGCATAAGGGGAGCAGAATCGAGCTGTATTTTCGGAAAGACAGCGTAGTGTACCAGAAGAATGGCTGGACTGATGAAAGAACAGCTATGATGTTGTGCTGAGATTGCTTTCAGCCTTGACCAAAAAAAAAAAAAAAAAAAAAAAAAAAGGTACAATTAGGAATTGGAAAAGAAGAACAAAGAAGAATAAGTTGTGTTCCACAAATGATGAAACACTGTGAAACGATTTCAGGCCAGATCACAAATACTGAGAAACTGAAAACTTTCCCAGATGCTATGATATCGTAAGGAAGGAAAATACATATGAGGGCAGACAAGCATTTTAACTGATTCCTCATTCTGGAGTGCTTTCTCTTTCTAGGAAGGTTTATATTTTCCCCTATAAATCCCAAGTGAAAAAATTCTGAGCCCCCCCCTACCCAAAAAAAAGTCTCTGGCCCCAAACCAGGGGCATAAAAGCGATGCAGGGAAGGCAGGCTGCATTTTCTGAAGACTTTTGCTTTTAGCCAAGAAAATAAGATATCTTCCACAAATATTAAATGAGACAAATCCTCCTATCTTCTGCACTAAAAATGCTGTAGCAGACATTTGCAGCCATCTCCAATAACAATCACATTCCAGATGTCTGTCTCTGACAAGCTGTTAGACTGCCAAAGCCTGAAAATGGAAGGAGTCCAAGAAAGAATTGGGTGTCCTCTATATCTAACAACATTACCTCATTACCTGCAAGTAAATATTAGGTATGGCCTGAGTTTAGAAAATAAGGCTAAGTGCAAGGAACACCTGGTTAACAAGCTAATGGGCTAAGTAATTCTGTATGATTTTTTTCAGCCACTAACATTTCTGTGTTAGATTTTCTCCTCCCAATTGTGTAACCCTGAAGTGTTCATACAATAATCTTAACAACTTCACCGTGTTCATTTAAATTAAATATCTACACTTCAGCTGTCACTAAACCACCATTGTTAGAAGCCAACCATTTGATGTGTTGTCAAGTGGCACTCTAATGAGCATGATTTTTAATGGGCTTTAGGTAGCTGAGGGGGAAGAGGTAGCACAGTGGATCAAACTCCACGCTGAAGGCATGTGCCTCTGTTTGAGGCACTTCATTGTCCCTCAGCTTCTGATGGATGCTGTATGAAAATACAGGTTTCTATATGGAGTACGTTGAGATAAATCTATTGATATTACCTTCATTCAGCCTACTTTTAAACTCTCGACTTAAAATACATTCACAATGTTTTTGGCTCTGTGAATAAATTTACATATTAAGTAGCACTGTTCAGCTCCTTGCTATGCACAGTCCTTACTACCCACGTATATCCAGATGAACTTCCTTGTTTTGATGTGGCCCCAAAACAAATGGCAGGTGCTGCTTCCAGCACATTGTATAATGAGCTGGCCTGTGCACAATTTCTTCCTCATTCAACTTTACCTTTTACCCGTTCTTTACTATTTTCAGTCTCCCAAGTCTCCTTAAAAGAAGAGTGAGCTTTACTATTTTCAGTCTCCCAAGTCTCCTTAAAAGAAGAGTGAGCATTCCTAAATCCTTTAGTATTTACTAAGTTCTCTTCTCTCTACCTTGCCATGAAGCTCTTCACAGCACATCTCCACTGAAGTTTTGATAACTCCCAAGCTGTGATTCCACCAAATCCTGGCGGTTTCCTTGCCTTTTGAAGCCTGTTGGTCAGTTTTATCATCTGAAGCACTGCTAATATCTTGATTTACCAAAAAGATTCTAACAGCCATATTCCACCTGTGATTTTCCTTTAAATAGGGTATTTCTGTGCCTCTGCACCAGCCTGTTTCTGCATGTGGCTGGCTAGTTCTGCCTCACTCATCCTATACATGGATTCATATCCAGGTTCTCTATGGAGGACTCGTTAATCTCCTGAAACTGGTCAGCAGCCATTTTAGTGCTTTTGCTCCCTGCACCAGAAAGTTACCTTAATGACATTACCTGCTGTTGTTCTTCTCAGAGAGGCACAGTGGGAGAGTTTTAAGATGACCCTAATGCCCCAGGTTGGACATCCTGCTTGCTAACCTTCATTAGTGCCTGGCACGATCAGCCACGGGCAGATGTGGCTCCATGTTGTTATCAAGAAAGACAAGCAGTCATGTCCCACATAGGATGTCAGGGGTAAAAAAAACAAAACATTGAGACAGAAGAAGAAGGGAAAAGAAAAAAACATTAGTCTGTGAGAATGCAGAGAAAGCTCACAGAGGAGGAGGAAACCTGAGGGTTCAATCGGTAGGAGACCTGTAGGCTCTTCACAGTAGCACCAGGACTGTGAAGGAACTTGAGGGGTTATTTTGATGCCAGTGGCTGCTCAGCCTACAGAGCAGGCTGCTGTTGCAGCTATGGATAATGTATATACTTCCCTCGCTTTGTCAGCACCTCATCCACTGTGATGCTGGTAGCACTACTGGGCTCATCCCCTTCACTCGTCACATTCCCAACTCTCTTAAAAAGCATCCTGCACCACCCTTTGGAAGCTTCTTAGATTGCTCAAAATATTTTGCTTATAAACAAGTTTGTGACAGGTGAGATGAAGTCATCCATAATGATAAGGAACTGAAAATACATTCAAAATAACACAACATGGGGTTTTTGCATATATACTCTCCAGTGATGATAATATGCATGCACCAGGCTGAAAGGCCAAAAATATTTTAATACCTATTTGCAAGAGGCCTGAACACCTCCCTTCTGAAGGTTAGGTATTAAATTAAGACAAAATCCTCACTTATGGATAAGAGTCCCATAGAAGTCATAATGAGGCCAGAGGAAGAAGGAAAAAATACCCTTTTAGAGGGTAACAAGGGAAAAAGTCTTGATGCCAGAAAGAACAATTCCATTGCAGAGGTAATTGTCCTGTTGAAACGCAGGTGTCTAAGCACGGCCTGAGGTCTCTCTGGAGCACAGCAGGAGAGCCAGAATATGTTAAAAGCACTCACAAGCTGTGATTCACAGAGCGGATATGAAAGTGCTCCAGCCCCAAAAGCACATGGTAGGAGTGAGGGGCCAACAAGCAGCAACAACATTTCTGAGCTGTGGGTCTGGATGCAGGAGTCGGCAGCACTCTCAGGGGCTATGGAAGGTTGTGGAGGTTTTCAAAGAATGCTGCAGCAGTTCTGCTGTCCTCTCCTACTGCATCATCTCTGAGGACTCCTCTAGTTTTACCTGGTAAGACATGCATCCATCTGAGATATTCAGAAGAGTCTGCATTATTCTGAAGCACCTACCTGGTGTGCTTCCAGAAGCAGTGGTACTAACGAGCTTCTTCCTTTGATGCTTTTGATGAATTTTCCTCAGTCTGGGGAGATTTTGATGGTGGTCATGAACCAAATTCCACCACAACTTGCAGTTCATAAAACCCAACCAAGCAGAGAAATACTCTCTCTACTTGCTGGTACTGCAGTTGTCCTATATATTCCAGGAAATCCTGGTCATCATATGGGTCATAAGGGCTAAGCCAGACATTGTGTGAGGATGTAGACATCAGCCTCCAATGTTGATAAGGAGTCATAATACTCGATCCAACTTGGTTAAAGGATGCCGCTGGACTTCGTGGTTGCTGGGGTTTGGTTGGTTGGTTGTTTTTTTTGTTTAGCTTTTGTTGATTTTAAAAAAGGAAAGAAAAAAGGGAAAATTCTAGCAGATTAGTTATTTCTTAAGATACATTTCAGTTCAAGAGTCGAAGTGTGGAGTTTTGACAGTCTCAAAAAATGACACTGCTGCAGGATTTGCAAACAGAACGAGCAGAAACAATACCCTGAGCAATACCTCTGAAGAGACATGTCAGATTTCTTCACTGGCTAAGTCCAACAAATTCTGTCATCATTTGGTACCACAGAACTGTCTGTTAGAAAACAAAGGAAAACCTTGTCCCAGCACTTAAGGAATATGTAAAGATTTGTTACCTATGCTCTCTTCTAGTCATCTAGTCTCTGAGCCTGTAGCTGGGGACTAATTACAGTAACTACTGAAAAAAACCCCAAAACATATCTTATGCTGTGTATTTTACTGAAAATATACCATAACGAATTTCAGTGGGAGAAGAAAAATGGGACATTTAAATCTCCTGGCAGAAATGTGTATTTATGAAAATCAGCCCCTAGGATGAGGGTGCTGAGAAGCAAGTCTTGTTACCTATACGCTAACAAGATTTCTGACATATGTACCTCTGCAGGTCATATAACAGAAGACTCCTGGGACGAAACTTGCTCTAGCATTCAATGAATTGTAGACTAATTTCAGCCTGACAAGTACAGGCTGGATGGGACAATTACTCTCAGAGAACAAACAGTAATTATGAAATTTAACACTGCTTTAAAGAGCCCATGTGCAGGAGTTTCTAACACTTTCTCTGTTGTTTTTTTTTTTCCTATTACTTCTGCAAAAGCAGAACTTATTCCTCCCCCTTCTCAGATTTTAGACAGCCATAGCTTTGGTTTGGACATGATTGAAGGAAGAGAACTTGTAATTTGTAACATATTGTTGTCAAAATCTTTATGCCATACCTGGCAGATGGCTTGATAAATAAACTAGGAACATCAATAAATACGGCAAAGAGCTGTTCTTTAAAGTGGAAAGTATGGTCCCAGTCCTTGCTAACACACACAGTGCAGCTCTGGCATATGCAAAGGACACCCGTGAGATGCTCTTGCTTGTTCCAGTGAGGAGCTTGGCTCGCTCATAGCTTCCTTCACTGTCTCCTATGAAGACAGGCTGAAAAAACTTGGGCTGTTCAGCCTGGAGAAGAGATGACTGCAGGGAGACATTACAACTACAATTCAATATCTGAAGGAGACCTACAGGAAGGCTGGGGAAGAAGTGTTTAAAAGAGCTTGGAGGGACAGAACAAGGGGCAGTAGTTTTAAACTGGAGCAGGGAAAATTAGGTTGGACATAAAGAGGAAGTTCTTCACAATGAGAGTGGTGAAATACTGGAAAATCTTCTCTAGGGAGCTGGTTGAGGCCCTATCCCTGGAGACATTCAAGATCAGACTTGGTGTGGCCCTGGGCAGCCCGATCTAGTTGGAGGTGTTACTGCTGACTGCAGAGGAGCTGGACAAGACAACCTTTGAGGCACCTTTCCAACCCAGTGCAATCTGTCAGTTTGTCATTACCTGAGCTGTTCCCAGTGCAGGTAAGGAGAAAACGGTCATGCGAGTTGTAGTCCTGGGGTGCTTTGAAGCCCCCTCTTTCTGCACAGGGATGTGTTCATGAGGGACTGCCCTGTGCATGGTTCCCTAAAAGCACCTTGCACCAGAGGCCAGGAACTCACCAATGGGACCTATATTGCCCCTATTTCCCCATCTCATGCAAAACTTCTCTGCATAACCATGATTTATTTGCTTCTCTTCCAGGCACCAAAATGGCCCCAACCTGTAGAGCACTTTGGCCAAACAATCCTGGGAAAAAGCTTTGCCTCTGCCTCTGTGCTGAGCTGCGTGGAAAAGGAGAATCTGCTCCAGTGTCAGCTGGAAGCCAACATGTGAAGACCAGGTGATACTGAAGTAAGGAACTACAACTGGAAAAGTCCCTCCTTGTCTCTTACACATTGGAGAAGGAAGAGAAAAAAAGAAAGCCCAAACCATTTCAGCTTTCCTGCATAGAAGGGCAAAAAGCAGCTTCAGCTACCAACTTCATTATTTTTGCAGTTTTATAACTTGCAGCTCAAACAAACTGCTCTCAGTTCTAACATTTGTTTCTGGTTTCAGACTAGTAGAAATCTCATTTCCTTCTCCCCAAGAGCAAATGTCAGCACAAGCGGGATCTGAAATTTGTTGCTTGACACCTGCAGCAAAGAGCTAAATTGAGAGTAATATTTCAAAGAGGTACTTGGGAGGTATACGCTTAAATTTGGTTAACAGACAAGCAGCCTTATATATGCTCCTCTGTGTAGTGCCTCTAAAACTTATCCCCCACCACCCTGGATTGACATAAGGGGACTGCTAGATCTGCTCTGATTGGAGCTCTGCAGATCAAATTCAACATATTAAGAAACTTTGTAAGCCTGGCTTCAGAAATCAGTTTCATGACTTTACACTTCTAATCACACAGGCCAAAAGAGCCTCTCCAAATTTTATGGCATTTGCTGGGTTAACAGTAAAACCAACCTGCAAATAAAATCACTGCCTGACATTTGTGATTCAGAATAAGTCCCCAAAAAAATCCTAAAGGCTACACACAGCCAGCATCATCTCTCTTCTGAACCTTGCTATGGTGTCTACACCACTGTGGGCAATCTGCCTCTGAGTTTTGCTGTAAGAATCACAGAATCACAGAATGTCAGGGACTGGAAGGAACCTCAAAACCTCACCCAGTCCAACTCCTCTGCAGAGCAGGATCACCTATACCAGATCACACAGGAACATATCTAGATGCACTTTGAGTATCTCTAGAGAGGGAGATTCCATAACTCCCCTAGGCAGCCTGTTCCAATGTTCTGCCACCCTCACAGGGAAAAAAAATCCTCCTCATGTTTACATGAATCTTTCTATGACTCAACTTCTGCCCATTGCCCCTTGTCCTGTCATTGGGCATCACCGAGCAGAGCCTGGCTCCATCCACTTGGCACTCATTCTTTACATATTTCTATTTATACATGTTTATATGAGGTCACCTCTCAGTCTCCTCCTCTCCAAGCTAAAGAGCCCCAGCTCCCTCAGTCTCTCCTTGGAAGAGAGATGTTCCATTCCCTTCATCATTTTTGTGGCTCTGTGCTGGACTCTCTCAAGCAGTTCTATGTCCTTTTTGAACTGGGAGGCCCAGAACTGGACCCAGCACTCCAGAGAGAGCAGCAACCAGAACTGTCTGTGAGCTACTAACTGCAGCCTAAGGATTTCTGGAGAGTTTATGACACTCAGCAGCCTGTGAATTCTGAAATTCAGTATTTAAAATGTCGAAATGCATTTTCAGTCCCCACATCAGCTTGAAGAGGCACGTATCTTATTTATATATAAATAAATGCACGCTCAGGGTAACTGAGCCATGGAAATTCAAGTAGGCAAGCAGGTAAAATTAAAAACCAAATTGCCTGCCTTTTTGTCCTCTGCTGCAAGCAGAGGAGCATGAGACCATATATGGCATTTCAACTTAGTGGAGCATAAATGATGCAAATTAATATCACTTCCACAATGCAAAGAGAACAAAGCAAAACTAAAAGGATGCAACGGATCTTAAACTGATCTAAATTGGCATCACTCCGTTAATGTCATAGGGATCAAGGCTGACATCCATTCAGCTTCAACATACAATATTTGGATAGACTCAGAGTTATTAGAAATTCCACTGGCATGCAGTTTCTTTAATCTCAGAATCAAGCAATGTTTCAAAGGCACTAACTGGAAGACTGCCATTTGCTTTCAGCACCCTCTTCTAAAGCTGCTACAGAACCAATAATTAATGCAAAGGGCAGATTATGCACACGCAGTAGTACAAACATATTAAAAGTTCTGATTTAAGTAAGAAAAAAGATTGCCTGCAGGCCTGCCACCTACAGAGACCGGTCTACTATTTTTAAGTCAATTAGTTCAACTTCTCTCAAAAGTCAGCCCTCTCTATCCTCGTTAGTGGTGACTAACGCAGTTTACTGCACTTATTATTCCTTTAACAGCTCATTAGAACCGGAATACATTAGTGCCAAAGGATCTGAAGGTCATTTATCATGAATTTCTTCAAATACAAAACAGAAGACAGAAGCCATCTCAAATCTCCAGAAGGATTGTGATTACTGTAAATAAATGCAGAAAACTGAAACAAAACCCTAGCAGGAAGCATTGTTTCCTAGCTACTACCAAGAATTTAAAGAAAAAAAAATTGTCTTAACTTTTAAGAGTGGAAATACATTCAAACCCTAATAGGATGATTCTCAGACACTGCACTGATTGGGGAAACTGATGTCCCAAGAGTAGGAAGAGTCTGACCAAACTATACTATGAAATGTAGCATCCTATAACAAGAATCACAGAACTCTGGAAGTTGGAAAGGCCCTCCAGAGATCACTGAGTCCAACCCCCATGCAAAGGCAGGATCCCCTAGGGTAGTCTGTATAGGAATGCATCCAGGTGGGTCTTGAAAGTCTCCAGAGAAGGAGACTCCACAACCTCTCTGGGCAGCCTGTCACGCTCACTGTAAAGTTTCTCCTCATATTGAGGTGAACCTGAGGTGAAACCTTCTGTGTTCCAGCTTGTAGCTGTTGCTCCTTCTCTTATTGCTGTGGACCACCAGAAAAAGATTGGTCTCGTCCACTTGACACTCGCTCCTTAGATATTTGTGCACACTGATGAGAGCTCCTCCCAGTCTTCCCGTCTACAGACTTCAGAAAGTGCCATATTTGCCATGAGATCCATTTGAGTTTGGGTTTTGTTTCTTTTTCCCCCCAGAACAGCAACTGCACAGATCTAGTGAATGTCCACAGAAACCATCTATTTTGTGATTCCTCGGGTGTATTGGGCTTTTCCAGAGATGTTGTGTTATGATAAAAATGATCAGGTGCATTTTAGGAAAAACAGTTAAGTCTTCTGCATGAAAAACTAATCATTATGCATAATTACAACATAATAATAGGCATTACTGGATAAATGGTCTCATCAATTCCTATAAGGAAAAATGCCTCTAGGTGCCTTTAGTAGAAATTAATTGAGTTGAACAGGAAAATTGTCTGAAAAACTGAAGAATTTATCAGAGAATGACAAGCTATTTTTATATATGTTTTGAACCATCTTACGATTTCTATCCCATGGGCATAACTTGTGCTCATTTTAAAGAGAAGCCCTCTGCAGAAGTATTATCATTACCTCTTAAATTTTACTGTAATTTCTCATAAGGGAAACACTTTTCACATTGGGGAAAATCCTCAATACATAAAAAAAAATACTTCAATGTGTATGCAGTAGTCCAGAAGAAAATAAAACAGGTATTTAAAAGCAAGAGAGTAAAAAAAAATGGATGCTCTTAAATCCATAGTGCAACAAAATCCCTACCCTAGATGTATCAGGGCAAATAGTTTACAGTCTACAGCTGAGACACTATTAAAATCATAGATAGTAATAAAGACAAGATAAAGACTCTCTAAGATGTCCATGCAAACTAGAGCTCTGGTATGGCTTTGCATTGTGAATCCCACCAAGGTCAGAAGGGAGAGCTAAGAGTGGAATTTCAAATGTCAGCCCTAAAGAGCATCGCGTGCCCTCTCCCCTCGGCTAGAAGGAGTAGAGGGTAGCTCAGCATTCACAGCCGGCATGCAAGAAGCTGGCAGAGGGCTGAAGCGAAGCAGGGAGAAGCCATCTGAGAATTTGGGGACCTCTGAGAGCATTGCTGTGTCCTGCTGAAAGCAGCCTCTGCAGACAGGAGGAGAATGACAAGAAAGAGATTATTTACTACCTAGTTCCTTTCAGTCATAAAACACTTTTTGCTTTTTTGCCAAGGCTGGGATTTTACATTTGAAAATTCAGCTTAGAAGCAAAGAAAGGTGATCAAGTTAATGCAAGTTAACAATTTACAGCTCCTCACCCAAGCACAGTAACCTATCACTCCCAAACGTAGCCTTTTATAAGTGAAACATTTTAATTTGCAGCATAGAACCTTAACCTCATAACTTCAATTCAAGCACACTTTTTAAGGAGCATCCTATACCATTTAAAATGGAACATTATAGAAACTCCCACATTTTTTTCTACATGGACAAATTAGAGCCATTGAAAGCAGCTTCTAATTTTACCTGAACCTATGCAGGTCAAAAAAGACAGTTTTATAAAAAGCATGAATGCATTAATGCTCTGAATTAATGTGGAGAAGCCTCGATCAGTCAACCTTTTTCCTAAGGGAGAATCTCTGCTCTCTATGTTTATTTTAATTAAACACCAAACAACATCACTAAAGCACACCCCCAGCACCATGCAAGAAACAAGGTAGTTAATCCAATACTTTTTTTTTTTTTGAGGATACAGAGACAAATGCATTCAGTAAAAGGGGCAGCTGCTTTAAAATGCAGGACTGATATTCTCTGCCTAACAACAAATTAGAAAACACAAATATATCTAATGCATATTTATGAAAGGCAGCATTTAACTGCTCTATAATATACCAAACAAAACTCTGTTGTGCTAGTTTAAAGCTAGGTAGAATGTTTTGGTGAGAAGAACTAGATCACAGGCTGTGAAAGACAAACAAGGGTGATGTCTACTTCACTCACAGGCTTGCTGAGATGTATAAGAACAAGAATCCCAACATAGATAAGGCACCACCTCTTCTTGGGGTATTGCCTGAGCTGCACTTCTTTCTAGCCTCTCTGCCACCTCTCTGATTAGTCCACTTTGCTTCCTAACCCCCCTGGCTGAACCTCCATTCTTCCTTGGGACTGGGGTAAGGTTGAGAGGGGTGGGAGAAAGTGGAAGGGAGGTTGGGAGCCCCTCCTGGGGACTCAGGTTTCTGAGAGGGCTGTTCTGTTTCTGTATTACCTTTTACCTTGTATATTTCTGTCTATAACTGTATATACTGTAAATACCTGCTTGTATATTGTGCTAGCTGTAAATGTAAGGTTCATTCAAATTTCCATTGCCATCTGAGTCTAGCCTGGGTGATTTCCAAAGTGTGTGGGGGGGGGAACACCCAAACCACTACACCTGTAGAAGGTCTGTGCAGCTTATTTTGGAGGTGATCTCATGCATAGGCAAGGGCAAAAGAGTAGACACCATGGGGCATGAGTGGGGCATGAGCCAGCAAACTTCTTTGCTTGCTATGGAGTAATGATGAAGGATGACAAAGGTCTGTGCATGGCCACCCAGACATGCACACAGCACCTCTGAGCTCAGCACTGTGTGCAGGTGAGATCAGTGGTGTGTGCAACCACAGGCACACTGCTCTGCTGTTCTGATTTGGAATATTCCCTTTAACTTTATTAGAAAAGGACTTTGTTGTTCTCCAAAAAGTTTTAAGAAGTCCACTTCGTAAGAGAAGTAGCCCGAGGCATTTTACACAGTCCAGGCCTTCAGCATTAGTAATGTTTGATAAGCTTTTTCATCAGATCATCACTAAATAAAACATCAGCTGAACCCTGCTAAAGTTGTACAGATATATGAGGCAGCTGTTAACTATATTTAAACAGGACATTTCTACCTTGCTGCTATAAACTATTCTAACTGCAGTAGATTCTGATTCAGCACTTCCCTTGCAGGTGTAAAATTCAAGCAAAAAAGGAGAAAATCTGATTTGTTAATTTCCTCTGGAAATACTAAGGGAAGCCACACTTAGTTAACTTAGGTGCAAGCATATTAATATGCTAAAAAGCACACAACAATTCAAAGGGAAAATAATCTCTTTTCAGAACAAGTTCAATTAGTAATAAGGGTCACTTGTAGCTGAACCAAAATGACTGCAAGCATTGCAAAGGCAGCTGCTCCTTCTCACAGAATCTTATAATTGCTTTTGCTGAAAAAGACCTCTAAGATCATTGAGTCCAACTGTCAACTTAATACCACCATGTCCAAAGTGCCATATCCACACATTTTGTGAGACTTCCAGGGATGGTGATCTGACCACCTTCTTGGACAGCCTATTCCAATGCCTGACCACTCTTTCAGGAAACTCTTCTTAACATCCAATTTAAACCTCCCTTGGCACAATTTCAGTCTATTTCCTCTCATTCTATCACTTGATATTAGAAAGAAGAGACTGATCCCCCCCTTCACTATAACCTCCTTTCAAGTAGTTGTAGACAGCAATGAGGTCTACCCACAGCCTCCACTTCTCAATTTCTCTCAGCTGCTCCTCATAAGACTTGTTCTCCAGACCTTTCATCAGCTTTGGTGCCTTTCTCTGACAATGTTCCAGTAATTCAAGGTGTATTGTACTCAGGGATATGAAAATGACACCTCCACAACATAGATATTCTGCAGCAGCAGCTTTGGTTGGAGAAAAGAGATGTATAGGGCCTCATCTCCAGATCTGGGGACAGGTTGCACTTCCCATCTGGCTTTTGTTTTCTAAGGAAGGACATACAGGAAGGATTTCCTTCCCTGCTGTTTCCCTTCTTCAAAAGTAGCAGACACAGGAAGACAGAGACAAGGACACATCAAAATTAAATGCTTGTTACCGGTTTAGGAGGAACAAGAGAGACAAAAAAAAACCCCAAAAAACAAACAAAACACCAGAGAGAGATGAAAAAGAAAATATGTCTGTTGAAGGAAGAAAAAGGAGCAGCTAAGAGAGTAAGGAGGAATATTACTTAGTACATATGCTAAAACCATTTTCAGTAGTGACTAGAGAAAGCCATTGTGGCTTAGAATGCTGCCACTCCAAACACAAGGGAACCCAAGGGGCTTCACACTGCATCTTCTGATCAGGCCAAGCAGTCTCAAGGCTTTTCACTGCCACATCTTCCACTCCACCGGACCACTACGGAAAAAGGGCAAGAATAGTCTTTCTCTTACAGCCTTCAGGTTTGGAGTAGAGATGGAGGACAAAGGGCAGTGTTGGTAAATGTGAGATGAAAAGTGAAGTGTCCTAAGCAAAGGAACTCCAGATTAAATTGTTTTGCTTGTTTCAGGTCACATTTGCAGAGCTTTGTGAAGCAAGGAATCTCCCATGACACATAAATGTGGCTTTATACAAGAAAATGGAAGTGAAATCCCAAACTCTGAATTCTTCAACTCCCTGTGTGTAGCTCAGAGCAACTTTCGAACTAAAGCATTTTTGCCTGTAACAGCAACATTGCTAAATAGATGTCCACTGACTGTGGACTAAGAACCAAGGTATGTTAACTTCCATTTGGATTGGAAACCCAGGAACTGCTATGCTAGAACAGACCGAGTGTCCAGTACCCTTCTCAGCACCAGATGCTTCTTTGCTGCTAGCAAGATTAATTCACATACTAATAAACTTGGCTGAAATTAAGAAAGTGGTGAGCTCCAGACCAGATTTTGACCCTTACTGTACAATTTATAGCATGGGAAAATGAGAAAGATTTCGTCTGACCACAACAGATGATGGCCTGGAGCAAAGCTACTGATAGAAGATTGGCATGCAGTGGTAATTTCATTTAAGCTACTGTATCCAATTTGGTGCTTTGATCTTTGAGGATAATGTTACAGGATAACATTTTCAGAAGCACCCAAGCGACCTTAGCCCTTCAGCTCTGCTCGCTTTCAGTGGGCTTTATCCACTAAATCACCCAGGGATATCTAAAAACTTTGCCAATACATTCAAAGCTCTAGACATAAACAGAAGCAGCCAGACTTTGCACTGTGAGATCCAGAGGGCTTTGCTGAGGCAGTTGAAGTGGGTTTTTCTTTCCATCCCTACTCTGTACCAATGTTTTGCAGTCAGCAGAGCAGCAGTTGTCACATCTTCATGGCTTCACTTCACTGCGTCAGGACAAACATGGGAAATATCCATTCTTTCTCAAGTGGACTTTCAAGTCCCCAGTTTGTGCCTGTGTGGCCAACTCCAGAACACAGAAAACATGATCCTACTTCCCCACAGTTAGAGGGAACTTTCCTTGGGGCAGCCTGGATTCTGGTTTTATGTCTCTTCCTTGGCATGAAAAGCTTTTAACAGGTACACTGCAAAGTGGCAGCATATTTCATGCTTAGTGAAAGGGTAAGAAATGCATCAGAAATGCAGGTCAGTTAATTCTGAACACTATTTTTAATTACAGGCATTTCATTACTTATTTTGTATTCTGAACATCAGGATGATTCCTTCCTTGTACCACTAATTAAACTCTCTGGGCACAATGTAACATCTGAAATCTCTCCTGCTCATTGTGTGGCCATCTATAACACCTAATAACATTCTAAGAGATGTTTATAAATACCTGAGAGCTGGGGTTCAAGAGGGAGGGGACAGTTGTACCCTGTGATAGGACAAGGGGCAACGGGGATCAACTACAGCACAGGAAGCTCCACCTCAACCTGAAGAACTTCTTTACTGTAAGGGTAATGAAGTACTGGAACAGGCTGCCCAGAGAGGTTGCCTTCCTATGCGACCTGAGATAGATTCTGTGGTCCTGCTCTGGCATGGGGGTTGGACTCCACAATCTATGGACATCCCTTCCAGCCCTGTCATCCTGTGATATATTACATCTCATTCACTTTGAATCATCATTTCCTTGGAATTACAATATGTTTGTTTTCCCTAATTCTCCCAGATTCCGTTCTCTGAGTTTTCTTTTTACACTGCACTCATGCCAGGCTGTTAAAATGGCATATGCAGAACACTGCTGCATTGCACGTCACTGAGGTCCCCTCCAGTTTGGAAAGTATGCTCCCAATCTGATGGATGTGATAAAGCTCTCTTTTTGAGGTGGGAATGTACTGCTAAGTCTATGCAGATGGACTGCTTTTTTTCTGTGGTAGAACAACATGAATATGGATATCCAGCTGTAGTGCTTAGGTGTAATCAAGGAGGGAGATGCGAAAATGCAATGACAAGGAGGTCAATATGTTTGGGTCTAATAACAAATCCTACTGATGCTGCAGCTGAAAAAAAAAAGAAAGGAGCTGGAGGAAAAGGCAGGCATTAAGAGAAATGTTATTTCAATAATTATTTCATTCCAGGAAATGTGATAATTTTGTATGCAGAGTAGCCACCAGAGACTAACTGCAGAAGATATTA